>NC_133576.1:139328322-139928322 GCF_964106895.1 Numenius arquata
GGTGTCCTTCCCAAGGGAAGGGTTGGGGGCACCCCTGCCAAGGGAAAAGCCTTTCCCCGCCCCACGGTGCTGCCCCAAACCTCAGCTCTGGGAGCCCCCGAGGGGCTGGGAAAGCCGTGGGGTGCTTGGCACGATCCCATGGGGTTTGGAAATGCTGAACCCCAAAAGGGCAGCCAACACACGGGTTTCTCACACAGCACCTCTCCGTGGCCTTCATCCACCCCCATCATCCTCCTCTGAACCAGGATGTCTAGAAATTGTCCACCCTGGGGACAACGTACACACACACACACACACACACACACACACATGGGGTGTAGCTAAAATAAAAAGCTAACCTGGAAAAACTCAGTGAGTTAGAGCAAATATTTGGCCCTATACGCCCCAGGGCTGCCGCTAACTGGGCACCAGTAAATCCCCGCTTGGCAGCAGGGAGCAGAGTGCTTACGAGGGAAAATACATCATTCATATTTCTATTTTTATATCGAAGGCAAGCATGTCTCAAAGCCTGCGAGGAGGGGTGTTTTGCGCAGCGGGGTGTTCTCACCTGGGTGGGTGGAAGAGGGTGAAAGGGGTCAGGCACAGGTTTGGGCTTTGCAGCCTCCTGCTGTCTCCTGCTCCTGTAAATGTGTCCTTTCCAACCCACCCGGCGTTTATTTTTCCATCCGCTTTCATCACCTGCATCTGGTCTTACATTAGATCCTGGTCTCCCAAGCATGTACGTGCACCATGGATGGGACCTCATCTACACGCTGTTGGTGTCCTGGTGCTGGGTCATCAAGTTATCATAGAATGGTTAGAGTTGGAAGGGACCTTAAAGATCATGGAGTTCCAACCCCCCTGCCATGGGCAGGGACACCTCCACTAGAGCAGGTTGCTCAAAGCCCCATCCAGCCTGGCCTTAAACACCTCCAGGGATGGGGCAGCCACAGCTTCTCTGGGCAACCTGGGCCAGGGTCTCACCACCCTCACAGGAAAGAATTTCTTTCTGGTATCTAATCTAAATCTCCCTTCTTATATTTAAAACCGTTACCCCTTGTCCTGTCACTACACTTCCTGACAAAGAGTCCCTCTCCGGCTCTCCTGTAGGCTCCCTTCAGTTGTAGCAGTTTGGGGAAAGGATGAGTGTTTTGATGTGTTTACACCACGCTCAGGACTTGTTTTCTACACGCCGCAATGACACGGGTGAATCGGGGTGCCCAACACTGTGGACAACACTGAACTGTATCCTTGGGGGGAATTTTTTGCCCTTCTTGATGCAAGGTGGAAAAATACTCACCTGAGAGCACTGGATCCCTTTCTTTCTGCAAATTGGCTGTTTTCCACCACTCTGGCCCATGCTCGGAGCCAGCCCTGGGGGTGTGCGTGGTCCAAACGGTGCAAAAGGAGGAGAGATGCGCTGTCAAAATAACAAGCAAGTGTGAGACAGATGCCAGGCTCGTTTTTACCGAGACAGACAAAGCCACTAGCTCGCTAGCAACTGTCTTCTTGTCTCCTGGGAGGAGCAGAAATAACCCAAGGAGCTGCACCCACCAGCAGGGAAACCTCGCCTGCAGGAAAAGACTCAGAGGCGAAAAATCAGTAGATAAAGTCTGATCCAAAGTGACGTTCCCCAGCCCCAGCAGAAGAGACGTGGGGTTGCGTTACAGGCAGGGTTGCAGGCAGCCGTCCTGGTTTGCCAAACGCTTTTCCTTACAGTACTGCTGACAGCAGGGATTTCAAAATCAAAAGTCCCTCAGAGCTGTGATTATCTTAAATCCTGATGAAAATGTATCTCGCCAGGGGTATTTGATTCGCCGCCTGGTCGCTGGGTCCGTTGCAGGGCTTTAGGATGAGTTTTTCCACAGGCTCAAGGTTGGACGGGGCTTTGAGCGACCTGGTCTAGTGGAAGATGTCCCTGCCCGTGGCAGGGGGGTTGGAACTGGATGATCTTTAAGGTCCCTTCCAACCCAAACCATTCTATGATTCTGTGATGTGCAAGGGGGGGACGGGACAGATGTGGGTATTTTGAGACACATAACACAGTCGTGACCGTAGGTCCTTGTGACTTCAGCCAGGCTTCAAACACCGGTGATGAAATTCTACATGCTTGGGTGTCTGCCTAGGGATGGTCTCCTTTTAATTTCAGCAGAAATAGGTCAGCCATTTGTAAGATCAAGGGAAAAATATTTTCTTCTGGCACCAGGAGAAAATGTTCTTCTAACTCGTGAAGTTCCAGAAACACTGCAGCTGCTTCCTAACGTCAGCCAGTAATTTGCTTTTTAAGCATCCATTTGCTGAGCAAAATGCCTCCAAAAAGAATCGGAGTTTGCACATTTTCAGAATATTTCTTGGACTTGGCCAGTTGAATCCGACACAGGCTCCCACCGGGGCTGCAGGGCTGAGGAAGGTCTCCTTTCCAAGCCACCTCCAAGCAGCTGTGAAGAGAGGAATGAAGAGCAGAAGGACTGTCTCTCCCCACAGTTAGCGGCGCTTTGGCTGCTAAAGGCTGTGTGATGTCAAAAAAACCCAAAACGAAAGTCACAGAGTAGCCAACGAAAGGAAATTTCATATGACTTTCAAGACAGCTTCTAAGAAAATAGATGCAATTTTGGATTGGGAAAGTTGTTTTCAGATTTAAAAGTTCCTTATGCCATGCTTAGAGCCTCGAATCTTCAGAGCTATTTTAAATATCTCCCTTCGGCGTGGCCGGGATTTCTGCTCTGCTTATTCCTCACCATATATCCCCAGCCACATTCATTTCAAAACAATGCATCCATAAAATCCTCAAAACCCCTTCCAGTACCTGAAGTGGGCCTACAGGAGAGATGGGGAGGGACTCTTTATCAGGGAATGTAGTGATAGGCCAAGGGGGAATGGTTTTAAAGTGAAAGAGGGGAGATTTAGATTAGATACCAGAAAGAAATTCATTGCTGTGAGGGTGGTGAGAGCCTGGCCCAGGTTGCCCAGAGAAGCTGTGGCTGCCCCATCCCTGGAGGGGTTCAAGGCCAGGTTGGACGGGGCTTGGAGCAACCTGGTCTGGTGGGAGGTGTCCCTGCCCAGGGCAGGGGGGTTGGAACTGGATGATCTTTAAGGTCCCTTCCAATTCGAACCATTTTATGATTCTATGATTCTAAAACCTGCCGTACTCCTGTGACATTCACAGCGTGTAATCACTTTTTAAGGACCCAGCTCAACCCCAATCCTTTAAACCAGGGGCGAGTTTCAGGCGTAGGTAGATCATAGAATCATAGAATCATAGAATGGTTAGAGTTGGAAGGGACCTTAAAGATCATGGAGTTCCAACCCCCCTGCCATGGGCAGGGACACCTCCACTAGAGCAGGTT
This sequence comes from Numenius arquata, assembly GCF_964106895.1. NCBI lineage: Eukaryota > Metazoa > Chordata > Aves > Charadriiformes > Scolopacidae > Numenius > Numenius arquata. The sequence goes on from NC_133576.1 coordinate 139,331,649, forward strand.
GCTCAAAGCCCCATCCAGCCTGGCCTTAAACACTTCCAGGGATGGGGCAGCCACAACTTCCCTGGGCAACCTGTTCCAGTGCCTCACCACCCTCACAGGAAAGAATTTCCTCCTAATATCTCATCTAAATCTCCCCTCTTCCAATTTAAAACCGTTACCCCTTGTCCTGTCACTACATCTCCTGACAAAGAGTCCCTCTCCGGCTCTCCTGGAGGCTCCCTTCAGATATTGGAAGGCTGCTCTGAGGTGTCCCCGGAGCCTTCTCTTCTCCAGGCTGAACAACCCCAGCTCTCTCAGCCTGTCTTTATAGGGGAGGTGCTCCAGCCCTCTGATCAGCTTCATGGCCCTCTGCTGGACCCACCCAGCTGAGGGTGGTGATCTCCCACCACATCCTGAAAGTGTTTCATTATACGCTTATGAAAGGGAAAAAGTGGTCCAGGAGGGAAATTTTTGTTCTCTGGCGGGGAAATATGAGACTGGGGATCTGGCGACACAGAAGGGCATCATGTGCAAAGTCTTAGAGGAGGTGATGCTTTGGTATTTCAGGTAGGATGGGGAAGGAGATGCTGCAGTTTGCTGCGGGGGTGGGAGCAAAGGGAAGGGGGCGAACAGTCCTCAACCATAGTATCACCCTCCTTCAAGAAAATTGTGTTTTCATCCCCTCCATAGGTAAAGGAAAATCCTCTTTTCCTCCTTCCAGGCTCATAGGCGGGAAGTCTTTGCTGGAGAAACACTTGCCTGAACCCTTCTGATGACCCAGCCATGGATCTCTTTTGGTGTCCTGATTGTCCCTGATGTCATTTTGGATGTCATTTTTCTGGTTTTGCTCCTGTGCTAGGGGAAGGTAACTGTAGGAAGGTTTGGGAAACAAGCCAGGGTATGGTGAAAGCACAGCAGATTCCTCCATGGCTGGCTTTTTGGGGCAGAGCAAGGAACATCTTATTAATTGACGACGTAACTGATGCCCCATCTGGATGGAGGGCCCTGAGCAAGGCTTGGAGATTTGCAATACTGTCTCCACTTTGCCGAAGAAGAAAATGAAGCGTGACAAAAGCATGGCCAAATTTATCGAGAAGACGTCTGGCAGGAAGCAACCCAAGACATGTACATTTGTCTGTCTGTTTGCCTGCCTGTGTGCAGCAGCGAAGCCGGCGGGAGGTAAATCCCTGCCACGTCTGCCCAGTAGCCCCCAGCATCCGACCAGCCCTGGGCGAGGGGAAGGAAGCGTTGTGAGGGACACGCTATTGTTTTGCCCGTGCAAATACTCGGGGAATGCAGGGCAAACAGGAGGGAGTTCTGCGCTTTCCTGTGTTTGTGCTGTGAATATTTTCATTAAGGTGCTTTTTCCCCCAACTCCTTCTCCGAGGCCTTTGTGCCTCTAGTAAGTGTAAGGAGGGTGTCGATTGCAAGCGTCTCCTTAGGCACAATTATTTTACCATAATAACGTTTACAGGGAGAACTTGCAGAGCTATTTCACTATTGCTTCCTCTGTTTTTCATCCTCTCCTTCACCCATTTTTTTGCTCATCGGGCCGCCCCAACAAGCCCGTGCAGCATCCCGTACATCCATCCCTGCAGCAGGAGCGGTGGCGGGCTCGGGAGCCCTGAAGACATCGCTGAGGGCGAAAATGTGAATGTTTGATGTTACCCAGCAACTGGAGACAAAGATACCGTCTGTCCACTAAGTCGGGAAACGCTTTGCCTGTTTGCACAATAGCTGTGTTTGCCTGCTCTGTGGTAGGTTAACCAGCAGCCCTGCAACCCCTGCAGGAGATAAGATGAATATATTTAAATAGGAGGAAAGCCACCGGCATGGATTATCGCTGTAGGTAAATCAGGTCCCAGCCACCCTCAGTCTCCGCGAATCACTGCACTGGAGTCTTCCAGTGTGGGGGAGAAACTGTGACTGTATCGATGGTCCAAACAGTCACGAAAAGAAAAAAAAAAAAAAAAAGGGACTAATTTTGTCCTGGTATAGTCTGGAAAAGAGAATTACAGTCAGCACCCCGCATCCCTTCCCCACTGTCAGAATAAAATACTTTGTGGCGTGTCATCAGTACAAAATTAGCCCTGAGCACATCTCCACATAGACCAAGCGGCTGGAAGTCAACAACAAAGTCAAATGAAAAGACAAACGGGGTTGGTTTTTTTTAGCTGCTCAGAGAAACGACCAGGAAAAGTGATGAACAGAAGCAGAAGTCTCCCCATTTGATGTCTTTATTGCAAACTAGGCACTCCTCTGCTGCAGGGATGGTATTTAAATATAGGCTGGTTTATATAAATTAATGCAGAATATGACATAAGGTGTATTATCGGGTCAGTCACATGAGGTATTTCCTCTTCTTTCATATCTGAAAGGTGCAGTTTAGCCCTTGAACAGGCAAGCGGAGTAGACCTGGGCAAAGGTTAACCAGCGTTTGATCACGCCGTTGGCTATCACAGCCCCATCTCCCTGTGCGGACAGCCTCTCCCCCACCGTCCTCCAAATCAATGCCTCGGGAGCAAAGTGTGAACTTTCCCAGCCAGTGACTCTGTAAACTCAGGAGAAGAAGCTTTACTTTCCCAACAGGGGAAGGATAAAGCTGGCAAGGTCCAAACAGCGGGTCGCAGGAAGCATCCATTGTCTTCAGATGTGCAAAAAGGCAGCATAAGGATGGAGGAGGGGGAGAGTTTGGTTGTCAAAAGATGAGAAGGTCTGGAGGACTCTTTGTGGTGATGGTGGTCCAATGGCAAGGTGAGGGATGTCTGTCTCCAGCAAGGTTTCTCAGGATGAAGAGCACTCTGTGCCCTTCTTTCACTCTGAAGCCCTAGAGGGTGTTGATCCATAGCAACGTCTTAGACAAACAGCTCCTGGACTGACACCACAGCCCTTCAAAGGACTTGGTTGGAGAAACATGGGTCTGATTATTCTGTCCACTGCCTCTTGGATGGAGGTGAGGTGGGAAGTGGTGTATGACCTTGTGCAGACATCTTAATTTGGGTCTAGTGGAGGGCCACAGGTCCAGCAGAGAGCCACAAAGATGCTGCAGGGGCTGGAGAACCTCTCCTATGAGGACAGACTGAGAGAGTTGGGGTTCAGCCTGGAGAAGAGAAGGCTCCAGGGAGACCTTATAGGAGCCCTCCAGTCCCTAAAGGGGCTCCAGGAAAGCTGGGGAGAGACTCGTTATCAGGGAGTGGAGCCATAGAACGAGGAGTAATGGTTTTAAAATGGCAAAGGGGAGATTTAGATTAGATATTAGGAAGAAATTCTTTCCTGTGAGGGTGGTGAGGCTCTGGAACAGGTTGCCCAGAGAAGCTGTGGATGCCCCATCCCTAGAGGGGTTCAAGGCCAGGTTGGACGGGGCTTTGAGCAACCTGGTCTGGTGGGAGGTGTCCCTGCCCATGGCAGCGGGTTGGAACTCGATGATCTTTAAGGTCCCTTCTAACTCAAACCCTTCTGTGATTCTACGATTTCTATGATTCTAATTGACGACAGCCATTGCCACCACGGGTACGTGCAACTGAGTTGGTGGCAAGTCTCAATCCTGTATCCCAAGCTTTTGACCTTTTATTTGTTGGCATTTTTCCCCACATTAAGTGCGCAATTAGAAGTAATGAATCCGTCTATAACCCTCAGCTCCTGCTCTCAGTATGAAGCTCAGGATAAATACAGCTCTGCTACAGGGGAAAAAAAAGTAGGCCTGCATTAGTACAAAATCTCATATTGCTTCACACATCAGCCTTCATCACCGAAGGTCTACGAGTGCCAAAGACATTGATGGCTGTGTTCAATTAGTGGAGGAGTAAAATAAATATCTGGATGTACATCTGGACTAGTGGCTCCCCTTCCAGCTCGGCTGAAGGGCAGGGAGTTAAAGCAGACATCTCGCTCCCCATCCGCCCATGGTCTGCAGCTGGTCTCGCTCACGGAACACGTGCCTGTTGACTACAGCCACGCGTAGGAGAAAGATTACATCTGTTGTCCGTGTGGAGGTGTTTGGAGAAAGGAGGAGTCCTCTCTCATGGACAGAAAGCCAAAGTGACCGAGCACACCGACCCAGCCAGCAGCACTCGTCTCCGGGATGTGGTGCGTGGCGTTCCCAAAACCTGTCAGTGCATCCTCCTGGTACCAAGGAGTAGTTTCCAGCTCCTTTCCTCCCCTCTGTCCACACAAACCAGCATCACGCAGAGGATGAGTGTACAGACGGGAAAGCAGTCCTGCTACTCCACCCTCAGTGCTCAAAGGTCAGGAAGATGCAGCCGGACCGCTCCGAGATGATTATACACCACATCATCTATGAAAAGAGATGAATTAACATCATACTGTTAATGTTCCCTACTCATATTGAGTAGGGCAGTGATGGTGCCTCTGTACTGGGCACTGGTGAGGCCTCACCTCGAGGGCTGTGTTCAGTTTTGGGCCCCTCACTACAGGAAGGACATGGACCTGCTGGAGCGCGTCCAGAGGAGAGCCACCAAGCTGGTGAGGGGTCTGGAGAACAAGTCATACGAGGAGAGGCTGAGGGAACTGGGCATGTTTAGTTTGGAGAAGAGGAGGCTGAGGGGAGACCTCATTGCCCTCTACAACTACCTGAAAGGAGGTTGTAGAGAGGTGGGTGTTGGCCTCTTCTCCCAAGGGAATAATGACAGGACCAGAGGAAATGGTCTGAAGTTGCATCAGGGGAGGATTAGATTAGATATTAGGAAGAATTACTTTACTGAGAGAGTGGTCAGGCACTGGAACAGCCTGCCCAGGGAGGTGGTGGAGTCGCCATCCCTGGAGGTATTTAAGGAACGTGTAGATGTGGCACTTCAGGGCATGCTCTAGTGCCCGAGATTGTTGGTTTGCGTCTGTTTGTGGGTGGGTGTGGTGTGGGGTTGTGGGTGTTTGTTTTGGTTTGGTTTTGGTATTGTGTTGTTGTTTGGTTGGTTTTTTGGGGTTTTTTTTGGGTTTGGGGGGGGGTTTTGTTGGTTGGCTTCGATGATCTCAAAGGTCCCTTCCAACCAAGAAAATTCTGTGATTCTCTGATATTGAAGCTCTTTGCTCCCAGAAGGAAACATCTAGGCACCCACAAAGGTCCTTTTCCTCCCTTTTTTAAAGCCTTTAAACCACCATCCTCCTCCCTATCTGGTGATTCCCTGAATGAAGGTAGTTTAAGGGAGGAAAATCCAGTCCTGAATATATAATTGGTGGCAAACGAGATCATTTCAAGCCTGCAACTCCTTTTTTGAGACGTGCATTTAGCTGTAGGCGGGAATAGCTACCCACCCACTGCCAGGCTGTGTTTAGATATATTGTGAGAACTCCAGGGCACGTAGATAAAGCCATCTCTGAACTAATGAGTCAAAATGACTGTGTTTAACAGTGTTTTCTAGATCCTAGATGTGGTCCACTTAATAAACAAATGTGTCTGAAACAGCAAAGCAAGAAATATATTTGTCATCGTGTGAAGCAAGATTTCCCTGCCCTTGTGAGAAGGAGCTGTACCAAAAATGCTTCTGATACCATCTGCCCTGAAGAGTGGGAGAGGATGAGGAGTACGAAGGCCAAGCCTTGCTTGCATCGAAATCACGGTGGGTTTGGCTGGACGAGCTCACAGAATCACGGAATCACGGAATTGTCAGAGTTGGAAGGGACCTCTAGAGATCATCCAGTCCCACTCCCCTGCTGAAGCAGGGTTGCTGAGAGCACATCACTCAGGACTGCATCCAGGTGGGGCTTGAAGATCTCCAGAGAAGGGGACTCCACGACCTCCCTGGGCAGCCTGTTCCAGGGCTCTGGCACCCTCACCGGAAAGAAGTTCTTCCTCATATTTGAATGGAACTTCCCATGTTCCAGCTTGTGCCTGTTGCCCCTCGTCCTGTCACTGGGAACCACTGAAAAGAGTCCGGCTCCATCCTCCTTCAACCCACCCTTTAGGTACTTGTAAACATAGATAAGGTCTCCCCTCAGCCTTCTCTTCTCCAGGCTAAAGAGCCCCAGCTCTCTCAGCCTTTCCTCATCAGGGAGATGCTCCAATCCCTTAATCATCTTAGTTGCCCTACGTTGGACTCTCTCCAGTAGTTCCCCGTCTCTCTTGAACTGGGGAGCCCAGAACTGGACACAGTATTCCAGTTGTGGCCTCACCAGTGCAGAGTAGAGGGGGAGAATGACCTCCCTTGACCTACTGGCCACACTCTTCTCTATGCAGCCCAGGATCCCATTGGCCCTCTTGGCAACAAGGGCACATTGCTGGCTCATGGAAAGTTTGCTATCCACCAGGACTCCCAGATCCTTCTCCTCAGTGGTGCTTTCCAGAAGATCCATCCCTAACCTAGATTGGTGCCTGGGGTTCTTCCTCCCCAGGTGCAGGACCCTACACTTGCCCTTGTTGAACCTCATGAGGTTCTTCTCTGCCCAGCTCTCCAGCCTGTCCAGGTTACGCTGGATGGCGGCACAGCCCTCTGGAGTGTCAACCAGCCCTCCCAGTTTGGTATCATCAGCGAACTTGCTGAGGATACACTCTGTCCCCTTGTCCAGGTCATTGATGAATATGTTGAACAGGACTGAGCTCCCATCACATCCATCCTGGAAAGCGTCCTCCCAAGAGCCGCACGCCAGCTTCCCCATGCAAACAGGGCTGCATTGTTCCCTTCTGCTCCCTGCCTGCCCCCGCCTTGTTCCCTCTTAATTGAAACATTAATCAGAGGGTTTTTTTCGATGATGCCTTTGTTTTGTGCCTGCACATCACCAGGCGCGGGAAGGTCTGGGTTCATGGCTTGTGTTCCTGGTGCCGGCACAGATATCCGTCTTTATTGACAAAAACGATCATCGATACAGCTGCTTCCAGGAGGACTTTCACCTGCTCCAGCCTGTGCACGGCTTCAGCCACATTAATGTGGTGGAGGTGATGGAGGTGATGTTTATGTATCAACACAGATAGGCGCACAATCAAACCTTTCACAGACGTGCACTGGTCCAGTTTAATATTAAACGCCACCTTCGGGTGTTCTCCATTTCTCCAGCCTGACAGGAACCCACCACATTCTTCTCATAGTTTCTTTGCAGGTAGCTGAAATGAAATCTCTCGCGAGCGGCTCTGCCACAGACCCGACCTGTAGCCCTGAACAAAGCCTCTCTTATCCAGCAAGGCAAAGGGGAACATCAGTTTTCTGATTATCTCCATCCCGTTTGTGGTTTTTTTTTGGACGGAGACGCGGGGTTTGAAGGTCTCTGTTCAGTGACCCCGTAACGGGGGCTTTGTCTGCAGGCTGGGATGAAAGACCCATCGCAGCCTCTGGCCAAGTCTGTCTGGGATGAAGCGTGTTTGCACAAACAATGCCGAAATTAAACCCCCAGAGTTCAAAACCTCATTGTCTGGAAAATACTATGCGAATGCATTTCCCCCCTCCCCCTTCTAATAAAGAACCAATGTATTTTCTTCCTGTTACAGTATAACGTGGTTCTACTGTATAACAGCACCTACGTGATGCTGTTCCAGTGGTTTATATAAATTTAAGCTGTAAATTGCTTCTTTGATGGGTGAAATACAGCATGCGTGGGGCGCATCTAGTTCAGTCGTCCTTGTCATAGAATCACAGAATGGTTAGAGTTGGAAGGGACCTTAAAGATCATCCAGTACCACCTCCCTGCCCTGGGCAGGGACACCTCCCACCAGACCAGGTTGCTCAAAGCCCCCTCCAACCTGGCCTTGAACACCTCCAGGGATGGGGCATCCACAGCTTCTCTGGGCAACCTGGGCCAGGCTCTCACCACCCTCACAGGAAAGAATTTATTCTTGATACCTCATCTAAACCTTCCCTCTTTCAGTCTGAAGCTATTACACCTTATCCTATCATATATGCCCTTGTAAAAAGTCCCTCTCCAGCCTTTTTGTAGGCCCCCTTCAGATACTAGAACAGGCTCAGAGGTCTCCCCGGAGCCTTCTCTTCTCCAGGTTGAACCCCCCCGCAACTCTCTCAGCCTGTTCTCACAGCAGAGGGGCTCCAGCCCTCCCAGCATCTCCATCTCCTCCTCTGGACTTGCTCCAACAGGTCTGTGTCCTTCTTGTGCTGAGGTCTCCAAAGCTGGACGCAGTACTCCAGCATCAGTAACTATGTCCAAGCGTCAGTAACTATGCACAAGCACCCTCCTCTACTAAAGTCATTAGTCAAAATGCTACTAAAGTGGCATTTTGGGGCATATTTGGCCCACCAGAGCCTTAAAATAAGACGTGGGGAAGATGAGTCCTCCTTGCAGAACACCACTAGTGCTAGCCAGCATTTGGGTGGCCTGCGCTCACGGGGAGGATGTTAAGCAGAGTGGAGTGGAGTGGAGATGGTCATCAGAGCTGATGTTGCCTGAAGGTTGGGTGCACTTGAAAGGTTCATCATCCCCACCACAAAAAAAGCAAAGAGTGTCCACCATAAAGCAATTTAATCAGTTTGCATAGGAAGGGTAAATGCAGGGACGGATGAAGGTGGTCACCCCTCATCGTGCAGAACTAGTCTGACCATAATTGCGGTGTTTGGACCCCGGGTTTGTGTGTCAGAGCCAGGGAGGACTCAGAGCTTACGTGGTGGGACCTGGACAAGCGGTGACTCAGGAACAAGAGTGAGCAAGACACTGTGTGCAGCCACTGGGGAGGACGTGAGCATGGAGACAGCGTGAGCACCTTAAAATAACCAGAGGTGAGTCAAAGGGCAGAATTGCCTGTGTGCTGTTCGACCTTCTCTGAAGCAGCTCAAGATCTCTGGCCCCAAAACCTCCATGAAGCCTTTTCCCAGGAGATTTCTGTCATCAGGTTAAGAGCTGAGGCCACAGAGCTCTTCCCGATGCCTCGCTGCTCCGGTTGCATCCCTAATGTGCCACACTCGTTACCCACACGGGTCTATCTTTGTGTTCAATCCCAGATTCCTTAGGCAGCCTCTGTGCTCTCCTAGATGAAATCAAAGCAGGGTGTAAAATAGCAGGAGGAGGCAAAGGGCCTGGACACAGGAAAGATTTCACTTCTGCAACCCAAGCTGTGCTGGCAGAGCTCCTGCTACCTCCTCATAGTCATAGAATCATAGAATTGCCTAGGTTGGAAGGGACTTCTCAGATCATCTAGTCCAACCATCACCAGCAGCAAAATGGTCCCACTGAACTGGGAGCACTGGTTGGGTTGGGGCTGAGCCAGCGCTTAGCTGCAAGGGCTCCTTGTCCCTGGGGTCCTGCAGCGCCAGGGCAGGGTGAAACCCAAGGGTGTTTCAGCAATTATCATACAAATCCCTAAGGATGCAAGACAGGCAGGATGGGTAGGGCCGGCTGCCTGGCCAGGGAGAGCAGCAATGACTATTCCCAGCCCGTGGTCAGAGCAGGGTTGGGCAAAGAAATGTCAGAGCATCCCACATTCCTGGGGTGGGAGTATGGGCTGCAGGGAGGGAACAAGCTGGTGTCTTACAGGTGGATTTTGCCGGTCTTAAAGGTGGAAGGCATTTTGCCTTCATCCCCTGGACTGCAAAATCCACCAGTGCCTGTGACGCGGGGACGCTTTGTGCCAGCCCCAGTGGGAGGGAAGCAGTGACATCGTTCTCTCCAACCATCTGGTGTTGGGCTCCATGGAGGAGGTGAGCTAACTCAGTCCTGGGAGATTAAAATAACTCAGGGGTCCCCACGCTCCATGCAGCAGGTTGTCCTCAAGGGACAAGCAGGAGGGCACTGTAGGCAAGACCTATGCGTCCTGCCATTGCTTGTGCAAATGAGTCCCAAGCATCTCCCAAGCAAGATCTGGACTCACTCTGAAGATGTCATGGCTAGTAAAGCCCACACAAAAATCCTCCCTTCGACCCAGGTTTGTAAAAGCCCCTAAAGTGCTCATTTTGGCCCATTTTGTGCCTAGCTACCCCATCTCAGTGCCTTGCTCTTAGGCAGAGGGTGGATCCCAGGCCAGGCACGTAGCTGCCATTCGAGTGGCTCTTGCAGCCCTGTGAGCACAGAGAACCTGTTGGTCTTGTCTTGCTTCCAGTTTCCTGCTCCACCTGCCAAGAGCCGGTGCTGGGAGGAGGCATCTCGGCCGGGCACCCTCCTCACCTGCCGGAAGCACCATGAGAGCAGAGAAACGTATTCAGCTTCTCCTCCTTTCCTCCTGGGACCAGACCTTGCCCTGCCTTCTGCTGGTTTCATCTTGAGTTTAGAATCATAGAATAGTTAGAATTGGAAGGGACCTTAAAGATCATCCAGTTCCAACCCCCCTGCCATGGGCAGGGACACCTCCCACCAGACCAGGTTGATCCAAGCCCTGTCCAACCTGGCCTTGAACCCCTCCAGGGATGGGGCAGCCACAGCTTCTCTGGGCAACCTGTTCCAGGGTCTCACCACCCTCACAGCAAAGAATTTGTTCCTGAGATCTAATCTAAATCTCCCCTCTTTCACTTTAAAACCGTTAGCCCTCATCCTATCTCTCCACTCCCTGATCAAGAGTCCTTCCCCATCTCTCCTGTAGGCCCCCTTTAGGTACTGGAAGGCTGCTATAAGGTCTCCCTGGACCCTTCTCCAGGCTGAACAACCCCAACTCTCTCAGCCTGTCTTCATAGAAGAGGTTCTCCAGCCCCTGCAGCATCTTCGTGGCCCTCCACTGGACTCATTCCAACACGTCCACATCCTTCCTGTGTTGAGGACTCCAGAGCTGGACACATTACATTTTCCCCTCCTCTTCCTCATCTAGGAGGATTTTTCCTGCTCTGACCGCTCTCTGGTGCTGTAAAAAGAACCTTTTTATCCTCCCATCACCAATCCTCTAACCCAGAAGTGGTTGCATTTCGCTGGCAGACCCCCCAAGCCCCATGTGGGGTTAGAAGGTGCCCCAGCAATCACCGTCGTCCATGGTGGGGAATAGTGTGAATACCCTCATTTTCAGCAGCACAGCAGATGCGGAGCAAGGGCATCTCCACTCCTCAGGGCAGATTTTCCCCTCCTGGTTTGCAGGACAGGTCAGAGAGGCCAGGAGATATTTGTTTTAAACATGAGGTAACGTCTGGGGTGGAAAGGTTATAACAAAGATGCTTCCAGTATTTACGCTAGCGAGACCAGCGGCCACCGGCAAGCTGTGCCGGGCAGCGGTGTTGTAATGAGGAAAGCAAATATTATGTTATATAGGTGTAATGAGCTGCTGCTGCCTTTTTAATGCTGGGCCCATCCAGAGAGAAAAGCCTCCTTAAATAGCTGGAATTCCTCTGACCGGCCAAGGGATGAGAATAATAATATTTGGGAGAGGAACACACCCCGGATAACAGCATCTGCGTGCTGGGTGGAAAGCAGAGAGCAGCCGGCATCTCCCGGCCACAGATGGTTCCCATCAAGATGAATTTTTTTCTTGTTAATCCCAAAACAAGCCTGAGATATATTTTTATTTCAGAGCTAAGTGAAGAAAAAACGAAACTCCAGCATGACCCCCTGTTTTTCTGGCCTCGCTCCCTGCTTGGCCTCTGCTGTGAGCAAGCACAGAAAATTCATTTCATGTCAGATGCAGGTCCTAGCAGAGACCCTGGGACCAAAAACTCCTGGGGTGGTTCTTCCAGCTCTTTTTGACATGGAAATTTATCCCATTCAAGCTGGAAATGGAGGTCAAAATCTAAAGCCAGGACTGCCTCACTCTGTTACTGAACTTAGCCAGAACAGGGAATCTGAAAGGAGCATTAAACTTTGAGAAGAGCAAAAGAAGTCAACCTAAATCTCTATGGGGTTTGTGCCCATCATGCATCCTTGTCCTGCCTGTGGCCTGCTTTTCAGGAGAAGGAGAGGGGGAAGAGAAAGGAGGTCACATACGAGAAAGCAAATAGGTTAATTTCCAGATAGGACGGAGGAAGGAAGATCTTCTGAGGAAGATCTGACTCTGCCATGGTGTAGACAAGCTCCAACCATACCTCTGGAGGGGAAGGTTCCCCCTCATTGTCCCTCGCGAACCTGCCGTCATCCAAGGGGCTCATTTTTTCCCCATTTTAGAGCTGAAAGAAAGGAGAGAGGAAATCAAGGCCTTGATAAAAACGGCTCCTTCAGGCTGGCTGTGAGGAGTGTCCCTACAGCCAGCAAGTGCCTGGTTTGGGGATGTATGTAAAGCATCCTCTGGTGCACTCTGTGCTGTTCATCGAGGGACCAATGATATTCAGGTGTCTGTGGGGGTGTCAGCAAAGGTGTCCAGCGTGGAGGACCTGTCCACGCTGCAACTCCCACCTTTAAGTCTAAACCCAGGGATGAAGTTCTGAGCTAATCCTCGCCTGAAGCCACCACATGTGCTCAGGAGCATCATTAGCTAAAAGAAAAAACAATGATACAAACTGCATCAGTGAAGGGACTGGGAATTAGTTATGCTCAAAAAACATCCCAAAAGCCCTGCTTTGTGGACTCACCAGTCATTCCTCCCACGGCCTCCCATCCAACAGCATGGTGGATGGTGTGATTCCCCAGACTTGGTGTGATGGAGCTACCAAGAGGCACCCCCTGGCATGTCCCAGGAGAGGTCTGTGAGAACAGCGTGGGTTAGGGATGTGGCACATCTCCTATCTGAAAGGACTGAGGTGGAGGCAGGGCCAGGGAATAACCTTTCCTCATGGGGTGACACTTCTAGTCCATGGTGGCCCTGCTAGCAGAAACCCTACTATGTGGACACCTGTCCTTGACAACTTAGTGGGTTTCATAGAGTCACAGAATGGTTTGGGTTGGAAGAGACCTTAAAGATCATCTAGTTCTAACACCTTCCACCAGACCAGGTTGTTCAAAGCCCCATCCAACCTGGCCTTGAACCCCTCCAGGGATGGGGCAGCCACAGCTTCTCTGGGAAACCTGGGCCAGGGTCTCACCGCCCTCACAGCAAAGAACTTCTTCCCCACATCTCATCTCAATTTCCCCTCTTTCAGTGTCAAACCCGTCCCCTTTGTTCTATGGCTCCCCTCCCCGATCAAGAGTCCCTCCCCAGCTTTCCTGGAGCCCCTTGAGGGACTGGAAGGGGCTCGAAGGTCTCCTTGGAGCCTTCTCTTCTGCAGGCTGAACCCCCCCCCAATTCTCTCAGCCTGTCCTCACAGCAGAGGGGCTCCAGCCCTCCCAGCATCTCTGTGGCCTCCTCTGGCCCTGCTCCAACAGCTCTGTGTCCTTCTTGTGCTGAGAACTCCAAAGCTGGACGCAGAATTCATGAATAAGAATTTGTTTTCTTCCTGGGACATCTTCTTCCTGGGATATCTACACTCCCCAATGAGGCTGGGCATCCCCCCTCCTCTCTGGCACCTCCCTGCAGTGACTCTTCATGTGCAAACACTGACTCATCACAACCTCCCAGCAGCGTCGGACTTCCCACGCGCTCCAAGACAGGGTGGTGGGAGGAGGAAACCGCTCCATTCGCCCTCCCTTCTGCCTTGAGGACACGTCAGAGGCTATTGCAGACACATCGGTGGGGTGGGGAAGCTGGGGCAAGCTGGGGCAGTGCAAGGACTCTTCTTTTGGACAGGGATGTACAGATATAAGGTGACCTGGTCTAGGAGTTGCTGCCTGGTGTGGGAACTGGTTGCCAACCAGTAGCCAATACACAGTGGGACCTGCTCTCCAGGATGTGTTCTTCTGGCTGAGGAGAAGGGCCAGGAGTAGATTTAGGGAGAAGGATCTGCAGAGGTGAGGAAGAGGATGGGTAAAGCCAGGGTTGGCGTCTTACTTTGGGGTCTGTGACGGGTGGTGGCACAGACCTCGTAAAGTTAAGGAGCTCAGTTGCACGTATCACAGATTTCAGCACAGACATCAGGAGATGATTATTGCCTGCAAGGATAAAAATAAGTGGTTTCTGCAGCAAACGGCACCACTGAAAAGGCTGCCAAGTTCTCGAGTCTGTGACCACCCACTGCAAATCCTACTGGAAAATTACGGAGAAACTTTCATTCGCTCACCAGGGATGAGGTGGACTGCTCTTCTGGAAATCTGCAATGTAAATGGTCATGCAGATACATAAATGGTCATCCTAAAAATGATATTCCCTCGTGCCATTGCAAGATGTGGGGGACAATGCTCTCTAACCAGTTTCATATGTTCATATAAACAAGATGTTCTCTTCCAGACCAAACGAAAAAGCTTTAGAAAGCATTCCAGGTAGTTCACCTGAAAGATCCCATGATGAGGATGTCTTGGTGCAGTTGAGATCCAGGTGCCTGTCACATTTCCCACATGGATAGACACATACCATTAGCAAAAGACAGGGATGAAGCATGGCTGGGCACTCCCTATCAGTGAGGCACTTCACCCCAGAACTGGTTGCATCTTCAAGGACCTCTTCTTGCCTGGTGTGACCATCTCTGCCACATCTCACAGAGATGCACCCAGTCTCAAGTTTTCCCATGGACAAGGCTGTATCTTGTTCGTTTACAGCACAACATTTGGATTTCTGCTTAATTAGTCCTGGTCTGGCAGTTGGTTGTGTGTGGCCTGGGGCCATGGAGCTGGGGAGCTGCAGCAATGGGTCCATCACCCTTCTGCTCTATGACCTGCTCTTACCACCCATTCTCTCCTTTCCCATTTCATGTGGGCTTCAAAGAGCCCAGGAGAAACCTGGGAGAGGAGGACGCATAGAATCATAGAACCATGGAATGGTTTGGGTTGGAAGGGACCTTTAAAGGCCATCTAGTCCAACTGCTCCTGCAATGAGCAGGGACATCTTCAACTAGACCAGGTTGCTCAAAGCCCCATCCAACCTGATGTTGAATGTTTCCAGGGACGGGGCATCTCCCAGCTCTCTGGGAAACCTGGGCCAGTGTTTCACCGTCCTCTGTAAAAAATTTCTTCCTTATATCTAGTCTAAATCTCCCCTCTTTCAGTTTAAAACTGTCCCCCCTTGTCCTATGGCTCCCCTCCCTGAGCAAGAGTCCCTCCCCAGCTTTCCTGGAGCCCCTCTAGGGAAGGGGCTCTAAGGTCTCCCCAGAGCCTTCTCCAGGCTGAACCCCCCCAACTCTCTCAGCCTGTCCTCACAGCAGAAGGGCTCCAGCCCTCAGATCATTTTTATGGCAGCAGCAGACAGCAGGGTCCTTCCCTGCTGCTCCAAGGGGGCAGGCCTAGAGCTGGGACGGTTGGTACCACCACGTCACCTGCTCAGCACCACACCTGGGCTGCCAACACCAGTGGGATTTCTTCAGCAGGGTGATTTCTAACCACTTAGCGACCTTTCTGCCTTTGGCTTTCATGCCTGGTTAAATTACTCAGTTAATTATGCTCTTCTGAATTAATTACACAAATAGGAACTCCAAAGTGTCTTACCTGGAGGTGAGACCTCCAGATTTACCCATCTTTTCAACAGCATCTCTGGAGCATTCTTCTTCCACCGTGGGTTTAGAGGAGCGTTGTGTTTTAGATATCCCTGGATTATTTTTAGAGTGAGGGATGCTCTGGGCACATGGTACCACTGAGAGAAACGCAGGCCAGGCTGTGGCCATAGAGGCTTTCTTCTGTGTGGATTCTCTAGTGCCTCATAAGGGTTGTGCTCGTATTCCAGCCTTTCCCCCATGGGTCATTTATAACTTCTCTCTGCCTGCCCAGTTTCACAAAGCTTGGAGGCTGCTACTGGCCAGTGAGTGTGCCTAAAATTGACTCCAAAAAGTGGGGTTTTGGGGACAAAGAAGCAGAAAGCGAGCCCACCTAAGCCTTGTTTTCCCTTTGCAGCAGAAGCAGAAGGCATGAGCGAGGCAGCGCCCGTGCCCATTGCTGGCCACTAAAGATTACAGGCTGGTCCAGAGCAGAAGGATTGTAGGAGTCAATCCCATGTAAGCCTTTCTATTTAAAGGAATAAACTACCCAGGAAAAGCAGCCTAAGATTAGAAACTCGCAGGATTTCCTCAAATTCCAGCCATCAGCCAGAGATTCAGCCCAGGGTGCGGGGGGGTTTATTCTTCTCCCGGTGCATGAATCCTGTGCCCCAGCAAAGTTAAACACGGATTACGCTCTGCAGCCCCATCACGGAACCAAGATCCACACTCAAAGCTGGTTTGATGCTGCTCCCTCTCTGCCTAAACCATCTCTGCCTGATTAATAAGTAAGTTTTTTAGGCAGGAGCGTTTCGGCTTTGGTGGAGAGGCACGAGCAGGGGATGTTTCCTACGAAGTCCATGCAATGGTTTCATGCTCAGAAGGAGACTCTTGTGCAGGAGGATCCTTCAGAAAATTTAATGTTAAACAGAGTGGGAAGCAGAAATAAATGCAGTGGTAGGATTGCCTCCCACGGTCGGCGATAACAGCACGAACGCGGGGAGGTGGATGGTGAGTTTTGCTTGATCTCGAGGCAAAATGCCACCAAAGTCAATGTGAAATGGAAGGGAGAGCTGATAGGGAAAAACCCAGAGGGTTGGAGAGGTGGTCACTGCTGGGGGAAGGAGGCAGAGGGGTTTGGTGAGGATCCAGACCTTGCTCTGTTACGGCGCTGGTACCACATAGCACCAAGTGCTGCATCCAGGTCCTGAAGATGCTCCCAGACCCGGCAGCACAAATAAACCTTTTTGCCTGACTCTCAGCGACTGCGAGCGAACGGCTTGGGCGCTGTGTCTATAAAACGGGATAGTGTCTCTCCAGAAGCTGGGGATGCTTTTTGCATCCTGGGGAGTGCTGGGGTTTTGGTACTTGTGCAGTTGGGTTTTTTTCTGGGGAAAAAAAAAAAAAAAAAAAAAAGAAAAATGACAAAAAAAAAAAAAAGAAAAACAAGGGATGTGGGTAAAAAAGAAAAAGTCACCTTATGCTTTGTGCCTTACTAGCTAGGAACTGGTCAAGAGAGGGGATTCTGCCCCTCTGCTCCGCTCTGGGGAGACACCCCCCCAGTGCTGCCTCCAGCTCGGGGGCCTCAGCACAGGAGAGACATGGACCTGTTGGAGCGGGGCCAGAGGAGGCCACGGAGATGCTGGGAGGGCTGGAGCCCCTCTGCTGGGAGGACAGGCTGAGAGAGTTGGGGAGGTTCAGCCTGGAGAAGAGAAGGCTCCGGGGAGACCTTGGAGCCCCTTCCAGTCCCTAAAGGGGCTCCAGGAAAGCTGGGGAGGGACTCTTGATGAAGGAGGGGAGCCACAGGAGGAGGGGGAAGGGTTTGACACTGAAAGAGGGGAGATTGAGATGAGATGTGGGGAAGAACTTCTTTGCTGTGAGGGTGGTGAGACCCTGGCCCAGGTTTCCCAGAGAAGCTGTGGCTGCCCCATCCCTGGAGGGGTTCAAGGCCAGGTTGGATGGGGCTTGGAGCAACCTGGTCTGATGGGAGGTGTCCCCGCCCAGGGCAGGGGAGGACTAGATGGCCTTTAAAGGTCCCTTCCCACCCAAACCATTCTATGGTTCTATGATTTGGGATTTGATTCCCGGCTCTGCTGCTCTTCCCTGACCAGGGTGAAACTCCAGCCTAAAAATTCTCCGTTTATCTTAAAGCAGAAAAAAACATAAAGCCTGTTCCTAATGGAAACGTGGGAGAACCTGGTAAGCATCATAGAGGCTCACAGATGTGCATGCAAGGGCGAATACAAACAATCAGCATTTTCTGAAGAAAACCACTTTGGGGGGAAAAAAACACTAAAACCCAACATTTCTAGCCTCACTGTGTTTAGGCTAGAAATGTCTGGAGGCTGGGAGCACGTATACAGCAGCTTCCACAGCACAGCCCACCGACAGCTCGCTCCCGTGAAACAGTCTTACCCCTAAACCAGGGACCGGAGGGGCTGAGGTTCCCCCTGGGTGGCCACAGCAGGAATACTCCTGCTTGGAGAAGCAATCTCACACCAGCACAGCTCCCCCTAGAGAGATCCTTTCCCTCTTTCCTTCTCCAGATCTCACAGAGTAAATACCACCGGGCACTTTTGGGTGATGCAAGGGTAAAGACTGATGCACAGAAAGGGTTGCAGCCTCCCAGTGTATGCTCAGCCCAGACGTGCATCCCCATAAAAATAAAGCAAGCTCCAAAAATGTAATTCCAAAGGAACCGGCAAGCCCTTTCCCCCACCCAGCACCGCAGCAGGATGGGAAGCAGTTGCCAGTGGTTGCTTTTTCCAGGCGTAGTCATGCACGCGGAGCGTGACTCATCCCCGGCAGAAATTTCCATCTCGCCCTGTCCCCTCCATGGGAGTGCTCCAGCCCCTCTGGAGCCTGGAGATTTTCAGCCATCCCCCTGGGAAGCACCAAGGAGGAGTCATGGGGGTGAAGGAGCCAAGAGCAGCCAAGAAGCAGAGACCTTCTCGGGCCCCAGCTGTCAGCAGTTGTGCAGACATGTCTCCAAGAGGCCACCAAGATCCCTGCTCTCTCCCAGCTGCCAAATGCATGTTCTGGAAAGGAGGAGAGGTCAAATACTGAAACACTGGGGAGAGCTGCCCCATTGTGAGGGTTGGAGGACTGGTCATCCAGAGGAAGACATCACATGTGCAAATTGTCCCGGTGATGGTCCCTAGGTGCAGCCAGGGCTGGGCAAGGTATGGTGAGGGACCTCAACGCTCCAAGGAAGCCTTGGGTCTATTTGCAAGCTCAGATTAGCTGTGTATGCACCAGACAGGTCCAGCCATGTGCTAAGAAGGAGACATCCAGGGATGACTGCACTACCAGGTAGCCCATGACTCATGGGATAACCATGTTGCCCACCCTCTGCCTCCGTGTCTCCTTCAGGACAAGCAGAAAAACCACAAGAGCAGGACTTTCCTCTTGCTGTGCCTGCAGAACACACCCTG
Source organism: Numenius arquata (assembly GCF_964106895.1). Classification (NCBI taxonomy): domain Eukaryota; kingdom Metazoa; phylum Chordata; class Aves; order Charadriiformes; family Scolopacidae; genus Numenius; species Numenius arquata. The sequence goes on from NC_133576.1 coordinate 139,350,289, forward strand.
GTCCTGCAGCCCACGTCAGTAGGAGATGCCGATACTGATGCTGCAGCAGCTGCTGATGGGATAGAAGACCTTCAGTTCACCACACAACGGCAATAAATCCAACCCTGCCTGAGTTACAGCACTGAAGTAGGTCTAGGGTAGCCTTGGGGGTAATCCTTGATTTCTCAAGGGGAGCGTAAGGTGAAGAGGCTGAAGGGAGATCTTGGAAAGCTGAAGGTGGAAGGAAAGAGTCCAGATGTGGACCTCATTTGCAGCAAAATCCCACAGAGGTCACCAACGTGCAGGGACACAGCAGCTACCTGCAGCAGGATGGTCCTGTCTGAGCTGGGCCAGATGTTTGCAGCCCCAGTCACAGCTCGTGCTGGCTGGGACACGTTTGACTTATTAACGGCATTTGGGCAATACCCTTAATAATATGCTTTAACTTTTGGTTAGCCCTGAAGTGGTCAGGCAGTTGGACCGGGTGATCGTTGGAGGTCCCTCCCAACTGAACTACTCTAATACTTGAGGGTTATGCTCACTAGGAGACACCGTCCTCACGAGAATGCCCATGGTCGCAGCAGACCTGAGCTACGTTGAAACCACAGTCCTATGTTGAAACCATCCAAAACTCAGGGCCTTCCATGGCTTCATCAAACGTTTTCACTGAGCTTCGTTGAGGGCTCACCAGGAATTTGGAAACCTGGGTGCAGTCCTCAGTTGCACCAGGGCACGTAACCTCACCCAGAGACTGCCGAGCTCCTCCTTAGGTGAGTCTGGTTTTCTCAGTTCCCCGCTTTGGGAGGCAGAGAAGGTCCTTGCTGCCATGAACGGGACCTTCTGATGCTCAGAGTTCTCCTCCTGCCTCGCCATCACCCAGGCTAGTCAATACTGTCCCAAAGTTGTCTCAAAGTCACTTTTTTTTTCTCTTCCATGTGTTTACTGCCCCTTCCCTCTCCAGAATCCCTACATATTTATAGACAGTGATGTCTCATCCATTGTTTTCTTAGACTAAACAAATAATTTTCACTTGGAATCACAGAGTCCTCACAAAGCCACCGAGACATCCCTTGCCCCAGGCAGGCCCAGTTATGGTATGTGTTTATCTACCATGTGCTTTAAGACCTCCTGTGATGGGAACTGCAAATCCTCTCCAGCCTCCTCTCTCTTCATCCTTATAATTTTTCCCTAATGTCTGACCTTAATTGGTAGGATTTAAGCCTGTAAAATCTCCTATCCATCCTGGACACGGGAAAATCTATTCCTTTCCACTTTGTACCAGCTTTTTCTATGTATTTGAAGGCCATTTGATGTCTCCACTTGGTTTCTTCTAACTAAAAATCCCATTTCAACACATTTTTCCTGATTTTGAATTTTTCTTTTTGCATTTTCCTGATTGCCAGTCTCTCCCATCATTGTTTTCCAAGACTCTTGTTGGTCCCCCCTATTTTTATATCTGCACCAGGCTGCATACAGCTCACCAGCCAAAGGTTCTCCAAGACAGACAACAGAAGGCAGACTGTTTGCAGAACTCGCATCCCAGGATGATGCTGACCTTTTTTTTTTTTCACATCAACACCATCTTCTCTGCCAGGTATCCAGCAACTGATTGGATATTAGGAAAAATTTTTACACTGTAAGGGTTATTAAGCCTTGGAATGGGCTGCCCAGGGAAGTGGCTGAGGCACCATCACTGGAGGTTTTCAAAAGACAGGTTGACATAGTGCTTAGAGAGATAGTTTAGTAATGTGGGGGGTTCTTTTGTATGGTTTTCTTTTTTTTTTTTTTATCAGAGTTAGGTTGATGGTTGGACTAGATGATCTTAAAGGTTCCTTCCAACATAGACGATTCTATGATTCTATGATACATCCATGTCCCCTCTCCAAACCTGCCATGACTTGAAGAACCCATCACTGCTCAACAGGACTCACTCCAGGTAGACTTGATTTTTCTTGATCCAAACTACAGGAACTGTACCTGGCATTTCAAGAAACCCTTAGTAGGGCCTGGTACAATGGCCTTAGTATTTCCCCACCTCCTTAGAAATACTCTTTATGAAAGTTACAGAGTTTAAGGCTGCAGATTACAGTTGACCAACTCAGTGGAGGCTCAACCCAAAGCAAAAACCTCCACTTGGGGCCGTCAAAAGAGGACCGAAACAGTTCTGAACTCAAGCAGATATGAACTGAGCCCAAGAACACATCTGCTAAATGCCCAGTTGGGCTTTCTTTTTAATGCCAGCTGTGCATTTTATGAAAGAGCTTCAGATTCAGCAGCCTGTATGTGAAGCCAGCATCTGATCCAATTAAGAATGGAAGTTCAGATCTCGGTACCGAATTCAAATCTCTGCGTTGCTCAAAAATATCTCCAGGTTGGTCCATCACAGAGGCGAAAATCTAATCACTGGAGTTTAGTGTAGGTGCTTTGGTGCTTGAACCTCTCTCTGGTTTAAAAAGACACACAACTAAGAGAATATACCATGAGGAATAGCAGCCTGGCTTAAGAAACAGGGTGTCTTGCACCAAAGGGATGCAATGGGAAAAGGCAGAAAGCAGTGGTTTTATGACCATGAGCTGAGTTTGACTTCAGAGCAGCAAAAATTCAGGAGGCCTGCACTGCTCGGACCTGTTAGGCTGCCATAAAGGAGGAGTTTTCTTGACATCTTTTTAGCAATACTCCTTCAGAGGAGCTCTGCAGGTGGAGGAGACATCCACGATATCATGGAGAGCTTTGATCTCCTCTGTCCCCCTCTCCAACCTAATAGAAAAATGGTAATTTAATCCAGAAGACAAGCATGGGCAGGACACCTGGGTTCTGGAGATGGCATCCAAGGTCCAAAGGGCTGAAGGCTGGTCTCCAGTGCACCCTGGTAAGTGACCCACAATCTCCATGGGCCTGTGTAAGTATTCCCAATTAAAAGTCTGGTGCTAAGAGGTCTTGAAAGCCTGGGAGTGGATGCTGCAGCCTGGAATTGCCTCTGATGTTATTTGGGTTCAGCTATGCCAAGAATGGCATGTGGAGATGAGTCTTCCTGAGCGGTGCTGGTGGCAGAGAGCTCTGTAAAGACAGCGTGGGACTGGCAGGTCAGGGGAGAGGATGGCTGAGCCTTTAGAGCTCTAGATTGGACACTGGATGCTTGAATTCACATTCCTGCTCTGTCAGACTCCCTGGATGTGCAAACCAGTCTCTGACAGGCATTGGAAGCAGCAGGAGTTTGGTTCCTCCAAGGATTTGGGCTGGTCTCTCCGTGCCACCGACAAAGTGGCTGTACAGGAAGAGGTATCCCAAAGGGTCTGTGTTCCAGCTCTAACGCTTCTCTGATCTGCTGAAAACATACTTCCAGATGCCTCCGAGGTTCTCATTTGCCTTTGCTCATGCAGCATCACAAACTTAAACATGCTGTGATCAGCCAGAGTCCCCCAGCCATCTCCTCCTCCTGATGTCCTCCAGACGAGCTTGGAGCTGACAGGGCTGGTGTCCATCCCGCAGCATGGGACATGCACATTGGCAAGTGCATTCCTCCAGCCCTCGATGGCATCTAACCCTGATGGACAAGGGCATGGCCTCCTCTGCATTCCCAGTGCCTCCCAGGCTTCTGCCACCCCTTCCCACCATCACAGCTGGTGCTGGGGATGGTGCTGCACCCCAGAAATGGTTGCATCCTACACAAATCCTGTTCTGGATAGAACAACAAGCCCTTTGGTCTCCTTGAGAGGGAAAAGCTGTTTAAACATTAGAAAGTGTTAGACAGCATGGGGTAGGGCCTCCAGCCATCAGGGTACTGATCCTCAAATCTGCTTTGGGAGGTTTTCTCTCCGCTGTGTTCATGATGGCTGCTCAGGAATTTCCTATGGGAATAAAGAGAGGTCTTTGTAGCCTGAACCCATCCGACTCTACCCAGGAGAAAAGGTTACAGGTATAATCGTAGAATGGTTCAGGTTGTAAGGGACCTTAAAGATCATCTAGTTCCAACCGACTGCCATGGGCAGGGACACCTCCCACCAGACCAGGTTGCTCAAAGCCCCATCCAGCCTGGCCTTGAACCCCTCCAGGGATGGGGCAGCCACAGCTTCTCTGGGCAACCTGGGCCAGTGTCTCACCACCCTCACAGCAAAGAATTTCTTCTTGGTATCTCATCTAAATCTCCCCTCTTTCAGTTTAAAACCATTACCCCTTGTCCTATCGCTCCACTCCCTGATAAAGAGTATAGCAGATAGTGATATAGATATGTCCCTGTCACAGAGGGACGTGTCCCCGTCTCCTGGGACGCTGGCTGATGGGCTTTTCATTCACCAGTTACGCAAAACATACCAACTCGCTGTTTTTCTGCCCTTCAACCCCCCCCCTACTCTGTGCAGACACAGATTGAATGTCAGTGGAAAATAATTCCTTTAATGAGTGTGCGGGGATGGATCAGCTGACTGGGGTTGCTTCAGTAAATCTCATGGTCACACAGCCCTAAATGCGCAGCGGTGTCTGTCTAAGCCTTTCCGTTTATAGGACAGAGCCGGGAGCCAAGAGGATGGAAATAAAGTGTTTGCAAGCAAAAGGCCATAGGGTTTAGAGGTGGAGCGAGACTTCCCAGGGAAAATGGGCTGCGGTTGCAGAGAGTTTTGCAGGGTGGGAAGCAAGCACGTACCCAGGCATGAAATGGAGCTGGTTGAACATCCCTACGTGCATCTGATTTGTTTTCCGCGCAGAGGTCAGGGGAAGGGCTGCGCTGTGGAATGATCTCTGCGGCACCGGGAGCGAAGCCCTGGGGTTCCTTCAGGAAGCCAAACCCCCAGCGGGGCTGGGACCTCCCTTCCCCAGGCTCGGTTGGGGAACGCAACATTGGAGGGTGGTCACAGGTGGGACGCTGGAAGTGTGAAACCACCTCCCTGCCTCCTTGATGCAGCCCGGTTCATCTCTCCGACCCCACGTCTCACCACCCCGTTGCACAGAAGCAGAAATCCAGCTCTGGAATAAATCACAGCTGTCCCCGAGACCGGGTGAAGCGTTGGCTTTCCCCGGGCGAGCTGCCATGCCGTGATAGAGCAGATCCTGCCTGGAAGGCGAGACCCAGAGCTGTTGCTCCTTGGGAAGCCGGCCTGTTGATGAACTATGTCAGTGACTAACATATGCCTTTAATTCCCCCTTCATTCAGCAGATCCCTGCGGGAAGCATCACGTCCTTATGAAAGACGAGCGTGAGGCACCCAGAGATGTGTGCAAGAGGCACTCGGATGGCTGGTAAATCACCACAGACAGGCTGTAATAATCATGGCAGGCTCTAATTGCTCTGTCCTGGATATATATAGGGTAAAATTTATTGCTTCAGCTGGTTATTCCAATACAAGGGGCTGTTAGAGCAGGTCTGAGTTACTCCGCAGGGATTTTCCCAACTGCTAGCAATTGCGAAGTCAGGAGAGGAGGGGATCTGAGCAGCAACTGCTCCTGATGTTTCGTTTAAAATGTCCATTCCCTGAGCATGAAATGTTCCATATCAAGATCTGTAGGGGTTTTTCGGGTCGATGGGTAGGTTTTGCTGGCATTTGCACCGACACCCCTGAGGCTGTCAGCTCCGATCATGTACTGCACGGCTCAGGGCTCGCTGGCGGTGGAGAAAATGTTTTGGTCTCCATCCAGTTCAGATCGAACTAATTAACGAAAATAAAACACTTCCCTACAAGCCAAACCCCTCCCTTTCTGGTTGGCGTTTGATGCGAGGCTGCAGTTTTGGATCAGACCTGGGTGGGAAACCATAAGCTTATCCCTGCAAGCCCCCTCTGATGGCTCCAGCCCTTATTTTCTTAATTTTTTCTGGTTTCTAGTGCCTTGTAGGAAGCCAGCCCTTCCCATCCCCTGCTAAAGGGATAGGTTGCTGTTTGGGTTGGGCTGTGCACCCAGGTACGTCCTTCGAGGGCACATGGACATGCCCCAGAAGCAGGAGATCTGGCCCCTCATGGCAGACTGACTACAGCAAGGGAGGGCAACACGTCCCTCTTCTCAAGACATCCACCATGAAGCACATTGGGATACCCAGAAGATGCCTGGATCTTGACTTTTGCACCCAAAAGGATCAACAATCCAGAATAAGGAAAAAACATCGCAGAGCAGATATTACCAACACCATCACCCTGACACCAGGGCTTAAATTGCACATCCCCCGAGGCACCTGTGACACAGGACACGGTGAGATGTGGCCTTTTCTTCTCTTTACATCACTCAGAGATGTTCCACGTTGGCTCCACCACTGCAAATTAAAGGGTTTCTGTGACTGCAGGGTTGGCCCTGCAGCTCCTCAAAGGGCTGCCCCCAGCTCTACTGGGGGGGGGGGGGGTTCTTCCTCCAACAAAGGTTATACAAAAGGGCTGAAAGGTGTGAAGAGAGAAAACATTGGACATAGATGGATTTAAAGGCAGTAGAGACAGAGGAGATGGGGTGGATGAGATTCAGGAGCTGACAGAGAGATGGGAGCACAGAGATCAAATTAACTGCTGCAGGATTAATTTAGACCCCGTTCCCATTCCGGTGGCGAGACACCAGCCCCGGGCAGGGCTTTCCCTGCAGAGACTCCCCCCATGCCTGTGGCTCTGCTGCCTCTGTCCCAGCGGTTCCCCACTGAGCAGTGTCCAAACACGGCTCCCACCAAACTCCTTGATGTCCCCTTCCTGCAGAGCACCAGGTCCCCGCTAAACCCATCCAACGTCCCTCTCTGCAGAGCTCGGGGCTGGCAGGGCCCTAAGTCTTGTCCCCCAGAAGAGGTCTCCCCTGGCTGCCAGGAGCCTGGAGACCTGCTGCTGCCTTGGGCTGGGGGAAACCCACTCATCCCGCTTCATGTAGAGGGGAAATTTAGATTAGATATTAGGAAGAAATTCTTTGCTGTGAGGGTGGTGAGAGCCTGGCCCAGGTTGCCCAGAGAAGCTGTGGCTGCCCCATCCCTGGAGGGGTTCAAGGCCAGGTTGGAGGGGGCTTTGAGCAACCCCACCTAGTGGGAGATGTCCCTGCCCAGGGCAGGGGGTGGGACTGGAGGGGCTTTAAGGTCCCTTCCAACCTGAACCATTCTGTCATTCTCTGTCCCATGTTATGGTCTCACTGCTCCCCCCACTGCCCAGCTCCTGCACCATCCCTCTGGGTGCACGGCGCCGCTGTCTCCAGCCTTCCCCTGCCACAGCCCACGCCTCTGACAGGTTGGGACCTTGGGATCAAGGACAACAAGTCGGGCAGTTGGTGGTGGCACGGGGCTCCCGTGGCTGCCTCGCCTGCAGACCACAACGTGCCACAGGTCAGAGGTAAAGACCTCAGAGCCTCCGTTTGCAGGGAAGAGGTGTCTCTCCTTCCACTTGCCGTGGGAACGATGCTCTTCCAGACCAGTCATCCCTGCTGCAAGGAGGAGAGATGATCCAAGAGCTTGTCTGGTCCTGGCAGCAGACGGGCTTTGACCTTCCTGGTGCAGGAACCACAGCTCTGGGGCTCATGGATGTTCACTGCCCCCTTCTTGGCCCTGGCATCCTTCTGCAGAGGGGCTGATATTGCTCCCACCCAGGGATTTCTGCCTTGGCTCCTGGCCAAGGGCTGCCTGCACATTCCTGAGCAGCTCCTGCTCTCTGACCCCACTGCCTCACCCTCCCTGGTGAGGGACAAAGCCTCTGAGCACAAAGCCTCCATCCTTTTGATAATGGTCAAGGATGGAGAAAATAAGTTATGTTCCCCTTCAAGGCCAGGTTGAGCAACCTGGTCTAGTGGGAGGTGTCCTTGCCCGTGGATCTTTAAGGTCCCTTCCAACCCAAACCATTCTGTGAATTTATGGTTTTATACAAGAGCTGCTCCAACTCCCTCCTGCCCTTTGCTCTACCTGCAAGGTTCTCCTGCTGATCCCGCCTGCCCCCTGCCTCTCTTTCCCTCCCTGCATGGGCAAGACACAAACAGTTCAGCAAGTCCTCAGGGCAACAGGGATTTGGGCAATCTGTGGAACCCTCTTCAAGACAAGAGGATCCTGCGGGTCCTTCAGAGAGAAGGAGAAGGACTCCCTCTTCCTGTCCTCTAGCAGAATAGCAACATTGGCCAAAGCTTTTAAAATTAAACCTGGAAATATATACGGAATCTCCTGGCGTGCTGCATGCTTGGTTTAGTGGGAGGTGTCCCTGCTTATGGCAGAGGGGGTTGGAACAAGATGATCTTTAAGGTCCCTTCCAATCCAAACCATTCTATTCTATAACTCTATGCTGCTTGGGCACCCATTCGATGCTGCATAATTTGGAGTCCTCAGTATCTGAAAGTGCATGGGGTTATCTATCATCGCCTTCTTCCTAGTGTTAAGTCTAGGAAATTTTAAATAATACTTCTCAGAGTCCAAGTGTCTTTGTTACCAGGATGAACCAGGAGAGAAGATGAACGCAGAGCCCCAAGGCATCACTCATGTCTGTGCCCCGCTCTGTTAGATGTTGGGCAGAAGGAACCCTAATTCGTGGAAATCCACCCCATTACCCCAAAAATAAACTGATATTATAGTCAGGAGTATTGCAGCCAGGAGGATCACCCCCTGCTCACAGCTGGGGGTGGGCTCTGACGTATCCCAGGGCACAATCTGCAGCAGAAGACAATACTGCTGGTGGAAAGTATCCTTTTGGCTTCCCATCAGCTTGGGGCTAGTGTTTGCAGGGGGGGAGAACTGTGCTGTGCTGCCAAGCTGTGCTGCCCCCCAAAACCTGTAGTATCAGAGCAGCATCAGCCCCCCAGGGCTGTGGTTGCCCCTGATAGTGTCACCCTGCCAGAGCGGATAGAGGCTGGGTGAATGCCCAGCTTGCTTTTGTGTCCCTCGTGCTGGGGAGTCACAGGTCTGGTTGCCTCCTCCTGGGAAAGCCACCAGCGTGTGTTGTCCCCAAAGTGTCCCCTTACCCTGCAAGAACCCAGAAGCACATCAGGGAGTCATGGAGAAGTGCCATGGATGCTATAAGCGAGCATGGCTGGGAGATCAATCCGCAGAGAGCACAGCAATCCCACGCTCTTAAATGGCAATGGTGTTTCCATGCAGGAAAAGCCAGGTCCCTGAAAAATCAGTGCCTGTTCCTCCTCCTGCCAGGCTCCTCTCCAACATCTACTGACAACTATATAAATACCATGAGCTCTTCTTACCACCAAGAATAATTTACCACCAGGCTGACTACCCCAGGGATGCTGAGAGCTCTCTTCCATCGCCGGGACCCTGCAAGCATTCGCAGATCCAATGCAATGAGGAGTGAGCCGACCCGAGCTTCAGGAATCTCCTAGAAAGGAGAAAGCCAAGGCAAGGATGTGAGGTCAGAGGACGGGAGAGATGATGGTTCCATCAAGAAGTAAGGACAAGAAAATGTTCCTGATGAAATGTGGTGCATGCAACCATCTTTGCTTCATTTTTCCCCTCCCTGGCCCCAGCCAGCCTTGTTTCTCCACTTGGCTCAGAAATACATATCCCTTATAGAATCATAGAATCATAGAATGGTTAGAGTTGGAAGGGACCTTAAAGATCATCGAGTTCCAACCCCCCTGCCATGGGCAGGGACACCTCCACTAGAGCAGGTTGCTCAAAGCCCCATCCAGCCTGGCCTTAAACACTTCCAGGGATGGGGCAGCCACAACTTCCCTGGGCAACCTGTTCCAGTGCTTCACCACCCTCACAGGAAAGAATTTCCTCCTAATATCTCATCTCAATCTCCCCTCTTCCAATTTAAAACCGTTACCCCTTGTCCTGTCACTACATCTCCTGACAAAGAGTCCCTCTCCGGCTCTCCTGGAGGCTCCCTTCAGATATTGGAAGGCTGCTATGAGGTGTCCCCGGAGCCTTCTCTTCTCCAGGCTGAACAACCCCAGCTCTCTCAGCCTGTCTTCATTAGGGGAGGTGCTCCAGCCCTCTGATCAGCTTCGTGGCCCTCCGCTGGACCCGTTCCAACAGGTCCATGTCCTTTCTGTGTTGAGGACTCCAAAGCTGGACACAGTACTCCAGGTGGGGTCTCACGAGCGCAGAGTAGAGGGGTAGAATCACCTCCCGCGCCCTGCTGGCCACACTTCTCTTGATGCAGCCCAGGATGGGGTTGGCTTTCTGGGCTGCCAGTGCACACTGCCAGCTCATGTTGAGCTTCTCATCCACCAACATCCCCAAGTCCTTCTCCTCAGGGCTGCTCTCCAGCCATTCTCTGCCCAACTTGTATTTGTGCCTGGGATTGCCACGTCCCAGGTGCAGGACCCTGCTCTTGGCCTGGTTGAACTTCATGCAGTTTCCACAAGCCCACCTCTCCAGCCTGTCCAGGTCCCTCTGGATGGCATCCCTTCCCTCCAGTGTGTCAACCAAGCCACCGAGCTTGGTGTCATCGGCAAACTTGCTGAGGGTGCACTCTATCCCACTGTCCATGTCTCCGACAAAGATGTTGAACAGCACTGGTATGGTGCCACTGGCCCTAGAAATAGCATTGGGAGCTCCTGCACCAACCTGTGGCCCCTCTCATCCTGTGTATCCCAGCTCAGGACCTCCGCTGTCACATCGTGCCTCTGTTTTTCCACCCTGCACTAGTACAGGAGAGGCATAAATATTTCACTCCGCACAGATAAACTGCTAGGGACATGGTTTAGTGGTGGATTTGGCAAGTTAATGGTTAGGCTTGATGATCTTAAAGGTCTTTTCCAACCTAAATGATTCTATGATTCCTGTTCCTAATGTTTATATGAAACTTTGGTAACACCAGACAAAGACATGCAGAAGTAAAATAAATTAGTCATAGCCACTTGGCTATGAAAAAAAAATGCAGTTACAACTACATCAAGTTAAAAAACTAAGCTTCAGGCAGCTCAAGACAAATTAAGACAAAGCAGGACTGGCAAACCCCATTCCTGAGGTCCTACAAACCCAGCAGAAAGTCAGCAACCTGGCCCTGGCAGTGGCAACGCTGCATCTAGTGGGCTACAGCCCCCCATAATGGAGAAGGAGGATCCCATGTAAGACCTTCATCAGGTCTGTGAATGCCTCGTGCTGAGTCTCTGGTGAATCACCCACTGGAGAGGGTGACACAGTGGGGTTGGGTTGGGAGGGATCTTAAAGATCATCCAGTTCCAACTCCTCTGCCTTGGGCAGGGACACCTCCCACTAGACCAGGTTGCTCAAAGCCCCGTCCAACCTGGGCTTGACAGGGAACATAACTTATTTTCTCCATCCTTGACCATTATCAAAAGGATGGAGGCTTTGTGCTCAGAGGCTTTGTCCCTCACCAGGGAGGGTGAGGCAGTGGGGTCAGAGAGCAGGAGCTGCTCAGGAATGTGCAGGCAGCCCTTGGCCAGGAGCCGAGGCAGAAATCCCTGGGTGGGAGCAATATCAGCCCCTCTGCAGAAGGATGCCAGGGCCAAGAAGGGGGCAGTGAACATCCATGAGCCCCAGAGCTGTGGTTCCTGCACCAGGAAGGTCAAAGCCTGTCTGCTGCCAGGACCAGACAAGCTCTTGGATCATCTCTCCTCTTTGCAGCAGGGATGACTGGTCTGGAAGAGCATCGTTCCCATGGCAAGTGGAAGGAGAGACACCTCTTCCCTGCAAACGGAGGCTCTGAGGTCTTTATCTCTGACCTGTGGCACGTTGTGGTCTGCAGGCAAGGCAGCCACGGGAGCCCCGTGCCACCACCAACTGCCCAACTTGTTGTCCTTGATCCCAAGGTCCCAACCTGTCAGAGGTGTGGGCTGTGGCAGGGGAAGGCTGGAGACAGCGGCGCCGTGCACCCAGAGGGACGGTGCAGGAGCTGGGCAGTGGGGGGAGCAGTGAGACCATAACATGGGACAGAGAATGACAGAATGGTTCAGGTTGGAAGGGACCTTAAAGCCCCTCCAGTCCCACCCCCTGCCCTGGGCAGGGACATCTCCCACTAGGTGGGGTTGCTCAAAGCCCCCTCCAACCTGGCCTTGAACCCCTCCAGGGATGGGGCAGCCACAGCTTCTCTGGGCAACCTGGGCCAGGCTCTCACCACCCTCACAGCAAAGAGTTTCTTCCTAATATCTAATCTAAATTTCCCCTCTACATGAAGTGGGATGAGTGGGTTTCCCCCAGCCCAAGGCAGCAGCAGGTCTCCAGGCTCCTGGCAGCCAGGGGAGACCTCTTCTGGGGGTCAAGACTTAGGGCCCTGCCAGTCCTGAGCTCTGCAGAGAGGGACGTTGGATGGGTTTAGTGGGGACCTGGTGCTCTGCAGGAAGGGGACATCAAGGAGTTTGGTGGGAGCCGTGTTTGGACACTGCTCAGTGGGGAACCGCCGGGACAGAGGCAGCAGAGCCACAGGCATGGGGGGAGTCTCTGCAGGGAAAGCCCTGCCCGGGGCTGGTGTCTCGCCACCGGAATGGGAACGGGGTCTAAATTAATCCTGCAGCAGTTAATTTGATCTCTGTGCTCCCATCTCTCTGTCAGCTCCTGAATCTCATCCACCCCATCTCCTCTGTCTCTACTATTTTTAAATCTATCTATTTCCGCTGGTTCTCTTGTTTTGGTGCAGCCTTTTCCATATGCTTCACTGACACTTACAGCCTGGAAAGTCCTCCTAAATATAATTGTTCTCCCAAGGGCAGGCATCAGCTCAGCCAGGGATCAGAGAGAGCTCCGGGGCAGCAGCACAGGGATTGTGCTGTTTCTTGTGGTTTTATGGCACTTTTTGAAGTATGGGAATCTGTCGGCCATGGCCAAACACAGCATGAAGTGTATTCCCAGTGCAGGATTCAGGGCGTGGGATTGGGGCTGGGGAAGGCAAGAGAAACCCTGGTGGCCGTCAAGGCTGGCGGAGGCTTTCGCCTTGATCTCACCCCGGAGGACAGGGATCGTGCCAGTCCAAGGTAGCAGAGGTCAAATCAAGGCCCACAATTCTGTTTATCCAAAGGACAACAGCTGAGGTTCTCCAGCTACTGGGAAAACGCAGGTGATGACATCCTACAGGACCTGCTGGAGAATCATAGAATGGTTTGGGTTGGAAGGGACCTTAAAGATCATCCAGTTCCAACCCCCCCTGCCCTGGGAAGGGACACATCCCAGCAGACCAGATTGCTCAAAGTCCCATCCAACCTGGCCTTGAACACTTTCAGGGATGGGGCAGCCACAGCTTCTCTGGGCAACCTGGGCCAGGGTCTCACCACCCTCACAGCAGAGAATTTCTTCTTTATATCAAATCTAAATCTCCCCTCTTTTAGTGTAAAACTCTTCCCCCTCGTCCTATGGCTTCCCTCCCTGATGAAGAGTCCCTCCCCAGCTTTCCTGGAGCCCCTTGAGGGACTGGAAGGGGCTCCAAGGTCTCCCCGGAGCCTTCTCTTCTCCAGGCTGAACCCCCCCAACTCTCTCAGCCTGTCCTCACAGCAGAGGGGCTACAGCCCTCGCAGCATCTCCATGGTGGCCTCCTCTGGCCCCGCTCCAACAGGTCCATGTCCTTCTTGTGCTGAGGACTCCAAAGCTGGTGCCGTAACATCTACTGCTTCTTTGAAACCTCTTATCCATGAGCATTTATTTGCACCAACTCTACATCAGCCCTGTGATGCCCAGGATGGTTCCTGCAGGGTTTTTTGAGTGTCTTCCCACCCTGCTGCCTGGTGACCCACCAGCCACTTCATAGCCCTGTCCACGCAGTGACCACAGACCTTCCCACAAACACTGTGCCTCGTCCTGCCATCAGGAAAGCCTGAGGTAGTGGAGAATCGCTTGATTCAAAGGTACGTGGTGACTCAGCGGCAGAGCCCAGAGCGGATTCATCATGCATTCTGCATTTTATGAACTTGCCTCCAGCAGATCCAATTATTCTATTAGCCAGAATTAGAGAGAAAATCATTGTTAAATAGTTAATTCATCAAGATAGGCGCTGACACAGTGACTGAAGAGATTTCTGAACTTGGGGTGTGTTTGAAAAATGAAGACAAAAATGGGGGCAAACCAACTAAGCAGTTTGTTCCGATGTCTTTAATTTGGTTTAATTCTCTTTGTCTGAAAATGGTATTTGAGGCTACATTAAGCCTCTTTTTCACTTGAGAAGAATAGTGAAACAGAAAAAGAAACAAAATGTTTCCTTCACATTAAGTGTTGTGGAACTCTCTTTTGGCTAGAAAATTGCCCCTTCTGACTTCATTTGTCCCAAACGAACAATGAATTTGATCTCCTGGAGTGACCCTTAGAACAAAATATCCACTCCTCCCAAAGCTGTGCTTGTAATGTGAGAGAGGGTTTGTGCATCTCCTCCACCATCAACAGAGCCCCACTTCTAGCAGGTAATTCTTCCCACCCTGGGCACGTAGGAAACATCTGATGTTTCATTTTGAAAGACACATGAGTTGTGTAGGGTCATGATGATCTATAGATACTTCCACCACCACTGAGGCCACTAAAATTTACTGCACTGAGGTGTCTCCTTGGTTTGCAGAGGAGAGAGGAGAAAACAGCTTCATCCATACCCAACGTCCGATACCTGCCAACCTCCAGCTGCTCATCGCTCATCAGACTCTTGCTCCAGACCACTGAGTAGCTTCCAGCAGCCCCCACATTGGTTCAGCTTTCTGCATGCCCAGAGATGGGGCTGACCCAGCAGACCCGATTTTGTGACCTTGGTGACCACATCGGTGACTTTCCAGACGCATGGATGCTGCACACATCAGTTTGCCTTTGTTTTGAGGTAATGGGGTTGGGTAAGGAGCTTTCCACCCAACATGGCAAGAGTAGACTGGAAACATGAACCACCAGCTCTCAGGCACTGCTCTTTCAGCCTCTTCTCGCTGCTGCACCCACACATTTACCCTTCTCTCCATGTGAGATCCAAACCTGCTTCTTTGTAAGGTGCCTCCCAATTCCCCCCTCAATTCCCTGTGCTGACCACCGAATGAATCAAACACAGGAGACTTTCCCAGCATCAAGACCAAGAAAAATTTCTTCCTGATGTCTAATCTAAATCTACCTTCTTCCAGTGTGAAGCCGTTAACCCTTCGTCCTATCACTACATGCCCTCGTAAAAATCAAACCTGGAAATGGGGCTTCAGAGGGTGTTCATGAATCAAGGTGAACAGGAGACACCAAATGTTCCGTATTTTACTCTGCAAATCCCTCAACACAAGTGGGAAAACAGATTCCCATGCCACTGCCATTTCCCACGTGGATGCTGTGTCTCGGAAGAGGTGACAAGGAGTCCTCCTAGAGCAGGACCATGAAGATAGTGCTTGTTATGTGGGTTACAGCTCACAGACATAGCACCAAAGGAGGCTGCTGGGGCAGGAACCATATATGGGCTTGAACTGGGATTCTGGATCCGGAGATCTTCCAACTATCTCCACCTGGAAGCAAATTCGGCTTGTTTACATATTTTACAGCATACAGATTACAGTTTCTCTGCGATTTTGCATGTCCAGCACAAAGCTTTGCCATTGGAAGCTGCAGTCAACAATAACCACAGCGGTGAATTACCATTAACAGATACCTGTGGCCTTGGAAGTTTAGGATTTGAGTGTGTCCCTTTAAATAAACTGCAGCCCTTGTGACACGTCCTGAACTATTCAAAGCTCAGGAGCTGCCTTTCATTCTTTGCTGCTTCTTCTCTATGTTCGGGCAGCAAATGAGCTTGAGATAAATCCCAGCTGGATGGGGCTGAGCCAGATCCATGTAGGAGAGGAGAAGGGCGGCTGTAAGAGGCTCCGATTCACAAGTGTTTTTCTAACCACAGCATCCCCCTGGGTACCAAACCAGGAGTGATCACAGGGAGATACAGGTCTTATCGTCAAAGCCCACAGAGTCCAGAAGTGCAAATGGTTTTAAAGACTGAATCCAAGCCGTTTGTGCACGGCTGGTAAACATCCAGCATCCCCCTGAAGGTAATCAGGAGTGAAACAACAGCCCTCATTCATCTAAGCCTCCTACCCCACCTCTCCCACGCTTGCCCAACCACCTCTGCCTGACGCTGAACAAGAGACCTTGTGTGCAACAACCAAATTCATCGACACCAATGCCTCCTCCAGTGTTGGAAACAGCCTGTCAAACCCCGGGTGCTATGCAAGAAATGTTTAATTTGCTGTGTGTTGGGCCAAGAGCATGAACGGTGCTGCCCCTTGGCAGCCCCATGCAAAAAGAGGCAGTTTGTGCATCTCCTCCCGCTGTGGGAAACAGACAGCTCCTTGCTTAAAACAAAATTTGGGCACCCACATTGGAGAAGGGTCATCGATCATGGTCCCGTGGTGGTAGGGGCTGCAAAAACACAAAGCAAGAGCCTGTTCCTGCCTGGGTTTTATGACAGCCTGACCAGAAGGTGGGAGAGAAGACGAGGATACAGAGGGATGCTCTATGGTTGTGAGGACCATGTAGCCAGCCTGGCCACGAGATCCATCTCTGTTGGAGAAGATCTGAGCTGGGTACCTTGCTTAAGTACAGCTGGCAAAATGCAGCTCGACATCCTGGGGAACCAGCTCCCCAGGCAGATCATCTGTCCAGGGAGCGAGAAGATCCTTCTGAGACTCCCTATAAAGTACTCAGCATCCTTTTGGAGAAGGGATGCAGCAAAAAACAGTAAAACTGGTACAGCACTCATGGGGCAGGATGCCTGGGTCTGATTCTGCCCCAGACTTGCTCTCCGTGCCTCAGTTTCCCCAACTCTTAAGCCAGGACAATCAGCCTTGCCCGATTTCAGACACCTGCAGATGCAGATCTTCATATGCAATGAGTCAGATCTTCCCTTGTGTGACTCAGCTCGCAGATGCTGAGTCCTGCATCACTGTGGCCATCTCCCATGGAACAGCTACGGGGCCTCCCCTGCTCCAGGATCCGTATTTTCTATTCTTACTACAGCCACAGACATCTCCTGAGTGCCTGACTATTCCCACAACTAAATACTTCTGTGAGTTTTTAGACCCATTTGGGAAGACCAGGAAAAAGACCTTGCTAGATTAAACACTTCTGTTAGGAATACAGGGATCATCACAACATCTTCCTCAGCGTGTTATGAACAAATGTAACCCCTGGTCTATGCGATGGTGTAAGAGAGAGAGAAAGGTCAGGGCATATTTATCTGCAGTGACCAAACTGCTGTTAATGCCCGCTAATTTCATAGAATCATAGAATGGTTTGGGTTGGAAGGGACCTTAAAGATCATCTAGGTCCAAGCCCCTGCCCTGGGCAGGGACACCTCCCACCAAACCAGGTTGCTCAAAGCCCCATCCAACGTGGTCTTGAACCCCTCCAGGGATGGGGCAGCCACAGCTGCTCTGGGCAACCTGGGCCAGGCTCTCACCACCCTCACAGCAAAGAATTTCTTCCCCACATCTCATCTCAATCTCCCCTCTTTCAGTGTCAAACCCTTCCCCCTTGTCCTGTAGCTCCCCTCCCTCATCAAGAGTCCCTCCCCAGCTTTCCTGGAGCCCCTTGAGGGACTGGAAGGGGCTCAAAGGTCTCCCCAGAGCCTTCTCTTCTCCAGGCTGAACCCCCCCGACTCTCTCAGCCTGTCCTCCCAGCAGAGGGGCTCCAGCCCTTGGAGCATCTCCGTGGCCTCCTCTGGCCCCACTCCAACAGGTCCATGTCCTTCTGATGTTGGTGCCCCCAGAGCTGGAGGCAGCACTTGGCAGGGGGTCTCCCCAGAGCAGAGCAGAGGGGCAGAATCTCCCGCTTCGCCCTGCTGGCCACGCTGCTGGGGATGCATAGGAACAACCAAAAGGCATTTACACTCCCTCCATCCCATCCCAGTTACCTGTCAGAGCCTTCAGGTTCCCGGCGGTCAGGACACCAGCTGAGCATAACAAGACTCGGCACAGCCCTATCTCTGCCAGACGTGCTGTGTCCAATGGCCAGAGGGAGATTTGCGAGGATGAAGTGAAGAAGAAACATTTTCCATGGCTGAATGTATATTTTTGTGCTTTCAGTGATGACCGGAGCAGCTACGGTTAACTCTGAAATGGGAAAAAGAGAAAAGCTCATTGGACGACGGACAACTTTCCTCCCTGCAAGTTAGAAAAGAAGGAAAATGGAAATCTAACAGTGGCTTTTGCTTCTAAAATTAACATAATTCCCCCGATGCATGAATGTGGCTCTGCAATACCGGCAGCACAAAGCCTGACGCTCTGACAGGACAGGGATCTGACCCTGGAAAAGCCTTTAATGTGTGGATGCAGCCCGTTGACATCTGGAACGAAACGCTGGCTAAAGATTACACTAGCAGGCATCGCTCCGCAAGAACGTATCAGGGTTGCATCATGTGGGCTCCTTGAATTTTCCAGAAATCCCGCCTGCCACCTCTTTCCTGCCAAGTTTTCACTGAAAATCTATATAGAAGCTCGGAAATACACACTGCGATTCTCCGCTGGCATATTTGAAACAGGCAGGAGAAATTTAGGCTAAGCACAGTATGTGGGTTTTGATGTGTGGGGTCATAGAAAAGATGTCTCTTTTTGCCAAGGGTCCCTCACACAGAACCAGTATTCTGGGATATAGGAAACTTCAGACAGACAGAAATGCAGGGTCACGTGTATTAAACACTGTGTGATGCTATGTATCTATCACGCACCGCAGAATGACATCAGAAATGGCATTAAAGTTGCAAAAAGCACTAATAAGCTTGGAAAGGCCAAATTAAGTTCAACTGGGTAACTTTCATAGAATCATAGAATTGTCTCGGTTGGAAGGGACCTTTCAGATCATTGAGTCCAACCATCAACCCAACACTGACAAACCCACCACTAACCCATGTTCCTCAGCACCACATCTGCCCGGCTTTGAAATCCCTCCAGGGATGGTGACTCCACCACTGCCCTGGGCAGCCTCTTCCAAGGCTTGACAAACCTTTTGGGGAAGAAATTTTCCCTAATATCTATCCCTCCTTTTCTCCAGGCTGAACACCCCCAGCTCCCTCAGCCGCTCCTCACAAGACTTGTGCTCCAGACCCCTCACCAGCTCCGTTGCCCTTCTCTGGACAAGTTCCAGCCCCTCAATGTCTTTCCTGTTGTGGAGTGGCCCAAAACTGGACACAGTATTTGAGATGGGGTCAACCACTTTTATGACACAGAGAGCAAAGAAACCCTCAAATGTTATTTCTCTGTTCCCATTGGCACTTGCTTTATCCTCCACCAGCAAGTCCCCTTGCCTTGGAGACTGGTCTTTGCCTTTTGCGAATCCACCCTAAACTGCCACAAGGGTTAAACTCCCCGACCAACATCAGACCTACATGAAGGGACCTTATCCGTGTGCCATTCGCCTCCCATGTGGGTGCTTTGCGGCATCCCAAGCAAAGACGCAGCAACTCAGACCTAGAAACAAACCGGTTTGGTCCCACCAGATCAGCACAAGGTCACCAGGGTTGCGGCAATCAAGAGCTTGTGGTCCCTGGACCTTGGGAAGGATGAAGCCCCTTCTCCTGTTGTATCTCTCTTGGGCAGCTTTTCCATTGTCTGTGTAAGAGTTGAAAGGAAAAAGAGGCTTCCAAGCCCCTTACTAAGCATCATTTTGCTTACACATCCACAGTACGTGGGCGATGAGAAAAGAACATGCTGTTTGCTCCGGCTGGACCGCTGCCCAGTGCAGGGGGGAGATGCCGAACCCGGCGTGTTCTTTCCTCAGATTCATCTTTCCCTTCCTCCTTTCCTGCCTTAAAACCGCCACACCGAGTCCCCCCGAAGTCCACAAGGAACCAAACCCACCAGCCCCAGCCCTGTCCTGCTTTCAGCTCCACCCCCCCCATCCCATCGGCATCACAGAAGCAGCAGAGTTTTGCAGCTTGGCTTGTTGGGGACCCCAATTCCAACATCCAAACCAACTTTGAGGGACACTGGTTACGATTGGTGAGACAGGCGGCTGTGTGCCTACACACACGTGGGCATGCGCACGCATGGACACACATGGACACGCGTGGACATGCATGGACAGGCTGAACCCGCCCCGCTGCCCGCCCCAGCGCAGCTCTGTGCTGGAAGCCGAAGATTGGCTGGCGGAGGATCTCTCTCTCCAAGCAAGGGTCGATTTTGGGGGCGTTTCTCTTCCCTCAGCTGGCTCCAGAATAAATGGTTTCCTTTTACATCCCATTTCCTTAGAAGAGGCCTGAAACGTTGCTGCGCTGCAGGAAGGGGGGCGGGCTGGATGTGGGTCTGTGCCTCCTCTCAGCTTTTTGACAGCTTCAACCAAATTTAAAGGAGAGGCAGAGAGCTCAAACCCTTTTTTAAGTTCCTATATGCTTCTTGAAAACAGGCAGCCAGGAAGACCTTTAATGTCGCAGCGGACGGGAGCTCAGCTTTTAACGAGACATCAGAGATTCCTCCGAGCAGCCCCTGCTCCGAGCAGCCCGACCTCCCCCTTCCTGGGGCTTTTCTGCTCGTATTTTTATAATAAAGGGTCAAAAGCTGGAAACGGCACGTTCCTCACTGCCTGCTTCGGGCTCCTCACAGTGGGGAAACTGAGGCTACGGCACCCCAAATCACGGCTCTCACCCGGCTCTGGCAGCCTGCCCTTGGGATGGCCCTGGGCCCTTCCTGGGGCTGACGTGGCTGAAAAACTTTCTTTTTTCTTTTTTGGTTAAATTTTGGGTGGATCCAGACCATCTCAAGTCACTGCGAGGCAAAAGGGAGGGGGTGAGAAGTGCATATCACCAGTCCAACCAGCTTGGAAAGGGAATCCCGGAGTCCTGAGTCCTGTTGGTTTGCCGCGACCTTAAACCAGAGCTCCTGTATCAGTGTAGAAAGAGCGTGGGACCCGGTGGCCACACGGGGACTCCCAGTTTGCCACCCAGGAATGCCAAACTCTTGCCCCCGAGCTGTGGCTGTCCACAAGGACCCCATCTCCTCCCCCCGAAGTTCCCGGGAAGGTATGGGATGCAGGGGTTTGCCATCTGACCTGCCGTGACCTGTGCTGGACCTCTGCCGAGGCCGTGCAGATGCCATTCTTTCCACCCGAAAGCACCGGAGGAATTTCCCCCCCGCCTGGACATGTTGGCAGGAGAACCCTGTGGATTTTGAACTTTCCTCTGGGAGTATTAAACAGGGATTACAAACTGGGATCAAGGGAGTCTCGCTCCTGCGTGCCCTGTGGGAAAGCTGCAGCTGGGGCCTCGCGAACCTGTCGTTCCTTGTCTGTGCATCACGGCATACCTGCGTGATACCAGGGATGGAGAATTCCCTGCCTTCCAGGGCAACCCTGACATTATTTTCCTCTTCCTTTTTCTCCTCCATCGCATCTGCTGAGGGAGAAAAAGCTGAGCAGTGCTTTGCAGAGGATGTGTGCACGCATGGGCTGAATTTGCACCTTTGGGGCATCTAAAGGTGATGCTCTGAGGGCTGAGAGGACAGGCTGAGAGAGTTGGGGGGGTTCAGCCTGGAGAAGAGAAGGCTCCGGGGAGACCTTAGAGCCCCTTCCAGTCCCTAAAGGGGCTCCAGGAAAGCTGGGGAGGGACTCTTGATGAGGGAGGGGAGCCATAGGAGGAGGGGGAAGGGTTTGACGCTGAAAGAGGGGAGATGGAGATGAGATTTCAGGCAGAAAGAAATTCTTTGCTGTGAGGGTGGTGAGAGCCTGGCCCAGGTTGCCCAGAGAAGCTGTGGCTGCCCCATCCCTGGAGGGGTTCAAGGCCAGGTTGGACGGGGCTTGGATCAACCTGGTCTGGTGGGAGGTGTCCCTGCCCAGGGCAGGGGGTTGGAACTGGATGGGCTTTAAGGTTCCTTCTAACCCGAACCATTCTATGATTCTATGCACCCACCCTGTGGCCTCCCAGAAAGCCAGGGGCCAGCATCCTCAGCTCTGGGCACAGCAGGCTAGCAGAGATGAGTTTGGCTCGTCACCGCTGCAGACCAGACAGGCCAGGGCACGGATCCACGGGACGCTCAGCCTTTCAGCTTCACTGCCATCCTTTGTGCAGTGTCTGTTCAGACAAAGCTGGTCCCTTCCAGCTCCAGCCAAACCGGGACCCTGGATTCTGCCCGAGTCCGGGAGATCGCTGTCTGCAAAGCGAAAACTCGGTGACGCCTTGAGCTGCGTGAATGAGCTCAGAGCAGCAAAGGAGGATGTTCCAAGAGGAGAATTAAAGCACCGATCCTGAACTTGCCCTTGACCTGAGCAGAGAAGCAGAATTGCCCCCCCAAAGCCTTTGCATAGGGGTACCCAGAGAAGCAGGGGAGCTCTGACCAGCTCTGGATGGGGAACCCCTCACCCAACACATCCTTGATTTGCCTAGAGGTGAGGCCGCGGTGTTTGAGTGCTACTGGGAACTCACCTGAGACTGGAGTCATACTGGTTGCCACCATCCCTGGCTCCTCACATGGCTCTGGGAGATGACCTCAGGCTGAATCCCTCCATCAGCCACGGCTGCTTCCAGGCTCCATCCAGTCCCATTTGTTCTGGTTTGGGGAGAGATTTGGCTGATGAAACCGAGACACATATACAAGTTCCTCTGCAATCCCAGACAAATCGGTGATAACACTGCTCTTGGGATTGAGAAATGGTTTGGGGAGGGTTGAACTGGTTTGGGGAGGTCTGAGCTGCCCTAGGGAGGGTCTCTTTAAGGCTGATTCACCTCCTCTGTCCATTCCCACTCATTAGGTGAGAAAATGATGCCCAGCAGATGCGGGCAGGAAAAGGGAGAAGCGCTGCAGAGGCAGGGGACCGTTCACACCAGTGCTGCTTTCATCTCACCCTTGCAGGCAGGTGAGATAAGGCTGTCTCCAGGAGACGGGACACAAAGGGGACGTGCAAATTTGGGAATTTAACTGTATCAAGGAGTCTCTCAGGCTTGTTGCATCCTCCACAGGAAGACTTAATGCACTCAAGGTGGAGGCTGCAAAGAGGATCAGTATCACCTCTGCCGCCCCCACCATGATCTTTGCAGGTCCCATGGGTTTTAATCCTCCAAGACCGAATCCTGCCATGTGCTGTGCTCCCTCCAAGAGATGCTCAGAACCAGGGTGGCTTCTCAGCTGCTCTTCAGTGCCAGACCCACGCTGGCTCTGAGCATCCCTGCCTTCCACATCTGCAGCACAGAGAAATCCCAGAGGTAAATGAGTTTACCCACAGAGGGAGGTGAGGCTCATAAGGACATACAAAAAGTCCTACTAAACCAGCGTGGTCCATCTAGCTCTGCTCCACCAGTGACCATGAGCAAGCAATTGGTTTCAGTTTGCCTGTGGTCCATTGCCCTTGTGCCAGCCCAGCACCCGGACCTGCTAGATTAGGGATGTTCAACGTACATCCCCATGAGTATCTACTTCTGGAAACAATTACTCTAATTTGTCTAATCCTTATAGACGAGATCCCATTTGCCTCCCATGGATGTGACTACGTGAAAAAGGACTGCCTGGGGTCTGTTTTTAAATGATCTCCTGGTAGCTCCTACCCAGCTCCATGCTCTTCACCGTGGGATCTGATGAACAGCTTTAATCCCCTGAGAGCTGCAAGAAGAGACTAAGAATCTCTGCTCTACAAACTGCCTTCGTGGCCAGCCTTGCTACAGACCGTGCTTGATCCTGGAAAGCAGAAATCCTGCACCAGCACTGCTTCACGGCAGCTTAGAAGATGCGAGATTCCACCAGGAAATATAGGAAAAACGAGGGTCAGTCTCCTGGGTCACTGCAGCCTCCAGGAAAGGGTAAACGTGCAAAGCTGATGGAGTTTATATTTAAAAAATTCTGTCCAAAGAGCCTGTTAGACTGCAGTTTTTGCTTTCGTTTGCTTTTGGAGAAATAAAGGGCTCCTTTAATATATAATCAAGTGAATTAGTACCACTGCTTTAAATAAGACAAGCCAAACGACCAGGAAAGCATCGTTCCAGATGTTTTACGGCTGGGCATGGGCTGTTTACCGCAGGGCTGGGTGTAGGGTTCCCAGTACCAGCGGGATTTCACCGTCCTCCACCCCAGCAGCTCCCCCACACCAGGCCCAGGCTGCAAATCTCCGGTTCTTTTGTCGGGGCGTGAAGGATCAGACCCATATCACAGACCGTTTGGTGGGGTTTTTAAAATTAAAGTGTGTTATAGCTCGGTAAGATCTGCAGCCCCCTAAATTTGAAGGCTCCCCGGGGGAGCATAACCCGCACTCAAAATAACTGGCCGCAAAAGAAATGCGAGTTTTGTCCTGGGCAGCCGGAGGGGAGGAGTTGAGCTGGAGAAGTGGATGTGTCTTTTGGCAGCTGGGCCCTCTCATTAAAGGAGCGGAGGAGACGGAAGAAGGCAACTCCCAGTATCGCTCCCCCTTCCCGGTCCTCTTCCCCATCCCACCGCTGTCGGATCTCCGACGTGGCACTGTGGGGGCTGGGAGAACCGGCCAGTCCCATCGCGCGGTGGCCACAAAAACCTCCCCCCCACCGTCCCGCAATGCAGATCAGCCCCGATTCCTAGCAATTTCACCCTAGAAAATATGTTCCCGGTCAAGATGAAGCTGTTTGCTGACCTTTTGGTAGAATTTACTCGTTTTCTGCACATTCGCATCCTGAAGCACCGCAGATTTATAGAGTAATGCACTCAGGACTGTGTTGTCTCGGGGGGGGGGGATGAATTAGCAGTGTGGGACAGTTAGCGATAGCAGGGATAGGGGGGAATATACGTTTAAAAATCAGGCGAAAATGAAAAGTATCTATATGCTGAGCTGCCCGTCCTCAAACACAAAGAACTATTTATTCAACTCCAAATTCCCGTTATTGAGGCAAAGCCATCAAAAAGGACTGAAGCACAGAGCCCTGCGCTTGTGTCAAAGGAGTTTGGTGCCGGGATGCATCAAAAGAGACCGAGATTAAAAGTTTTAGAGTTTATTTTAAACTTGACTAGGAAGAAAAAAAAAACCAACATCTTACATGGGAAGTAATTACACAGAAGGGTTCGAAGGTGGAGCAATGCAGAGCTTGGCAGAGAAAACCAGCTGACAGTGGAAGTTTAAAGGAGCTTTTCTCATTTCTCAGCTGGTTCATGCTGCTGGTACAGACCAGTAACATTTCACCTGAGTATTGATTGTTTGCTCTCTGCAAATTCAATTTTTTTGCTATGGCAACGTGGAAATAAAGCAAAGATTGTGCTATAAAACCCTGGGGCCACATTCTGATCATTTATGCAGACACAAAGCCAAGAAAATTCCTCCAAATGTACACTAGGGCTACAGAAAAGTATGGGGCTCAAGGTACTTCAAACCTCTCTCTCTCCCACTGAATCCCTCCCAGAAGAAAGCCGATCTCTGAATGTCACTGCTGTGAAGCCATTAGGATCGTTTAGGCACATTATCATTAAAACCTGCAGCAAAAGGTACCTGCTGGAATGCAAAAAGCCCAGGGAAGATGTCAGCCGGAAACATGTTTTGTTCAGGTATTTCTTTCTCCACACACGCCACTGAAAAATAAAAAAAAAAAATAAAATAAAATTGAAATAAATCACAGAAAGCAAGGAGCCTTCAGGCATCTGAAATGACTTCGTGCTTGGCACCCCAAACGTCACCCAGTGAGTGAGACCCCTTGGCGCTTTTACCCTGTAACAGCTTCAGTGAAATGACACGGCATGGATCAATTCAGCCATAATCATAGAATCAAAGAATGGTTTGGGTTGGAAGGGACCTTAAAGACCATCCAGTTCCAACCCCCTGCCCTGGGCAGGGACACCTCCCACCAGACCAGGTTGCTCAAAGCCCCATCCAACCTGGCCTTGAACCCCTCCAGGGATGGGGCAGCCACAGCTTCTCTGGGAAACCTGGGCCAGGGTCTCACCACCCTCACAGCAAAGAAGTTCTTCCCCACATCTCATCTCAATCTCCCCTCTTTCAGTGTCAAACCCTTCCCCCTCCTCCTATGGCTCCCCTCCCTCATCAAGAGTCCCTCCCCAGCTTTCCTGGAGCCCCCCCCTTTAGGGACTGGAAGGGGCTCTAAGGTCTCCCCGGAGCCTTCTCTTCTCCAGGCTGAACCCCCCCAACTCTCTCAGCCTGTCCTCGCAGCAGAGGGGCTCCAACCCTTGGAGCATCTTCGTGGCCTCCTCTGGACATGTTCCAATAGGTCCATGTCCTTCCTGTGCTGGAAGGTGATTGTGAACAGATAATAATAAAGGCGATTGGGAAGGGATGAATGGGACAATCTTTGGCCCAGTCAGAAGCAAACACCCAGTGACCAGAACAAACCTCCCATTATCTGCCACTGCGGTCATCAAGGTTGTGTTGCTGCAAACCACACTACGAGCAGAATCATGGTAGAAACAGACATTTTGTTTTGCTCTTAGAGCTCTGGGGAGCTAGTTTATTGCAGCTGGTGGAAAGTTTTGTACAGGGAGGGCTCAAAGACCTCTCCTCATTTGAATCATGGGATCAGAGAATGATTTAGGCTGGAAGAGACTGTTAAGATCATCGTGTCGAACCATCAACCCAACACTGACAAAACCACCACTAACCCATGTCCCTCAGCACAACGTTTGCCTGGCTTTTAAACACCTCCAGGGATGGCGACTCCACCACTGCCCTGGGCAGCCTGGTCCAATGTTTGATAACCTTTTCGGTGAAGAAATTTTTCATAATATTCATCCTAAACCTCCCCTGGCTCAACTTGAGGCCGCTGTCCTATTGCTTACTTGGGAGAAGAGCCCAACACAGGCGTGGAGTGTCTACTCACATGGCATCACCTGAATAAAAACATCACTTTTTGATGCCATCTTCTAGAATTAGGGGACTGATGCTGTGGGGGAATATGGACAGTGGAAAGACGAGATGATCCCAGGGCAAGGCGCTTGCAAGATGCTGACCCAGGTCTCTGGACAGAATGTTCAAAGCCAGAAGACTAAACCAGGTGCTGTTTTCTACTATAGTGATGAGAGGTAGCAAACTGCCAAGCCCCCTGTCTTCTGAGGGAAGCAGAGAAACCTGCAGAGGCAAAAGCAGCATCAAAAGAGGGGGTAAAAATGAAATTACATGGTGATTAGAAGCAAGGGAAGACGCAGACATCAGTTAACACAGTGATGCAGCATCCTTCTGCTCATGTGCTTAACCATCAGTGAGGATGGTGCTTAATTCCTGGGTGGAACCTGGAATATCACTATATTGTAATTGCCATTAAAAATATCCCGTGCCCGCTTAAAATGTGACAGGGTTGAAACCGAGTGGCGTTCAATACGCGTGACTCAGCGCAGAAACTTCTCTATGGCACATATTTTGCTGCGAGCGCTCTCAGCCAGGCAGTCTGGCACCGGGCAGCGCAAGCATTTAACTCCTTCAACGTTACTTCGGGGCTGTCAACATTTGCTGCCGCAATGTCTTTCTAAACTGCCTAAATTTGCCAGGCGTGAGGATTTTTGCCACTGTGTTATGCTACAGTGAAGAGCAGCCCCCAAGCAACCGGCTCATCTCACACCTACGGTGCAGGGGGATATCTGGATGCGATGGGGGTAAAGGGTTCACCACTCCATCAGCTCCAGGTGCTGGGGAAAAGGAGAGGTGAGTGTCAGTGCAGGTGGGGAGATGGATGGAAAACCAGTGTCTGCGGGATGACAAGATCAACATGAGCCAGCAACGTGCGCTGGCGGCCCAGAAAGCCCCCCGCATCCTGGGCTGCATCCCCGGCAGCGTGGCCAGCAGGGTGAGGGGGGGGATTCTGCCCCTCTGCTCCGCTCTGGGGAGACACCCCCCCAGTGCTGCCTCCAGCTCTGGGGCCTCAGCACAGGAGAGACATGGACCTGTTGGAGCGGGGCCAGAGGAGGCCACGGAGATGCTGGGAGGGCTGGAGCCCCTCTGCTGTGAGGACAGGCTGAGAGAGTTGGGGGGGTTCAGCCTGGAGAAGAGAAGGCTCCGGGGAGACCTTAGAGCCCCTTCCAGACCCTCAAGGGGCTCCAGGAAAGCTGGGGAGGGACTCTTGATGAGGGAGGGGAGCCATAGGAGGAGGGGGAAGGGTTTGACACTGAAAGAGGGGAGATGGAGATGAGATGTGGGGAAGAAATTCTTTGCTGTGAGGGTGGTGAGACCCTGGCCCAGGTTGCCCAGAGAAGCTGTGGCTGCCCCATCCCTGGAGTGGTTCAAGGCCAGGTTGGATGGCGCTTTGAGCAACCTGGTCTGATGGGAGGTGTCCCTGCCCAGGGCAGGGGGTTGGAACTGGATGATCTTTAAGGTCCCTTCCCACCCAAACCATACTTTGATTCTAGGATACAGCAATATGAGGAACCTCTCCACCTGCCTGTAACTTGGCCATCACCAAATGCAGGTCCTCTTGGGTATCCGTAAAGGGGGGATGTTTCAGATGGCAAGATGTGGCTTGAACCAGGTGCAGATGTCAAACATTCACTGTCTGTGACTGCTCTGGCCGTGGCTGAAGCCCTTTGCAACACCCCTGACTTCATGGAGGATGAAAAAATAAATAAATAAATAAATAAATCACCCGCTTCAGGCAGCAACAACCATCCAGCCTCAAGAGGTGCCAGGAGGGGGGGTGGAATAACTTGGGTCAGAGCCCCGCAAAAATGTAAAAGCCACGTTTTAGATTGGGAGAGCCTTCCATAGCCCTGCTGGGAGCAGAAGAACGAGGAAGGACCAGGCGTTCCCCCCCCCCACCCTTCCCAGCCCCCTGGACCCCTCCCAGCCCCCTGGACCCCTCCCTTGCAGAAGCAGCGGGGCCGGGCGCTCCCTGCCATTGGCGGCGGGGCCGGGAGAGTTTTACCGGATCCTCCCCTTCCTCTCCCTCCCCAGGCGGTTTTTTTTTTTTTTTTGAGAGGGTTTTTTCCCAACTTTCCAGAAGTTTCTCCCCGGCCCCTTATATACCCCCTCCGCGGGACGGCGAGGTGCACAGGGGGAACAGAGCAAAGCAGAGTCCCGGACCCGCATCACCCCACCGAAGGTAAAGTCGGGGGGGGGGGTTCCGGGGGGAGTCCCGGGCTCGCAGGACCGCTGCCAGGCAGGGATGTGGCCAAGCTGAGATTGCGGCAGACGGTTGGGTGTTAGTTTTGGGGTGCTGCATGCTCCTGGCTGGCCCCATAGGGCTGGGAAGTCGTGTGTGTGTGTGTGTGTTAATACAAGGGGGGGGGGGGGGAAGGGAGGTGCATGGGGGGAAAGGAGGATGCATGGGGGAAAGGGGGTGCATGGCGTAAGGGGGATGCATGGGGGGAAAGGGGGTGCATGGCGTAAGGGGGATGCATGGGGGGAAAGGGGGTGCATAGGGAAAGGGCAATGCATAGGGGGAAGGGGGTGCATGGGGAGAAAAGGGGGTGCATAGGGAAAGGGAAATGCATGGGGGGGAAGGGGGTGCATGGGGAGAAAAGGGGGTGCATGGCGTAAGAGGGATGCATGGGGGGAAGGGGGCGCATAGGGAAAGGGTAGTGCATGGGGGGAAGGAGGATGCATGGGGGGAAGGGGGTGCATGGGGAGAAAAGGGGGTGCATGGCATAAGAGGGGTACATGGGGGGAAGGGGGTGCATGGGGGTAAAAGAGGGTGCATAGGGAAAGGGCAGTGCATGGGGAGAAAAGGGGGTGCATAGGGAAAGGGAAATGCATGGGAGGAAGGGGGTGCAGGGGGCAAAAGGGGGTGCATGGGGATAAAAGGGGGTGTATGGTGTAAGGGGGTACATGGGGGTAAGAGGGTTGCACGGGGGGGAAAGGGGGATGCGTGGGGAAAGGGGTGCACATGGGGACAAGGGGGGTGCACGGGGGGGAAAGGGGGTTGTATAGGGGGTAGGTTGCATTGGGGTGGGATGGGTGTGGGGGTATGTGTAGGGTCCAGACTGCCCCCATAAGCTGGCTCTTTTTTTTGGAGAAAAGGCAGTAAAAGATTCCCCCCTCCCCACCCCCATACACCACCACCAGTTTGCAGTGAAGCTGCACACCCCGGTTTTCCCACCCGGGAGAAGCTTTCAGGGGGTGAAGAAAGAGAAGAGGGGGATGAGAAGGGAAACGCCGACTTGGTCCAAGCGGTCCCGGAGCAGCCCTAGCTGGAGAAGAACCTCCAGCCCCTGCTCCTGCCCAGCCTGGGAGCCTTCGGGACCCTGGCCACCAGCCCGGCACGGGAGGGAGACCTCTCTTTCCAGCCTCCCTGCCACCAGACTGACTAACCCTGTCCTTCTGCCGCCTTAACAAAGTGTCACATCCCTCTGCTGACATGGAAATGGCCTTTTGCTTGCATCCCTCCATCCTTTGTCTTGGCCAAGGGAGAAATACAGTCCTGGAAGGGGTGTGTGCCTCTGGATGGCTGTCGTGGGCGATGGCACCTCCAAATCCTGCCCAGAGAGAGGGTCCCTGACACCCCCGAGGAGGTCTGCGGGATGCCACGTTGGCACAGGGGCGTCCCCCTTGACGTCCCCCCTAGGGCTGGGCCCTAGGAACTTGGGAGAGGATGTTACCAACTGCGCATTCCCCTTAACTCCCTCTATTTTCACCCTGGGTTAGGAATTCTCAGCCGTAAATCCAAGGATGGGCAAAATTTCTCTTGTCTGGCCGCCGCAGGATGCGTCACTCATCGCAGCCCGGCCAAATTTCTCGCCGCTCTCTGAAGTAATAAACCTTTTTTTGAAGCCGAGGATGTCAGCCGCCCGGCGCTCGCGAGAGAACTACTCCTTGTGTCTGTTTTCTTTCAGAATGAAAAAGGCAAACGTTGACCTCCCTAGGAAAAAGTTTCAAGGTATCTTTAGAAATAAAAGGGGAGAAAAAAAAAAAAAAAAAAAAAGAAAATAAGAGAAAAACCCTAAACCCTCAGATTTTTAAATGCCTGCCACCCCTGATGCTGTCTGCACCTTAAAAAGTGTGTCAAGGGCAGTTTTGAGCCTGTTGCATGAGTTTTTGCTCTTAGGTGGCCGGGGATGGCTCTTCCTTCCAACGGAAGGCTTGTTCCCAAAAGGATTTTAGGACACAAATTGCCTCCCATTCCGAGGCTACGTAATTCCCACTCTGGCAAAGGGTCCCTGGTGCAACTGCGCAGCCGCTTCCCTTCGGGCTACGTGCGTGCTTCCTTCCATATGTAATCCCGGCGGGCCCTTCGCTTCCTGCGCTGTTGGCTTTAACCCTGACGCTGCCCCGTCCCAGCCCTTTCTTCTCTGTCCGCTTGCAAGGAGCAGCCTTCCCAGGCTGGGTGGGAGGAGAGGACCGAGGAACGCGACTCTGCCGTAGCCTTGGGCATGGTGGAGCCTTGGGCGAGATGCAGCCTGTCGAGAAAAAGCTCACTTTGGGCAAGAAAAACTCGCTTTGGGCACGAAGGTGGAATTTAAGCCCCGGGGATCTGCCATCAAGGAAGGTTTGCCATCAAGGCAGGGTGAAGTCAGGAGGAAAGGGAGGTCAAGGGACAGGTTATGGCCTCCAAGGCAAGGCAGGATGAGGTCCAAAGAGCTTTCAGGCACAGCGTTTAGGACTGGTCAGCCTGCAGATTTATCAAGGTTAGTAGCTCAGAGTCCTCACTGTGGGCACCTATGTTGGGATGAGATCCATCTACCTAATGCATGAACATACTGGGAAGGGGCTCTGCTAGGTGAAAGGAGGGGTCCACCACCTTCCTCTGCCCCAGTATCTCCCTGACGGGACTGTACAGGCAAAACTAAGTCAGCCAGAGCTCAGCAGACAGCGGTGGATCTTCTCAAGGGGTTCCTCTGACTTAGCTTGGTGGAAGCTCATGTGCTCCATCTAGTGTCTAGAAAGCTGAGTGTTTGGGTAGCAAGCTGGGGTCCCCAGAGAGGACAATCCCTGCCTTACACTGGCCACGATAGCCCCTGGATCGATGGAAGCACTGTTCTACGTGGCCCTTGGGCACCAGAAACATTCTGCTTTTAGCTTTTCCAGACCAGGGCAGAGGTTTGACCTGCTGCTCTGGGAACAGGATTATCTGTTGCTTCCATTCCCTGGTCTCTCCTTAAATCATTTGCTGACGTGAACAAATAGTAATACAGTAAAATTGCTTAAAATAAGCTTTTGTATAAAAATGCACAAGCCCCGCATGTCAGAGTGCGGCCTGGGCTCTTGGAAGATTAATTGTTGTTCAGAGGAAAGCCCAGCATGGACTTGGGATTGTTGTACCCAGGATGACCACGAGCCAGCAATGTGCCCTTGTGGCCAAAAAGGTCAATGGCATCCTGGGGTGCATCAAGAAGAGCGTGGCCAGCAGGTGGAGGGAGGTCATCCTCCCCCTCTGCTCTGCCCTGGGGAGGCCCCATCTGGAGCACTGGGTCCAGTTCTGGGCCCCCCAGTTCAAGAAGGACAGGGAACTGCTGGAGAGGGTACAGCAGAGGCTACGAAGTTGATCAAGGGAATGGAACATCTCTCTGATGAGGAAAGGCTGAGGCACTTGGGTCTTTTTAGTCTAGAGAAGAGAAGACTGAGGGGGGATCTCATCAATGCTAATAAATATTTAAAGGGTGGGTGTCAGGAGGATGGGGCCAGTCTTTTTTCAGTGGTGCCCAGGGACAGGACAAGA
Organism: Numenius arquata; assembly: GCF_964106895.1. Lineage (NCBI taxonomy): Eukaryota > Metazoa > Chordata > Aves > Charadriiformes > Scolopacidae > Numenius > Numenius arquata. Next base: position 139,382,552 of record NC_133576.1, read on the forward strand.
GGAAATGGGCACAAACTTGAACATAAGAAGTTCCATCTCAACCTGAGGAGGAACTTCTTCACTTTGAGGGTGGCAGAGCCCTGGAAGAGGCTGCCCAGAGAGGTGGTGGAGTCTCCTCTGGAGACATTCAAAATCCACTTGGACACATTCCTGTGCAACCTGCTCTGGGTGGACCTGCTCTGGCAGGGGGCTGGACTAGAGGATCTCCAGAGGTCCCTTCCAACCCCTACCATTCTGTGATTTTGTACCCCAAGTGAAGTGTTGATGCTCTGTCACTGAAACTTAGGAGTGGGTTTCACTGGAAGAGCCCCTGGGGTCTGTGAATGCTCCAGGAAGGGGTTTGAATCATGGTGAGCTCTTCTTGCCCAGCAGGTCCTCAAAGGTGTCCAGTGCTGCTGAAACCATGTGGATTACTCTGGTGCTCACCCTCTGCGGCCTCGCTACAGCCGTGCCCTCGGAGGACAGGAAGCTGAGCGACAAGGCAACGACGTTGGCTGACCGCAGCACGACATTGGCCTTCAACCTCTACCATGCCATGGCAAAAGACAAGAACATGGAGAACATCCTGCTGTCCCCCGTGGTCGTGGCCTCTTCCCTTGGCCTCGTGTCCCTTGGGGGCAAGGCCACAACTGCCTCCCAAGCCAAGGCAGTGCTCAGCGCAGACAAACTGAACGATGACTATGTGCACAGCGGGTTGTCCGAGCTCCTGAACGAGGTCAGCAACAGCACAGCTCGCAACGTCACCTGGAAGATCGGCAACCGCTTGTATGGCCCTGCCTCCATCAACTTTGCTGATGACTTTGTGAAGAACAGCAAGAAACACTACAACTACGAACACTCCAAGATCAACTTCCGAGACAAGAGGAGCGCCCTGAAATCCATTAACGAGTGGGCAGCCCAGACCACAGATGGGAAACTCCCAGAGGTCACGAAAGACGTTGAGAAAACTGATGGGGCCCTCATTGTTAATGCTATGTTCTTCAAGCGTAAGTTCTATCTTCAGCTCTTGATAAAAGTCACCCAAAATCTAGCTCAGGCTAGGTTTTGGCAGCCCAAATGCGAGTAGTTAGGAACTGTGCATGAAATTATCACCCATTCCCTTTTCTTACAAGCTGGCTTTCTTTCTCCTGTAGCTCACTGGGATGAGAAGTTCCACCACAAGATGGTGGATAACCGTGGCTTCATGGTGACCCGTTCCTACACCGTGGGAGTTCCCATGATGCATCGCACGGGTAAGTTGGCAAACCTCCTGCCCCATATCAAGACCAACCGGAGCTGCACTGATTCAATCTCTCTGCGAGCAGAAGGAATCCATGTTTACCCAACAGTACTTGGATGTTGGGAATAAATCCCAGCTCATCACACAAATGGGGAGACACAGTTTTGAGTTGTTGCCAACTCTGATAATGCTGGGCCAGGTCCCAAAAGAACATTCAGACTCAGTTCCCTTGCTGGTCAGGGAAATTCTGGGGTGAATTCACAAGGTTGTGGGTGGCTTTGCCTGTGGCTGCACATCTCACCATTTCCTGCTTCTGATTTCAAGGTCTCTACAATTACTATGATGATGAGACAGAGAAGCTCCAGGTGGTAGAGATGCCACTTGCTCACAAGCTCTCCAGCATGATCTTCATCATGCCAAACCACGTGGAGCCTCTGGAGAGGGTTGAGAAACTGCTGAACAGGGAGCAGCTGAAGACCTGGGCTGGCAAGATGAAGAAGAGATCAGTGGCCATCTCGCTGCCTAAAGTCATCCTGGAAGTCAGCCACGACCTTCAGGTAAAGGAGGTCCTTCAAGAAAACAGTTCTTTGGGGTGGGAGAGAAGATAGTGGGATGATGGTTATTTGTGCCTGTCATCCTTTTCGCAGCTGCTAGTCTAACCATGGCTGGAAAGGATTGCACTGCGTCATCTCTGGGAGGGTTGCTGACCTCTTTTCTTCTCCTAGAAACACTTGGCTGATCTGGGCCTGACAGAAGCCATTGACAAAACCAAGGCTGACCTGTCAAAGATCTCTGGCAAGAAAGACCTTTACCTGTCCAACGTCTTCCACGCTGCTGCTCTTGAATGGGACACAGAAGGGAACCCCTACGATGCTGACATCTACGGCCGAGAGGAGATGAGGAACCCCAAGCTTTTCTATGCTGACCACCCCTTCATCTTCATGATCAAGGACAGTAAAACCAACTCCATCCTCTTCATCGGCAGGCTCGTGAGGCCCAAAGGGGACAAGATGCGTGATGAGTTGTAGTTAGTTGTGGGTTTTTTTGTTGTTCTTTTTTTCCCAGAGCTTTGGTTTGTGTGTTTTTTAGTGGGGGACTTCAAAACAAGGGGAAACACTATTTTGTATCCTTCTCGAACTATGGGTGCTATTCAGACCAGGGTGCATTGTGATGAGAAACCAGCATACACTCTTACCTCACCCCAAAATACTTATTGCACAAACCCACCTCCAGAGAGGAACAGGGCAGCCTGGCACAAGAGGGGTCACCGGGAGTGGAAGGGAACTGGCACACACTGTCTCAGCTGAGATGTTCAGGCTGATGCCTAGCTCTAGAGTTTAGCCTCCTACTCAGTACCTTGCTGCTGCCATCAGCCCTGCAAAGGCACAAGGCCTCCACCTTTCCATCTCAAGCGCTTCTGCATGTTGACCTCTGCCCCTTTTCTCCCTCTTTGATGCTCCCACCAGAGCTGCTCTGATCGCTTTGCAGTCATTCCTTGCTTCTCTTTTCTATCATCAGAGCATGAAGAGCCAATCCCATGGTCCAGTGCCCTCCATGGCAGCAGAGTAGGACCGTAAGCATGGAAGAACAGAGATGGTATGGAGTTGTGCCCTTCTGTTCTCCCTAACCCTGCTTTGGATGACTGTTAGATGCTTCAACCACAGCAGCTCATCAGCTCCTAGCTAGAATCATAGAATGGTTTGGGTTGGAAGGGACATTGAAGACCATCTAGTTCTATGGGCAGAGACACTTCCCACCAGACCAGGTTGCTCAAAGCCCTGTCCAACCTGGCCTCGAACCTCTCCAGGGATGGGGTAGCCACAGCTTCTCTGGGCAACCTGGGCCAGTGTCTCACCACCCTCACAGGAAAGGTTTCTTCCTAATATCCCGTTTTCTTCCTAAATTTCTTCCTAACATCTCATCTAAATCTCTCTCACTGCAGAGCCAAGCACAGCTTCGCTCAACACTTCAGAAGTGGCTTAGGAGTGTCAGCAGAGAGGCCAAAGAGCAGATGGGCTTCTAGAAAGATAAACCTGAGGTCCCTTCAACACTTGCATGACAGAAATAGCTGTGCTCTATCCCTCTGAGGATCACCAAGGGGACTCTTGGGCTAACATCTGGAATTTAACATCCTGTACCAGGCAAAGAGAGGAAATCCACCTCTCTTGGTGCTTCTGCATCAACACATTGGATTGGGAAAGAGACAGTTACCACTGTGAAGGTTCTCCCAGTTATGACCAGGGCTGGTACATCAGCTCCCATGGCAGGCTAAGGGACTTCTGCTGGCTTCTCACAGGGAGGTGGACCAGGTTCACTTCCACTTTCCTCTCTAAATACACAGCTTTAGAGCTGCCATTACCTGACTTCCTAACGACCTTTTTCCTGAAGCTCCTCTCCTCCATGATACTTTAGCTCCCTGTTGGCTGACCTGGGTAAGGGCATGCTGAAAAACAAATGTATTTATAGTTATACTCTTATTTATGTCCGATAATTAGCAAGTTTCACAGCCCGCTCCAGCCTAGACTTGGAGGCTATTCCTATCTTCCTCTCTTTAAGGGATATCATCAGGTTAATACCATTTAAACTGATACGATTCCATGAGCACTAAAGCACGTGTCAGGTAAACCTTGCTACGCACTGAGAGACATCATAAAGCAAGTAATGACAAGATTATTGAGACGAGAGAAATCTGTGCATTGCAATCCAAGTGCCAGTTATTTGGAACCAGTGACCCCACTGCTTTTCTTTGTTTTTATTTCCCTGACAAGGTGCTTACTGTCAGGTTGCTACATAGAAGCCCAATACTGCATTTTCTCAGACCATCCACAGGACCTATTTCCATTTATTTATTAAGTTACAACAAAAGTCTCTTATTAGGTGTTTCCTAGAGGCAAAAAATACAGCAGCTCACAGCCCCAAATCTGACCTGACCATGGTTTTCAAGGTTACACAAGTGCAGAAAAGCTTATCCAGGCCCTAATTCCTATCCAAGCCAGCCAGAATGGGAGACTCTTGTCCTTAAACCTCTTCCCAAATCCTAATTCCCAGGTGTTTTCCCCACTGTGTCGGGAAGTAGGAGGCCATCCACAGGGATGTACCAAAGTGCACAGGAAGCCTGAAGCCCCGTGTGTATGCGAGACACGACCCAGTGAATCAGTGCACAGGAACCCACACGCTGTAGCACGTTCTGGAGGATGGGGGGTGGGTGGGTAAAAAAAGGGGTGGGGGTAAGGCAAAAAACACACTGTGGGATATTGTGAATAATTTGCATCATGTGGATGCAGGCGTCTGATGGCTTTTATTGTCTGTTCTTCTACCACACAGTGACTGTTGTATAATTTTGCAATAAAAACTTTTTTTCAATGAACCTCTGGCAGCCACAGTCCACTGCAGGGTTTTGGGTGGAGACAAAACACTCTTTAAAAAGAGCTTGGAGAGGTTCCTTGCCATCCTTAAATCTAATCCACCTTTCTTAATCTGGTAATTATGGACAAAAATGACACTTAATACACAAGAGATGAACTCCGAAGTCCGTCATGGGAAAGGAACACTATTAGCAGGTCAGCTTCTCACTTCACTTTTAAATTTTTCCATGAAACTGCAAGAATTCAGCATCTTTAATGCTTCACAGGTAAAGGACCTTCTGCCCTGCCATTTAACAGAGCAGCAAATGGCTGTGAAAATAGGGCAGTGTAGGAATAAGAAGTGAACCATTAGCCACAGGGACCAGCCTTCCTGATCCTATAACCACAAGCTTCTCTAGCTGGGATCCAATCGAGGGAAATAGAGGAGGAAAAAAGAACCCAAAGAACCCACACCACTGCTGTGGCCACCACAGCTGGAAAATCCAGCAGCATGTCCTTCCACAGCTGGGAAGAGATTAACCTGCTGCCCATTCACACATGAAACCTTCTGCCACTTGGTCACAAGTAAAGCTAAAGCCACAGACATCTCCCCTTTTTTTTTTCCCCCCTCCTGTGCCAAAATAGCGCATGTCTGGGATGGGCAGGCACATACATCCACTTCTCAGACTGGGAAAGTACTAGGTGGTTGCCAAATCAGTGCCTTTCACCACACAAAAATCACAGAAGCCATCTCCAGCGCTAAACAAACCAGCCCAGGAACCCCATCAAAAGCAATACTGAAGTAAGTTAGAAGCCTTCCAGAGCTCCTGAGCTCCTCCTGCCCTATCCCCAGCTCATCCTGCAAGAAGCTTTAAATACTCATCTTACACACAAGTGACTAAACATCTCTTGATTCTACCAGTGATCAGCACTGATTGTCTGACGGACAAACTAATGGACCAGGCTGGAGGGTGTTAAACCAAAAACTCCTTGCTGGAGAACCACAGGAACAATTTCTAGCTGATCATCATCCAGCACATCGGGATGTTTAAGAATTTAGACACAAAATGCAAGGCCTTGCGCTGTGTGTCACTCTTCTATTGCTTCGGACCCTCCAGCTTTCACACATTTCCTGCTCCTAAAGTGACAAAGGTGGTCTGTCACCTTTATTTTTTCCAGAAAAAAAAATTAAAAATTCACATTGGTGTTACTCTAACACTTAAAATGTAATAACTTTTTTCCAAAGCTTCCCACCGAAAGATGTGCACAGAAACCTGAAATCAGATTCATTCTCTGACACTCCAAGAAGGCACATCTGTCTTTGACACTTAACCAGCTTCCCAGCCAGGCCAGTTTCCAGGAGGCTGTCAGAGAAGCTGGGAACAGGAAGGCTGAGGCTCACACATCCTCACACGCTGCCAGACAGGCCGGTTCCTGACACTGCCAGTTTGAAATTCCAGTTCGTAAGTCACCTGCTCCTGCAGAGAAGCCTTCTGAAAAATGGAAATCTAGATGTAAAAAGCTATTCCTGTGCAATAAATTTTGCAATTTGTATGGTTTTTGTTAATGCAACAAACAGGTTCTGAGTTTCTCGAAATCTGAGCAAAACAAAGCCTTGATCCTGCACATACGATCTCTTAGGATGCATGTAAGTCTCTTCCCATTACTGCACAGGACTTCGGAAAACACACTGGGAAAGGAGCTGACAGAACGAGAATGAAACTTAAACTGCCTGAAACTTAACCAAATGCTCACTCTCGCTGCTTCAGCTACAGGGCTTTAGCTTGACTGCACAAAACAGCACCAGAAGTAATTCATATAGCAACAACAGCAGTGAAAACACATCCCTGCCTTCAAACTATGCATTTCAATAGCAAAAGTAGCCTTGTCATCTACTATCAACTTCAGGATCTATCCATTATCCTACAGCTCATTAAAGCCAGTTATAGCTACAGGGAAAAATTAATGGACTGGCTACTCGAGCCTCAGAGGAAGACAAGTTTTTCCCAAATTACTTAAATATTTTTCCATCTCAAAGCTTAGGAGAGAAGGTTTGAAATCCGGAGTGTACAGCTTTTCCCCCAGGTAATGTGTAAATTAAACTTAGATGTTTGTCTCACCCCGTATCTCCACCAACTAAGGTTACCTGACCCTAAGATACAATAATGTAAGTTTACATAATAATATAATGTAAGCTCTGATGTTCCTATACGGTCTACACCCCTGAAAGTCACATAATGAATGTCTTTTCAGTGACGAGGGAAACTGACATATAGAGGTGAAAAAAGCATTTAGCAAAATACAGTAATACTTCAGTTGAAGCCAGGAAGGTATAAACTACTGCAACTGCTTTGGACATTGCTAAAAAAGCTCCCCCTTCTGGAAATCTTGGAGAAAGGGACTGGTATATAAGGGAGCAGTACTACTCTAGTTCATGGAGAATCATTCACAACCCCCTAAATACCACATTTCTGCTCTAGCTCTACCTAGAAATCAGTATTTTGTCTCCACTTCATTTAGATCAAGGTCTGGTAAGTTCACTCCAAAAGGGTAACACAAGCTGGAAGAAACGCAACAGAATTCCTTCCATACCAAAGGTGGGAACAAGGCTTTCCTGGAACACATCTTGCCAAAAGAAAAAAAGCACCTCCACAAACACTGTCTTTTGTGATTTTATTAAGAGATGTTTTCAGGACAGCCAAGCTTCTGGTTGCAGATGTTACAAACCCTACAATAAAAAAAAAACAAAACAATAAAAGACTGAGTGAGATGGTGGCAAACCATTTCCCATAACCATTCTCCTACCCAAAACAGCGAACAGACTCCAAGAGTTCAAACTAAACAGCATCTCTCACTTTCTGTGTTTTAGCCAACAATCCCCCTTTTCCCCACAGAAGGAAATCTTGCTCATCAGCTTCTTGTTTCACTGCTGCCCTTGTTCACACAAGGCCAGCTTCAGGCAGAGAACGACGTAGCAACTAAGGAAACCTTCTGGAGGAGGCCTTAGGCCCCGTGCCTCCTGCTGCTTTAATTAGAAAAAGTGAGAAAAACTTTTAAAAGCAGCAAGTTGTCCATTTTCACTGGGAACAACCCAGAGCAGGTCTCAGACAATTTCAAACTATCAATTTCTGTCTTAAAAGCTACTCATTCAGGGAGATGGGATTTCAAACCTTGATTATTTACTCACAAAACTACCTTACACATTGCACTCAACGTTATTGGCTTCTAAATCTATCCCAAACTGGATCCCATGGGGGAGGACACGAGGAATATATAACCTCTGCTGTCAACGGCACGCTGGTAGCAGGTGGTAAAATGTAAAAACATCCAAGGCATCGAATCCTTCTCAGACAAATGCATCAAAGTCACTCAAATTGTGACCTAAGGTCCCCAAATCCATGCTATAGGACACAACAGGATACAGGGCACTTGGACAAGGATATTTCCTTTCAGACTCGTCATCTCATCTTCACTGAAGGGTGCACTCAGCTGGTTTGCAGCCTGCCTTAAACCATGCCCCCCCCCTTCTCCCAGGGCAGTATTCTAAAGCCAACCCAGCTCGTCACCACACCCGGTACAACACAGCAGCTTTTCTTCCCAGTATCCCACCTTCCCAACAAGTTTTTTTGGCGATATGACAACCTTTCCCGCATGGATTCTCCCACCGTGCGCAGGCACTTACCCCTCAGGCAGTGGGAACCGGCTGAGGCATGGCTGGCTGTTCTGGTTTGCCACCTTTCTGTTCTGAAATGGGGGTGGTAGGCAAGATCTCTTCTTTGGGTTCCACAATGCTGACGTGGTCTGGCAGAGGCTTTTTGGGGCCAATCTTTCCACTTGGGTCCCAGGGCAACATAATCTTTACTTTGATTCCCAGTACTCCTGCGAAGAGTGACAGACCACCACAGACATGCTCATTTCACAGAAAAATATCAAGCAGGAAGGGACAAATCCCAAGGTTACAAAATATTACCTGAATCAAAAACACCTCCTGACAGCACTGCAGATGCAACCTCATTAACACGAATAGCTACAGCTTAAAAATATAATTATTGTGCATTTACATCCAATTCCTTGCCTTTGCTAACTGCAGCCTGGGATCACGATGAAAATGTGTTGTATCTTTAAGTCATACTAATCCTTATTTTATCCCTCTCTTTCCTGCAGTAACTCAGTTCACCTTCCTAGAAAACTGCACTTTTTTGGCATCCCTTCTCAGACAAATGCCTCAAAATCATCCAATGATTAGGACGTCCTGCCCAAGGCAGCCTGAGCACAGCACCACAGAACGTGGCACTGAACGGGCTGCGATGACACAGGGACATCCCTTCTGACTCGTCATCGTATCATCACCGAAGGGAAGGTGGAAAATAGCTTTGTCAGTGCCAGTATCCCTACATCAGGTGTTCTGCAATTAAATAACCTAAAGCCAATTAAGACACAGAAGTCATTTGTGTTTTTACCAGGGGGAAGGACACATGTAAGCAGGCTTGGCTGGTTTAGCTGGGAAGACTTGACAGAGCACAGGAATGGGGGAAAACTGTCTGACACTTGTTTTTTCATAGGTCTTGTGGTACCAATGTTCTGTCTGGCCACTCCCTGGGGGCTAAGAAAGCCAGAATTCAAACCATCAATAGCTCTTGAACCTAATCAATGGACACTTGAATTTTAAGTAGTCTTGTTACTAGACCCAAGGGCCACAGGACACAAGCCAGTATCTGGAAAAGTAGATGACGCAGGATGACTAGATAAAGCTCAGCTGAAGGCCCCTTCTCCATTTCCCATTCCCATACACAAATGCAAATAAAGTTCTACTTCAGATGTAACATGCAAACTCCACCAGTAAGGGCTCAGTTGCAAAAGCCCAAGAAAACAACAGATTTTCAGAGTCAGAACAACTATTGGTAACACAACTGAACCACTCTGCAAGATCAGTGCTGTGTCAAAATCACATGAGTTACCACCACACAGGTGGGAAATCTCCAACCTGCAGGCACAGGACACCAGGAGTTGAGATCTTCTGGCTCTGAAGCACTGATAGAAGGAACCAACAAAGCTGCAAAGGGTCCCACATCCCAGGCACTCACCCTGCCGGAGAAGGACATGACGCACGGCTGTGTCGACATAGTAATTCACCGGGTCTCCACTGTGGATCATCAAACCATCCACAAACTTCATGGATTTGGCACGCTGACCTCGGAGTTTGCCAGACACAACCACCTCACAACCCTTGGCACCGCTCTCCATGATGAAGCGGAGGACACCATAGCAGGCTCTGAAGAGTGAGAAAAGCGACAGCCACAGCATTACTCCCGCTCTGCCAAATCCACGTGGCTCTCTGGAGGCTTTTTACACCAATTTCACACACAGGCAGTGACAATTCAACTGGTTTTTGGTAAAAAGCCTTCTCAATGCACACCCAAAGTTCTGTCATTGCTACACAAAGAAACAAAAGATCTTCACACCATTTCAGAACTGTTAAACCCAGGGTAACAAAACTCTGGTGACTTATGGGCCTTGTAAGATTGTGGAAACAGTGACAAGCGCATATTCTTTGTAATAAAAAAAAGCAGCTCCAAAGCTGAAGGTAGCCAACACACCCACGTCAAGAGCACAGCTCCTCATCCCTTCTCAGACAAATGCCTCTAAATCATTCAATGCTGACAGGATGCTCCCGCTGAAGAACCACACGCAGCATCACAGAACATGACACCGCGGAGGTACCGCAACAAGAGCCACCCCCTTCTGACTCGTCATCTTATCATCACTGAAGGGATCCGAGAAGCAAGGCCACTGTCACCTGAACTACAATTCGGCCAGAAGGCTTGAAATTGTGTTTCACTCTTCCACCCATTTATTTACAAAGGAATAAACACAAGCTTTATACACACCAGTCAGAAAACTCGTAATCTGATCTACTCTAAGTCTTCAACTTTTACGTCTGAAACATTTCCTAGCAATTACTATCAAAAGTAACCATGCAGTACATAAAAAGCTTCTATATAGTAGAATTATCAAAAATATGAAATATTTTTTTATACCTCTCCAAGTACAGCGTTATCAGGTTAAATTTTCAACTACAGACAAGTTGGCAAGGAGTTGTTTTTTTTTTTTTAAATGGAATTTGAATCCCACATTTCCTCACTGTGCCATCCCGTTCAACTTGCTCTACTCACCGACGCACTGCTAAACCTCCCAGAAGCTTGTACCGCAGGGACTCTGCCTGAGCGATCGCACATAGACCTCTCGTGGCCACCTTCTCGGCATAGAGCTATGAAGGAAAAGAAGTAAACTCAGAAACAGGGCTGTATATCAAGATAGTTTTAACATAACAGAACACAAGGGCTTAACACTACTCTATGCCCCATCCTACACCCAGTTCAGTTAGTCCTTCCACATTTACAGGCAGAAGGCTTTATCCTCAGACACTACACTCCCTTAACTCCTTTGGTGCCTCCCTCCTACACCTGGCAGAGCTGAGACACACTGATGACATTCCACAGAAAGTCAGGAGACTTTTAGAACATCACATTTAGAACAACATTTAGAACAACATTTGGAAAACAAATCATATGAAGAGCGGTTGAAGGAGCTGGGACTGTTTACTCTGAGGAAGAGGAGGCTGAGGGGAGACCACATCACTCTCTACAACTACTTGAAAGGACACTGGAGCAGTCGGTGCTGGTCTCTTCTCACAGGTAATTAATGACAGAACGAGAGGGAACGGCTTCAAGCTCCAACAGGGTAGGTTTAGACTGGACATTAGGAAAGAATTTTTCACAGAAAGAGTGGTCAGACACTGGAACAAGCTGCCCAGGGAGGTGGTTGAGTCACCATCCCTGGATGTGTTTAAGAGCCATTTAGATGTGGTGTTGGGGGATATGGTATAGGGGAGAACTTTGTAGAGTAGGGTAGATGGTTGGACTCGATGATCCCAAGGGTCTCTTCCAACGTAGACGATTCTATGATTCTATGATTCACGGTGCAGTCCCAAAGAGCTGCTGCTTCCAACAGCCCCAAAACATTAGGTATCATTAGCGGGAGGGACCCAGACAACCAAAAGAACCTCATTTGAGACAGAGTTTTTACAACAGATCAGTTACCTAAGTTTGCTTAAATATTAACATCAAACCTAAGAAAAGGTTTGATTTTTGAAAGCTGGGAGCGAGTGAAGTGTCTTAAATCTAACACCTCCCTCCAAGAGACCAACGTCTGATACTTCAGAAGAAGCAGATATTTAAAATCAGGCACACCATATTCCCAGAGCTGACAACTTATGATGCGCTCCATGAGAGTTCATGCCATTGAGGATGTTTAAGCATTTGCTGTTGGTAATTAGCCATCTTCTCTGTAAAACGTGATCCAGCAACACTGGTTGAGCTGAGCAACTTGTTCTAGAGGAAAGTACTAGTAAAGACACCGGATTTCAAATGTTAAAAGACCAGAAATTACTGGTGTATCAGTTTGCTGTCTATTTCATTACAGCATCACACTCAAAAAGGGCCACGCAGGACACAAAACAGGGCCACGAAGATCATCAGAGGGATGGAACACCTCTCCTATGAAGGCAGGCTGAGAGAGCTGGGGTTGTTCAGCCTGGAGAAGAGAAGGCTCTCGGGAGACCTCATAGCAGCCTTCCAATATCTGAAGGGAGCCTCCAGGAGAGCCGGAGAGGGACTCTTTGTCAGGAAGTGTAGTGACAGGACAAGGGGTAATGGTTTTAAATTGGAAGAGGGGAGATTTAGATGAGATATTAGGCGGAAATTCTTTATTGTGAGGGTGGTGAAGCACTGGAACAGGTTGCCCAGAGAAGTTGTGGCTGCCCCATCCCTGGAAGTGTTTAAGGCCAGGCTGGATGGGGCTTTGAGCAACCTGCTCTAGTGGAGGTGTCCCTGCCCATGGCAGGGGGGTTGGAACTCGATGATCTTTAAGGTCCCTTCCAACTCTAACCATTCTATGATTCTATGAAAAATCTCAAAGATCCTTTTGCACCAGAACAGTTTCTTTGTAAGGACAGAGGCATTATGAATTCAATAAGGGTAACAGTAACACACGAAACCCAAACATTATTAAATATCATATCAATATTGAGACAGCAGCATTCTCTATAAAATATTTACAGATAAGTCAAGTTTCACCTGCTTCCTCCTTGTTGGAAAATCAGAGAAAACCAGCTGAAGTGACAGCACTCAAAATACCAAACCAATCTGTATTTCAGTGCAAGAGTGTTTTGTGAGAACAGGTAAAACACACCCCAAGTTATCTTCAAGTGAAACCGCCTTTCAGCTGACAGCACCCAGGCAACACGCAGAGCCAACAACCCACTGCACAACACACCTACTACTGTTTTAACCAAGAGAGTTTTACCTCAACGCTTCCCTCAGGGAAGCCAAACCTCTTCTGCACGACAGCCGTCAGCTCCCGGATGCGGCGTCCCTTCTCACCCAGGACATTCTGAGTTCTGGAAAAAAGAAAGTACAACACAACTTAAAAAAATGTCTCCAAGTCTGAGCCTGTAAACGTCCCAAAGAGGTTCCAGACTGAGTATCTAACTTAGTTCAGGAGTTGTAACGCTGCTGCATCACTAAAGATCACTTCAGGATCTCTTTGACAAGTAGCTTCTTGTAATAATATTTACCACTTTACACTTGAGCATCCCTTACAGCCTCACACAGCACCCGTGAGTCAACAGAAGCATGTCAGTTACCTGGTGGCAAGTATGATAATCTCAGTCCTGGTTGGAGTGACCCGGACTTCTACGCCGGAGTAACCATCTTCAGCCAGTTCACGAGTCAGAAACTCATTCAGCTCAGCTTTGAAGATACCGTCGGCGACAAACTGAAAAACAAATAGACCAAGTCATAGAATAATATCATAGAATGGTTTGGGTGGGAAGGGACCTTAAAGATCATCCAGTTCCAACCCCCCTGCCCTGGGCAGGGACACCTCCCACCAGACCAGGTTGCTCAAAGCCCCATCCAACCTGGCCTTGAAACCCTCCAGGGATGGGGCAGCCACAGCTTCTCGGGGCAACCTGGGCCAGGGTCTCACCACCCTCACAGCAAAGAAGTTCTTCCCCACATCTCATCTCAATCTCCCCTCTTCCAGTATCAAACCGTTCCCCCTCCTCCTATGGCTCCCCTCCCTCATCAAGAGTCCCTCCCCAGCTTTCCTGGAGCCCCTTGAGGGACTGGAAGGGGTTCTAAAGTCTCCTCAGAGCCTTCTCTTCTCCAGGCTGAACAACCCCAACTCTCTCAGCCTGTCCTCATAGGAGAGGGGCTCCAAGCCAAGCTCTGTTGAAGCGCTCAGCCTCAACACAAGGTTTTCATAATCTGAGTTTAGGTGCAATTCATTCCTGGGTCCATCCTGCAGACTCTTCCCCCAGGGAGAGAAGGAAGCAGCAGCAGGGAAAAATGAAAGCCTCTCCTGAAGTTCCCAGAGACAATTCACTTCCAGCAGGAGCCTACACCACTGACTACAGCCACACTTCATGCTGAAGGCTGAAATCACAGCTCGTGGTGATACTTTGACTCTATATGAATTTACGTAAAATAATTAGAGAGAAGTATCTCAGGGTAATATCACCTTACCAGCCCCACAGGGGCCTGCTGCTAAGGCTCCCACTTCCACCCTGACAGTGTACAGGCCCCAACTCTCCCTCCCTCTCCAAGACAGCAGCCTCCCAGCCTCGCTGACCTACAGAAAAGGGGACTCACTAAACCCAAACTCTCTCCGCTAACAGAAGAGGTAAAAACCGAGCAAATTCATCAGCTTCCAGCGCCGCTCCGCGCCCCTCAGCACAACTCCACCCTGCTTCCCATCCGCACACAAGCCCAGAGACCTGTGCGAGCCCCATGAAAGGGCTGAGGCGGGGGGAAACCACAGTTCTCCTCAGCCCCGGGGCCCGCGCAGGGTTCCCCAGCCCGCTCCCTCACCCCGGCCTCCCGCCGCCATGTTCCCCGCCGAGCCTCCGAGCCCCATCCGCCGCCATCCTCCCGCATCCGCCGCCATCCCCTCGCCGCCGCCTCGCCCCGGCGAAGCCCGGAGCCGTCCCGCGTACGACCCCGCCGATATGGAGGGGCCCCGCGGCCGCGTCCAGTCGGGCGGCCGCCCTCACCTTGCGCTTCTTGGAGATCTGCACCGCCATCTTGAGCCGCGCCGCCCGGCGGAAAGGAAGGAACAGGACCTCAAGGGAGGGCTATATCCGCCTTCCGCCGCTTCTCATTGGGCCGACAGCGTCACGTGGTCCGCCGCCGGGGGGTCGATGGGAAATGTAGTCTTTAACGCGCCGCCATGTTGGGGAGGCTTAACCCTTCCCCTGTCAGTGAGGATTTTCCGCTTTGCCAGGCTGCGGTGAACGCCCATAGTCGGCATAAAAATGGCTATAAAACCGCTATAAACGGGCACAGGAGTTGACAGCGAGGTAATTCACCCCGATTTTCTACGTGGAGGCTTGCTCTGGTGATACAGAGGCCTTCTCCTCATGGCCACCCCAGGTGTGAGGGGAGTGCAGCTCGAGGGTGGGTGGGAGGTGAGGGCAGCAGCAGAGCCGCTCTCCTAACAGGCTGCTTCTGCCGTTGTAACCTCTTTTTTTAGGCAGTCAAAGATGAAGGAAACACCCATCAGGAAAAAGGTGTGAAAAATCACAGACAGGCTATTTGGTTATTTCCAGGGAAACACCCATTTTCTGCTAGAGGATGTGGTATTGTTATCCCATAACTCGCTGCTTTAGGTAAATTTTAACAATAGGTATTAACTATTTATCTTTAACTGTAAATAGAGATGATAGCTAGCTGTAAACTTAAAACTATTGCAGGTCTTTCCTACTGCTTCCGCAGCATCTCAAGCAACAGGGCTGTGGTGCCTCCCTACATGATAAACGATTCAGTAAATAGGACAGGGCAGTCCTTCTGTGGAGTTTTTTCACTCCTATGATGGTATCATCACATCTGCAGTCTGGGCACCGGGTTAAATCAGTAACAGCAGGATGGGATTTCTCACTTGAAACTTCTGCGGTGGCCAAAGATGGGGAAAGTAGCGAGTTTTTTTGAAACAGTTCAGGGATTGCAGGGGATTGCAGAGGTTTGGTTGTGCCATCTTAATTAGAAATTATAATACTGGGTAGAATTGATACATGAAAACACTTGGGAAGAATCAGCAAAGGGAAGTCCTGCCTTGCAAACCACCCAGAAAGCAGCCAGAAGACAGGGGGATAAGGGCAAAAAGGTTGAAATAAGCTGTTTGGCTTTTTGTAAGGCTTCTTCTGGATAGCTTTGCCCAAGACTTCAAAGAAACTGAGCAGCCATGGGCAAAGGCAGGGGCACTGCACAACTCTGCTCCTTACATGGATGCTGCAGGGGGTCTGTGCAACAAAATAAGACATTAAATGTCAGAATTATCAAATCATAGCTCTGCAAATAATTCTGTGGTGTGCCCACTGGGTACGTCTGATCCTCTGTTTCCAAAAGGATGGAGGAAACCTGGGAGAGAGTCAGAGCGGACTGGGAGCACCTCTGCATGAAATAAGTTGTGCAGGTTGGGACTCAACCTGGGAAAGATACAATGTGGTGGAAATCTACGAACCCACACAAGCTTCAAGAAGATCCACAGGAAGGACATGGACTGGTTGGATTGGGGCCAGAGGAGGCCACGGAGATGCTGGGAGGGCTGGAGCCCCTCTGCTGTGAGGACAGGCTAAGAGAGTTGGGGTTGTTCAGCCTGGGGAAGAGAAGGCTCTGGGGAGACCTTTGAGTCCCTTCCAGTCCCTCAAGGGGCTCGCTCCAGGAAAGCTGGGGAGGGACTCTTGATGAGGGAGGGGAGCCATAGGAGGAGGGGGAAGGGTTTGACACTGAAAGAGGGGAGACTGAGATGAGATGTGGGGAAGAACTTCTTTGCTGTGAGGGTGGTGAGACCCTGGCCCAGGTTGCCCCGAGAAGCTGTGGCTGCCCCATCCCTGGAGGGTTTCAAGGCCAGGTTGGATGGGGCTTTGAGCAAGCTGGTCTGGTGGGAGGTGTCCCTGCTCATGGCAGGGGGGTTGGAACTCGATGATCTTTAAGGTTGCTTCCAACCCAACCCATTCTATGATTCTATGATGAGCAGGGTCTGATCGTTCACAGTCCTCCCACGAAGGCAGTGGGAGGCAGAGGACAAAGGCAGTGGGAACTGGGTGTTTGCTGCAAACAGGTTTGTCATATTTTCAGTTTTCTTGAGGCTTTTTGTTTACAGAAAGAAACTGAAATACGTTTCTCCTGAGCCAGCATGGCTGCTCCCTCATTTGTTGGTAGCTGACGGTAGCAGATTTCAGGTTAGGGCCAGCAGTGTTCAAAATCAGATGGTTGATGGCCATTGTGTCCCCAACAAGAAGCATTGCCACAAGTTGCCAGGCAGCCACCTTTTCACTCTGCTTCCATTTTTGGGCTGGGCTGCTCAGGTCATGCAAAGAGCATGCATGAGAAAAGAGCAGGTCCCCATAAATATGCCAGGCAGCAATCAGCATCACTGTGGGAACAGTGAGGTGGAGAAGGCACCTCTGGAGCTGCTACTGACCCTTGAAGGGAGGACAGAGCAGAGTGGGACCTCCGTCAGCTGCTCTGAATCCACCTGGGAGCGTGGCTGAGGGTGTCTGACACGGCCCAGCTGTGTTTAAGCTCTCTCCCAAACAGGGAGGGAACACCAGTGCTGGGAAAACATCTCACTATCAAACACCCACCCCAGCATCACCCATAGGGTGCAATGGGGAGGCAGCAGCGCCTGGAGGAGCCAACTCTCCTCTTTACCAGGGAAAGGACTGTTTTGCCACTAGATGTCAGTGGAGACAGCTTCCAGGGCGGGAAAACCTTCATGTCTCTCCTCTCCTCCCGCTTCTCTCTTCCCCAGGGATTCATTTGTCCAGGATTTGAGGGATGACGGAGGCATCGGTGAGACACAGCCCACGCTCCACTTTCCTGCCGGTGAGGGACTTGTGTCCTCTCTTGTTGTCACCAAACACCTTTCCCTCACTCCTGGTGTGTCCAACTACCATGCCTTGCCCTCAGCCAACTCCTTCCCCTCTCTCTGGGCCTGTCCAAGCTTGGCTGTCCCTCACCCTCCCACCTCTCTCCTCACCCTCTTGCAGAGAGCTGTGATCTCTCCAGAGAGAAGGGACACAACAGGACATGCTCTCCCTCATCCCTGTCCCCCTTTCCTGCTCCGGTTGTGCCCGCTGTCCTCTGCTCTCGCTTTTGGGCTGCCAAAACACGCTGATGTCAGTGGTCTCTCTGGTGGCCCCATCCTTGTTTCATCTCCATGCTCCTCAAGTGCCAGTTCCTGTCCATCGGCTCCAGCAGTTTTGTTCTCAACGGGGACTTCCTCTAGGTCAAAATTAGGAGCCACAGCTCCATCAATCTCTACCCGATCTCTCCCTGCAGGGACTGAGGCTGTGGCCAGGCTGGAGCCAGGTTGACCGTGGATGAATTTGAGGGTCACTGGGGGCCCCAGGGTGCAGATTGGGCTGATGTAGTGTGGACAGAAGTCTGCTTAGGTGGAAGCGGACAGAAGTCTGCTTAGGTGGAAGCAGACAGAAGTCTGCTTAGGCTTCTGGTGCTCTTCTCCAGCTGCATCCCTGGACACAGACAAAGCCAGCTCATGACCAGGTGGCAGAAGAGGTGCTGCTCCCTTCCTAGTGCTGTATAAATCACCAACGACACTTCACCCAAGCCTGTACCTGCAACAAATTGGCCTGGATGTAAGGCACCCTAATTTCTATTCCTTTCATCTAAGCCTGCAGGTTGCTCCTCGCTGTGTTTTCTGAACTGATCCCTTGAGGAACCTGCTGAGCCTTATCCTCTGGAGGAGCTGGGGCCGTTGGGCTGCATGGAGCCGTGGCAGAGCTGCGGGGGAGGTCAGGAGGATGCCCAGGATTTAAAGCAGGTAGGAAAAGGGGGCAGGGTAGCCACCTTGTGAGGAGATACTAAAGCCAACAGGCCAGGGATGTACCTCGATCATCCCTAATCCATCTGGATGGACTATAGGACCAACCGACACAGTGTTTCTGCGCTGGATACAATCAAGTGTCCAGTGACCTTTCCCCAGCCCATCGCTGAGCCACAAGATGAGCAGGAGAAATCTCAGCTCCAAGGAAAGTTTTCCTTTTTTTTTCCTCCAGCATGATGCACTATCGCATTTTCCCTGGCAGTGAAGAGGTTTAGAGGAGCTCCCCTCTTTCCTCCCTCACCCCTGCCCCTTCCTCCCCCCTCTCCCTGGCCCATCCCGCTGTTTCTGGAGCCCGGCTGTCAACCAGCTCCCAGAAACGATCCAACACAAACACACATATATTTTGGAGGAGGTTATTTAAAGCCCTGCTCATTTCCCTGCTCCAGCCCAGCTCCACAGCAGCCCACGAGCACTGAGGGCAGCAAATTGCAGCTGGGGGATGGGACCAGGCAGGAACATCTTGCTCAAAAGACCACAAAGGTGGTCAGGTTTGGGGTCACACTTGGAGAATCCACGATCCCTGCACTGTGCCAAGTTGAGGGGACATCTGTGTTTGAGGTCCTCACCCCAGGGTAATGCCAGACCATCAGGCACCGGCTTTGGAGAAGTGGCTGAGGATATCTCTGTACAGGGAGAACCCATTAACCGAAGACCCCATTAACGAGGGTCTCAAACAATTGTTAAGCAAAGACCCTCCTAACCTGCACAAAACCCACTCTCTTCACTGGTTTCCAGCTTGGAACCATGATACTTCCAGAGCAGGAAGTATCTGCCCAAGATCATCTTATGTTTTTTTAGGCTGAGTTTACCCGGGAGGGACTCAACCCATGTATTTCTGGATCATATAAAGACAGGGAAAGGCACAACATTAGCAAAAAGCCTGGCCCTGACGTGCATCGCCTTTTCCATGCCCTATTAAGGAGAAACTATGTGTTGTGTCAGCATTTCAGGGTCAGCATTGACAACCAGAGCCAGGGTCAAGCTGCACCCTGGTACAAAGCAGGGGCCTCGGTGGCGTTAGGCAGCAAGGGAATGTCCCCTCTCCCCCCAGACATGGCCCAGCTAAGCCAGCGGGCTCCAAGCCCCGGCCTTCCCAGCCGGGAACATTTCAGTCCCTTCCACAAATAGCAACGTGGGATTCCTCCCTCAGCTCCAGCCATCCCCGTCTGTGGCCCAAGCCAGCCAGCGTGGCTCCCAGAGATACGTGGGGATGCTCCGAGATGCTGTTTGCATCCAAATGGGGATGAATTCATGTCTGCTCCATCCCTGCCCAAGTGGAGGCTGGCAGCATCCCAAAAAGGCTGTGACATGCCTGCACCCCTCACCCCAGAGAGCTCAAATCTGGTCTGGCAAAGGAAGTCCCTTTGTTCCCAAGGCCCAAATGGATGGAAAACCCCTTGGGGTTGTGGCAGCAAAAGGAACAGGTCCCTAGCTGCATCCTCAGAGCAGTGCCCTTGGCCAACCTCGGGGCTCCCCCATCATTCAGGAGCGGGATAGAATCATAGAATCATCTGGGCCGGAAGGGAGCTTCAAAGGTCATCTAGTCCGACCCCCAAATGAACGGAGCTGGTCAGGAACGGAGGAACGGAGATGAACGGAGCTGGTCAGGAAGGCACCAGTGATCCCAGCTCTGCGGCAGAGGCTGGCCTCGTTCCACTGCTGAGGACCTGGGGTTAGTCCCCATAGGCTGCCACAACCATGTAGCCACCAGCTACGGCTCCACTTGGGACACTGCCTGGCTCCCAGGCATGGGATGGGCACCCTCAGCCTCCCATCTGCCCCCCAACTGGTACTAGTGTGGTGAATAGGACTAAGGAAATGATTGTCCCCCTGTACTGGGCACTGGTGAGGCCCCACCTCAAGGGCTGGGTCCAGTTTTGGGCCCCTCACCACAAAAAAGACATTGAGGGGCTGGAGCTTGTCCAGAGAAGGGCAACAGAGCTGGTGAGGGGTCTGGAGCACAAGTCTTGTGAGGAGCGGCTGAGGGAGCTGGGGGTGTTCAGCCTGGAGAAAAGGAGGCTGAGGGGAGACCTTCTCGCTCTCTCCAACTCCCTGAAAGGAGGGTGTAGCCCAAGGAACAGGCCATGAGAGAAGAGGAAACAGCCTCAAGTTGCACCAGGGGAGGTTTAAGATGGAGATTGGGAACAATTTTTAAACTGAAAGAGTTGTCAAGCCTTGGCAGAGGCTGCCCAGGGCAGTGGTGGAGTCCCCATCCCTGGAGGTGTTTAAAAGCCGGGCAGACGTGGTGCTGAGGGACATGGGTTAGTGGTGGGTTTGTCAGTGTTGGGTTGGTGGTCGGACTTGTTCTGAAAGGTCCCTTCCAGCCTCAACCATTCTATGATTCTAAAACCCCCACTGCAGCCCCCACCTCCAACACTCAGATCTCCTCTTGGATTTGTAACACAGGTTCCATGGGCAGGAGCAAAAGCAGGGGATGCACGAGAGGGATGTTACCCCCAGACGTGGCACTTGGCGGCGTCAGGGACCCCCTTGTGCCCCCACCGAGGGCCCCTTGCAGGTGCCGGGGGGTTTCCTCACTGTGGGGGATGCCAGCTTGGAGCAGGTCCGGGAATCAGGAGTTTTCCTGCTTCCCCCCAGATCCTTTCATTGCCCAGACAGCAACATGGTTTATGGCAGCCGAAGGCCATTGAACAGGCTCAATTAAACCGGCATCCCTGCGTTTTCTCCCCGGGAACCTGGCTCCCGTTCAGAGCATCCAGGAGGGGCTGGCAGCCGTTTGCAGTGAAGGGGCCAGGACAGCCAGCAGCTTTCCCGGCTTACAGGCATGCTGGATTTTGGGATCGCCTGTGCTTTCCCTGGTGTGATGGCAAAGGGTAGCGTTGGGAGCAAATGTCCTGCCTGTGAAGGTCCTCAAGTGCCACTGCTGCTGCTTTCACGTGGCAAAACAACGCCGGCACTGCAAGGAGATCCTGCAGGCACCCACGACCATGCTGGCTCTGCGAAGGAAGAAAGCATCAGGGAAACAGCCTTGGGGACATCAAAACCACACCCAGACAGATGGGTATGGGCAGCAGCACAGGGCCTGCCCCTTCCCACTGTGCCGAGACAGCTATTCCCTAGTGACATGGGACAGTCACAGCCAGATCCGGCCTCTTCCACCTGCGCTCACAGAGCAAGATGCAAACTGAATTTCACGAGAGGGAGGGAAGCGAGGTAAAACCTCGGTCCTGGGGTCCCCCGAGCTCAGACACCTGCAGGATTTGGGGTCACGAAATGGGTCCCAGGACAGGACAGACCCGTCGCCTCTCTGGATATGCCTGAGGAGTTCAGAAACTGCCCTTGCAGGAGCCCGTTTCTTCTGATTTCTCTCCCTGTGAAAACAAGCCGCCGTGGTGCAGTCCTTGGGGCCACGCTGTGGGGGGATTCCGACAGCTTCAGCAGACACCTTGTCTCCATCCACAGCAGACCCCAAAAAAGCCCCTCAGGTCCTCACTATGGATTCTCTTCCGACCTCTGGCTCTGAGGATGTACCTCCTTCCCCAAGAAGTTTTTTGGGGTGTTAGAGGGATGTCACTCCTGCCCCTAAAATACCCCTTTTGTAGCAGCTGAGCTTGTCTGCTCAAAGCTGCAGGGATGGAGCTGGTTAAAAGGAAAGGGTCTCTGCTTGGAAGGATCCATCTGGATATAAATTTATTGAGGAGGACCAAGATGGCCTCTGCAAGGAAAGAGCTGCCCCCAGCAGCAAGAAATCTGATGATTGCTATTACAAGAATAACCAAATCATATAAAGGAGGAGAAAAAAAATAGACACACCAGTCAGCTCCCAACCACGTTTCTCAGTGGCAAGGAAGCCCTCCTGTGAGGGGGTGGTCCCAGGAGAGAATGTCTGCTATGGGAAACGGAGCAGAAACCTCAGCCCAAGCTGAAGTCCTGCTGTGAGCCAGGAGCTGCGTTGTGGTGGCTCAGTGCTGCCAGGACCAGAGGAGGGGACCAAGGATGACATCCACAAAAAGCCAAGGGCAGAAGCTCTCTTCGCCTCCCTAATGGAAGGTGACGAGCAACATCCTCATGGAGTGTTTCATTGTAAAAGGAGCTGTTCCCCTGAAACAGAGTAATTTGAGCACAAGCAATCCAAAATCCTTGGATGAATATCTGTTCAGACACATCATTCAGACTTGTTTCCATTAGTTTTGCACATCCAGGACAAGGTGCCAGGACAGGGCATGAGACCCAATGGGTTGAGGCATCTACCCAGCCTTGTGGCCATAGGATGCTGCTGTGAGCAGGTACTATCATGGCCTGTGAGCGGTCCCAAAACCAGGCCATCACCACCTTCAGAGGGATAGGCTGCCAGTTCTGCCCACACTCCCGAGAGCCCAACACCCATCCAAAGCTCCCAGGCCCTGATGGAACTCCAAGAAACAAGACCAAGGTCAGTGCTCCAAGTTAAGCCTACATCCACCACCTTTTTTTACAGGCCTAGAAAAGAAAAAAATCATCCAAATCACCATCCCGGCAACGAGCAATTTCATCAGATGCACCACAGAGTTAATGAATTTTCCCAGCGAATAGCTGTGGAAAATGAAACCCGGGGTAGAGATGGACAAGAGGAGATAGTTTGCATTAAATGAATGGGGACCGGTCCTGGAAAGTAATTCAAGTAGAGATATGATGAATTGCAAGCACCAGTTGTAAAGCATTTGTAAAGTCTGACTCAGATGGGAGTTTTATTGCCAGAGCTGGAGTATTATAGTTTATTGCTGCAGTTGGAGCAGCTGCTACCGTTCGAGTTGAATTGCTGTGTCTGTTAAAAAACCCCTCACTGAGTTACAACTCTCTGGAAAAGCTCCTGAGAAATGTCTCCTGCCCCCATGGAGCCAGTCACCTTACAGGGAGCCCAAACCCTGCTCTGGAGAGCCCTTTCCCGCAAGGAGCAGCCTGAGGAAGCCCGTCAGAGCAGGGCGAGATGGAGTGGAAACAACGGCCGGGAGGAGTGGGAGTCAGGGCCACATTTACAGGCCTTTTGTAAACATTTCACAGGCAGGAGGATTTACTGTTTCTTGGCTTGGCAAGAACACGGGGGACTAGGTCCAGCGGTGGAAGGTCATTTCGCACAGGGAGGGGAAAGATGCTGTGTTTCCAGGCAGAGAGGGAATTCAGCTACCCCAGTCCTCTCTCCTTCCCTGCAGCCACCTGAAAGAATCCAAGAGCAGGACTGAAACTGGGGCAGAAACAGCTCAGGTCTACAAATAACTCTGGTTTAGTGAAATGCAGCTCTGGAAACACGCGCGTCAATCTCCAGGAGGAGACTTCACCCACGCGAGAACGTGGTTAAAGCTTTTGAGTGACAAGGCTTGAAAAACCAACACCCCTTAAACATACAAATGGGCAAACTTCAAAGTTCTGCACCAGAAATTGCCTGGGCTTAACCCACAAATTGAAGCAATCACCGAGCCATGAGCCGAAGCACAGGCATCTGACCCACCAGCCTGGTTCGATCGTAATCCTGGCCCGTTACCTCCATTAAAGCTGATAAATCGTTGGTAGCATTTTAGTGGCTGGTGACAAACGGGTCCCTTGCTCTGACACTTACCTCTGGGCGTCTGCCCTGGTAAACAAGATTTTGCTGCACTGCCTGGATTCGCTTAACGGACTTTAAGCACATTAGTAAATAATTTATACTTCCTTTAAAAACAGGAAATGAAATAAGGAGACTCGGTGTGCTATTTAGCTGGAAATTGTTTGGCTCTTTACTATTTAATGAACCGACTGGCTGCTAACAGAGGTCATTCCAGCGGCTCACACCCTGGCCCTACGGCTCTCTGCAAGGTACGTAAAATGAAACTTTAATGGGCAGTTGGAGGCGAGCAGTTTGCCCTGGCAGTATCACTTGAAACCCATCAGCTTAAGTAAGTGATTCTTAATCAGCTTTCAGGCTCCAGGAAATAAGCAAAGGGCAGGAGGTGGCAGTTTTCCCCTGCATACAGCATTTTATGATGATTTATGGGTGCATCTGCATCAGATGCACGGAGATAAGGCCGGTCACAAAGGCCATTACCTGCTTTTCCATGCACTCCCCGAAACGGCGGCTCGTGGTTTATCATCTTGCCGTGGTTACGTGCCACAGGAGGATGTGGAGAGCCCAGGAGAGCTCAGGACTCCGTCAAGATGTTGGGGTTGTTCAGTCTGGAGAAGAGAAGGCTCCGGGAAGACCTTAGAGCCCCTTCCAGTCCCTAAAGGGGCTCCAGGAAAGCTGGGGAGGGAGTCTTGATGAGGGAGGGGAGCCATAGGATAAGGGGAATGGTTTGACACTGAAACAGAGAAGATTTAGGTGAGATCTCACGAGAAATTCTTTGCTGTGAGGGTGGTGAGAGCCTGGCCCAGATTGCCCAGGGAAGCTGTGGCTGCCCCATCCCTGGAGGGGTTCAAGGCCAGGTTGGACGGGACCACGAACAACCTGGTCTGGCAGGAGGTGTCCCTGCCCAGGGATGATCTGGATGATCTTTAAGGTCCTTCCCATCCCAAGCCATTCTATGATTCTATGATTTTTGCTGCTTTATATTGAAAAAAGTGGAGAGCGGGAAAGCACTCTGTGATGCCAAGTTTCAGACTCCTCGGTTCCTGTTGCAGCTTTTTGCTCCAACCCACGGCAGCACGTGGTGCCTGCTCTCAGCACTGTCCTCTGGAGCACTGGGACTGCTATAACGACATCCAAGACCAGGCTGGACGGGGCTTTGAGCAACCTGGTCTGGTGGGAGGTGTCCCTGCCCACGGCAGGGGGGTTGGAACTCGATGATCTTGAAGGTCCCTTCCAACTCTAAGCATTCTATGATTCTACGATTCCATGATTCTACGATTCCATGATTCTACGTTCATGCCTCATTAGCTCGCCTGGACAAAGCTTCTCCAGCTGATGGTGCTCTCACCCATGGTAGTGCTGGGCCACGAGGGTTCTTCCTCCTGCTGCTGTGTTTCTCCCGCTACCTCTTCATGTGGCTTTTGATTTTCTGCTGGGAAGCTGGTCCTCGGGGGAACTAATACTAATGCCCCAAGGCACAGAGTGAAAAAAACAAAGCTTGAAACCTTGATGTGCCTTCTCCCCACTGTGCTGCTACCTGCAGCCTTCAGCTCCTTTCTGCGCTGGGTAATGAGGTGATTAAAAGCAATAATTACAGCAAGAGAAATACAGCGCCAGAAAATTACACCCTTTTAAGATTTCTCACAAAGATGTCGCACCGCATCGGAGACTAACAGCCGAGGAGCTTCTTCTCCTGCCAGCAAACGCTTCCTAACAGTCCAGAGGCCCAAATGTCATGGTGGGATCTCTGGGTGTCGCGCACAAGCTCTTTCCCTCTCGCACAGGGGTGGAGGGGAATGCGTGGCTGATGTCTCTGATGTACTTGTGGGCACACAGGTCTCTCTCCCCTGGGCTCAGAGCAGTGGGCGTGTGTTTTCCACCCCTTCCTGGAGCACATCTACCCCCCTACAATGGAAATGTCACTTATTTCACTGTCATGAAAGGGGACAGGCAAGAGAATCATAGAATGGTTTGGGTTGAAAGGGACCCTTAAATATCATTGAGTTTCACACCCCTGCCATGGGCAGGGACACCTCCCACCAGACCAGGTTGCTCAAAGCCCCGTCCAACCTGGCCTTGAACCCCTCCAGGGATGGGGCAGCCACAGCTTCTCTGGGCAACCTGGGCCAGTGTCTCACCACCCTCACAGCAAAGAATTTCTTTCTAGTATTTAATCTCAATCTCCCCTCTTTCAGTGTCAAACCCTTCCCCCTCCTCCTATGGCTCCCCTCCCTCATCAAGAGTCCCTCCCCAGCTTCCCTGGAGCCCCTTGAGGGACTGGAAGGGGCTCAAAGGTCTCCCCGGAGCCTTCTCTTCTCCAGGCTGAACCCCCCCAACTCTCTCAGCCTGTCCTCACAGCAGAGGGGCTCCAGCCCTCCCAGCATCTCCATGGCCTCCTCTGGCTCCGCTCCAACAGGTCCATGTCTCTCCTGTGCTGAGGCCTCAGAGCTGGAGGCAGCACTGGGGGGGTGTCTCCCCAGAGCGGAGCAGAGGGGCAGAATCCCCCCCCTCGCCCTGCTGGCCACGCTGCTGGGGATGCAGCCCAGGGTGCGGGGGGCTTTTTGGGCTGTGAAGAAGTGCACACATGGGACTGCAGTGGTTCAGTGGAGGAGAGGACACAGGTGTCTCATCCACTGCACCTGTTTCGTTCCCCACACTTCCCCATGTGCACCCCATCACCGACTGCAATCAGCTCAGCCCATATTACTCCCTTTTTTTCTCAAACAGGAATCGTGCTCCTGTTATTCCTAACCACCAGCAGCCATATGGCCTAACACAAATGCCTGTCTCAGCTTTTCTTCACCCAAAGTTTGGGAAACAGCGCGTTAAGAGCACAGGTTTATAAATACACTTTTAAAATACCTTCCCCCACCCATGCTTCTGGGTAATGGAAAATGTCATCACTGGCCTTGGCTCCAACGGGAAGAATCACAGGACGCCCGCTGGCATCCCACGCTGGTGCTGCGTCACTTGGGGACAGATCACGAGCCTGCCCTGTCGCTGGGCTCAGTGTGTGGCACCGGGTGAGCGGAGCCTTGGCAGGCAGCTCAGGGGCATCCGTGCCAATGTGCACACTGAGCCCTGCATCCCATTGCGATCACAGGCGTCGGATGGGAGTGCGAATACCGGGTTTTGAGTGGTTTAACTGGCCTCTTTTTATTTTTTTCCCCTCTTTTTAGTGCAAAGCCAAGCAGTTGGCAGAGCTCTGCAGAGCTGCTTCTCCGAGGAGCAGAGATCCGTAGGGTTCCTCCACCTGCCTTCCTCCTGCATCTCTTGGTGACCTTCTTCCAATCCTGCATGTGGCCACAATCAAACAGTCCCTGTGGACCCGGCAGTGCTGCTAGAGGTGCTTGTCGTTGTTTAGGCCGAATCGGCCAATGATGGGCAACAGATGCTCTCCCCCTACCTCTCGCTCCAAGGAGAAGAGGAGGAGAGATAAAGAGATTTAGAGTTCAGAAGGAACTAAACTACTTTAATGAAATATTAAAAATATAATAAAAAGAAAATAATGAAATAGATACAGTATATAGAAAACCATACCAAGCTCCCAGGATGATGTCACCGGCAGGCACTGGGGAAGTCTCAGACTGGACTCAGCGATGGATGGGAACTGGATTCAGGATTTGGAGTCAGGAACTCACAGATTGGGATCAAAGGCAAATGAACAGACAGAGTGTTCCTCAGACATCAGCCACTGAAGAAAGAGGTGACCCTTTGATCCCTCAGCTTTTATTCTGAGCATGGGGCAGATGGGATGGAATACCCCATATTGTTGGTCAGTTTTGGATCGCCCGTTCTGTCCGCTCCTCCCTGCATCTGGGACCCCTCTACACTTTTCTGCTTCCAACCCTCCGACGGGGCAAATAACGAAATTAGCTGACCTTGGTTTTTATAGCAATAAGTATAAGCAAGAGCCTTTCCACTTACCATTCCTCAGCATCAATTATAAAGATTGGTCTTATCACTCTGAGAACCAACAGTTTTCTGCACAATATGCTGTTAATTCCAGAGAGTTAGAAGAGGCCTAGCTAAGAAGTCAAATTACTGAACAGAAAGTTGGTTGTGTTCTACCTCGAACCAGGACAGTGCTATAGGACCTTTTCCTGCTTTACCTGCAGCCAAATGCAGCCAGAACCTTCCACAGCAGCCGCCTGGCCAGGGCTGCAGATTGGCAGCACGTCGCACTCGCGTCTCTGAAGTCCTCGCTGGCCACAGACTCACAAAAACATTCCTTATTTTCACACTATTACGGTCGAGTGACGAAGCCCCCAATAAAACTACAGCCGTACCAACAGCCTGTGTATAACGAGGCCATCAAACGCCAGACACCGAGGCTGGGTGACACTAAGTTGGCCACGCTCAAACAATATAACCGCCGGTTCCATCTCTCTATAAAATGCAACACCCATGCTGGATACCGCCCTCATCCCTGGAGGAGCCACCTTCCACAGGACATGCTGCTTAAGAGAGCCGAGATCTGTTACGCTGCAGAACGATAGGGATTTTGGACGTTTTTTTTAATGGGAGTCTGAGGATTTGAAGGATGTCGGATTTTTCCCACTCAGGGGAATAAGAGGAGCATTGGTCATCCCATCCTGATTGCCATATGGAGAGTGAAAGCAAAACTGATGGGGAAAGATTCCAGGTGGGGAGCGATAACACACAAAGCCTGGAAGGGCCAAAAATCAGCAGCGTTTGCTCCGTCTCTGAGACACTGCACTCCTCTGTGGAGCGTCCATCTGGGAGGGTGACACCTACAACCATATTTTAAGAGAACTGGAGGCAAATACCGGCAAAGTGACTTGGTAAGGCTGCAGCAGGAGTCAGTGGGAGGGCAGGTCTTGATGCCCAGACCCTTGGTCCCAGAGCTGCACCTCAAAACATTTCATCTGTGTTGCCTCCCTCTTTGGGCTTGGGGAAGCAAAACTCCTTTGCAACGCAGAGAATGAAGACAGAAGCATCAAAGAAGCAGCGTCTTTGTGTGTAATCCAACACCAGCACTCCTCAGGGAGGTTTTCTGATCCAGCGCTGGCCGACCTCCATCCTGCAGTTCCTCCTAATGGCCATTGGCGAGAGGACAGACCAAGTACTAATGGGGTAAAATGCTCTCTGAGGTGCCATCACCAGCTGAGGCTCAGAGTCTGAGCCCGTCTTTCATGATATCTACCTCTGATCTTCATAACTCGTGGTGTTCCAGGCTCAGCGAAAACCTTGTGGTCAAAGTAATCCTTTGCCTTTGATACAGAGAGGTGAATTAAAAGCAAATGCCTGCTCCGGGTCCCCAGGGTGCTGAGGAGCGCACCGGCAGGCACAGTCCTGTCCCATCCTCATCGCCATTTAGGACATGAATTTTGCTGAGGAGGTGGCTTGGGTAAGCTGGGAGACACCTGGAGCAACCTAAAGGGTGTAAATGGAGAGAAACAAGGGCAATGGTGGATACTGGGGAGATGGACGCAGTAGAGCAGGATGGGATGTTGTAGAGAGGTTGGTGCTGGTCTCTTCTCACAAGCAAATAGCAATAGAACAAGAGGGAATGGCTTCAAGCTGCAACAGGGTAGGTTTAGACTGAACATTAGGAAACGATTCTTCACAGAAAGAGTGATCAGACACTGGAACAGGCTGCCCAGGGAGGTGGTTGAGTCACCATCCTTGGATGAGTTTAAGAGC
The DNA here is from genome assembly GCF_964106895.1 of Numenius arquata. Classification (NCBI taxonomy): domain Eukaryota; kingdom Metazoa; phylum Chordata; class Aves; order Charadriiformes; family Scolopacidae; genus Numenius; species Numenius arquata. The sequence continues at coordinate 139,412,289 of NC_133576.1, forward strand.
CATTTAGATGTGGTGTTGGGGGATATGATATAGGGGAGAACTTTGTAGAGTAGGGTAGATGGTTGGACTCGATGATCCCAAGAGTCTTTTCCAACCTAGATGATTCTATGATTCTATGAAACAGCCATGGGATACTTCATGCTCTGGAGCTGAGTGGGAGTTCTTCATGAGCAGCCTGGCAATAACCTGGTTCTTGCTCCTGCAGATGATTCTCCACCCTGGAGAAGCAGCGAGACAGCGGCTGTGATAAAACAGCTGTAAGCCTAGGCACAAGGTTATTTTCTAGGACATTAACCAGCTTCCTCAGAAGCTGGCTTGCAAGAGACCCGTGAAGAGAGAAAAAGACACCTGACCAGAATGCAAAAGCAGAGCCGCAAACGTAACACCTTGTTTTTTCTTTTTTTTTTTTAAAATCTTTTCAAAATAGCTTTAAAGAAAGGGTGAGCTCAAACCAGTGTTAGCAGTTTGGAGTGGCTATTCGCTTTCGAAAACAAGCAGTTTCAGCAAAAATATCAAATGACTGCCATCCGGAAAGCTCTAATTTTCAGCATTGCAGCTATTCACATCTCTAAATAAACCATTCAAACTGCAATACAACACAACTGTTTTGCAGGGGCTAATAAATAAATGAAACGTATTTACCGAGCCTGCTATTCTGTAGGAATAATACCCCTAACATCCTAGAATTATCTCTGTCTATGTCTGGCTAGGACTTCAAATCAATAAATCGTCTCCTCATCCTCGGATTAGCTCAGTCAGATAATTTGGAAAGCAGCGGCAGCACTTCCCTGCTATTAGTCCTAACAGCTCTGCCAGCTGAATTAACACGAGATCCCCCTTGTTATCCGAGAACAATCACACTCCGCCGGTGTCCTTGGCTAATAATTTGCGCTGACCTCGACAACACTTTGCGGCAGCCTGAGAATCGGCTGTGATGTGGGTTTCCTTTCCCAGGAAGGTTAACTGCCCGGCATTTAGTCTTCTCGTGCCCAGCGCGGCTCATCGCTGCGAGAGCCGGGATGCGGTAACATTGGTCGAGGGAAGCAGCCGCTGATTTACAGTGCAGGGAGACCTGGCCTCTCAAAGCCAAGGGCAATCAAAAGCCATCTAGTGTGAGGCATTCAAGAGACACGAGCTGGGTTAAAGGAGATTGCAATAAGAAGAGAAGCTCAACATGAGCCGGCAACGTGCGGCCCAGAAAGCCCCCTGCACCCTGGGCTGCATCCCCAGAGCGTGGCCAGCAGGGCGAGGGCGGGGGGATTCTGCCCCTCTGCTCCGCTCTGGGGAGACACCCCCACCCCAGTGCCACCTCCAGCTCTGGGGCCTCAGCACAGGAGAGACATGGACTTGTTGGAGCGGGGCCAGAGGAGGCCACGGAGATGCTGGGAGGGCTGGAGCCCCTCTGCTGTGAGGACAGGCTGAGAGAGTTGGGAGGGTTCAGCCTGGAGAAGAGAAGGCTCCGGGGAGACCTTGGAGCCCCTTCTAATCCCTCAAGGGGCTCCAGGAAAGCTGGGGAGGGACTCTTGATGAGGGAGGGGAGCCATAGGAGGAGGGGGAAGGGTTTGAGACTGAAAGAGGGGAGATGGAGATGAGATCTAGGGAGGAAAGTCTTTGCTGTGAGGGTGGTGAGACCCTGGTCCAGGTTGCCCAGAGAAGCTGTGGCTGCCCCATCCCTGGAGGGGTTCAAGGCCAGGTTGGACGGGGCTTTGAGCAATCTGATCCGGTGGGAGGTGTCCCTGCTCACGGCAGGGGTGTGGAACTCAATGATATTTAAGGGTCCCTTCCAACCCAAACCATTCTATGATTCTATGAACAGTAGATTTTACTGATGTACCTCTCGCTCCAGCCACCTCTCTCCTCTGCTGCAATCCCTCAACTGTCACTCTGAGTGAAGAATTCAGCATTCCCTCTTACAAATCTTCAAGCCACGCAGCTCCTGGGGCTGTGTCCTGCATTGCAGTGGGCTTCCACTTCAGATCCACACGGACCCTTCGCCAGGGGGATGCTGAAAAGGTGGCATTTCTGTTCTGCTCAGAAATCTAACACATCAAAACTACGAATTTATAAAGTTTAATGTTTGGAATTAAATTTCTGTTAAAACTCTGGCAGAAAAAACCCATCTGTTTTACAAAAACCAGAGGTAGATACAGTGAATCCTGAATGCCATGACCCAAAAAAGGCCCTTGATGCTGGGAGTGAAGGAGAAGTCTCCATCACTGACAGCGAAGCCCAATGAGGCATCAAGGGCTTCCTGGCTCTGCAGGTGGCTAGTCCTCATCCCTACATGTTGCTCCTGAGCTTTCAACTCCACGTGGCTGTGATGTTCCTGACCCTGGTGGGAAGGCCTGTCTTTGATGGAAACCCAGTTGTCCCCAAAGAGGACACCAGCATGTGTGGGGACTCAGGGGTTCGCAACTCTCAGATCTGCAGGGAAACAGAACTTTCCAGCAGTGCTCCCCAGGGGTTGGGGTAGTCCTCTCCTAAGTCTGCCCACAACTGGTTGAAGCAGTGAGCTCTTCTGGTTTAGTTTCTACCACAGATTTTTAAATGGTTTTGCCAAACCAGCATTTCCTAATAAAATCTGCTTCATTAGAAAAAATTTTAATGGTTTTCCTGGTTTGCTTTTCCGTTTCAGAAACAAGACCCAGCCCAGTGTCCAACCAAGACAAGGCTGAACCAGCCCCGGCACCAGTTCATCTCTACTGAACCAGCTACAACCGACAGCTGTCCCCCTGGACTGGGCACTGGTGAGGCCCCACCTAGAGAGCTGTGTCCAGTTTTGGGCCCCTCACAACAGGAAAGACCTTGAGGGGCTGGAGCGTGTCCAGAGAAGGGCACCGGAGCTGGTGAGGGGTCTGGAGCACAAGTCTTGTGAGGAGCGGCTGAGGGAGCTGGGGGTGTTGAGCCTGGAGAAAAGGAGGCTGAGGGGAGACCTTCTCGCTCTCTCCAACTCCCTGAAAGAAGGGTGTAGCCAGGGGGGTCGGTCTCTTCTCCCAAAGAACAGGCCATGGGACAAGAGGAAACGGCCTCAAGTTGCGCCAGGGGAGGTTTAGGATAGAGATTGGGAACAATTTTTACACTGAAAGGGTTGTCAAGCCTTGGCAGAGGCTGCCCAGGGAAGTGGTGGAGTCACCATCCCTGGAGGTGTTTAAAAGCCGGGCAGACGTGGTGCTGAGGGACATGGGTTAGTGGTGGGTTTGTCAGTGTTGGGTTGATGGTTGGACTCGAAGATCTGAAAGGTCCCTTCCAACCTCGACCATTCTATGACTCTATGACAGCACAGAACCCACCACCCCAGCCTTCCCTTGCCGAGGGGATGTGCAAAACCTCATTTGGCATCTTAGAATGACAGAGGCAGAAAAAACCCAGCTGCTGGTAGTGAACTTAACCCGTCAAAAGCATTTTGGACACATCTGAGCTGGCAGCTGGTGTTTATCTGGATCAATGCTCTCCATCTTACAGGGCCTCGGCATTCATGGATTAGCACAAGGTGACCTAAAGCTGGATTTACTCCGTCACCGAACCACGGCTTCGGAAAGCCTCCTGCCACTTTCACGCCTTAATGAGTGATTTTAGTCTGGCTCACCCTCGGCTCTGCTGGCTCAAGCACCCCAGGAGGAGCGCTCCGGTCCTTTCACCGAAGTTCCTGAGAAGTCCGAGCGCTCATTGCTTCCCTCGGTCTTTCTTCCAAAGCTCTGCCAAAAGGAGCTTTCCTCCACGGAGCCTTTGTCTTCCATCCAAACATGCTGGGCTGGTCAAACAGCCCTTCTCTGCTGCACGGTTTGTTGTCTCCCACCATTACAGATGTTCTCCGTAACCACGCACGTTCCTCAGCCCTAGCTCCCTCTTTGTCCCTCCTATGGTGGCCACACGGAGCACCCTTTTCTCTTTTTTAAGGAGCAGCACCAATTCGTCATCTCATTCCCAAGAAAAACCCCAATTCCTCTGTTTTAAAATCAATTCTGCTCGCTCCGCAGCAATGCCTGATCCAAAGCAGCATAAACAGAAAAACACACAACGCAATGGGTCACACCTCGCTTCTCAGAAACCAAGATATTCTTATGAAGGAGGACGTGAAATTAATAATATATATATTTAAAAATCCTGTAACCGTGCTTTTAAGTGATCAGCCTCTCATGTCTCCTCATGCAAGTTTACTCAGCAAGTCAATCCAAGGCTGTTGCTGTTTTCTATCCGCACTTGACGCCTCCAGACAGAGCGCCCTCCCTTCATCATTCCCCTACGTTAAGCAGGAAGGAGGTCCCAGTCTTAGAAAAATTAATTAGTGGAGTAATTTGCCCGGGACGCAGAGGTGAAGCTGAATTTGGCCCACTCTGCAGGATTCAGCTGAGTAAAAAAGACAAATAGGTGTGCTCTGGGATTTAAAAAAAAGCTGCTGTCAGCATCCCCAGTGCAACCAGACCTGGAAACTCATCCGTCTTTCAATAAACAATGGGAAGAGGAGAAGCAATTAGAGTAGACAAAACTCATTACAGCACAGCAGAAGCACACCTCACAGCCATTGCTCCTGAACCTGCATTAAACAAGAAAAATTTAAAGCAAAACCAGTCCGTAAAAAAAAAAAAAAAAAAAAAAAAGTAAAAACTTGGGAGAGAAAACCATTTTCAAAATAGAAGGGTTCTTCATCGCGCAGCTCAATAATGCACAGATTTATCTTGGGGCTCCAGGAAAGCTGGGGAGGGACTCTTGATGAGGGAAGGGGAGCCATAGGAGGACAGGGAAGGGTTTGACACTGAAAGAGGGGAGATTGAGATGAGATGTGGGGAAGAACTTCTTTGCTGTGAGGGTGGTGAGAGCCTGGCCCAGGTTGCCCAGAGAAGCTGTGGCTGCCCCATCCCTGGAGGGTTTCAAGGCCAGGTTGGATGGGGCTTTGAGCAACCTGGTCTGGTGGGAGGTGTCCCTGCCCATGGCAGGGGGGTTGGAACTAAATGATCTTTAAGGTCCCTTCCAACCCAAACCATTCCATGATTCTATGATCCAAGCCTGACCACCAGCCTCAGCAGGATGCTCTCACCCAGTAAGCCTTCAGAAGAGGACCCAGAGTCTTCTCCATCTGTAGGTATCTACACTGCCTGCTCTGCATCCAAGTGCATTTTTGGCTGAAATGATCTATTTAGGAGCAAGAGAAGAACTGGAGTAGCTGGAGAAACCATCTGTGGAGCTCAGCTTGCAGATTCGAGGTTCAATAGCTTCTACTTTTGTATCAAAGACAAAGCACTAAAAAGGGAAGCTTAAACTCGTCTCCTGTTCTTCACAGCAAATCCCGGATGCCTCAGGAGAATATTTAAGAAGAGGTTCGTGTGGTTACGTTTTTGTTGGGTGAAATGATGTAAGAGAATCCAAAGCTTTCTCTTAAAGACCATTTAATCCTTGGCTGCTGCCCAGGCCGTCAAGTAGGAGTGACCTTTTTGGGGAGAAGCGATGAATGCTCAGCAGAGCTGGATGGAGATCGCGGGGCCCGTTTCCTCCTCCAGGCCCCTTTAAGGTACTGGCTGTGAAATCCAGGAGACAGCGAAAGAGGGCTTTAAACAAAGTGGCGGAAGAATCACTGCTTAACACATTTGAGACAGGCCAAGAGGCTGGAAAACTGATCGCAGGGAGCCAACTTGAAAGGGGAAGAGGAGGAGGAACGAGATGGGGCTGCAGACTGGTCTGGCAAAGACCGCAACAGGCCTCATTCATAGAATCATAGAATGGTTTGGGTTGGAAGGGACACTAAAGATTATTGAGTTCCACCCCCCCCCCCGCCACGGGCAGGGACACCTCCCACCAGACCAGGTTGCTCAGAGACCAGTCCAACCTGGCCTTGAACCCCTCCAGGGATGGGGCAGCCACAGCTTCTCTGGGCAACCTGTTCCTGGTGATGTGGGTTTGGACCCACATCCTGGACTTGAGATTTGAAAGCCTCCACAAGCCATTTCCAACGTACTAAGCAGCCGGTCTCTACAGTATGTGTTTTTTTTCCAAAGTGCTTTTGGGAATAGAAACAAGGCCATGTCAGAACGCTGGGTTTTATGGACCATTAAGGAGGTACAACTTGAAGCCTCCATCCTTTAATCTGATGTCAGAGTCTCTGAGGCAACTGCACAGGGCCCAGCCTAACGCGCTGTTCAACACAGAGCGTCTCTGGTCGGACCTACGAGACTCCAGACCAGCCCAGGCAGCAATCTGGGATCTACAGAGCACAAAGTCTACAGCCTTTGCTTTCTGAAAGGTTTCTGGCTGACTTAAAAGCTCTTCTTTGCAGGATAAGCACACAGAGATGTAGAGAGAAGGACATTTTCAGCCTGGAGAAGAGAAGACTCTGGGGGAAATCATCGATGTGTATCAATACCTGAAGGGAGGAGGCCAAGAGGACAGAGCTGGGGTCATCAAGCCTTGGAAGAGGCTGCCCAGGGAAGTGGTAGAGTCCCCATCCCTGGAGGGATTTCAAAGCCGGGCAGACGTGGTGCTGAAGGACATGGGTCAGTGGTGGGTTTGTCAGTGTTGGGTTGATGGTTGGACTCGATGATCTGGAGGTCCCTTCCAACCTGGGCAATTCTATGATTCTTCCCAGTGGTGCCCAGTGCCAGGACCAGGACACAAACTGAAACACTGGAGGTTCCCTCTGAACACCAGGAAACACGTTTTCACTCTGTGGGTGACCAAGCACTGGCACAGGTCGTCCAGGGAGGTGGTGGAGTCTCCATCCTTGTAGATACTCAAAAGTCTTCTGGGCAACTGGCTCTGGGTGGCCCGGCTTGAGCACAGCAGGGTTGGACCAGATGACCTCAGGAGGTCCCTTCCAACCTCAACCAGTCTGAGATTCTGTGATCCTTTTCCAGGTGACAATCTCATCAGCTTTCAAACAGCGCAGTGCCATATCCTCGGACAGAAAACTGGGTGATGGGCGTATAGGAGAAATAGTTCTAATAATTTACAAGGAGATACTTTTTTTTTTCACTCAGCCTGTCTCAGTTTTATCCCCCGTTGGGTCTGCTCTGTGAGATCATAGAATCATAGAATGGTCCAGGTTGGAAGGGACCTTAAAGACCATCCAGTTCCAACCCCCTGCCCTGGGCAGGGACACCTCCCACCAGACCAGGTTGCTCAAAGCCCCGTCCAACCTGGTCTTGAACCCCTCCAGGGATGTGATATAAACTAAATCATTGTGTGCTACAGATAAAGTATAATTCCAGGGTATGTTTCTGAGGAGGGGAGGGCTGAGTCTTCCCTTGGGATGTAGAGCGCACTCCAGCATGCTAAATGACAGCTGGGCGATGGCTGCCTCCCGTTTTTCTTCAGCATTATCATCCCTGTCTCCTCGCTGGGAGCGGAGGGTGGTCCTTCACCGCAGGGCTGGGGTCTCTTCCAGTTCAGCTCCGCTAAACCAGGAAGATTTGTTACCTTCTCTGCTCCGGCCCCACTATCGCTGCAGCGCTTTGATTGTCTGGCTGAAATGACCTGCAATGCAGAGGCTGGTTTGCTCCAGCGATCCTTCTTTCCCGGCTCCGTAATCCTCCGTCCCCCGGGGTAACGCCTGGAGGAGGAAACTGCTTGGCACAGTGAGCACGTCAGCGTTTTCCTCGCTGCATTTTTTTAGTGCCTCGTTTGCTGCGTTCCCTGACTTCAGTTAAGTTTTTCTTGCCTGTCATCTCTCACTTTCTCCAGCCTCCTCCTGTGCCTTGAGCCGAGGTCTCCGTATCCCCGCGCTCGCCCATCCGGCCGGAGGGAGGATGGAAGGCGGGGAAGCATCCTCCCTCCCGTCGGTTTGATGTAGGGCAGCAGATCTGCAAACAGAGAAAATGTGGGGAGAGGGGACTCCCCACGGCGGCAGGATCTCCCCTCCCGAGCTTCCCGGGAGGCTCCGTAGAAGGAAAAGCTGATCACGGTAGACTTCCTGCTCCTCCTGCCTCGGCCGTGCTGGGATTTGTGGGTTATTAATTATAGGGACCTTGCTGGAAAAACGAGGGGGAAAAAAGCACAGAGCAGCCAGTCCTGCAGGTTATGTGCAGAGAAGGAAAAGATCCTTTATTTGGAGAAGAGGGTGGGGTTTTTGTTGTCCTTTTTTATAGAATCATGGAATAGTTTGGGTTGGAAGGGACCTTTAAAGGTCATCTATTCCAACCCCCATTAACCATAGAATCATAGAATGGTTAGAGTTGGAAGGGACCTTAAAGATCATGGAGTTCCAACCCCCCTGCCATGGGCAGGGACACCTCCACTAGAGCAGGTTGCTCAAAGCCCCATCCAGCCTGGCCTTAAACACTTCCAGGGATGGGGCAGCCACAACTTCCCTGGGCAACCTGTTCCAGTGCTTCACCACCCTCACAGGAAAGAATTTCCTCCTAATATCTCATCTAAATCTCCCCTCTTCCAATTTAAAACCATTACCCCTTGTCCTGTCACTCCATCTCCTGACAAAGAGTCCCTCTCCGGCTCTCCTGGAGGCTCCCTTCAGATATTGGAAGGCTGCTAAATAAAACAGGAAAACCCAGAATATAACCTAATAATAAGGAAATTCAACAGGTAAACCCATAAAGGGATCCCAAAGCCGGAGAGGTTGGGGATGCAGAAGAAACATTCCTCACGCAACGAGGCAAATCAACCCCATCGAAGGGCAATCACGCTGCGGAGTCATTATCAATCACTCTCTCCCTCTCTTTCTTTACACAATTAGTCTAATTGCATAAAGGATATTAAGCAATTATTTCGATAAGTGGAGCTTTGCTAGTGGTTCTCCATTTTTGGCATAATTTTGCTCCTCGTATAAATACCACCTTAAAGCCATAGAATCATAGAATGGTTTGGGTTGGAAGGGACCTTAAAGATCATCCAGTTCCAACCCCCTGCCATGGGCAGGGACACCTCCCACCAGACCAGGTTGCTCAAAGCCCCATCCAACCTGGCCTTGAACCCCTCCAGGGATGGGGCAGTGTCGTGGTTTCGGCCTGATTTACCAAAACCAGACCGACAGATGGCCCTTTCCCCCCCCTTCTCTCCCCCCAAAAAGAGGAGAGAGGAGGAGAAAGAGATAAGGAGATTCAGAAGTTTAGAATGAACTAAACTACTTTAATGAAGAATTAATATTAAAATGAAAATAAAGAAGAAAATAATGAAATAGATACAATATACACAAAACCGTATCGAGCTCCCAGGATGACAGTCACGTCACCGGCAGGCACTGGGGGAGTCCCAGACTGGACTCAGTGACGGATGGGAACTGGATTCCGGCTCTGGAGTCAGGAACACATGGATCGGGATCAAAGGCAGATGAACAGACAGAGTCCTCTCTGGACGTCGGCCATCGCAGGAAGGGGCTGACCCTTTGATCCCTCAGCTTTTATACTGAGCGTGGGGCAGATGGGATGGAATACCCCAGTTGGTCAGGTTTGGGTCACCTCTCCTGTCCACTCCTCCCCACCGATGTGACCCCTCTACGTTTTTTCCGTTTCCGACCCTCTAAGGGGGCAAATAACGAAATTGGCTGCCCTTGGTTGTTATAGCAATAAGGATAAGCAAGGGCCTCCCTGCACACCATCCCTTGGCACGGAGCACAAACATTGGGCTGATCATTCTGAGAACGAGCAGTTTTCTCCACAATACGCCGTTAATGTCAGAGAGTTAGAGGAGGCCTGGCTGGGATGTAAAGCTACAGAACAGAAACTTGGTTCGGTTTTACTTCAAACCGGGACACCTATCTTTCTACAAGTTAATGTAATTATGTAAGAAAATATATCCATTCTGTAATGTTATATTCTACTATGGCTTATTTGCTCAGGTTTTAGTGTCCCATCCAGTGTCCCAGTGTTTATATTCTTTTACAGTTCGCTTCTTCTGCTTAATTTTTCTGGGCATCCTTTCATCTCTCAGCAAATCGCTACAGAATTGACTCGACCATTAAGTCGCTTCAAAAACCACCTTTGAAGTTGCAGAGCGAGAATGGGCTCATCCTGTTTTCAACCACTTCTCTTGCCGTCGAGCACCAAGCACTGTTTTGAAACCAAAAGTTTTGATTTTCAGGTTCTTTTTACAAAGTACCTATAGAAGTTTTATAGAATCATAGGATGCTTTGGGTTGGAAGGGACCTTAAAGATCACCTTGTTCTAACCCCCCTGCCATGGGCAGGGACACCTCCCACCAGACCAGGTTGCTCCAAGCCCCCTCCAACCTGGCCTTGAACCCCTCCAGGGATGGGGCAGCCACAGCTTCTCTGGGCAACCTGGGCCAGGGTCTCACCACCCTCACGGCAAAGAATTTCTTCTTAATATCTCATCTAGAAGAAATGCCATATTTAAAGATATTGAAGTATGTGCCTCAGTATTTTCCTGGAGAATCAAATTCCTCTGTAAAAGCATAAACTATAAAAATATTACCCGAGAAAAATTCCCATTTTTATCCCCAAAGGCCAGGTTCTCCCCCAGGCGCCCGGATTTAACGCCCGGATTCGCCACCGGCCGAGGGGCGGCTCTATCAAGGCAACGTCCCGGATTTGGTTCCACTTTTTTATTATTCAACTTTTTATACATAATAAATACAAACTTTTTACAGCCAATATAAAGAAAGCATTTGCAGCGATGCTTTCAGTGTACTGACGCTGTACACGATGATACGTCCAATACATGCCCTGTATGAAGAAATCATAGTTAAAAAGGAGGCATATTTTTACAATTTTTTCTTCCTTTTTTTTTTTTTTGCCTTTTTTTTTCTTTTTTTTTTCCTTTTTAAATAAAATTAGCAGCTCTTACAGAAAATATTTTAAAATACAACTAAAAGAGATTTTAAATAACACTTTCGGAATTTTTGAAAGTTCGGGTATGAAGGACACAAGAAAAACTGGCCAAAGAAATGGAACGTGAGCGTTATGGCAACTCTTGCTTTTCTCCTGCATCGGGAAGCTTTCCAAATTTTTGCGAAAACAGTTAAATCTTTTTTTTTTAAAAAACTTTTCTTTTTCTTTTTTTCTTTTTTTTATTTTTTAAACTTAAGAATAAGTTCGATAAACACATAAAAAAAAGACCTCGAACAGATCAACGGGACGAGAGGTGCAAAAGAATGAAAAATATGGAAAAGGCTTCACTCGGGACGGTCAGCGGTTTCGGAACCGAGCCGGGAATTATTTGCTTCCAACGGCCCCCGTTCTCGGTGCGAGATCCCCCCCTCCCTGGGAAAGGAGATTGGCAAACACGGACGTCTGGGAGACCCAGCCTGGGGTGGGATTTACGAGGATGTGCAAAGTTTATGATAAAAATCTTGGTAGAGGATTGATTTTTTTTGTGTGTGTGTGTGTGTGTGTGTAAACGCAGCTTCGAAAAATAGCCCTTGTTAGTAAATTAAAGGTAGAAAACTTCCTGGCTTAGGAAAAAAAAAAAATGAAGACAGAAGAGAGCGTTTCATAGAAGCCACGGGACAGCTCAAAAAAACCAACCTCGTGATGCTTTTGAACCGAAGCTTTGATCTGCTGGGAGATTGCTGAAAATAATTTCATAAGCACACCTCAAGAAAATCCTCTTTTCATCCAGTTTTTCCCTCTCCTCTGACCGTTTCCGTGTGACAGCTCCGAATTCCCTCTGCCCTTTTCTTGCAAACGACAACAACAACAACAACAACAACAAAAAAAAGCTTCCGAGGATCTCCGATTGAAAAATGGAAGTTTTGAAATTCTTTTCCTCTTTCTAAGAGTACTTTGAGGCCACAGTCCCGGCTGTCCCGTTCCTGAAGGCTTCGCGGAAGCCAGAGCTGTTCCTGGCTCCGGAACGGGCTTCGTACGGGAAAATGCTACGGGACCATCCGATGCGACGACTAAATAACGCGGGTAAATACTCTAAATGGAACTTCTAACTCTAGCCTGATGTGTTGTTGATGAAGATATATTGCTAACGTCGGATAATAAAGTACACGGCAATAACTGGGATAAGAGTGACCCAAAAACTTTAAAAAACAAAACAAAACCAAAAAAATCAACCGAAACCCCCAAAATCTGCTAAAAAAAAAAAAAACCAAACCAAAAAAAAAAAAAAAAAGCAGCTCAATTTCCAGATCTAGACAAAAATCTCACTTATTTTTCTACCAGTTGGTTTATGCTATGGAACAAGATGTTGCTACTAATTCAGCACCTCCATATTAGATACTCTATTACTAAATGTACTGCATAAATATTAATACAAAGAACATTTAGTTCTGTTTAACTGTTAATTACCGCAGAGGTGTGTGCATTAACGTCATTAACGCCGTATGATCCGCATCAGGTTTCCTTATCTCTAAGACTATTATTTTTTTGTTTTTTTTTGTTTTTTTTCCTGCTTCTTCCTTTCCGCGAAGGGGATTAAAGAGGAGCCAGCCTCTCCTTAGACTTCTCGTTTCAGTTCCCTTTTTTTTTCATTCCGCGAGCTCTGATTAATACCTAATCAGACAAGTTAACGCTACTTGAAGAATTGACAATCTTTTAACACATTCCTATGGCAACAGTAATATACTGTACTAACGCACGGGATGGAAATATGCTCTGACTTAAATCGCATGAATGAGGCTTTTTTTTTTTCTTTTCCTCGGCCTCCGTAGAAAAATTGACCGTTTTCAGCCAAGAGAGGAACCTGCTCCGAGGCAAATCTCCGCTCGCTGTTTGGCCCGTCTTGGTTTTGTGCTAAGAGAGGAAGAATGATGTCTATAAATCAAAACGACAGCCAAAAAAAATTAAAAGGCACAAAATATTCATGACTGACCGGGGAAGGAATCCACCATGTCACTGCCACAGAAACCCCTCCCCATCTCTTGCTCTATTTAAAAGTCTTCATCATGCAAAGGTGCCTAAAAACGAGATTGACCAAATACCGCGTTTGGTCTTGATTGTAGCACTACTACCGAACTAGTCCCATCGTTACACCAGAGTAATTTCCACGTCCTCGATCTTCTCTGTTGGCCGGCGATGATGCTGTGTAGGGGGTGGCGGAGCCGCTCGCACCTGAAACAGCCAGAACCAGCCCGTAACTATCAGAAAACCATCACCACTTCAGAACTTGTACAGAATAAAACTGCAGCTTTGGGCCTTATACACCCAGATGATGCAAATATACAGATCGTTATTGAGATCAATACAACTGCGGTGAGTAACCTGCTGAGTTCAGGTCTAGTAGCCTCCAATTAAGCCATCATAGAATCACAGAATGGTGGGGACTGGAAGGGACCTCTGAAGATCATCTAGTCCAACCCCCTGCCAAAGCAGGTCCACCCAGAGCAGGTTGCACAGGAACGTGTCCAGGCGGGGTTTGAATGTCTCCAGAGAAGGAGACTCCACCACCTCTCTGGGCAGCCTCTTCCAGGGCTCTGCCACCCTCACAGGAAAGAAGTTCCTCCTCATGTTGAGATGGAACTTCTTATGTCCAAGTTTGTGCCTGTTACTTCTTGTCCTGTCCTTGGGCACCACTGAAAAAAGCCTGGCCCCATCCTCCTGACACCCACCCTTGAAGTATTTATAAGCGTTGATCAGATCTCCCTTCAGCCTTTTCTTCTCCAGACTAAAAAGCCCCAAGTCCCTCGGCCTTTCCTCATCAGAGAGATGTTCTAGTCCCCTCATCGTCAAGGCTCTTCGTTATTAAACGTCACCACTCTGGGGTGATTTTGCTCCAGGATGACCAGCAGCTACCCCAGGGCAAACACACCGAGTGAAATAAGTTATTTATTCTGCCTGTACCCACGGATAATCCTGGGACGGACTCGGAACTTGACATCTGATGATGTCCTTGCCTGGGAACTACAAGAACGCCTTGTTGGATCTAAGCAGCTTACTCGTGTTTAATCAATCACTGACCCTAACGATATACACCTGAAATCTGATGCTATTTTTACACTCTGCCACATCAATAAAGTTATTATTGCTCCCGATAAGAGATTACCTTCAGCGCTAACAGCATTTCATGCAGGGTTTTTATCACGTGGTTTCAAAATCCACCAGAGTGAAAAAGGAAAGCAGGGATTGTGGAGCAACACCAGGACAAACGTCCCAGTATTTTCAAACCAGGCATATTTCAAATGGAATTATTAACAGAAATCCTTTTACTTAAGGCATGACACTGGAGTATTAGCTTGAAAAGACATTAAGTGGCAAGAAATTGATGAAGAAAATACAAATTTACGGAATAGAGAAGCTGAATCGGTGTCTTTTTACAAGGGAATAAGATAAGGTGAAACTTCTTTGTTCAGTAATTAAATACTTAACGATGCAGTACTACCTCTGCCTCACGTATGTCAATGAATAAGGCCTAACTCACTGCCTACTGAAATATTCACAAAATAATTTCTGAATATCCAAAAGTGCTCTTTTTCTGCAGCCTCATGCATCGAGAATGGCAGGAAAATACAAATGTCACATCTTAATATGATTTGGTTGAGGATTTCAAAACCTCTCCAAACTTGATTTCAAAGTTAATCCTGGGAGATGGATTTTGCAAGTTCTAACTGATTAAATCCTTTCATTTCCTTTTTCCTATCCCCTTCCCTTTTTCTTATCCCCTTCCCCCTTCCCTTCCCTTCCCTTCCCTTCCCTTCCCTTCCCTTCCCTTCCCTTCCCTTCCCTTCCCTTCCCTTCCCTTCCCTTCCCTTCCCTTCCCTTCCCTTCCCTTCCCTTCCCTTCCCTTCCCTTCCCTTCCCTTCCCTCTTCCCTTCCCTTCCCTTCCCTTCCCTTCCCTCTTCCCTTCCCTCTTCCCTTCCCTTCCCTTCCCTTCCCTTCCCTTCCCTTCCCTTCCCTTCCCTTCCCTTCCCTTCCCTTCCCTTCCCTTCCCAGGCAGCAAAGACATCGCAAAATATATGAAATATATAGATCATTTCATCTTTTCTTGAAGAATTTTTAATCCAAACTCCTCAAATCAAGAGGTCCGGATATAAATGTAACCCTAAATGCCACCGAGTCCCACGGACCGCGTATCACGTCAAACTGCCGGTCAGCAGATTTGTCCGCCAGCACGTTGGAGAAGCAGAAATTGGACAAAACCTGTGATTTGGACAAATCCAGCTCTGGCATTTATTCGCCACCCCCTTTTTTAGGTCTGTTTAGGGGTTATTACAGGTGGCAAGAACAGAAATGATCTCCCAGCGCCTGAAAAGGCAGTGGAATTTTATGGACTGATATCTATTTTACTATCGTTGTAAGATGTAATTTCCTCCCAGGTTGGATTTCAGGACCGATACGCCTCACGCAGAGCCAGGGGTATTTACAGCTGCAACGGCAGCCACGGAAGGGCGGGTTAGAGGAAAAAAAAGGGGATGGATAAGATTCAAGGTCATCTTTAAACACAGGGACTTAAGTGTTTAAACAAGGGCAGCTTTGTTTTGTTCTAGCGTTCACTTGATCTCAAATAGCTCTCGTGTTCTATCACCGTCTGACACCTCTTCGGAATTATCCAAGGGGGTTGAACAGACCTCTCCTCGCACTATTCATCTGAGATAGCGCATTTTTATACTTGGATTTTATATTTTTGTAATTGGATTTGCAGAACGCAGAGAGCCAAATCTGGTTCGACACACCAGAAGGCCGTGCCACCATCCAGTAAGACCTGAACAGGCTGGAGAGTTGGGTGGTGAGGAACCTCATGAAGTTCAACAAGGGCAAGTGTAGGGTCCTGCACCTGGGGAGGAATAACCCCATGGACTAGGACAGGTTGGGGGTGACCTGCTGGAGAGCAGATCTGCAGAGAGAGACCTGGGAGTCCTGGTGGGCAACAAGTTGACCATGAGCCAACATCATGCCCATGTGGCCAAGAAGGCCAATGGTCTCCTGGGGGGCATTAAAAAAAGCGTGGTCAGCAGGTGGAGGGAGATCATCCTCCCACTCTACTCTGCCCTGGGGAGGTCCCATCTGGAGCACTGGGTCCAGTTCTGGCTCCCCCAGTTCCAGAAGGACAGGGAACTGCTGGAGAAAGTCCAGCAGAGGCTACGAAGATGATGAGGGCCTGGAGCATCTCTCTGCTGAGGAAAGGCTGAGGGACCTGGGGCTGTTCAGCTGGAGAAGAGCAGACTGAGAGGGGACCTCATCAATGCTGAGCAATAGCTAAAGGGCTGGTGGCAAGAGGATGGCAAGTCTGGGGCCAAACTCTTCTCGCTGGTGCTCGAGGACAGGACAAGGGACAACGGGCACAAACTGGAACACAGGAAATTCCATCTGAACATGAGGAGGAACTTCTTTCCTGTGAGGGTGGCAGAGCCCTGGAAGAGGCTGCCCAGAGAGGTGGTGGAGTCCCCTTCTCTGGAGACATTCAAACCCCACCTGGACACGTTCCTGTGCAACCTGCTCTGGGTGGACCTGCTCTGGCAGGGGGTTGGACTGGGTGGTCTCCAGAGGTCCCTTCCAGCCCCCCCACTTCTTTGATTCTGTGGTATTGTCAGGCGCTGCGTCACCACCCTGCTTTGAATATACCCGATTTACCCAGACTTGGCCCAATAACTTCGTAGCATCGATAAAAACAACTATATTTGTTTTTTAACTTACAGGTCGCAGTTTGCCGTAGGAAGTTTCGGGAGGAATTCGCGGAGGTTGTGAGAATCCCGGGGACTCGGAACTGAAGCTGTTTTCTGAAAGAGTAAGCAACAACCCATCCTCAGTATTGATGAATTAACTTTGTGTGGCCAAAAAAGCTGCTTTTTTTCCTCCCCCCTCTGAAATACAAACGTTCTAAATTAAGCACTTAGCTGAAATTCAGCCTTCCAATATCTGAAGGGAGCCTCCAGGAGAGCCGGAGAGGGACTCTTTGTCAGGAGCTGTAGTGACAGCACAAGGGGTAATGGTTTTAAATTGGAAGAGGGGAGATTTAGATGAGATATTAGGAGGAAATTCTTTCCTGTGAGGGTGGTGAAGCACTGGAACAGGTTGCCCAGGGAGGTTGTGGCTGCCCCATCCCTGGAGGTGTTCAAGGCCAGGCTGGATGGGGCTTTGAGCAACCTGCTCTAGTGGAGGTGTCCCTGCCCATGGCAGGGGGGTTGGAACTGGATGATCTTTAAGGTCCCTTCCAACTCTAACCATTCTATGATTCTATGAAATATTTCTTTTATTATCAGAAAATTCCTTACCGTTAGTTGAGGGCGACCTGGGGAAGTACTGAGAACCTCTTTTATCCGGACTGTGGTAGGGACTGGTGGGTGGCTGGTCATAGAGCGGCAGCGGCGGAAGGGCGTTATTAGGCTTCGGAGTGGGGGATACCTGCGTTAAAAAGATGGGGGGGGGGATATGCAGAAATCCTTACTCCTCGGTGTTTTTTATCGTACACACCAAACTGCAGTAAGTTCTCCGACACATCAATATGCCAGGAACTTTCACCTGGAGAAAAACCATCTGTCAAAAGTGCTGTCAGGTATGTTTGGGAAGGAAAACCAAGATATCCAACAGGGATAATTTATTTTTTCTAAATCACAGGTTGCCACCGAGCAGAGATTTTCATCCTCTCCCAGATAATTCAGGCGGACTTTTTGAAGGTTATCGGAAAAAAATCATTCGACCAAGTGTGTTTCTCCACGATATTCACACAAAAGCATTAAGATCCTGAGTTTTATCCCAACTCAGCTGCGTATTTATCAGTTTAATGTTAAGTTTTCACGGTCTTCCCAAATCAAAGGATAAAAATATGGGAGGAATTACTTTGTAGGGAATGTGGACGTCCAGTTGCCAGCACCACAATCACCCACGAGAATGTGTCTGATTTTCTAATATGATATAAGGATTACAGAACTATACTGAACTGAGGATGTTTTTGCAGAAATTGCTGTGATACAACATTCGGCACTATTCTGCCCCTCAGAAATTGAGAGAATACGGAACAGATTTAAGTATGAAAACATTAAATTAGGGCTGAGGGAGCCGGTAATTCTCTTTTTGCCAGGTTGTGTTTGATGGCTCAGTCAGCGCCATAAATTAATTTCAGGAAGCAGACTGAATTTTCTCCTTTGGTTCATTTCCTTTCTACCTTTATTCACAAATCCGTTACACTTGCCACGATAGATCAGTTGATAATTATTAGGCTGGGTAAGAAATTAAAATGTAAGCACTCAGGGTTGGTTATTATTTTTTTCTTAAATTTTTTCTTAAATTAAATTATTTTTTCTTAAATTTCTTAAAAATTTTCCTGATTTTTTTTTCTCTAAAGAAGTGGCAGATCTTTCCAGCCTTGCAAAAAACCCAAACAAATTAATTTTATATGTTCAAGCTGACTGGTTCCATACCTGAATATCTCCAATCCACTGAGTCTCCCCATTTTGCGAAGCCGTCAGCTCTTCGACTAATACTGATGGGAACACCCCAACGCGGCCGTTGAATTCTCCTTCCCAAAAGCCATCATCGTCTTGATTTTCCTTGTTCAGGATGCGGATGATGGCTCCTTCCGGGAAGGACAGCTCGTCGTCTGTCTGGCCCTCGTAATCGTAAAGTGCTTTTACAAAACAGACTGCAGAATGGGGGAAAATAATAATAATGTGGAATTAGGTTGAGCTTAAAAAAATGATCATAGAATCAGAGAACGGTTGAGGACCTTTCTGATCATGGAGTCCAACCGTCAACGCAACAACGACAAAACCCACCATGTTACTGTACGCGATCAAGGACTATATATAATTGCAGAGTCAAATTATTTTACCTTTATTTATTTTTAGCTAAGCTTAATCTCAATTCTAAATTGAATTAACAGTTGTTCTCAGATACAGGTCAAATATGAGAAATTCTCACGTGCGACGTCCAAACTCAAGACACAGAATGGTTCCAAGAACAAGCTTAATATACTATATATATTTTTATCGGTATTTACCACTGGAGTCTCCATTCAGGCTGCCTGAGACTAAATCAGCCTCGGTGGAGTTATTTGAGGTGTGGGAGCGAGTATCCAGCGCCGCCAGGGACTGGAGCATACTCAAGAGGCTGCTGGAGGTTGGGAACTGCAGGTACTTCTCCGGCACGTAACCCACTTGACCCACTTTATTCCGTGCCTGGAAGCGAATGACAGAAAAGATGTTCTGTTTTTGCAAAGAATCCAAATCACAGAATCACAGAATGTTACGGGGTTGGAAGGGACCTCTGGAGATCATCCAGTCCAACCCCCTGCCAAAGCAGGTCCACCCAGAGCAGGTTGCACAGGAACGTGTCCAGGCAGGTTTTGAATGTCTCCAGAGAAGGAGACTCCACCACCTCTCTGGGCAGCCTCTTCCAGGGCTCTGCCACCCTCACAGGAAAGAAGTTCCTCCTCATGTTTAGATGGAACTTCTTATGTCCAAGTTTGTGCCCGTTTCGTCTTGTCCTGTCACTGGGCACCACTGGAAAAAGACTGGCCCCATCCTCCTGACACCCACCCTTTAAGTATTTATAGGTGTTGATCAGATCCCCCCTCAGCCTTCTCTTCTCCAGACTAAAAAGACCCAAGTCCCTCAGCCTTTCCTCCCAAGAGAGATGTTCTAGTCCCCTCATCATCTTTGTGGCCCCTTTGTAAATCCTTTCTCCCATCCCAAGTTCTAGTTCCAAAAGTAACAGGGAAAAGAAGCCGTCTTGGGAAAATGATACCTTCACCCAGTCTTCCATATCTCCGTCTTCAATAACCTCCAACACCTCGTGTTCCTCTATGGTCAACTCATCTGGCTGAGAAGCCTGACGAAAATAACAGGAAAATTAGAAAATAAAAGTGTTTTCAGGCAGTGTAAAGAACATTCTCGTCCAGGCTTTTATTAAAAATTACGTTTTTTCTAAAAAAAAAAAAAAATATTAAAATTTGATGATAGAGCATGCTTTAAAACATATTAATAAGGGTTTTTCTGACGTTCACAAGACCCTTTTTGAGCCCAGAGGTCCGACGGGAGCACCCTGGATACCACCCAGCGCGTCCAAGCCTATTTACTTTCCAAGCCCTAATTACCCCGTGCTCTGCCGCTGGCTCCGGTGTGATTTACAGCCGACCCAGCGGCGGTAAATAGCCTGAATGCAGTTTGTCAGCGGAGCCTCAACTCCTGAATGGTGGTTTCACGATCCCGGCACAAAGAGGAGCTTTGTGGCGCGGGCGTTGCAGGAGGAGGGGTTTCTCATCCAGCAACACCCGCAACAGAACTCATTTTTTCCCAGCTAAAGGTTCCATGTATTTAATTTGCACCATTATTGAGCCAAACGCCGACGTTCTGCCTCAAACTCCCACCAAACAGTTACATCTCTTCATTTGTTTCTTGCATAATTCATTTTTTTAATGGCTTAAAAAAACAGAAATCACAAACCTTATATGAATAAACAACTTTGCAGGTGAGAGGATAATTCCTTAGAGTACCAGAAGGACTAGAGCTGCTGTCATCAAACACATCCATGCTGTCTTCAAACTCTTCACCTTCTTCCTTTTCTGCGTCGGCGTTAATCTGTTAAAATAAATCGCATTTGGCATGAAACCATCGAAGAAAAATCAGTGAAGAAATAACAGTATGAAGGAATCATAGAATCATAGAATCGTCCAGGTTGGAAGAGACCCTTGGGATCATCGAGTCCAACCATCTACCCTACTCTACAAAGTTCTCCCCTACACCGTATCCCCCAACACCACATCTAAATGGCTCTTAAACACATCCAGGGATGGTGACTCAACCACCTCCCTGGGCAGCCTGTTCCAACGCCCGACCACTCTTCCTGTGAAAAATTCTTTCCTAATGTTCAGTCTAAACCTACCCTGTTGGAGCTTGAAGCCATTCCCTCTCGTTCTGTCATTGATTACCTGTGCGAAGAGACCAGCACCGACCTCTCTACAGTGTCCTTTCAAGTAGTTGTAGAGAGTGATGAGGTCTCCCCTCAGCCTCCTCTTCCTCAGACTAAACAGTCCCAGCTCCTTCAACCGCTCTTCATAGGGTTTGTTTTCCAGGCCCTTCACCAGCTTCGTTGCCCTCCTCTGCACTTGCTCCAGCACCTCCACATCTCTCTTGGATTGAGGTGCCCAAAACTGGACACAATACTCCAGGTGTGGCCTCACCAGCGCTGAGTACAGGGGGACAATCACCATTCTTCAGTGTGGGTTTTTTTTTAACTAACGATTATTGAAACTGGACCCAAAAAAATGGCGACTAAATAATATTCAACACACAATTCTTAAATAAAAACAACAGGAAAACAAATACAACAAAGCAAATGAATAAGAGCTGTCACCAAATTACACCTTTGCTTTCCTCAGCCGTATTTCTCCATTCTCCATTCTCCATTCGAGCACAAAGCCGTGGGCTTTAAAAAGAACCGGAGAAGATTTTGGAAGCTCCAACTCAACTCCTGGACACGATTTATTTTACAGATAAGCGGTGGGAGAGGGACCGACATGCCTCGGAGACGGGATTTCGGAGGCAGAACAAATAAGTTTAATGGAAACAAGAGTCACTGACGGAGAATTTATGCCGCTAAAAGATTAACGGAGCTGCGGCCACGAGTTATAAAATGAAACTGCAGCAGAAATACTTAAACTCGAAAAAAAAATTAAAATGAAAAATAAAAATCAGCCTTCCAGCTGGTGTTTTCTGCACAATCGATTTGCTGCAGTTTATTATTAAAAAAAAATAAAAAAAAAAAATCAAGAGAATGAACGATGATTAAAAACTAGCTATAAAAGTTTAAATAAAACCCGAAGTCGATACACCGGAAAAATACAAGTTTCTATAAATGTAGTTTGGGCACCAGTGACACGAGCTGTGCTTTGGCCTCGTGCCTGGATTAAATTCTGAATAAACACTTTATCTCGTGTGAAAAACAGGCGACAGAGAATCAAAGGCGACACTGTTATGTATTTGCCGTCTTCCCTTTATTCCTTCCTTTTAACTCCGGGGTGAATTTGGTATTCCTCAGGGCAGCTAAAAGACTGGTAAATCAAGAAAAATACAAGCTGAGGCCAAAAAGGGACTCTGCAGGCTCCCAAAGCAGGTTCATCGTTTTCTGACTTGGATTAATTTTTATGTTGTAAGTTCTACACCGCATCCTTGGAATTCATACGTGGGGTTTTTTTTTTTTTCCCCCCCATTTCCATTCAAGTGCAGTTTGCATCCATCGCCACTTCAACGCCTTCACGGATGTTGCGGTAACGAAATAACGCTTTGATATATTACCGACCAACTATAAATTACGGCAAATTTAAGGTTTTCCCCTCCAGTTTCTAACTGTCTTTTGCTGCGCACGGTCCGTGTTCCAGCAGCCGTACGGAACATCATGGAAATTAGTGTATCATGTCTAGAAAGACTCGTTCGTGAAACATCTGGTCCTGGTTTTCTCGGGCGAGGAAGAAAAATACATTTTAATTTTCAGTGCGTGGGCTGCTCAAACTCCTCGAACAGCATCGTTTGCAAAGCAGGCAGAGAGAGGGAGAGCAGCGTTAACGATACAGGAGGCTTAGCAGCTCGTGTCGTAAAGCTCATCTTTCATCGGAGCCTGGTAGCGTTTTGCAACAACAGGTATTTCGGGAGTGAAACCACAACTTGGTTTGCACGGGTTGGTGGTAGCAGACGACAATCACGCCTGAGTATGAACCAGTAACCTAATATTTAGAATCATAGAATGGTCTGGGTTGGAAGGGACCTTTCACATCATCCAGTCCAACCATCAACCCAACACTGACAAACCCACCACTAACCCATGTCCCTCAGCACCACGTCTGCCCGGCTTTTAGATACCTCCAGGGATGGGGACTCCACCACTGCCCTGGGCAGCCTCTGCCAAGGCTTGACAACCCTTTCATGAAAGAAATTTTTCCTGATATCCATCCTAAACCTCCCCTGGTGCAACTTGAGGCCATTTCCTCTTGTCCCATTGCCTGTTCCTTGGGAGAAGAGACTGACCCCCCCTGGCTACACCCTCCTTTCAGGGAGTTGGAGAGAGCGAGAAGGTCTCCCCTCAGCCTCCTTTTCTCCAGGCTCAACACCCCCAGCTCCCTCAGCCGCTCCTCACAAGACTTGTGCTCCAGACCCCTCACCAGCTCTGGTGCCCTTCTCTGGACACGCTCCAGCCCCTCAAGGTCTTTCCTGTTGTGAGGGGCCCAAAACTGGACCCAGCACTTGAGGTGGGGAACTTTTTGGGGCATGTACACTGGGAAAAAAATAAATGGATTCCCTCCCAAGCTTATGCGTTTCATCATTATATCAGAAAGCCACTGGAGAGGTGATGGGTGATTAAGTCCTTCAGCTTTGCAGGAGGTTAAGTAAATACAGTGATATCAAGCCATTGATCCTGCTTTCTTCTTTTTAGAAAGAAAATATATTAAGAGCTTTGCTGAACAGATTATGTCACTATAAACACCGGCACAAAGAGCAGCGCAGGACGCAGGGACGGCAGGTAGCCGGTGCCTGAACATTAATCACTGCCCACTCGTTAAGGATGGAGTGAAAGTGCTGCTTGTTACGTGCTGCAGGAATTCTAATAATTGCAGGCAGCGTAATTTCGGGAACAGTTCTAAGAATTCCATCTCCGGGCTGTCCTCATCTGGCCTGCCAAGGTCAACAGCATCTTTATTTTTTAATACGGGAGGGTACGTAAGTGTAAACGGGGAAAATAAGAATCAGAGTTTAACCTCCCACGCCGTGGCATCTGCTGGCTCGCCGGGGGCTAGCACGGGGTTTGGCTCGGTGGCCAACCCTTGGCACGTCTGCTGAGACGGAGAACAGGGTGCTGGGCACAATCCAACACGCACGACGGGAAGAAAAAGGAAGTGGAGGACAAGGAAAAAGGGGAAAAAAAACCCCCCAATCTGTTAAACACAGGGTAACACATCCTCATCTGTCCCGGCTAGAAAGGATCTGAAATGACACTCGGAGCAAGAATTCCTGTGGGATTTGGGAAGGCTGGAGCTTGGATCTGCTTACTCCAGGCTTGAATCTCTAATTATCCTCCTAAGGATGGGAATAAAGAGACAGACCGGGCAGAGCAGGGATTTCATAGGAACCTTTACTGCAAATCACCATCCCTGTGTTTGAGCTCCATGTGTAATATCCTAGAAGAAACATCCCAGAAGAAACATCCCAACACCCTGAAGAAAACAGAGCGGATTCAGTGCTCCCTCACTCTTTTCAACTAAAGTTGACATAAATGAAAATATCCGTACACCCTGAAAAAACCCTCTCCCTCTAAGGGTTTGCCACCATTCCCAAGAAAACAATGAGGAGGCAGAAAAACACGAAGAAACATGGGAACGGGCAGGATTTCTTGTGCGCAGACACCACGTATTGGCTGAAACGGAGCTTTTGTTTCTCTTCGGTGGTCGGCGAAAGCAAAGCATCCGCCAAATCATCCGCGGTGCCATGAAAAACCACATTCCCATTCCCCCTGAAAGTTTCGTTACACAAAAAGATACATTCCGGCTGCCCAAAGCTTTTAAGATTAAAAAGAAAGCGTGAATTAAGGAATTTCAATAGTGTATGAAGACTACAGTTAGGAAAGTATCCACAGGCAAACCTAGACTTTTTATAAAAGCCTCTGAATTTCATTAAATATTATATAAACACGCACAGAAAATTAAAAATTTAAGGCAAGCTGAGTAAACCTTCAGGAATTTTATTTCAGTTGGTTACTGGGGAAGAGCAGCAGATTGGGTGGTTTTATTGCCAAAGGTGACAGCTCAGCATCACGTGTCATACGGGGCAATTCAAAAAATCACGGAATCATCGAATTGTCCAGGTTGGAAGGGACCTTTAAGATCATCGAGTCCAACCATCAACCTAACCCTGATAAAAACCCATCACTAAACCATGTCTCTAAGCTCTATGTCAACTTGACTTTTAAATCCCTCCAGGGATGGTGCCTCAACCACTTCCCTGGGCAGAACATTCCAAGGCTTAATAACCCTTTCCGTGTAAAAATTGTTCCTAATATCCAATCTGAACCTCCCCTGGAGCAATTTGAGGCCGTTTCCTCTTGTCCCATCACCTGTTCCTTGGGAGAAGAGACCGACCCTCCCTGGCTACACCCTCCTTTCAGGGAGTTGGAGAGAGCGAGAAGGTCTCCCCTCAGCCTCCTTTTCTCCAGGCTCAACACCCCCAGCTCCCTCAGAAGTTCTCCAGACCCTTTTCCTTGTGCTCCAGACCCCTCACCAGCTCCGTTGCCCTTCTCTGGACACGCTCCAGCCCCTCAATGTCAAAAAAAGGAGAACATCAGCTCTTTTATCAGTTCCTGTTTTCTGAACAGGGTAGGTTCAGGCAGCTGCTCGACTCAGCAATCTCTATTTTTTTTTAAAATGTATCACTCTTCAGGAGAGGAGAGAAATGAGAAATGAATTTGCTTTTTATTCTTTCTTGAATTAAAGAAAAATGTGCTTTCTTCCAAGCTAAACAGGTGGGGGACGTCTCAGGCCGATTTTGCAAACCAACCACAGACGTTACAAACACCATTACGCTTACGTATTACTGAGTACAAAATCGTTACCAACCTCCCATCCATCCGAGTCGGTTCTTAGCTCAATTTGGGGTATATCGGATGAAATATTCAAAAGAGTTAGTGGGACTTCAGGCAGGGTGAGCCATACTCAGGTAAATGAATTGACCAGTTTCTGAAGTTACCAACTCCCTGGATGAAATCATAGGATCAAAGAATGGTTCGAGTTGGAAGGGATCTTAAAGACCATCATGTTCCAACCCCCTGCCACGGGCAGGGACACCTCCCATCAGACCAGGTTGCTCAAAGCCCCGTCCAACCTGGCCTTGAACCCCTCCAGGGATGGGGCAGCCACAGCTTCTCCAGGTAAGAAATTCAGGAGTGATCAAGTTTGTCCTTTGTTCCGATTTAATTCCTTTACTGTTTTACGTGAAACTAATTATTCATATAGAAAATGTCAAACATGGACTGTATCTCAAATAACGGGGCAGCAACTCACAGGTGAAGAGTGGTAACATCTACATCCACAACAAATCCACTTTGAGCAACCTGCTCTGGTGGGAGGTGTCCCTGCCCATGGTAGGTGGTTGGAACTCGATGATCTTTAAGGTCCCTTCCAACTCTAACCATTCTATGATTCCGTGAAATTCTTTAAGGGAACCGTCTAACCCTACTCAAAGGAACGGACAGTCTGTTTTCCAAATCTTTCACTGATTTTTAATGAATCAAATTTTCATCTCAACTACCCAAATCGATTTGGAAAACCGCCTTTTCTTTCTTGATTGACTTTCACTGCGATCTGCACACAAACGACTCCGGAAGAGACGATGTGGAGTCGACATTTTTCTAAACATTTGGGGAACAAAAAAAACCCCCGCCTTTCATCCAAGCATCTCAGATAACGCCGTCAACTATTAATGAAACTTCAAAGAAAACACGCACACATTTTCCTTTCCAGGAGATGGCAAATAAATGTTATGGCACTTATCCAAGGTCAGAAAAATCAATCTAAAGTAAACTCAGCAACAAAACCCAGAAATCCATTTTTTGGGGGGGGTTTCCTACATGAAATTCAGCCACGTAAAGCTACAAGATTTTTCCGGTGAGCAACCAACCAACCCAATATGATCGATTTGGTTTTTTATTGGATTTAGATTTCTATTGGAAACCGTACCAGGTGTGAAGAGCCGTTGTTGGTCACCGAAGGCAGACTGGCCCAGCGTTCGTTTTCCAGTTCTTCCATCACTTGGTTCATGGCGCTTTTTAGCCACGTGTCCACGGACACACCGATCTGCTTCAGCAGGTCAAGACGGGCTTCTGCTTTCAGCTTAATTATCTGCGGGAATAAACAGGCACGAGTCAGAATTCTTCCAAGATTACATTTCGCTCCTCGCCACCGTACAAACGTGTTATTTCCTGATCCGCAAATTACGGAAATTACACAAATAGGTGGCTCCGAAAGCTGTTCCACACGGAAACGAGGCCAGTTCTTCATTTCCTTGCCTGCGGGAACGTGGTGTGAGCCAAGAGATGGGAAATGGTTTTCTTGAGATGTAAAACTACAGGCACAGCCACTTTCACAAGCTGGTGGTTTTGAAATAACACCTATTAGTTCATGTTAATTTTCTATTCATATATTAGAATCATAGAATGGTTGAGGTTGGAAGGGACCTTTCAGATCATGGAGTCCGACCATCAACCCAACACTGACAAACCCACCACTGACCCATGTCCCTCAGCACCACATCTGCCCGGCTTTGAAATCCCTCCAGGGATGGTGACTCCACCACTGCCCTGGGCAGCCTCTGCCAAGGCTTGACAACCCCTTCCAGGAAGAAATTGTTCCCGGTCTCCATCCTAAACCTCACCTGGTGCAACTTGAGGCCATTTCCTCTTGTCCCATCACCTGTTCCTTGGGAGAAGGAACTGGCTACAGTTCCTTCAGGGAGGAAGGAAGGCTTCTCCTACGGGGGGAGAAGCGCCCCCCTGGCTACACCCTCCTTTCAGGGAGTTGGAGAGAGTGAGAAGGTCTCCCCTCAGCCTCCTTTTCTCCAGGCTGAACACCCCCAGCTCCCTCAGCCGCCCCTCACAAGACTTGTGCTCCAGACCCCTCACCAGCTCCATTGCCCTTCTCTGGACACGCTCCAGCCCCTCAATATGAGGGGCCCAAAACTGGACCCGGCCCTCTAGGTGGGGCCTCCCCAGTGCCCAGTCCAGGGGGGATGGTCACTGCCCCAGTCCTGCTGGCCACACTGTTCCTGATACAGGCCAGGATGCTGGTGGCCTTCTTGGCCACCTGGGCACACTGCTGGCTCATATCCAGTCAGGCTGTCAACCAACACCCCCAGGTCCTTTTCCACCAGGCAGTTTTCCAGCCACTTCTAGTTGGTGGCTCCATTCTATATGTTCTAGCCGTCGCTTAGTTTAGGTTATTTTCAAAGTGCAAAAACTCAGACAAAACCCAATGCTTCATAGTATTTTTAAAATCAGGCATATTCCTGGCTGCAGACCCTGATGCCCTTCAGCTGGGGACTAAACGGGATGTGATACACGAATAAACCCGATGTGATACACACACACAAACCCACCAACCCCCAAATGAAGCTATTTTCCATCAGCATTTTCCAGAGATCACAGGAAGTGTATTTGTTATGGAAACGGAATATCTTAATAATTCCCAAATTAAACAAATAACACACTTCAACCAACAATCTCATGAGCTTTGTCTTTAGAACAGAATGACAATTTCGGTTTTCTGACAGCTGGGTTGGCTTCAGCATCCTGGCATGTTTTCTGGCCGACGGAGCCAAGGCTTTAACTAATTCACGGCAAAACACCACCCTGATCCAAATTATTTAACAATCTAAACAGGAGGAACGGAAAGAGCAGCACAAAGAAATTCAGAATTTTGAGAAAAGCAAAATTCAGAATGTCAAGAAAAGGAGAACATAATTTCAGGAAAAGCGAAACAGAATGTCAAAAAATGAAATCCAAATTTCAAAAAAAGAAAAGTAGAATTTCAAAGATGGCATCAAGAAGTGGGGGGCAAACCTAGGAAGAAAATCGAGGATATCAGTGTCCTGTCCAACCCTACCATCATCATCCTGTTGCACTTGCTCATCAGAAGAATAAAAATCATGGGATTTACCAAAGGTCCCTTCAGTGAGTCACTGCTGGAGGCGACACCAGAAACCCCCTGAAGATTTCATCTCCATTCTCACCCTTCCACGGGGATCAGAAGCGCCTTGACTTCAGCATCGCTGCCCGTATCAATAGACCAAGTTACCAGCAGCACTGGGAAACCAAGCAAAACCAGCAAAAATAGATGGGTCTAAGCAAAAATTAAAGGGAAAACGCTTTTTCTGTAGTGGCTGAAGCACAGTAGACTATGGAAGAAGAGATGTAGAGTGAATTAAAAAGCCAGTTGGTGCTACATAGATTTTTCTCTCTCTTACAAATATCCTTCCTATATACAAAATTATGTGTGTTGAAACGATACTGGTATTTTTTGTGGGTTTTGACACACTTTACTATTATCATAGAATCACAGAATGGTTAGAATTGGAAGGGACCTTAAAGATCACGGAGTTCCAACCCCCCTGCCATGGGCAGGGACACCTCCCACCAGCCCAGTTGCTCAGAGCCCCATCCATCTTCCTATTAAGAAGGTAAGTCAGAAAATAAATATATAAAATATATAAATATATAAAAGACTATAACTTTCATTCAGCTGAACCCCACACACGGATCCTTTTTCATTTTAAAACTATTTGCGAAGGTGACTTTAAGCCTGTTTCAAACAATGAAACTCCTTTGGAGAGAGATTATTTTTAATTCCGTTTGGAAGAAATGTGATTTTTTCAGAAAGCGGGTAAGTTATTGGAGTAAGATTTATGATGTGAACGGTATCTTCGTAGGGGGAGAGCTGCAGGCACGCGCTCTCCCACATCATTAGGTTGGGAGACCGAAGGATCGGACAAGCCTGAGAAGTATTTCCCACGGGAAAAGCCAAAGCCACTTCGCCAGGTGGAGTTTCCACTTCTCCCCGCAAGCGGTCTTCAGGTGAATGATTAACACGTACCGTAAATACTGTTCGTACAGCCCGGAAAATGAGGAAAAAAAGCAAAATATATTAATATGCCTCACATTACTTCAGTCAAGATTCAGAAAATACTGATTTAAAAAGAATGAAGAGTCCAAAGACGGATCCACACACCAGTATTTACATTTGAAAGGCAGATCCTCCCAGTTCAATTGTGGCATCAAGCATCTTCTGAAAACCTTGTGAGTCAGTACGGCCCGAGCCCCAGCCCAAAATTTGTAAATATTTACAAAAGCAATACCTTTGAGAAGGTTTGAAATCGGGAGCGTTGGGTGGTGTTAGAGTTTTGAGCTCCAGAGGTGAATGGAATAAGCATTTTATCCCTTTATTGGTCTTAGGAAGGCAATATCTCTCACTTGTTTGTTTTTTTTTTTACCTTTTGCCCCTAATTATATTAGTGTGTATATTTTAAAGCTGTAAGAATATGGAAACAATAATAATTTTAACTAATCATTAACCTTTTCTTTGGAAAAATTTCCTTTAGGAGGACTTACCAAACAGAGAAATGGATTTCTCATTGCATCAGGCTAAACAGAGAACACACATTTAAACCAACGCTGGTAGCACGGAAGGGTTGCATCTAAAAATCTGACAGCAGGGCTGGCAATTCCTGAAAAAACTTCTCTCCTGTCGATAAATACTCACGATTTTGAACAAAACCACTTTCTAACCACACCTGCGTTGAAAGAAGGGGAGAGGAGTGACTCTGCAGCACCCAAGTGCCATCCTTCTCTTGGTTTTCTTTTTTGAAACTGTGACAGATTGACTTAATGCGGGTCAACGCGAGTCATTTGCTTTGGCTTGTTAATGAGAAACTCCTCATTTTCTCACGTCACCGATCTGAAGGGCCTCCACGTCTATATATATCTGGGGAGTAAAGTAGCTATCCCCTAATTTGCCTTTACATTCTGACGTTATCATAGAAGCATAGAATGGTTTGGGTTGGAAGAGACCTTAAAGACCATCCAGTTCCCACCCCCCTGCCCTGGGCAGGGACACCTCCCACCAGACCAGGTTGCTCAAAGCCCCATCCAACCTGGCCTTGAACCCCTCCAGGGATGGGGCAGCCACAGCTTCTCTGGGCAACCTGGGCCAGGCTCTCACCACCCTCACAGCAAAGACTTTCCTCCCTAGATCTCATCTCAATCTCCCCTCTTTCAGTCTCAAACCCTTCCCCCTCCTCCTATGGCTCCCCTCCCTCATCAAGAGTCCCTCCCCAGCTTTCCTGGAGCCCTCCCCTTGAGGGACTGGAAGGGGCTTAAGGTCTCCCCGGAGCCTTCTCTTCTCCAGGCTGAACCCCCCCAACTCTCTCAGCCTGTCCTCACAGCAGAGGGGCTCCAGCCCTCCCAGCATCTCCGTGGCCTCCTCTGGCCCTGCTCCAACAGGTCCATGTCCTTCTGATGTTGGTGGCAGCACTGGGGTGGGGGTGTCTCCCCAGAGCGGAGCAGAGGGGCAGAATCCCCCCCCTCGCCCTGCTGGCCACGCTGCTGGGGATGCAGCCCAGGATGGGGTTGGTTTTCTGGGCTTCCAGCGCACGTTGCCGGCTCATGTCGAGCTTCTCATCCACCAACACTCCTTGGTGGACTCCTTTAGGAGGACTTTCCGTATGCCTTCACCAAAACTCCGTGGGAAACCCTAAGCCGGGTTGTTTTGCTGTTTTACCTCATTATGCAATTTCCAATTAGCTGGACTTACGCAACAGCCCTAAACATCAGCCCAGGCACGCTAGAAACACCGGTAGTTCCTATTAGTGCTCAGTTTGTTGTTTGTACAAACTTGTGAGCTAAAATAAACAGGCTGCTCCCAGATCCTCCACTGTACTTCA
Source organism: Numenius arquata (assembly GCF_964106895.1). Taxonomy (NCBI): domain Eukaryota; kingdom Metazoa; phylum Chordata; class Aves; order Charadriiformes; family Scolopacidae; genus Numenius; species Numenius arquata. The sequence goes on from NC_133576.1 coordinate 139,443,543, forward strand.
GACAAGAGGCTTTAATTCCGAGGTACCCAGCAAACCCAAGCGCGTCACCCCCCCTCTATATTTACACATCGTGCTCTTTAATATTCAACAAATGCTTCTTCCAAACCACAAATGTTTTGAATTTCATTCCGTTGCAGACAAACCAGAAAAGCGCTTACAGTATTAGGTCAGGCCTGCACTTGAAAGATGTATAATGTTATTTACAAGCATATATATACGTATTTACTGAAATAATTCTACTGGGAGACCAGAGTTAACAGCTTCCTACCTATATGAAAAAAAAAATAAATAAAAATACTAGACAGCAGTATAACTTTTATTCTGCTTCTCGCAAGGGAACAGCTCCATATTTAAAAATACATTCAAATATCACTGTGTCTAAATTAGGGGTTTGATGCTTTCATTACAGTGGGATAGAGTGCACCCTCAGCAAGTTTGCCGATGACACCAAGCTCAGTGGCGCGGTCGACACGCTGGAGGGAAGGGATGCCATCCAGAGGGACCTGGACAGGCTGGAGAGGTGGGCTTGTGGAAACTGCATGAAGTTCAACCAGGCCAAGAGCAGGGTCCTGCACCTGGGACGTGGCAATCCCAGGCACAACTCCAGGTTGGGCGGAGAATGGCTGGAGAGCAGCCCTGAGGAGAAGGACTTGGGGGTGTTGGTGGATGAGAAGCTCAACATGAGCCGGCAATGTGCACTGGCAGCCCAGAAAGCCAACCCCATCCTGGGCTGCATCAAGAGAAGCATGGCCAGCAGGTCGCGGGAGGTGATTCTACCCCTCTACTCTGCGCTCGTGAGACCCCACCTGGAATACTGTGTCCAGCTTTGGAGTCCTCAACACAGGAAGGACATGGACCTGTTGGAACGGGTCCAGCGGAGGGCCACGAAGCTGATCAGAAGGATGGAGCACCTCCCCTATGAAGACAGGCTGAGAGAGCTGGGGTTGTTCAGCCTGGAGAAGAGAAGGCTCCGGGGACACCTCATAGCAGCCTTCCAATATCTGAAGGGAGCCTCCAGGAGAGCCGGAGAGGGACTCTTTGTCAGGAGATGGAGTGACAGGACAAGGGGTAATGGTTTTAAATTGGAAGAGGGGAGATTTAGATGAGATATTAGGAGGAAATTCTTTCCTGTGAGGGTGGTGAAGCACTGGAACAGGTTGCCCAGGGAAGTTGTGAATGCCCCATCCCTGGAAGTGTTTAAGGCCAGGCTGGATGGGGCTTTGAGCAACCTGCTCTAGTGGAGGTGTCCCTGCCCATGGCAGGGGGGTTGGAACTCCATGATCTTTAAGGTCCCTTCCAACTCTAACCATTCTATGATTCTATGATTACGCCAGAATAAAATGTTAAATGAGAGGGAAACAAGGGATCACCAAGAGGAAATACTGGTGTTTCCACCAGCATGAAGCTCCGTAACAAGCTTTGCTGAATGTGTGGCTTTTATTCCTGCAGCCAGGCACAAGGTAGGATCCACCTTGCAGGAAGGATGCAACTCCAGCCTGCCCAATCTTCTCTTCCCCTCCCTGATGTGGGGAGGAGGCAGCCAGAGAGGGATGAGTTGAAATAGGAAGAGATGTGCTGTGCTTGCTGACAAATCACCGCTTTGCACTACGCTGCAAGACCACAAAATCATCACGAAACAATGCCCTATCTCTCAAAGCCCTCCAAAAGACCATGTATTAGGGCTACAAAGATGATGAGGGGACTAGAACATCTCTCTGCTGAGGAAAGGCCGAGGGACTTGGGGCTTTTTAGTCTGGAGAAGAGAAGACTGAGGGGGGATCTCATCAATGCCTATAAATACTTAAAGGGTGGGTGTCAGGAGGATGGGGCCAGGCTTTTTCCAGTGGTGCCCAAGGACAGGACAGGAGGGAACGGGCACAAACTTGAACATAAGAAGTTCCATCTCAACATGAGGAGGAACTTCTTCACTTTGAGGGTGGCAGAGCCCTGGAAGAGGCTGCCCAGAGAGGTGGTGGAGTCTCCTTCTCTGGAGACATTCATAACCCACCTGGACACGTTCCTGTGCAACCTGCTCTGGGTGGACCTGCTCTGGCAGGGGGTTGGACTGGATGATCTCCAGAGGTCCCTTCCAACTCCATATCGTTCTGTGATTGTGTGATATATTTCACATTAATAACTAAACCATGCTTTAAACCTTGATATTCCCTCTCAACAGAAGGGACTCCAGCAGACGCACAGCCCCAACTTCCCCATGGATTGACCTGCACTGATTCTTTTCAATCGAGCATCCACTTCCATTCCCAGCAATATTAAGTACCCCCAGGAAGGCGGCGGAGTTTCGAAAGCGCAGGAATGCTGGAAGCCGGCACTCGCTGCCCAAATTTCACTGTTCTTAAGTCTCACTGTAGGACAAATATTTTCCCATTTAATAGCAAAATCGCTACTTACAGTCACTATTTACCAATTGCTATTTAATAGCCAAGGACTGGGCTATCTTTGCGCTGATTTAAAAGCCCTCAGCCACCCACAAAGTTTACAGAGTTCTGGGTGGTTCCCGCTTCTCTGAGCTGTTCTTTTGCCGTAGCTGACGGCAGGTTAGAAGAAGATGAAAGGAAAAAAAAAAAACCTCCCAAGTTTGAAAAAATATAAATATTGTTATCTATTCCTCACATACCTATCGCTGCTCTACATGGAAGAAGGCACAGTTTTGTTTATTTGCCGTTCCAACCTTAATTAAGCGAAGGCTTTAGACCTACAGCTTGCACAAGATGAAGATAAACAACCGCTTTGGAAGTCGTGGAAATTAAAACCAGCAAGAATACGTTATATTTCACTGAATTTCACTGAATTTTTAGAGTTGGAAGGGACCATAGAGATCATCTAGTCCAACTCCCCTGCCGAAGCAGGATTGCCCAGAGCATGTCAGAGCATGTTACTCAGGACTGCATCCAGGCGGGTCTTGAAAATCTCCAGAGAAGGGGACTCCACACCCTCCCTGGGCAGCCTGTTCCAGGGCTCTGGCACCCTCACCGTGAAGAAGTTTCTTCTCATATTTGAGTGGAACCGCCTATGTTCCAGCTTGTGCCCGTTGCCCCTCGTCCTCTCACTGGCAACCACTGAAAAGAGTCTGCCTCCCTCCTCCTTCAACCCACCCTTCAGATACTTCTAAGCATTGATGAGGTCTCCCCTCAGCCTTCTCTTCTCCAGGCTAAAGAGTCCCAGCTCTCTCAGCCTTTCTTCATAAGGGAGATGCTCCAATCCTTCAATCATCCTCGTTGTCCTTCACTGGACTCTTTCCAGTAGTTCCCTATCCCTCTTGAATTGGGGAGCCCAGAACTGGACGCAGTATTCCAGTTGTGGCCTCACCAGTGCAGAGTAGAGGGGGAGAATGACTTCCCTCGACCTACTGGCCACACTCTTCCCTATGCAGCCCAGGATTCCATTGGCCTTCCTGGCCACAAGAGCACACTGCTTGCTCATTGTCATTTTGCTGTCTACCAGGACCCCCAGATCTTTCTCTTCAGAACTTGACTCCAGCAGGTCCACACCTAACCTGTATTGGTGCCTGACATTCTTCTTGCCCAGGTGCAGGACCCTACACTTTTCCCTGTTGAACCTCATGAGGTTCTTCCTTGCCCAGCTCTCCAGCCTGTCCAGGTCTCTCTGGATGGCAGCACGGCCCTCCGGGGTGTCAGACACCCCTCCCAGTTTGGTATCATCAGCAAACTTGCTGAGGATACACTCGGTCCCCTCGTCCAGGTCGCTGATGAATATGTTGAACAGGACTGGACCAAGTATTGACCCCTGGGGGAATATATCGCTGTTCTTCTCTTCCCAGAAAGAAAAGGGTCTCTAAGAAACCAAGTGTTCATAGAATCATAGAATCATAGAATGGTTAGAGTTGGAAGGGACCTTAAAGATCATCGAGTTCCAACCCCCCTGCCATGGTTGTTCATTTAAATCCCACAAACACCTCGGTTACAAGTCTTTAAAAATCATTTATAGAAGTGTTGGGGGTAAAAACAAACACAGAAATCCAGCAAAGGTGGTTTAATGCGGCCCCTTAAAGATTTGGGTTTCTGATCGTTAGAGCAGTTTTGAATGGAGGTTCTTGAAAGCAGAGTTGCTTTATTTTGCACCATTTTTTCAGGCCCCAGAACAAGCCCACGACAGCCCTGCCCACGGGAGAGGGCTTCTCCCCCTGCTGAGCATCCCTCTCTGCTTTTTGATCTGTACTAAAGCCACCCGAACCCAATCATTTTTAGCTTAAAAAACCCCCTCCAAATTATCGATTTTCGACAAAGGTTAAACATACGAGCGCGTTCAGATATTAAAATCAGATTAAGTTAGGATTGCAAGTAAACCTAACTGATCTTTTGTGAGAAATATTTTATTCCACCGCAATATTTTTCTAGGAACAAAATCATTACGAGGGCTGAACCGCCTCATTTGGCAAATTATTTTAGCCAAGAAGAAAGCAACACGGAATGGTTTTGGCTAAATGCTCTGGAAACATATTATATTTATTTTTTTCCTCATTTATAAACATTTTTGTTTAAACTCTGGACTTTTTTTAATGGGAAAAAAAAAAAAGCATTACGATGAAATAATTCTCTTAATGAAAAATAAGAGGTGGAATTCACTGAGTACAGTAAAAAAAGGCATTAGAATGCCAAAAATTTCTCAAAACCCAACGTAAACCCTCCCCTGCAGATCAGTTTGAAATCACAGCCCAGTGCTATTAAAGGAGGGACGCACCAGCAAATAATCCACGAAGCTCAACTTTCACTGCCTTGTTGATGTGGGGGGTGGAAAGAGCTTTGCCAACACCAGCCCAAGGGAAAAAAATAATAATCCTATCCAATATGACTCACCTAAAATATTACCATAGAATCATAGAATGGTTAGAGTTGGAAGGGACCTTTAAAGGCCATCTAGTTCCAACCCCCTGCCATGGGCAGGGACACCTCCCACCAGACCAGGTTGCTCAAAGCCCCGTCCAACCTGGCCTTGAAACCCTCCAGGGATGGGGCAGCCACAGCTTCTCTGGGCAACCTGGGCCAGGCTCTCACCACCCTCACAGCAAAGGGTGAAGTTCTTCCCCACATCTCATCTCAATCTCCCCTCTTTCAGTGTCAAACCCTTCCCCCTCCTCCTATGGCTCCCCTCCCTCATCAAGAGTCCCTCCCCAGCTTTCCTGGAGCCCTCCCCTTGAGGGACTGGAAGGGGCTCCAAGGTCTCCCCGGAGCCTTCTCTTCTCCAGGCTGAACTCCCCCAACTCTCTCAGCCTGTCCTCACAGCAGAGGGGCTCCAGCCCTCCCAGCATCTCCATGGCCTCCTCTGGCCCCGCTCCAACAGGTCCATGTCCTTCCTGTGCTGAGGACTCCAAAGCTGGACATGGTACTCCAGGTGGCATCTCCCCAGAGCGGAGCAGAGGGGCAGAATCCCCTCCCTGGCTCTGGTGGCCGCATTTTGATCCCTGAGGCATCAATTTTAGCTCAGCCTTGAAAGGGGAGCCCACCAGTAATTCCAGCTATACAGGCTTCACCCGCAGCACCGTAAATCAAGACCATACGATGCCAGAGATTTATAAAAAGCAGGTAAGGATGATGTTCTCTCTGCTGTAGCCTGTGTTTCCTTTGTCTTCTCTGCAGCCAAAAAATTAATCACTTGGTACCTGGCTCCAGGCGAAGCTCAGCCACTGCTTGCAAGAGAGCGATGGCAGCAAACTGGAACCACCAGTCCCCGGGAATCCACCCGGCCAGGATCAAAAAATCCCAAACCCAACACTTTTTCTGCTCCAGCTGGGGAACGAGCTAATAAATGACATTTTTCAACACAACACTTGAGCGGTTGTTTGGTTTGGTTTTTTTTTTTTCCAAGTGGGAGGATGGGCGGGAAGTTTCTACAGCTATTACAGCGGAGTTAGTTAATTTATATGCTAAATATTCTGCGTGGAGTTAAATCAAACGAGACTGTGAGGGTGAAGCAAACAGGAAATGAAACACTGACACAGATAACGCGCCTCAAGAGCGAATGCCAAGGGTAAGAAAACAGAGGTGAAGCTATTCGTGAAGAAGAGCCCACCTGCGTAGGCTGATTTTTTTCCAAACTGGAGCATATAAAAACATTAGAGATTCCTAAACAGAGGAAGAGGTTGGTAGGGAAGGAGATGCCCTGGTGAGGCCCCATCTGGAGCACTGGGTCCAGTTCTGGGCTCCCCAGTTCAAGAAGGACAGGGAACTGCTGGAGAAGGTACAGCAGAGGGCTACAAAGATGCTGAGGGTTCTGGAGCATCTCTCTTATGAGGAAAGGCTGAGGGATTTGGGTCTTTTTAGTCGAGAAGAGAAGACTGAGGGGGGATCTGATCAACACCTATAAATACTTGAAGGGTGGGTGTCAGGAGGATGGGGCCAGGCTTTTTTCATTGGTGGCCAGTGACAGGACAAGAGGAAATGGGCACAAACTTGAACACAGGAAGTTCCACCTAAACATGAGGAGGGAAACTACAGGCCGGTCAGTCTCACCTCTGTGCCTGGCAAGATCATGGAGCAGATCCTCCTGAAATCCTTGCTAAGGCACATGGAGAATAAAGAAGTGATTGGAAACAGCCAACATGGCTTCACCAAGGGCAAATCGTGCCTGACAAATTTGGTGGCCTTTTACAATACTGCCACAGACTTGGTAGACAAGGGCAGAGCGACTGACGTCATTTACCTGGACTTATGCAAAGCATTTGACACTGTCCCGCACGACATCCTGGTCTCAAAATTGGAAACTCATGGATTCGATGGATGGACCACTCAGTGGATAAGGAACTGGCTGGATGGCCGCATCCAAAGGGTTACAATCAATGGCTCAATGTCCAGGTGGCGGCCAGTAACGAGTGGTGTTCCGCAGGGGTCGGTACTGGGACCAATACTATTCAACATCTTTGTCGGTGACATGGACAGTGGGATAGAGTGCACCCTCAGCAAGTTTGCTGATGACACCAAGCTCGGTGGCGCAGTTGACACGCTGGAGGGAAGGGATGCCATCCAGAGGGACCTGGACAGGCTGGAGAGGTGGGCTCGTGCAAATTGCATGAAGTTCAACCAAGCCAAGTGCAGGGTCCTGCACCTGGGACGTGGCAACCCCAGGCACAAATACAAGTTGGGTGGAGAATGGCTGGAGAGCAGCCCCGAGGAGAAGGACTTGGGAGTGCTTATGGATGAGAAGCTCAACATGAGCAGGCAGTGTGCACTGGCAGCCCAGAGAGCCAACCGTGTCCTGGGCTGCATCAGGAGAAGTGTGGCCAGCAGGTCTCGCGAGGTGATTCTGCCCCTCTACTCTGCGCTCGTGAGACCCCTCCTGGAGTACTGTGTCCAGCTCTGGAGTCCTCAACACAGAAAGGACATGGACCTGTTGGAACGGGTCCAGCGGAGGGCCACGAAGATGATCAGAGGGATGGAGCACCTCTCCTATGAGGACAGACTGAGAGAGCTGGGGTTGTTCAGCCTGGAGAAGAGAAGGCTCCGGGGAGACCTTATAACAGCCTATCAATATCTGAAGGGAGCCTACAGAAGAGCTGAAGAGGGACTCTTTGTCAGGAAGAGTGGTGACAGGACAAGGGGCAATGGTTTTAAATTGGAAGAGAAGAGATTTAGATTAGATATAAGGAAGAAATTCTTTACAGTGAGGGTGGTGAGGCACTGGAACAGGTTGCCCAGGGAAGTTGTGGCTGCCCCATCCCTGGAAGTGTTCAAGGCCAGGCTGGATGGGGCTTTGAGCAACCTGCTCTAGTGAGAGGTGTCCCTGCCCATGGCAGGGGGGTTGGAACTAGATGATCTTTAAGGTCCTTTCCAACTCTAGCCATTCTATGATTCTATGATTCTAACTTCTTTCCTGTGAGGGTGGCAGAGCCCTGGAAGAGGCTGCCCAGAGAGGTGGGGGAGTCTCCTTCTCTGGAGACATTCAAACCCCGCCTGGACACGTTCCTGTGCAACCTGCTCTGGGTGGACCTGCTTTGGCAGGGGGTTGGACTAGGTGATCTCCAGAGGTCCCTTCCAACCTCGTATCACTCTGTGATTCTGTGAGATGAAGAGGAGATAGCAGCAGTGAAGTATTTTGTAGGGTTTAAGTTGTTCCCAGGCTGCTGGTAATGGGACTGAATGGAAATGACCTAAATTCTGTAGGTAGAAAATGGAATGTATATAAAATTTAAGTATTCCAACCTTTATTAACACATTTCTCTGCAGTCCTGGTAATGAATATTGGTTCTTAATATCAGTGAAAGATGCTGCACACATTTCATAGCCAAAAGATTCAGTAAGATTTAAGCAGAGGCTGGACTAGAGACATCGCAAAGCCCCCAACCTGAACAACTCTATGAAATGCCACTGCATTCAAAGCATAGGTTTAAGGAGCTGAGTTGGATTTTTCGGTGTGATCCACCTTCCAAAAGAACTGAATAATAATAATAATAACAAAAAAGATAAAATCTACAAAACAAGCAATGTTAATATTCTTCTAGCCCAGACTAATCCCCGATTCCTTTACCAAGAAGATGTGAGAGACAATCTACTGCCGAAGTCCTACAGCAATTATTCTTCATCTCAGCAACATTTAAAGTCATGATGATTATTATTTGTAGGATGTTTTCAAAATGACTTATCCACTTGTTTCCGGATATAAGGATATGTAGCCTTTACAGTACATAGGGATCTATAAGAGATATTGAGAGCTTCAGTTGACTATATCCATCCAGGAATCTTTACGACTGTATTTCATCATTAGCTTCAAAACATCCCTGTTTGTTCTTGCCCCTTCATCCCACGGAATATATTCCTCTGTTAAATGTCCACTAATGAAAAAATATCCTTTATCATCATCGTAAATGCATACGCCCCGGTCTTCTAAAGAATTCCTTTCTCATTGCTCATGCCAGAACAGGCAGGTGTGTCAAAAATACACGCTGTGCAATACTTGAGCAGGACCTGAGCATACTGCACGCTCTCCAAATTTCTCATTTACAGCAAGTCCCTGAGAAATAATTGTTAGAAAGTATTCATTCAAGATTAAAATTCTCAATTATTGTAGTATTCTTTTTGCAACACTGAGGTCAGACTGATTAAATATTTGGATACAGCTGATAATAGTACTAAGGCTTGTACATCTCCATAATGTCATAATACAGCTTCAAGGCTGTGATGATGATCTCAAGAACGACATCCTCATCTCTGCTTTTCACCAAAAGAGCTCAAAATTCCTGATTTGTGGATGTCGACGGTGTTTTTCCAGGCCAGTCCTCAATCTGCCTGGCCGGAAAGTCCACCAGCTCCTACAAATCTCCTGCCGAGAAGGCAATCTGTTGACAGAGCACAGCTCTCCCAAGCATATGTTTCCCGAGCGAAACCATAGAATCATAGAATGGTTAGAGTTGGAAGGGACCTTAAAGATCATGGAGTTCCAACCCCCCTGCCATGGGCAGGGACACCTCCACTAGAGCAGGTTGCTCAAAGCCCCATCCAGCCTGGCCTTGAACACTTCCAGGGATGGGGCAGCCACAACTTCCCTGGGCAACCTGTTCCAGTGCTTCATCACCCTCACAGGAAAGAATTTCCTCCTAATATCTCATCTAAATCTCCCCTCTTCCAATTTAAAACCATTACCCCTTGTCCTGTCACTACATCTCCTGACAAAGAGTCCCTCTCCGGCTCTCCTGGAGGCTCCCTTCAGATATTGGAAGGCTGCTATGAGGTGTCCCCGGAGCCTTCTCTTCTCCAGGCTGAACAACCCCAGCTCTCTCAGCCTGTCTTCATAGGGGAGGTGCTCCAGCCCTCTGATCAGCTTCGTGGCCCTCCGCTGGACCCGTTCCAACAGGTCCATGTCCTTCCTGTGTTGAGGACTCCAAAGCTGGACACCGTAGATGGCAGCAAGTGACATCTCACAAATTCAACCCTTTTTTTTTTTTTTGGGGGGGGGGGGTTGGGTTGGAAGCCTTATTCTCTTACATTTATTTTAGCGAAACATACGGAATTAAGCTTTTCTCACATTTCTCATGAGCAGAGAACGACACCGCGCCTGCAGCTGAAAGGTTCGACTGCAAGAACACACAAATAACACCAGGCTGAGACGTAGCTACATCTACTTGAGATGCCGTAGGACCACATGCAGCGTATGATTAATAGATTAGATCCTAAGATAGAAGAGGAGCCCAGCCAGCGAACACAACCGTTATCACAGCACAGGAATAAATATTCATGGCCAAATATAAGGGGAGGGAGAAAACAGCCCTCCGTTTACAATTCAAGATGGACCTAAGCTTCTGAACTAATCAAACGGAGTAAACAGCCCCATAATGAGTCTTAATCAAATCTTTTTCTGGTACGAATACTCTCTTGAGAGTTGTAGACGTCCTAATGATGAGAGAAAACGCGTCCCCTTATAATTAAGTGGAAATAGGATTAATCGCTGTGGAGGCCCCGAGACCTTCCTTGAGCACAGACCTGAGCACGAATGGGGAAATCTCCCGTGATCGTTGAGAAAAATGACGGCAGCCCTGGGACCAACTATACTGGTGAGCGAGACTCACACTGGGCCCATCAAAGTATCGGGGGCTTTAGTTGGATAGAGACAAAATAAGATGAGAGGAAGAAGAATCCAAGCAACTCAGCCTCAGGGTCCAGGATAAAGGCTGAAAAAAATGGTTATAGAAACCAAAGAAATAGCTGCAACTTTTTTTTTCCCCCCTTATTTCTGCACCACAGCTGAGTGGAGACAGTAAATTTTTGTCTCTCACAGTTTAAAGAAAAAGGGACAAGCGGAGAAATGCAAAGCTATTTTAAGGCAAATCCGATCCATCCAACTGCCTGAACTAACAGCCGTAAAACGCCCCGACCTTCCTCACTCTTGTCACAAAAACGAAAGCTTAAAACCACAGAAGTTCTACTTCAGTCCCCCGAGTTGGTTGGTTAAGTGCAAAACAGCTACAAGAACAATTTATTTTCTCCAATTACTGAATTTCGAAGGTGTTGACCTCCTTTACAGACGATGTTTCAAGCACCGTCTGCTCTCGGTGTTTGCCTTTATCGAAGCCAACCCTGACGCAGCAGAGGTTTAAACGCTGGTTTGACAAGGATGGAGCTCCTCTGGATCTAAACTCCGGGGTGTAGCGCTAACCGCAGCCAATTTTAGTGCTCTGCCACTGAGCTCGGAATGTGCCAATCTCAGGTTTTATGTCCAGCCACTACATCATGCAGGAGACAAAAATGTAGATTTCTTCAGCATGTGTTGGTTGCATGCACACTTTTACTGTATTTCTTTGCTGGACCTTCAAATTGTGCCTATTCCACACCCATTGTGCTTGTTGGAAAATATATAAATCATAGAGTCATAGAAAGGTTTGGGTGGGAAGAGACCTTAAAAGATCATCTTTAGCTCCACAACCGATGAGGAGGTACGATATTCCAAGAAAACCGACATAGAACCATAGAATCAGAGAATCATAGAATGGTTTGGGTTGGAATGACAAACGAAAACATTTTTCCTCAAAGCTTACACAGTTTATTCTTCCACGGATCGTACGTGTGCAAAAACCTTGTCTAATTAATGGTCCTGAAATTACTTAATAGTGTCACTTAGAGAAGAAGGGTTGAAGCTAAAAGGAAAGGCCATCCCTAAGTAAAAGTAAAAAAGCTTACTGAATTCACTAACGAGCTTCTCTTAAAAAAAAAAAATTCTTCGTTATAAATAACTCACGTGGCAATATATAAAAGTCACAAACACGAAGCGGTTTGCACACCAGCCACTCAAAAATTCCGAGATAACTTCGCCTCCTTGAAATACACAGCAGGAAACTTCTATCAAAATTAGAGGAAGAAAAAAATCAGTGAAAATCACCCAGGCACTGAGTCTTCCCAGACGTCTTGGAGAAGAATATTCACGCTCTCTGCCTCTTTGGAGTCTCGTTTGGTGTTTATAAGGACGCGCATCTACGACTCTCATTAGATCGCAGAATTCCATGCTATTTTTTTTCCCCCCTTCATTGATTTTATCCACCACCTTCCTGGCCCGGCCCTTCTGTGTTTCCCTCCCTCTGCTTTTGGAAAAGTCACTGCCTTCTACAGCGCGCTACAGGGTTTATTTCTGACCTCACATCTCTTTTTTTTTTTTAATATATATAAACCTTCCACTTCTTGGCATTTCCCTTCTACCCTCAGTTATATTCCGTGGCTGTGGCCAAGGCAACTTGCAATTTTGTCTGAAGCTCTTTTAGCTAATTCTCTCCGAAAAGCCAACCTTCTGCTGGGCAAAAGTCCTCAGGTGCTCTTATATGTCTTCTTCGCTGTATCTGCCTGGACCATCACCGGTGTGTTATCCCTGCCTTGACCACCACCAGTGTGTTATCCCTGCCTGGACCATCACCAGTGCGTTATCCCTGCCTGGACCATCACCGGTGTGTTATCCCTAACTGGACCACCACCGGTGCGTTATCCCTGCCTGGACCATCACCTGTGCCTTATCCCTGCCTGGACCACCACCAGTGTGTTATCCCTGCCTGGACCACCACCGGTGTGTTATCCCTGCCTGGACCATCACCAGTGCATTATCCCTAACTGGACCACCACCGGTGCGTTATCCCTGCCTGGACCATCACCGGTGCGTTATCCCTAACTGGACCACCACCGGTGCGTTATCCCTGCCTGGACCATCACCTGTGCATTATCCCTGCCTGGACCACCACCGGTGTGTTATCCCTGCCTGGACCATCACCGGTGCGTTATCCCTAACTGGACCACCACCGGTGCGTTATCGCTAACTGGACCATCACCGGTGTGTTATCCCTGCCTGGACCATCACCTGTGCGTTATCCCTGCCTGGACCATCACCGGTGCGTTATCCCTACCTGGACCATCACCGGAGTGTTATCCCTGCCTGGACCATCACCGGAGTGTTATCCCTGCTTGGACCATCACTGGTGTGTTATCCCTGCCTGGACCATCACCGGTGTGTTATCCCTGCCTGGACCATCACTGGTGTGTTATCCCTGCCTGGACCATCACTGGAGTGTTATCCCTGCCTGGACCATCACTGGTGTGTTATCCCTGCCTTTGTGCTCTCTGTATCATTCCTACTCGTTCCTACTTCTCATTTCTGCTGCGGAGATCCCTCTTAGCCATGACTATAGCAGCTCGCACTTTCAAACTTCTAACTTTCCAGAATTTAACGAATAAAAAAATAATGCTGTCAATTTTTTCTTTCCACCACCTCCCCCAAGGAAACGTGTTATCTCTTTGCTCATTTTCCACCGATTGATTGGGTTCTTTTAATTATGCATTCTTAAGACTTGCAAACACTTGAGTTCCAGACTGATTTCATTTGTACCTTTTATGATATTTTTGTGCGAGAACCGTCTCCTCTGCAGCTCCTTATCCCAATTTTCTTTCTTTCTGCTGCCGCTTTTATCTTTCATTCTCATGCTCTCTGTCCCTGCATATTTAATCATTAACTCTATATTCACTGAAGCACTTTGGAGTAGAGTCTGCTTAAAATAGTTCACTTAAAATAAAAGGCAATTACATTTTAAAACACTTTCTGTTAAGAGAGCATATTCTGGCTTTGTTTTAAAAAAAGAGCCTAACGTTTACCACACCAGTAGGAGGAATATTTTTACTCTGTATTTTCTAACCTCTTGAACTGTAAATCACATTCCTAATGACATCAGGTACTCTGAATATCCAGCGGTATGAGAAGCACTTAACTGAAACAATTACGTTTGCTCTCCAGTTTTAATTAAGCAACTCTCTCAGCCGAAAACTAATAGATTAGTTCCTGGTGCTTGCAATAGTTTTTTTTGAATCACTGGCCATGAAAACATTTAACTTTTACCCACCCAACACCTGCAATCAAGTCTGAAGCCAGTTTATCTTTTCCCCAGTCTTTCTTAACCCAAAACAGGTCTCATAAACCTCAGTAACCTTTTCGAAAGTGCCTCAGAGTAAAAGCAGAAAGAGATACAAAGATTATTTCAAATGTTTTCCCATCGACATCACAAATTAATATTTATATCAAAAAATACTACAAGAGAAGGCACATCGGCGTGGGGCAGCTCCTTCTAGAAGCCCAAAAGCGTGAAGACAGAGAATGAATACCATTATCCGATATTAATTCCTTCAAGCAGAAGGGAACTAGTAAACATGAGATTGTTTTTACTCTATTTAAGACAAAGCCCCTAAATATAAAGATTCTTGACCTTTGCACGATAGCGGGAAACGCAGCAAGTTTAGTCACTCTTCATCAGGAGTGATTTTTAATATTATTCTTCTAATCTCAAGTCTTTCATTAAGTTGATTTAGTGATTTGAGAAGGATGAAATCAAGGAAAACAAAAAAAAGACATCTTAAAATTCCCTTCTCTTTGATGCTAAAAGCTCCCATTTCCACCAATAAAATTAAACAGCTGTAACATAAATCCTTCTGCGGCGAGAAGCTGAACGTGCCAAAATGATTTCCTTCTTACCTCAGCCTTGCGAATACTCTCTCTGGCTTCATCTATTTTCTGCTCCAGTTCTGCTCGGGTTTGCTCGGACATCACCGGCCCGTGGCATTCCAGCTCCTCGAGTGTCTGTCAGAAATAAGAAAATACGCCCCAGATGTAGCAACTCCCAGCGAGCCATTTACACGATAAATATTTACGACAAGTCAGGGAAATTATTGTTTGATTAGATGCTGGGTTGACCGACAATAGCCCATTCCAGGAAAACAGACGATGACCAAGGCCAAACCCCCATTCAAAAACACGGTATTTCACATGGAAACTCCACCTGGGGGAATGTTTCGACATCTTCATGAAAACATGATATCGTGGTATGAATCAACCCATCTATACGTTGATATTGAAATATTTAAAATGAGCACGTTGTTCTACATTTATGTCAGGAGGAAAAAGAGCATCTTAAACGTGAAGAGAGAGGTTGCTAATGGTACAGGAACGTTGTGTCCAGAGGAGATTTTGCTGAATCACAGGAAACACGTTGGAGTTTCTTGGCTTCAGGTACGTGGAAGTTGACTGTACAGATCCAGAAAAATAACAAAAACACGTGATTGCACAAATTGTCACCGTTATTTGCAAAGCCGTGCCCGGTTCAGTGACTGTTTATGCTTTTTGTGTCACACAGTCTTTGGAGAAAGAGCAGAAGGAGCATCAGGTGCTAGAATCAGAATCATAGAATCACAGAATGGTTTGGGTTGGAAGGGACCTTAAAGAACATCCAGTTCCAACACCCTGCCCTGGGCAGGGACACCTCCCACCAGACCAGGTTGCTCAAAGCCCCCTCCAACCTGGCCTTGAACCCCTCCAGGGATGGGGCAGCCACAGCTTCTCTGGGCAACCTGGGCCAGGGTCTCACCACCCTCACAGCAAAGAATTTCTTCCCCACATCTCATCTCAATCTCCCCTCTTCCAGTTTAAAACCTTTCCCCCTCATCCTATGGCTCCCCTCCCCATCTCAGAATCCAGGATGCTCTCTCCTTTCTCCGAGGAGAGTTTTTCCTGCCATATTTTGGTTACAGACTTTGTTAATACCCTCTGCCTGGTGCTACAACTTCTGGATTTTTGCTACAGAGCAACCCAGGCTCAGCAGAAGACAGGTAACATGGTAAACGTTTACTTTGGTCTTCTTGCGTGGTGCGCTCCCCCTGGGTAGTTTGAGGAACGGCTCAAATCTCTGAAGTGGAACTAGAAGGCAGGTCCCCCATTTCCCAGGCCGAAGCTCACTGAATATTGTACATTATTACAGATACTGTAGTAAAGACTCATCCTTTTTAACTGAATTTAATGTAGTCTGGGCAACTTAGGCTTGACCTCAGCATGTGAAACACACGTTTTAGGCAAGAAGTTTGCACCAGAACTTAGAACACTCTCTCCAAAGAGGGGCACGAGAGCCTTGCCAGAGATGTTTAAGGAACTCGGGTGACCCAAGGGATGCACTTCTACTGGCTGACTTTATTCTCACTCCCAGTCTCAGTTGCATTCCAAAATATAGGTACCTGAAGCCCCGATCAGGACGCCCAAAGAAAGCTCTAAATTCTTCCACGTTGAGCCTCGTATGTAGAAATAAATGTATCAATAAACGCTTAATTTTGTGTCTTCACAAGTTGTGCGCATTACTCGTGCATTTTCCGAGTCTTGAAAAGACTTTTGATATCCAAAGAAATACATTTTTTCCTAAGGGTAATATATACATGATATAGTGGAGGTGAGAGAAACCCTGAAACTTTAGTTCGAGCAAAAGGGTGATGTGTAGAACAGAGGGAGGCGTGTAAGTTATTTGCAATAAAGTAGAAGCTGTAAAGTTCATATTTGTATGGGAATAAAACGTACTGATGAACCAAAATGTTTGAGGAGCTGCTAACCTGGCAGTTTGAGTGCATCGTATCAAGAAAGGCTTAGATGAAAATGGCAGGTTGCCCGGAGAGATAACAGGACAAAAATAATTCCTTAGTGCTTCCAGCAGCTCCTCTTTCGCGCAGTGGGGAGTTACAACAAATAAAATCCATAAACAAATGTTTTCCCAACCTACCCGCTGACTGTGGATGATGTTTTTGTGCTCTCGGGCTACCCGTGTAGCCCATTTCCGAGCCTCCTTGTTGAGACTGTGCTCTTCAGTCGTTCCAGTTTCCGATTCCAGTTGTCGACTCTGGAAGAGAAAACAAGAGAAGGAGTCATTGCACAGACCCAGGGCTACCTCCGTAGACGGATCTTGTTTCATATAAAACAAGACAGATTCAACAAAAACAACTCTCTCCCGTACAAACTTTATGATGGTACTAGGCACAAATCCAGGTTGGGCAGAGAATGGCTGGAGAGCAGCCCTGAGGAGAAGGACTTGGGAGTGCTCGTGGATGAGAAGCTCAACATGAGCCGGCAATGTGCGCTGGCAGCCCAGAAAGCCAACCCCATCCTGGGCTGCATCAAAAGAAGTGTGGCCAGCAGGTCACGGGAGGTGATTCTGCTCCTCTACTCTGCTCTCGTGAGATCCCACCTGGAATACTGTGTCCAGCTTTGGAGTCCTCAACACAGGAAGGACATGGACCTGTTGGACCGAGTCCAGCAGAGGGCCACAGAGATAATCAGAAGGATGGAGCACCTCCCCTATGAAGACAGGCTGAGAGAGTTGGGGTTGTTCAGCCTGGAGAAGAGAAGGCTCCGGGGAGACCTTATAACGGCCTTCCAGTCCCTAAAGGGGGCTACAGGAGAGATGAGGAGGGACTCTTGATCAGGGAGTGTAGTGGTAGGACAAGGGGTAATGGATTTAAATTGAAAGAGGGGAGATTGAGATGAGATGTGGGGAAGAACTTCTTTGCTGTGAGGGTGGTGAGAGCCTGGCCCAGGTTGCCCAGGGAAGCTGTGGCTGCCCCATCCCTGGAGGTGTTCAAGGCCAGGTTGGACGGGGCTTTGAGCAACCTGCTCTAGCGGGAGGTGTCCCTGCCCGTGGCAGGGGGGATGAATTCGATGATCTTTAAGGTCCCTTCCAATTCTAACCATTCTATGACTCTATGCTGTGGAAAAACCAACTACGGAAGCAAATCTAAATTCATGAGAATTCCCAACTCAACTATCTCGGAAAAACCAGTGTGACACTGAACACCAGATGCAGCTCTACTGCAACAAGAGATGCGATGGATACAACTGAAACGCAGTTTCACCCCTACACGGTACCAAAGAGATGAAGAATAACTAGCCAAGGAAGCCACCTAATTTCTAAAGAAACCACAGGAAGGATTCATCATTTCAAAGACGAAAGGTTAAGTGTGATCCAACTGGCTGTTTAGGCTCACTCTTTGTAATTTGTGATCAAATCATAATGTCATCAAAAATCTTAGAAGAGCATGGCCATTTCTGTCAAAAAAGAATAATTATCTGCAAAACAGCAGCTCGAATTTCAAACCACATGGTTTGATATTGTTTCATCTTATACCTGCTTTCATTGTGTCAGTAACCAAAAAAAAAAAAAAAATATCTAACTCAAATTGCCAACTAAAGCAAGACGAAGTAGTTCTCGATTGTCTACAAATTGAATACAACCCATTTGAAACTCTGGAGAAAGACTTTCCAGCATTTAATTAATGCAATCACTCCCGATCTTTCTATAACTTCCATTAGTGCCACAGCACTACCCTGTGCATTTACACGTACATCTCAGCGTTTGGGATGCGGATCAGTCTCAATCTTCCCACTAAAGTAGGTTTCCTAATACTCCTTCTATATTTGTGGGTATTCTGTATACATTTACCGCACCTGGACTGTGTAAGGATGAGTAATTAAATGATAATTAAGTTGGAGAGAGTCCAACAAAGGGCCACAAAGACGACGAAGAGGCTGAAGCATCCCTCCTATGAAGACAGGCCAAGAGATCTGGGACTGTTCAGCCTGGAGAAGAGAAGGCTCAGAGGGATCTCATCAATGAATATAAATACGTGAAGGGAAGGGGCAAAGAGGATGGTGCCCAATGACGGGACCAGAGGCACCAGGAGGTTCCCTCTGAACGTCAGGAAACACTTTTTACCCCGTGAGGGTGACCAAGCACTGGCATGGATTGCCCAGAGAAGTTGTGGCATCTCCATCCTTACCGATATTCAAAAGCCATCTGGACCGCCTCGTTCCAACCCCCTGCCATGAGCAGGGACACCTCCCACCAGACCAGGTTGCTCAAAGCCCCATCCAACCTGGCCTTGAACACCTCCAGGGAATGGGGCACCCACAGCACGATCCTGGGCAACCAGCTCTGGACCAGATGACCTCCAGAGGTGCCTTCCAACCTCAACCAGGCTGGGATTCTATGATTATTATTTTTTCTGAGCCACTCTCGTACTCTTCCCATCAGTAAAAATAGCTGTGAGAAGACAGTCTGTTCACCCCACCTTCCCAGGATGCGCTCCTGGCACCACAGAACAGTCTTATACAGACGTTTCAGTGGTTTCTCCAACTGAAGTTAATTAATACTTTGAAGGGGATTCTCAAGAACAACTCCTCTTCCTGGATGACCTGCTGTCTCGTGCACATCTCACTACTGAGATAGTGCAGTCGAGAGCCACCTCCTTATCACAAGTCCCCTTCAGGCTGATATAATCTTGCACAACCTTTGAGATCAACTGAAAAAATCCCCTAACAAATTATCATCAAGAAGAGAGTGTAAATGACCACTCAAGGAGAGAGACCACGCTTAGTGCTGCTCAAAACGAACTGAGAAAGTGTGAAAGAAAGGACTTTTCCATGAATTTCTCACTGTCTCCTCCGTGGTTCCAAAGACAGGATTTTTCTCCATCAGGTGGGGTTTGAAACCAGAGGAGAACCCATAACTATGCAGGAGTCGTTTGGGAAGGAGAAATTCAAGGTCAGGCAGCAGGAGGAAGGTAAGAGAGGAGAAAGACAAGGAATTATTTTTCAGGCCAGGTGAGAAGCTTGATGCAGTAGAAGAGATGGGGTTATCAGGTAATTCCGGCAGCAAAGTGGTACAATTTGTGCCAGGTATTTTAGGGAAAGTGGTACCATTTGTGTCAAGGAAGGAAGACAACGTTAACACCAGCACTTGGGACAGACTGGAGTAAAATCAAGAGATACTGGGAAGCAAACCAAAGGGATAATGAAGGCAAGATTTTAATGCTTTTAGATTACGCTGCCCTCATGGGAGAGGCAATAATATTAACTTATGCTAACACGCTATCAGAGGATTTAATTGAAAATGAGGCAAAAATTGGTTCAGCTCGTTATTTTGTTCAGCTAAGCTCCTTTTCATCAAAATTGAATCTGGCCTTTATTCTTATTCATCCTCTTATTACAAGAGAGCTGGGGGGAGCGGATTCAAGGGGTTGTGAAGGGGATGATTTCCACCAGCGGAGGCAAGCGAGGGCAAGGAATACAACCCCCCTCACACACACACACGTTCCCACCACAGGGCTCTGAAATACATCTAACGCTTCAGGAGACTCCTGGGCCGCTTTCTATTTCTGTTTCAAGAAGCTGTAACTCAGTCAAGCAGCTTCTGGTGCTTCAAGTTGTCCCTGCAGAATCATAGGATGGTTTGGGTTAGAAGGGACCTTAACGATCATCCAGTTCCAACCCCCTGCCATGGGCAGGGACACCTCCCACTAGACCAGGTTTCTCAAAGCCCTGTCCAACCTGGCCTTGAACCCCTCCAGGGATGGGGCATACATTAATAGACATCAAAAGAAGGGTGGAGACGAGGTAGCATCACTGTGTTGCTCACAGTGACGAAAAACCACCCAAGAGGCTGGGTGGTTTACAATCCAGTATACGATGTACAGATATTTTAGCTCGAAGCCAGAAACAAACATCTCCATGAAGTTCAACCAGCGGAGTGGGACAGAGCCACAAAGCCCATGTTAATCATAGAATCGTAGAAGAGTTTGGGTTGGAAGGGATCCTAAACCTCATCCAGTTCCAACCCCCTGCCCTGGGCAGGGACACCCCCCAGCAGACCAGGTTGCTCAAAGCCCCGTCCAACCTGGCCTTGAACCCCTCCAGGGATGGGGCAAACACACCTGGGCCAGTGTCTCACCACCTTCAGCGTGAAAAATTTCCTCCTGAGATCTAATCTAAATCTAATGGTATTTTCAAAGTAAAAGGAATTGTTAGACAAGACGTAGAGCAGCCCAGAAGAGGAGGAGGGAAGGTCTAAGCACATTGTTACCTCCAGCATGAAGAGGCAGGAAGACAAAGCTGCCCACCAAGGAAAGAACAGGCCGGTGCAGCTCCTTCACCCACCCCCTCAGCTTAAATATTAAGTTGTTTTTTGCTTGCTTTTATTGAGGTGGCTTTATACGATCTTGTTTCTTCATTACTGTTTTGACCTCTTTATTATCTAAGTTACTCCACTGGGTCATTGCAAAACGTAAAGAGGACAAACACAGGGATTTATTTAGGCACATCCAATCCTTAAGATAACATTTGACCTCAGGTTTTTCCCAGCTTATTGGAGTAAGCATTTTCTTACAGCTTCTTCCGCAGCTTCCAGCTGAGTCTGCAGCTACAAAGATGATGAGAGGACAAGAACATCTCTCTGATGAGGAAAGGCTGAGGCACTTGGGGCTTTTTAGTCTGGAGAAGAGAAGACTGAGGGGGGATCTGATTAACACCTATAAATACTTAAAGGGTGGGTGTCAGGAGGATGGGGCCAGTCTTTTTCCAGTGGTGCCCAGTGACAGGACAAGAGGGAACAAGCACAAACTTGAACATAAGAAGTTCCATCTCAACATGAGGAGGAACTTCTTCACTTTGAGGGTGGCAGAGCCCTGGAAGAGGCTGCCCAGAGAGGTGGTGGAGTCTCCTTCTCTGGAGACATTCAAAACCCTCCTGGACACGTTCCTTTGTGACCTGCTCTGGCAGGGGATTGGACTAGATGATCTCCAGAGGTCCCTTCCAACCCCGTATCATTCTGTGATTCTGTGAGTCTTATCAGCTCCCAATCTGAGCAGAATCGTTTGACATTGTCTCTCTCCCATAAAGCATCTCACGACAAATTTTCAGTGTTCCCACTGGTCTTGCTCCTAACTCAGCATCTCGTTTTCATTAAGAAAAAACACAGACTTCTTTTCAGTCGCTTGATAACCTTCTGCTTTATCCCAAGCGCGTTTTCGGTTTTTAATCTATTTATCAAAAGCACTTGACCAGAAAAATGAATGCAGACTTTGTGGCTGCTCCTAAGGGCATACTAAAAAGGAAACGAATTGTTATTGGATCAGAGCGGTTATATGAGTTATTCATAAAGCAGTATTGTATCCAAGCAGACCTCACCCTTGCTTAAAGGTCTAAAAATAAACAACATAAAAATGGAGTAATAAAAAGAGCTGGGGAAAAAACCTAGAGCTGTGGTCTGTGTGGATACCAGAAATATGGTCAAAAGCAGGAGACAACATCCAGAGGAAAAATTTAGTTTCCTGGAGAAGAAGCTGAAAACTAGGACTCCTAAAGCTGGACAAGACCAGAGAGAGCGGTGGAAATGAACAGCCTGAATACTTGGCTGACAAGACCATGAAGGAGAAAGGCTTCAAATCCATCAGGACCTGGCATGTTTCCTGAATAAATGGAGCTGGCATGGCCAGGAGGGTCTTCAGCTGACCTCTAATGGATCAAGCTGCTGTGAAGGAACCAAGAACACCAAGAAGGCCGCGAAGGAACTTAGAAGCAGAGGAGCAGCAGCAAGTTGGCTGGCATGGAAGAGGACGTGCTTCTGGAGGACTTTAAGGATGACCTGAGTAGTTTCTATCCTCAGGTAAAGATGGACTAGAGGGGTGCATCAAGTAAGAACCAACTGCCATATAAACAGGTTGAAAGGAACTAAAATGGGAAGAAAGGATCTAAAACAGAGATTTATCTACTATAGATATCAAAATCAAAAGTGTAGGGAAGAAGGTGGGGGGACTGAAGTGGCTGGTCCTAACCTGATTTACTAAATTAAGCTCTTGCTTAAGCATTTTCAGGACTGGAGCTTGGTGGTGGCAAGACGTCCAGTGACTCAATTTAACCTCTTCCAAAAAAGAGGGAAACCAAAACCACTCACCACGGCCAAGGAATGAAGGAAGAGCCAAAAAACCCCGAGCTAAACTTAGGCGGATGTTCTGCTGCTCTCTCAGGGTTTGGGTTACAGCGAAAGTGGTGTTTAGCGCTAAAAATTCAATGGGAAAACCAAGAGAAAGAACTAGATGGCTCCAACCAGCTGAAGGGCTCAGAGGCGAGAAATGCCGTTTCTTAAATTAACAAACAGATTTAGTCTGTAGACACATGTCGCTTCCCCATTTTTGTCTGAGATGTTGTTGCAGGTGCCAGAAGTCGCCTTGTGACAGGGACAAACACAGGGCGTGCGTCCTCTTATTTACGCAGTTCCATCCGCGTGCAGTTTGAAGAGCAAAAAAGTTGGCTCTTGAGCCTCCAAGTTCCTTATTTTGGGAGCTGAAGCCTCAAAAAAGCTCGCTTGGACAACGGAAAAAAAGGAGCAAACATTTATTGCATGCAAACCACCAACACGAAACACACCTAAAAAACGTAATTTCTTTCGAAGGGGTGAAAATCAGAGGTTGCCATGCCAATGGGGAAAAGCAAGCTCCACCGTACGATCAACGCGTCTAGGGATACGCATGACATTTCTCACACCGCTCGTGGCTCAACACAGCAGCTGGAAGAAAATCGTGAGTCGAGTCTGGTGCTCGTTTTAGCTTCTTATCGTAGAGCTAATTTAATTTTAGTTTAGCCGAAGAGTGAGCCAAGACTGACTTGTATTTCAGTGAATTTTCAATGGTACAAACAGGACACCCCCCATCTTTAAAAATAAAGATCGTTCCCAAACAGGGTTGTTTTTTTCATAGAATCATAGAATCATTCAGGTTGGAAAAGACCCTTGGGATCATCGAGTCCAACCATCTACCCTACTCTACAAAGTTTTTCCCTACACCGTATCCCCCAACACCACATCTAAACGACTCTTAAACTTATCCAAGGATGGATGAGTTTATATTCTTCTTTCCACACAGAAGAATAAAAAAAAGACCTACGCCCACTATTAACAGGTCACATAAACCTCTGTACATATATTGTGATAAAGCTAAAACCAAACCTACTATATAACCACGTTCTTCTGCTTTTTAATCTAATAAATGAACATCTCGCAGTGGTGAGGGCTGGGGGGGCTGCAGAAGGATAAGGAACATCCTATCAATCAGGGAATAAAGATGATAATTGCATTTAAAGTCATCACAAAGAAGGTGGTTCTGGGACATCTGAGAAGAGAAAAGGGATCCTGGGACTTTTTGACGTCCTCTGGGCTGAAAAATAGTCCCACCGTCATCTCACGGATTGGACTAAAGAAATATTCTATAGCGAAATATTAAATCCCAACAAATATAGAAAACTATTGTCCGACATCTGGTGTAACCGAAACTCTCCTTACTAAAAGTACCCAGGAAAAAAACCCAGCCATTTGTAGGGAATAATTTATCCACTTGGTTTTTAAGGGATTGTTTATATTTAATTCTGGCTCATTAATTATTTTGGGGGATCGCTGTCCATCAGCGAGAAATCTCCCCCGAAACACACTATGCCCAGATTGTTGCAACAATCACGGTAGGGACAGGGTTACCGTAAAGGTCGTAGCTCTGTTTTATCACGTCTCTGGGTTGTTTTGGGTTTTTTTTTTTTTTAAGATTAGAATCTTAAAAGCACTAGTTTTTGTTAGATGTCAGTGATTAATACAGCTTCGTTGCTCCCAGTGCCTGGCATTACTGTATTAGAGCACTTTCGTTATACAGCAGAGATTAAAAGCCACAAATCTTTTTATTTTTTATTTTTTTTTTAATTTTTCATCTTATTTATTTTTAAAAGTTTTTAATCTTCCCACTGAAATTAGTTTTGAAATTAGAGTGCATTACATTTTTTGTTACTGTACTTATTCCCACCCTCATAATTATTATTTGCCTCAATTATCACGGCAGCTGCATTCACATCCCCAAAATCTACTGCAACTAGAAATATAGAAAAATTGCTCTCATTAGGTAACCGAAGGGAAAAAAAGAGTCGATTTTGAATCAACTTGGACACAGAAAAATTGATTTATAGACATTTTCAACACAATCTAAACAAAGAACTATTTCCTAAGTGGCCACTTCTTTCAAGTCATAGAATCATAGAATCGTCCAGGTTGGAAGAGACCCTTGGGATCATCGAGTCCAACCATCAGCCCTACTCTACAAAGTTCTCCCCTATACCATATCCCCCAACACCACATCTAAACGGCTCTTAAACACATCCAGGGATGGTGACTCAACCCCCTCCCTGGGCAGCCTGTTCCAACGCCCGACCACTCTTTCTGTGAAAAATTCTTTCCTAATGTTCAGTCTAAACCCACCCTGTTGGAGCTTGAAGCCGTTCCCTCTCGTTCTGTCATTAATTACCTGTGTGAAGAGACCGGCACCAACCTCTCTACAGTGTCCTTTCAAGTAGTTGTAGAGAGTGATGAGGTCTCCCCTCAGCCTCCTCTTCCTCAGACTAAACAGTCCCAGCTCCTTCAACCGCTCTTCATAGGATTTGTTTTCCAGGCCCTTCACCAGCTTCGTTGCCCTCCTCTGCACTCGCTCCAGCACCTCCATATCTCTCTTGGATTGAGGTGCCCAAAACTGGACACAATACTCCAGGTGTGGCCTCACCAGCGCTGAGTACAGGGGCACAATCACCTCCCTACTTCTGCTGGTCACGCTATTTCTAATACAAGCCAGGATGCCGTTGGCTTTCTTGGCCACCTGGGCACACTGCTGGCTCATCTTCAGCCGCTTGTCCATTAGAACCCCCAGGTCTCTTTCTTCCAGGCAGCTCCAGCCACACTTCCCCAAGCCTGTAGCAATGAACGGGGTTATTGTGGCCCAAGTGCAGAACCTGGCACTTGCCCTTGTTAAAACTCATGCCATTGATGTTGGCCCAATGATCCAATCTATCTAGGTCTCTCTGTAGAGCTTCCCTATCCTCCTGGGAATCAACACTCCTGCTTAACTTGGTGTCATCTTCGAACTTGCTGATGATACACCCTATGTCCTTGTCGAGATCATCAATAATGTTACAAAGCGTTACTTCTGCTCCAGTTTCACCCCTAGAAATTATTCGGAATTTTGCTTAAACGATGTTTCCTGACTGTAAAAAAAATTAATACTAACAGCGTGTTCTCTAAATGAAAATAGAATCAATTAGGCAGTGAGCCAATTTCGGTTCATTATACTTAAAGTAAATCAGAAACAATGTTAAAATTCAATCCAAGATAAGAGAGTCAGTAACTCCAGGGTGGGGACTTGCCCATTTCTTCAAACTACCCTTTCAGTATCAACCTCAAATATGATTTTTTTTTTTAGCTCAGACCTTATTTTAACCACGACTGGGGTGGGAAGAGTTAAGCAAAATCGGTTTTAGTCGCGTCGGCCACGCACAAGACGCGTCATGTTACAAAGGGAATTCACAGCTTCGCCAGGCTCCCGCTTGGATCTACTGGGAATTTTTTTACCAGAATGACTGTATTTCTCTTCAGCAGTAATTCCTCATTTTTAATTTTTAATTTTATACCGTGATAAAATTAGATCCTAACTTTTTTTTCTTGGGACCAGTGCTGTTCAACATCTTTGTCAGAGACACGGACAGTGGGATAGAGTGCACTCTCAGCAAGTTTGCCGATGACACCAAGCTCGGTGGCACGGTCGACACGCTGGAGGGAAGGGATGCCATCCAGAGGGACCTGGACAGGCTGGAGAGGTGGGCTCGTGCAAACCTCATGAAGTTCAACCAGGCCAAGTGCAGGGTCCTGCACCTGGGACGTGGCAATCCCAGGCACAAATGCAGGTTGGGCAGAGAATGGCTGGAGAGCAGCCCTGAGGAGAAGGACTTGGGGGTCTTGGTGGATGAGAAGCTCAACATGAGCCGGCAATGTGCACTGGCAGCCCAGAAAGCCAACCCCATCCTGGGCTGCATCGAGAGATGTGCGGCAGCAGGTCACAGGAGGTGATTCTACCCCTCTACTCTGCGCTCGTGAGACCCCACCTGGAATACTGTGTCCAGCTTTGGAGTCCTCAACACAGGAAGGACATGGACCTGTTGGAACGGGTCCAGCGGAGGGCCACGAGGATGATCAGAGGGCTGGAGCACCTCCCCTATGAAGACAGGCTGAGAGAGCTGGGGCTGTTCAGCCTGGAGAAGAGAAGGCTCCGGGGACACCTCATAGCAGCCTTCCAATATCTGAAGGGAGCCTCCAGGAGAGCCGGAGAGGGACTCTTTGTCAGGAGATGTAGTGACAGGACAAGGGGTAATGGTTTTAAATTGGAAGAGGGGAGATTTAGATGAGATATTAGGAGGAAATTCTTTCCTGTGAGGGTGGTGAAGCACTGGAACAGGTTGCCCAGGGAAGTTGTGGATGCCCCATCCCTGGAGGGGTTCAAGGCCAGGTTGGATGGGGCTTTGAGCAACCTGCTCTAGTGGAGGTGTCCCTGCCCATGGCAGGGGGGTTGGAACTCAATGATCTTGAAGGTCCCTTCCAACTCTGACTATTCTATGATTCTATGATATATTTAGCTTCAAAATGTTATAGTTAAAAACAGACACCTTACTCTGTTCTGCTATTAAAAGCACAGACTGCTCTAAATACAGAAAAAATAGTGCATTCCCTGAACTTGTGAGTTTGGGCTTACGTTTGCGAGGGATTATTTTTTACCAGCAGTTTATATTTCATGAACTTTTCTGGATTTAAATATTTAATATTGACCATCAAATATTTATCGTCAATAATTATAAAAATGGAATATAGCACCATTTAGAAAACAAAGGTATTTTAAAATATTTAAGCATATTTAACACTAAATAAATTTTAAGCATGTTTTAGTAAATTTGATAGTAAATGCTGAAATGTGTAAATAGCTCTGTAAAAATGCACAGAACCTGCTAAAAGTAAAATCTGACAAACAGGAGGCCTCGACTGAGTCCTGATTCCCACTTCTGCCATAATATCTATTTACTTTCAAACCCCTGAGCACTTGGAGAGCTGAGAAAAACATGCCATAAGGAAGAGAGACGTCTTTTTATAAGTATAGCTTGTATATATGTATATAATTTGTATTATATAGCTTAATACAAGCTGCTCAGAAATTCAAGATATTCCTCTGCGTATGACAGTGAAGCGAAATTCAACCTTATTCTCACAGTCTGTCCATAAATCTTGTACCTCCAAGTAACGAGGGGTGAAAGTGCAAAACTTTCCATCGATCCTACTGAGATGTTGGGTTTTTCTTCTGCCAATTACAGTGAGAAAAATGGATTTTTTTTCACGCCGATAAGCTGACATGCAAATATTTGGCTACGTTTTTTTACTTGCGTGCTCCGAGAAAACTAGAGCATCCTAATGGCCAGAGGAAATTACGGTCACAGGCGTAGATTAAAAAAAAAAAAAACCCACAGGAAAAAGACCTCCAAAAGTTTAGTGTCAGCTCTTTGCTGCTGTTATCCTCCCGCGCTCGGGACGTGCTTTTTGGCCATCCGGCTCGTTTTCTCACGTGATAACACCCGGTTCAAGGAAAAAGAATCTTTTCCAAACAGGAAAAGAGAGAAAAAGAGCTGGGTAATTTCCTTTCCATTTTGCCCCGTTCTTACGGCGAGGACTTATCTGCCAAGCGTGGGGACAAGGTGTTTTCAACTCAAGGGATTTCTGGACATCATCATAAATCTCCCGCGCCTCGTGGGAGGATGTTGGATGATTAAACTGTCACTACACTGAACGGAGCCGCAGCCTCCGCGGCAGGTCAGCATGTGCTGACTCTTTTTTTCTTGTGAGGCCAACGGGATTTCAAAAGACCCTTTTATTTTTTCCATCTTGCCGTTGGTAAAGGCTCAAGTCATTTTGTGAATTCGTTTATCGCAAGGATTAAAGCCGGTTGGGGATTTATCGGTGATTTCTTACTGAATACTTTTAAAACAAACCCATTTCCTTAAGGGAAAATTTAAAAAAAATAAATTTAAAACTTCCTTTTTAAAAGAAATAAATGTGTGTCAGTCGAAATTAACTGAGACACCGAAACAATCTAAATAATTAAATAACATGAAGAAACGCATAAAGTTAAGCTCAAAACAATGTTTTAGATAATGGGAAGTAGCTGATGGATGGAAAATATTTTGTAGTGGGTTTCTCTCTATGGACACTCAAGAGTCTACGTTTCAGTGTAACGACGGGGAAATAAAAATGCTGAAAAATTGATGGGAAACCATCTCATACCCATCCTTCTTAGGAACAGTCTCTTTTGGAGGCTCTGATTATGCACGTTGGGAATATTTTGGAAGTAAATTTGAGCTGTGGGGTTTGTACCTGACTCAAGGGGCAATCCATTCCGCGTTACTCTTTGGCAACAGCAGAATTTTGAGCCGGACCATGTGAAACTTGAATTTATAAAAGTATTCAGAGCTTTTTCTACAGCTCAGCTCCACATCCATATTGTTTGTAACATTCTTCTTCCCTACAATATTCAGAATTTCATTGCGGTAATATTTAAACACTCTAAACTTTGCCCCGGGTCACAGTGGATCAGGTATTTGGTCTGATGAGAGGCCATAATTTGTTCATGGAAATTGTTAATATTAAACATTTATTAGATGTATTAAGTACTCGTATTTCTTTCAGTGTTAGTCTTTGGTGTGAGAATTATCATGCATCACCCACAAAAACGAAAAGCCAACCGATAACCTCAGCAGATCATCTACAAAGAGAATCCGTGGCAAAAGAATGCTTGGTAATTGTTCTTCAATTAAACGTCGTTCAATTCATTAGAAAACACATAATTTCTGACAAATTCAAAAGCCTGGGCAAAAGCCCTTATGCTTTTGTACTTATTGATTAAAAATGGTGAATGTGTAACCTCCAATTGCCCAGGTACGATCCTGTTGGTTGAGAATAATTATATGGATCATAAAGAAGATTCTATAATTTATGTATTTTTGTGAAAACTGATTACAGAATAGCAGCTAGAAGCTCAAAAAACACAATGCAATGAAGAAATGCAGTAATTCCACAGCCCAAGAAGGTCCATAGAATGGTTTGGGTTGGAAGGGACCTTAAAGATCATTCAGTTCCAACCCCCCTGCCATGGGCAGGGACACCTCCCACCAGACCACATTGCTCAAAGCCACGTCCAACCTGGCTTTGAACCCCCTCCAGGGATGGGGCAGCCACAGCTTCTCTGGGCAACCTGGGCCAGGGTCTCACCACCCTCACAGCAAAGAACTTCTTCCCCACATCTCATCTCAATCTCCCCTCTTTCAGTGTCAAACCCTTCCCTCTCCTCCTATGGCTCCCCTCCCTCATCAAAAGTCCCTCCCCAGCTTTCCTGGAGCCCCTTTAGGGACTGGAAGGTTGTACCAAGTGAAGAAGTCACTGCTTGTGAGGTACTGGGACAATTTGAGAGAAAACCCACTCCTTTATCGCCTTTAAAAAGCTCCTGAAATTCAGGGGCACCAGCAGGGCCTAGGCACCGTCTCAGCCCGCAAAAGCCTCCTGTCATTTCTCATGGTGAAGAGTTTAATCAGAGCGAATTACAGTTCTGTTTTACGTGGGGGGTAGCCCTCTGGAAACAGAACAAAATTCAATTAGTGATGGGACTGCATTTCATCAGCGCACGCTAACGGCCTCCAGTTGTTGTACAAGCTTCCCCATTCACATTAGGGAAGTAACCAATTATACACATGGCTATCTGGGGCTGTGAAATATTAATTCATGCCCCCAAAAGATTAGAATATCAATTACAAACTTGCTCTGCGAGTGCAAAAGATAAGCGTGAAGCTGATCCCCGCAAATAACACTTTGCGCTCTCCTTCTTTAAATTAAATCTCATTGTGGGAAAAGCTTTTTTTTTTTTTGCCTTTTTCTTATTCTATATATATATATATCTCATGCATTCTTTTGCCACCTCTAAGAGTGTGAATTCCACACCTCGAGCCACGCGACAGCAAAAATGACACAAAGGCTGATGGTAAATACTCCCGTATACCTCTGCTATGGTCATTCTCATAGCACTGACAGGGGAGGGCTCAATATCCACCAGCTGAACGGCGTTAAAACTCTGGCCGTAGAGACGGAGCAGGGAGGAAAAGACACAGCAGCGAAGGTTAGAAAAGCAGGGCAAAGACAGAAGGATTCCTCTCCTTCTATCAAGAACAATCTCAAACTTTAGGGAAATAAGCGACCCTGTACAAAGGAGCTGGAAGAAAACTTCAACCCAGTCTGTTAAAACGGAAAGACGAGGGAAATTGTGTTATAAATGTCAGTATTTCTGGAAAAATCACCCGCACGCCCTTATTAACGGGATTCTTGAATTTAATCACCTGAACCCGAGATCAAGCCATTTCTGTCCAAGTCAGTTTATGAATTAATTCAATTAATAAAAAAGCAGCACGAGGTTAATTTTTTTAAAAAAATCTACATTTCAACTGTTATTTCTCGAAATAACGTTAGCAGCGTCAGTGGGACATCAACAACCCCGTTCCACTAAAGCGCTGTTTGGAAATGGATTTACATCCTATGATTTACGCAATTTTAACGGCATCAACGATTGCTTTGGAAGCAACACAGGCGCCAAAAGAATATTTCCTGAGATTATTTTGGAACGTAACGATTTACCGGTCTTCTTTCTAAATCAATACCTTCTTCTACATATGTATAAACATTCATCCAGTAATTTAGAGGTACACGGACACCGTGCCGTAGCCCACAGTGTTAATATAATATTAATAATGAATATTAAGAGAATCTCACCAGCACGATAAAAAACTTAATAAAATGGAGCAAGAATTGGCCTGAAAGCAGAGAAACAGGGACCGTTCGTCACAACCTGGGACTAAAAAAAGAGATTCGGCTCTTCTGTGGATGACATTGAGCCCGTTTGATGCTTTTGTTAACGATTACCCACCTACCGCAGGCAGAGCTGGTGGAATCGGGGCACTTTCCCTTTCTTTTCCAAAAATATAGCGTGAGGTTAAAGCAGCCCGGGATCCCAGCGAGCGCTATTCTCTTACCCATTTATAACACCATCCTTAAAAACAGAGCGAGAACAAATAAGTGAAGGAATTCAGCGGGGTTCTTACAGTGTCGCTGTCGCTCGGTTGGAACTGGAAAGGCTGCGGTTTGTGAAACACGGAGTTCTCCTGTAAAAACAGCTGTAGATTGTAATCCCGCACCACCTGAAAAAAAAAACCCAAAAAAACAAATTACCTGTTATTTTGTAAACTTGAAAAACACGCTACAGTAGAATTAGTCCACTATTTCAGAGAGACAGAACCTGGCATGCAACAAACACAAATAGAGGACCTGATTCTGGGCAGGAAACCCCACGGTTATTCAGAAGCGACTGGTAGGACACGATAAAGACCTCAAAAATCACAGAATCACAGAATGCTATGGGGTTGGAAGGGACCTCTGGAGATCATCCAGTCCAACCCCCTGCCAGAGCAAGTCCACCCAGAGCAGGTTGCACAGGAACGTGTGCAGGCGGGGTTTGAATGTCTCCAGAGAAGGAGACTCCACCACCTCTCTGGGCAGCCTCTTCCAGGGCTCTGCCACCCTCAAAGTGAAGAAGTTCCTCCTCAGGTTTAGGTGGAACTTCCCATGTTCAAGTTTGTGCCCATTTCCTCTTGTCCTGTCCCTGGGCACCACTGAAAAAAGCCTGGCCTGAGTCAGCATGTGCCCTTGTGGCCAAGAAGGCCAATGGCATCCTGGGGGGCATCAAGAAGAGTGTGACCAGCAGGTGGAGGGAGGTCATCCTCCCCCTCTGCTCTGCCCTGGTGACGCTACATCTGAAACTCTGTGTCCAGTTCTGGGCTCCCCAGTTCAAGAAGGACAGGGAACTGCTGGAGAGGGTACAGCAGAGGACCACAAAGATGATGAGGGGCCTGGAGCATCTCTCTGATGAGGAAAGGCTGAGGGACTTGGGGCTTTTTAGTCTGGAGAAGAGAAGACTGAGGGGGGATCTGATCAACACCTATTAAAAAAATACCTGCCATAAACCGAGGAAAAATCCCACAAGGGCAAAATAGGGGAAAAAAAGCCAATTATCAACTATACACTATGTGGTGCCACTCCCGTAAATATTCTTCTCTCCTCTTGGGGATAATTTCTTGTGCATGATTCGTTCTTAAGCTGCAATGTCTTCTTTTCACACAAATTATTAGTTGCGGGAGATGAAAAGACTATTTGGAATGACGCAGACAAAATCAGTTGCAAAATTAATCTCTTTCTATTCAATTGCTTTCAGAGAAAACCCTCACAGCTTCCATTTTGCTCAACCAAAACTACTCCAGCTACTAAATTTGTTTAATGATACATTTCGCGTAGCGTGACACATATCCCTAAACAAATCCCTTATGTCACAATTTACGGGTATTTAGAAAGAAAAACTCAGTGATTGCAATAGGAAAAAACAGTATCACTGGTTGAAGAACCCTACAGAGTATTTACGGCTCCAATTGATGAAAATCCGTAAATAGCAGCATGAAATTATAAAAATCTACTACCAAACGGAGGGTTTAAATGTACAGAAGTGTGTAATAAAGATGGCATTTACCCAGAAATAGCAGCAGAATTGTGTACGATCGAGAATTCTGATGGCACTGAACGTACAATGGTAAACACAACGTGTTCTCTGATCTATCAAAACGTTGATGTTCCTGTTACCGAAATACCGAAACTGTAAAAAAATTAATCTTCAGTTGACGAAACTAAATAGTCCTCCAGGGCCAATAAGGCGCTCATTTAAAATGGGAAAGCACGTAATTACTGCACCGATCGGAGCGGTTGAACGTAAACACATTCAAATGTGTGGGAAACAGAGAGAGAAGGCACACGGGGAGGCTGGATTTATTACCAGAAATCAAAATTTGATATATATTAAAGGAGGAGTCGCCTCCAGCATCAGCTGATGCCCGCGGTGTCAAGATCCCTTCTGTTAAACACTTAAAACTTAGTTCTCCTAAATAAATTGTCCCTTAAAATGTCAATATTTAGTTATAAATGAGAACAAGTGTATAATTTGAGACGTGGGGGAGTGTGCAAGTCCAGCGAATTAACACCCCAGAGCGTTTTGCACAATGTATTTGACAATCGTGGGAGGTGGTGGAGTCTCCATCTCTGGAGACCTTCAAACCCCGCCTGGACACGTTCCTGTGGGACCTGCTCTGGGTGGACCTGCTTTGGCAGGGGGGTTGGACTGGATGATCTCCAGAGGTCCCTTCCAACCCTGTATCATTCTGTGATTCTCTAATTGTTAAAAAGAAAATAAAAAGACTCCTCAGCAACACAGAATTGCTCAGGGAAGTGATGGTGCCTCTGTACTGGGCACTGGTGAGGCCTCACCTCGAGGGCTGTGTTCAGTTCTGGGCCCCTCACTACAGGAAGGACATTGAGCTGCTGGAGTGTATCCAGAGGAGAGCCACCAAGCTGGTGAGGGGTCTGGAGAACAA
This sequence comes from Numenius arquata, assembly GCF_964106895.1. NCBI lineage: Eukaryota > Metazoa > Chordata > Aves > Charadriiformes > Scolopacidae > Numenius > Numenius arquata. The sequence goes on from NC_133576.1 coordinate 139,477,518, forward strand.
GTCATACGAGGAGAGGCTGAGGGAACTGGGCATGTTTAGTTTGGAGAAGAGGAGGCTGAGGGGGGACCTCATTGCCCTCTGCAACTCCCTGAAAGGAGGGTGTAGAGAGGTGGGTGTTGGCCTCTTCTCCCAAGGGAATAATGACAGGACCAGAGGAAATGGTCTGAAGTTGGGGCAGGAGAGGTTTAGATTAGATATTAGGAAGAATTACTTTACTGAGAGAGTGGTCAGGCACTGGAACAGCCTGCCCAGGGAGGTGGTGGAGTCGCCATCCCTGGAGGTATTTAAGGAACATGTAGACATGGCACTTCAGGGCATGCTCTAGTGCCCGAGACTGTTGGCTTGGGTGTTTTGTTTTGTGGGGTTTTTTGGGGTTCTTTTTTGTGTGGTGTTTTTTTTTTTTTTTTTTGTGTGTGTGTGTGCGTGTGTATGGTTGGCTTCGATGATCTCGAAGGTCCCTTCCAACCATGAAGATTCTGTGATTCTGTGATTAAGCAGCAACTTTTCCAACTGGATTTCCTGCTATTCAGTAGTGAAGTCAACGTTTTAAGGCAGTTTCTTTACAAAGTCAATGTCAATTGAGAGGTTAAAATACACTTGAAATCAAATATTAAATATATAACATATGACAGAACGAAGGCACAGTCAGAAACATGCATAAATGAACTTATTTGCCCCAGGTCGGTGAAGTTCCTTACCAGAAACATCAGAGAAATGTTATTCAAAACAGCAAATGGAATTTGAGAAAATGTTCCAAAGAAAATCATATTTTTTCCAAAAAAGAAGTGCAAGAAGTAAGAGTCTTGAATAAGACTGTTCCGTTGAAAACTGAACTGCAGTTTCAAATGCTCAGCATCAGAGGGGAATATTTCATTGAATCATAGAATGGTTTGGGTTGGAAGGGACCTTAAAGATCATCCAGTCCCACCCCCTTGCCATGGGCAGGGACACCTCCCACCAGACCACGTTGCTCAAAGCCCCATCCAACCTGGCCTTGAACCCTCCAGGGATGGGGCAGCCACAGCTTCTCGGGGCAACCTGGGCCAGGCTCTCACCACCCTCACAGCAAAGAAGTTCTTCCCCACATCTCATCTCCATCTCCCCTCTTTCAGTGTCAAACCTTTCCCCCTCCTCCTATGGCTCCCCTCCCTCATCAAGAGTCCCTCCCCAGCTTTCCTGCAGCCCCTTTAGGTACTGGAAGGGGCTCTAAGGTCTCCCTGGAGCCTTCTCTTCTCCAGGCTGAACCCCCCCAATTCTCTCAGCCTGTCCTCACACCAGAGGGGCTCCAGCCCTCACGGCATGGAGCAACAGGACTACGGGTAACAGGCCTCAAATTGAAAGAGGGGAGATTTAGATTAGCTATTGGGAAGTAATTTTTCACTCTGAGGGTGGTGAGACCGTGGCCCAAGTTGCCCAGAGAAGCTGTGGATGCCCCATCCCTGGAGGGGTTCAAGGCCAGGCTGGACAGGGCTTTGAGCAACCTGGTCTAGTGGAAAGTGTCCCTGCCCAGGGCAGGAGTGTGGGACTGGATGGTCTTTAAGGTCTCTTCCAACTCGAACCATTCTATTACGATCTTCCTGCCAGAGGAATGCCATGGGTCACCCCAACCTAGAAGTAATAAAACCTCCAAACCTGCAACAAATGATTCTACAATAAACTGTGAAAAACCTTCATTTTATTCAGAAAAACTTGTTTTCAAGATGTTTCCCTCCATCTGCATTAGCATTAGGTGACTGACCACCTCCTAAGCAGCTGATACAGCACAGCCCTGACCACCTGGAGCAGCCCCCTCCGGCTCAAAGACTCACAGAATGATATGGAGTTGGAAGGGACCTCTGGAGATCATCTAGTCCAACCCCCTGCCAGAGCAGGTCCACCCAGAGCAGGTTGCACAGGAACGTATCCAGGTGGGTTTTGAAGGTCTCCAGAGAAGGAGACTCCACCACCTCTCTGGGCAGCCTCTTCCAGGGCTCTGACACCCTCACAGGAAAGAAGTTCCTCCTCAGGTTTAGCTGGAACTTCCTATGTCCATGTTTGTGCCCGTTCCCTCTTGTCCTGTTCCTGGGCACCACTGAAAAAAGACTGGCCCCATCCTCCTGACACCCACCCTGCAAGTATTTATAGGTGTTGATCAGATCCCCCCTCAGCCTTCTCTTCTCCAGACTAAAAAGCCCCAAGTCCCTCAGCCTTTCCTCATCAGAGAGATGCTCCAGGCCCCTCAGCATCTTTGTGGTCCTCTGCTGTCCCCTCTCCAGCAGTTCCCTGTCCTTCTTGAACTGGGGAGCCCAGAACTGGACCCAGTGCTCCAGATGGGCTCCCACACTCAAGCAACTTGTCTCGTTCTAAAGTAAATATAATTTAATTCCCTCCTGTGAACAGAAATCGCTCTCAGATGGAAAAACTAAAGCATTTCTTCCAATGATCAGAAGTGTCTTTTTCTAAGCGTAGCCTGGCAAACTTCTGATCTTAAAAGTAACAAAGAACAGGTGAAGTATTAAAAAAACCCCGCAATAAAATTTTAAATCTTTGCTTTGATGGCAAGCTGGGGTTTATTCCAAATTACTAAACTGCTAACAAATTTCTTCCATGTTTAACACTAAGCTGCTTTTGAAACATGCGCTTTTGATATTGAGTTTCGACTCTGGATTCACCTCTCCTTTTTGAGCCGATTCCTGCAACACGGACCTACAGGAAAAGCTTAAAATTCCAAAAAAGGATGAGCAAAGCCTGGGTCCATGGAATAAGCCAGCAATTGATGTAGTTGAGAGCAAGACACATATTTGCAGTAGTAACATAATACAAATTTGTCTTCTCTGCATTCTGGAACTGCAGGAAAATTGGTGCTGACGAGCACTGGATGCAACCAACCTGGATGATATACACCCAGGTGAATTATTGAAAGTCCTTTTCCAACAGAAAACGCTATTTTCGTTATCTTTACAGTTGCTGCCAAGGAAATTCAAAAACAAGCTAGCGCAAAGCCAATTTTTGACTTTATATCTAATATATCATAGAATCATAGAATGGTTAGAGTTGGAAGGGACCTTAAAGATCATCCAGTTCCAACCCCCCCGCCATGGGCAGGGACACCTCCCACCAGACCAGGTTGCTCTAAGCCCCATCCAGCCTGGCCTTAAACACTTCCAGGGATGGGGCAGCCACAACTTCCCTGGGCAACCTCTTCCAGTGCTTCACCACCCTCACAGGAAAGAATTTCCTCCTAATATCTCATCTAAATCTCCCCTCTTCCAATTTAAAACCATTACCCCTTGTCCTGTCACTCCATCTCCTGACAAAGAGTCCCTCTCCGGCTCTCCTGGAGGCTCCCTTCAGATATTGGAAGGCTGCTATGAGGTCTCCCCGGAGCCTTCTCTTCTCCAGGCTGAACAACCCCAGCTCTCTCAGCCTGTCTTCATAGGGGAGGTGCTCCATCCTTCTGATCATCTCCGTGGCCCTCCGCTGGACCCGTTCCAACAGGTCCATGTCCTTCCTGTGTTGAGGACTCCAAAGCTGGACACAGTATTCCAGGTGGGGTCTCACGAGCACATGTACTTTATATCTCATGAGGTATGAATTAGCATTCTTGCAGGTGAATAAGGAATGTGTTAAATACACTGTTTCTACCTAAGTACCAGCAGAAACGAGCTCTGTTTCTGCGCGGGGGGTTAAGGTGCACATATAAAGGAATATTACGACGGCCCCCAAGCAGTTCGTTTGAGCTAAGTGGCAATTATTTATTTATTTTTAGCCCAGCAGATGAATTATTTCAGTATCAAAATTATCCTGGAAGCGATCACGTATTCCTGATTCTGGCTGCTCGACAAAGCAAACAAACCACGTCTATCACAAGAGACTCTGTTTTCTGTATTTGCCATTCTCAAGTCAAGGGAGAAAACAAACCGTAATATTTTGGTTTTTAAGCTGACAGTCAATTATTAAGAAAGGATCCGAAGAGTTTCACAGGGCTTTAGTGGGATGGATGACTAACGCGGTTCCAGATTACCCAGTGCAGAGCTCGGCTGTGATTTCTCTTCCCAAACAAGCGAACGTCTCTTTATTGCTGTTCTCCAAAGACCTGGTACCGTGTAAACGCACTCAGGAGAACGCAAACTGGGTGGCAACAGGAACAATTCTTCCCCAAGAAAACCGTCCAGTTTCTTTTAACTTAACACCACTCAGGAGTAACCAAAAATAACAACCATTCCGTTTTGTCATTCTTTTGGAAGCAAATCTTAAGCCTGGGAACTTCTACACGCTCTAAGTATTCAGTTACAAAGGTTCATTCAGTTAAAACTTACCCTGCTGGAAGTCTCCAGTAAAAACTGGAATGTGTTTTGTACAGCTTGGCACGTCTCTAGTTCAGTCCTGCTGAATGCCATTAAATAATCCTTAAGGTGATCATATACATTGCCGTCAAGAGCCTGCAGGAGGGAAAGAATTTGAGAAAATTCAGAAAGGAATTCAGAAAAGCAGTATGTGCTTTGGAATAGGATTTGTTAATATTCATGGTCAAATTTGTAAGATGCTCATATTATTTCTTTTAATAGATATTAATCTATAATTATTAGGCTGGATGACAAGTGGACACCGGGAGGGATGGCAGTGCTTTATTTCCATTAGATGGCACCACAGAGCACCGTAACAATATCGGGTTATAATAAATGATTTCCATCCAGTTGTGTAACACCAGCCATCGCAGAACGGTGAGGTCGGGTCCGGGTAAGGGAACGTGCTCTGGGAAAAGTCATTTCTGTCAAGGAAGAGACCTGGTCACTGCAAGGATACGGGGCTTCCACCAGCCAGAGCATCCCTCGAGTCACTGGACCACACTCCAAATGACGCTACCAAGACACTCAACATCTGCGTGCTCCAGATACACAGCTATTTGCTAATTAAAAACTGCTAATCAATACTGTACATTTTATATAAACCCAACACATCTCTTCTGTGCACAGAAATACCAAGTACGTAACAAAAATGTATGTACGACATCAAAGTTCCAACTCAAAAGCCCTGTTGTGACCAGAGCTGTAAAATCACAGAATCATAGAATGCTATGGGGTTGGAAGGGACCTCTGGAGATCATCTAGTCCAACCCCCTGCCAGAGCAGGTCCACCCAGAGCAGGTTGCACAAGAACGTGTCCAGGCGGGTTTTTAATGTCTCCAGAGATGGAGACTCCACCACCTCTCTGGGCAGCCTCTTCCAGGGCTCTGACACCCTCAAAGTGAAGAAGTTCCTCCTCAGGTTTAGGTGGAACTTCTTATGTTCAAGTTTGTGCCCATTTCCTCTTGTCCTGTCCCTGGGCACCACTGGAAAAAGACTGGCCCCATCCTCCTGACACCCACCCTTTAAGTATTTATAGGTGTTGATCAGATCCCCCCTCAGTCTTCTCTTCTCCAGACTGAAAAACCCAAGTCCCTCAGCCTTTCCTGCTAAGAGAGATGCTCCAGGCCCCTCATCATCTTTGTAGCCCTCTGCTGTACCCTCTCCAGCAGTTCCCTGTCCTTCTTGAACTGGGGAGCCCAAAATCCCACGACATCCCCAGGTTACACGTAGGTTTAACGCAAGTTCTGTATTAAACATGTACAACTTTGTAAGAGACTGACAATTTCACTTAAATTTCACAAATATTCATTTAAATAGTATATATCAAATTTTACAGATAATCACTGAAACGGTATATTCATGGAAACAGTGTATTTCAGACCTCAACTGATTCAAGAGCGCTCTTCCACATAAAATTGCATTTGATTATTTAGATCATTTTGAAAAGTCGGGGAGGGAAAAAAAGGTGAAATCGTGCAAGGCTTAAGAAATAGTTTCTGCCCCAACAAAATCAAGCCCAACACTTAAGAGGAGGCCAAGAGACACATGTAAAACAGACACAAATTACTCGGAATTGGCAAAAAACCACAAGAGATTTTCCTTCTGCAAAAAAAAATTTTCACCCACCATCACCACCCAGCTCCAGCAACCACCAGACGGAATTAAATCTTAACATAAATACATCCTCACTGAAGGATGCTTTGAAGAAAATAGTAAAAATGTAGGATTGGAATTCTCCGGTCCAAAATATTATATTCCCAATCTGCTTTAGAATCATAGAATCATAGAATCGTCCAGGTTGGAAGAGACCCTTGGGATCATCGAGTCCAACCATCTACCCTACTCTACAAAGTTCTCCCCTACACCATATCCCCCAACACCACATCTAAACGGCTCTTAAACACATCCAGGGATGGTGACTCAACCCCCTCCCTGGGCAGCCTGTTCCAATGCCCGACCACTCTTCCTGTGAAAAATTCTTTCCTAATGTTCAGTCTAAACCTACCCTGTTGGAGCTTGAAGCCGTTCCCTCTCGTTCTGTCATTAGTTACCTGTGAGAAGAGACCAGCACCAACCTCTCTACAGGGTCCTTTCAAGTAGTTGTAGAGAGTGATGAGGTCTCCCCTCAGCCTCCTCTTCCTCAGACTAAACAGTCCCAGCTCCTTCAACCGCTCTTCATAGGATTTGTTTTCCAGGCCCTTCACCAGCTTCGTTGCCCTCCTCTGCACTCGCTCCAGCACCTCAGTATCTCTCTTGGATTGAGGTGCCCAAAACTGGACACAGTACTCCAGGTGTGGCCTCACCAGCGCTGAGTACAGGGGGACAATCACCTCCCTACTTCTGCTGGTCACGCTATTTCTAATACAAGCCAGGATGCCGTTGGCTTTCTTGGCCACCTGGGCACACTGCCGGCTCATCTTCAGCCACTTGTCAATCAGAACCCCATATATATGTGCTTTATATCACACTGATTTCTTCCTCCTCCGCCTATAAAGCAGTTCCAAGCACAAACTGATTTTTTCCTTCAACCTTAGACATTAAACCTGCCTCAAACTTGCTGGTGAAAAAACTACAAAAAAACAAAGAAATGGGAATTTCTTGCAAGCCCCCCCCCCAAGCAGGTGGTTCACTCAGCAGCCCGAGCAGAGACTGCAGCCCCCGCCACGGAAAGGTGAAGGGAAGGGAAGGAAGAGGGACCATACGGATGGGAAAGAGCTATAGGTTAATGCCTCCAGGTTCTTACCAGTGATGTCAGCTCTACCAAATTAACAGCATTTTTAAAAAAGTTGTTATTAATAGAACGAGCATATACAATAAAATTAATAATTAATTATTTCTGTATTTTATATAAATAATAATAGCTAATAATAATAAAAAACGATTGCATAAATCTTAATCTAAATCTGATCTTAAAGGTCTGTTCCAACCGAAATGATTCTATGATTCTATTCTCTCCTCCCAAGGAACAGGTGATGGGACAAGAGGAAACGGCCTCAAGTCGCGCCAGGAGAGGTTTAAGATGGAGATTAGGAAAAATTTCTACACCAAAAGGGATTGTCAAACCTTGGAAAAGGCTGCCCAGGGCAGTGGTGGAGTCACCATCCCTGGAGGGATTTCAATGCCGGGCAGACGTGGTGCTGAGGGACGTGGGTCAGTGGTGGGTTTGTCAGTGTTGGGTTAACAGTTTGACTCGATGACCTTAATGGTCTCTTCCAACCTAAATGAGCTTATGATTTCAAACTAAAATAATAAAATAACTCTATAAGATGAAAATTATGGCTGGGATGCTCATTTGACAAAGATGTCGGGAAATTCCCAGCCACAAATCCCTAAAAACCTACAGCAATATACGGATGCAGCTTGAGTTCTGGTCTTTCTTGGTACAGACAAGAGCTTTACTGGTGTCACCTTGAGGTGCACATTCGTTCCAGGAGGCGCAGTCCCAGACGGGCAGGAGGATTTTAACACTTCGTGAGCTTTTATAACGTTGAAGGGATGAGCCCTCAGTGTCATCGTTATATGAGTGCCGAAGTTAACATCCTATTCCAAGGGCATTTATTTTCACATCAAATACGCCAGTCCCTATAACAGGTCTGTCCTGCACTTTCAGAGAATACAAATGATGTATAAAATTGCCAAAACCAGCCGTGCTCTCAGGAAAACCGCTGCACGACGATGGCAATCCTCAAACTCCCCCAAACACAGGACTTACAGACTTTTGTCATCGAGCAGATCTGTCCCCAAAGCTTTTCAGAGCAAACAACGGGCTGGAGAGCAACGCTGCTAATAAACGTAAATAAATAGTTTAAAACTTGGCAAAGCAATTACAAATGCCCAGTTTGCGAAGGAGCTGTGCTATTTTTAATTCCATTTTGCTATCAATGAGTATTTCAGAGCTCGATCCCTCTGCCTTTGTATCAAGCCCATATGTTGGTTTGATGTTAAACCCAGCAGGAAGGGGTTCGTGTCGTTCTACGTCGGATTTTTATCTGCGGGATAAACTTTTTAGAGTCAACAGAGAGAAGCTGGGACTGCTGGGGTGTGATTCCTCTCCCTCTAGGACAGATGGCTAAAATAGGTCAGATGAAACGCAGAATGTTAAGTGCCTCTTCCTCTTCACTGCCCATAAATGTATGGTGGGACTCAATGATCTCAAAGGTCCCTTCCAACCATGAAGATTCTGTGATTCTGTGAAATAGCGCCCCGACAACTAGCTTAGATGGACACCTCGGTCATAAAAACCTGGGTGAGATGAAGTCCATCTCAACTCAACAAGTGTTGATTCTCAGGAACTCGTATCTACCGAGCACTAGGAATTAACTTTTCCCTATAGTTGAGTGGCGCGGTCGACAGGCTGGAGGGAAGGGATGCCATCCAGAGGGACCTGGACAGGCTGGAGAGGTGGGCTCGTGCAAACCTCATGAAGTTCAACCAGGCCAAGTGCAGGGTCCTGCACCTGGGATGTGGCAATCCCAGGCACAACTCCAGGTTGGGCGGAGAATGGCTGGAGAGCAGCCCTGAGGAGAAGGACTTGGGGGTGTTGGTGGATGAGAAGCTCAACATGAGCCGGCAATGTGCGCTGGCAGCCCAGAAAGCCAACCCCATCCTGGGCTGCATCAAGAGAAGTGTGGCCAGCAAGTCGCGGGAGGTGATTCTACCCCTCTACTCTGCGCTCGTGAGACCCCACCTGGAATACTGTGTCCAGCTTTGGAGTCCTCAACACAGGAAGGACATGGACCTGTTGGAACGGGTCCAGCGGAGGGCCACGGAGATGATCAGAGGGCTGGAGCACCTCCCCTGTGAAGACAGGCTGAGAGAGTTGGGGTTGTTCAGCCTGGAGAAGAGAAGGCTCCGGGGACACCTCATAGCAGCCTTCCAATATCTGAAGGGAGCCTCCAGGAGAGCCGGAGAGGGACTCTTTGTCAGGAGATGCAGTGACAGGACAAGGGGTAATGGTTTTAAATTGGAAGAGGGGAGATTTAGATGAGATATTAGGAGGAAATTCTTTCCTGTGAGGGTGGTGAAGCACTGGAACAGGTTGCCCAGGGAAGTTGTGGATGCCCCATCCCTGGAAGTGTTTAAGGCCAGGCTGGATGGGGCTTTGAGCAACCTGCTCTAGTGGAGGTGTCCCTGCCCAGGGCAGGGGGTTGGAACTGGATGATCTTTAAGGTCCCTTCCAACCCTAACCATTCTATGATTCTATGAATATAGAATGATATGTAAACTTTAATTTTATTTTTCCCCCTCACTCCTCTTGCCATGAACATGGCCACGCAGAGTTCTGCCAGATATGGAACATGGGCTGGATATGCCAGAATATCCCCCCAGAGCGACAGAGAGATACATAGAAATATAGGAAATACAGGAAAGAACATCAAAGAAAAGCATGGCGAAACATTAGGAAGCACACAAACTGTCAGCGTGAGAAAAGTACCTTTCTTCTTTCATTAATTAAAAGCAGTTTCAATATGATGAAGTTCTTAAATACCGCTGAGAGCTGCCAGATTTGCCATGATTAAATGGATGCCCATGAGCCAGCAATGTGCCCTTGTGGCCAAGAAGGCCAATGGCATCCTGGGGGGCATCAGGAAGAGTGGGACCAGCAGGTGGAGGGAGGTCATCCTGCCCCTCTGCTCTGCCCTGGTGAGGCCCCATCTGGAGCACTGGGTCCAGTTCTGGGCTCCACAGTTCAAGAAGGACAGGGAACTGCTGGAGAGGGTACAGCAGAGGGCTACAAAGATGATGAGGGGCCTGGAGCATCTCTCTTAGGAAGAAAGGCTGAGGGACTTGGGTCTTTTTAGTCTGGAGAAGAGAAGACTGAGGGGGGATCTGATCAACACCTATAAATACTTAAAGGGTGGGTGTCGAGAGGACGGGGCCAGTCTTTTTTCAGTGGTGCCCAGGGACAGGACAAGAGGAAATGGGCACAAACTTGAACATAAGAAGTTCCACCTAAACCTGAGGAGGAACTTCTTCACTTTGAGGGTGGCAGAGCCCTGGAAGAGGCTGCCCAGAGAGGTGGTGGAGTCTCCATCTCTGGAGACATTCAAAACCCCACCTGGACACGTTCCTGTGGGACCTGCTCTGGGTGGACCTGCTCTGGCAGGGGGTTGGACTAGATGATCTCCAGAGGTCCCTTCCAACCCCATATCATTCCTGTGATTCTGTGAAAGCCAGTGCGATATGACACGGACACATTTCTCAGCCAAAGAAAAACCCACAGCTCCAAAAAATCCTAAAAACTCAGCATTGCACAGAAAAAATGACAATTCCATCCCATCGGTTACAGGATGAGAGCGCTGGTTGGGTACAAATTGCTTTCAATGATAATATGTCTATTCTCTCTATAAATCGGTAATTATTCTATCAAGCTGGATACGTTAATATTAAAACAAAAGATTTGAACTTGCTGAACTATACGGTAATAAATTAATATTCATGTGGGATTTTATAATACCGAATCTGAATCTCATTTCCTGACAAACAATTTGACCCAAACGACTGAACAGCCCAATTTGGATTTGAAAGAAAAAGGTCTTTTCAAAATTTCTGATCGTGCAATTTGAAGAGGAAACTGTAAAAAAAAAAGAAAAATAAAATAATAAAAAAATCCCCAAAATGCATTATTTTACTACAATGGCTTTTGTTCTCCTTCTGAATCTCAGGAGCTTATTAAATCACTTACTGTATTACAATCAGACTTAGAAACCTGTCTTTATCCAACCTCAAAAGAAAACCGAGATTTTTTAATTCTTATTTTTTTTTTAAACAAATCTGGTAATAGAACTACAATAATGTGAAGTTAAGTACCACAGAATTACCATTTCCAAGGAGAGGAAAAAAGTCAACGCTTTTTAAGAAATAATTTCTTTACAGTGAAATTGTCACCCTAAAGGTAAAAAACTTTTTCCTCACCTGAACTCAAGTTTTAGCAGAAATTGGCTGATTTTAAGACGGACAAAAATTGAAACTGTTAAGAAAGACAATGGATGCAAAACCAAATTAAAGTGTATTTTTATTAGAAACCCTATACGTTAATTCAAATTGATAAAATGACAAGGCGGGGTGGGTGGCAAGAACAGCTCATAGAATCATAGAATCATCATAGAATCATAGAATGGTTAGAGTTGGAAGGGACCTTAAAGATCATCCAGTTCCAACCCCCCTGCCACGGGCAGGGACACCTCCCACCAGACCAGGTTGCTCAAAGCCCCATCCAGCCTGGCCTTAAACACTTCCAGGGATGGGGCAGCCACAACCTCCCTGGGCAACCTCTTCCAATGCCTCACCACCCTCACAGGAAAGAATTTCCTCCTAATATCTCATCTAAATCTCCCCTCTTCCAATTTAAAACCATTACCCCTTGTCCTGTCACTCCATCTCCTGACAAAGAGTCCCTCTCCGGCTCTCCTGGAGGCTCCCTTCAGATATTGGAAGGATTCTCTGATTTCAACAAAGTCTCAAGTATGACAAAACCCTTCAGTCCCAATTTTGATCATCATTTTGAAGAGGTTTTCCTTTTTTAATTCAAGAGATTGTATTAGACATTTCAGGAACTAACTTCTCCTCTTCTCTTCTCTTCTCTTCTCTTCTCTTCTCTTCTCTTCTCTTCTCTTCTCTTCTCTTCTCTTCTCTTCTAAACTCATATGCACCAGTTTTAATCACTCACTGAGACTTCCTCAAAAGCAAAGATGTAAATAAAACTATTTACAGATGTTGTTAGTACATCTGGTTGCCTTTTGGCTGTTGATCTTCATCTAAACTGATAAGGCACGACTTAGAAAAGACCGTGGTGAACGCATCGTGTTCATTCACGTAACTTAATTCTTGGAGAAGAGGGAGAACAAGCTAAACCACTGTGCATTTTTTTATTTTAAAAGACTCATTCCTTCTCCAATCCCACAGAAAAAATGGAAATTATTTGACCCACATGTAACACAAGACCAGAGTGGTGCAAAGGCACCAAGGTGGGTCTTCCATGGTATCTCACTTATTTCGAAAATACTCCGGTTATTCTACCCGTGTTTGTCTTGCAACAGAAACCGTGAAGCCGTGCTGAAGCTTTGCATCGTATTTTTTACAGCTTAAACTCAGGTGTTCGAATTAAACCTCTCATTTAGTGATCAGGATCCACCAGGCACCAAAACTTGGACCTTACAGTAAGTTAAAATCCCACAATTAAAACCACCCTTGTAAAGCCACATGGGTGTTCACTGACTAATTTACACCGGTCTCATCTGAATCAGCACTGCCTGGAAATAATTTTATATTTTTAAACATGAGCACTTGTAGTTTTAGATCTTTTTGAACTCCTTAACCGTTCCTGGAACCCCACTCCTTAAACAAGGCTACCATCGTGGATAAAATTAAGTTTTCATTTGTAAACATCCATCTTTTTTTTTTTTAATTTTGTTGAGCTGATCATAGAATCATAGAATCATCAAATGATTCGGGCTGGAAGAGAACTTAAAGACCATTCAGTTCCAACCCCCTGCCATGGGCAGGGACACCTCCCACCAGACCAGGTTGCTCAAAGCCCCATCCAACCTGGCCTTGAACCCCTCCAAGGATGGGGCAGCCACAGCTTCTCTGGGCAACCTGGGCTAGGGTCTCACCACCCTCACAGCAAAGAACTTCTTCCCCACATCACATCTCAATCTCCCCTCTTTCAGTGTCAAACCCTTCCCCCTCCTCCTATGGCTCCCCTCCCTCATCAAGAGTCCCTCCCCAGCTTTCCTGCAGCCCCTTGAGGGACTGGAAGGGGCTTGAAGGTCTCCCCGGAGTCTTCTCTTCTCCAGGCTGAACCCCCCCAACTCTCTCAGCCTGTCCTCCCAGCAGAGGGGCTCCAGCCCTCCCAGTATCTCCGTGGCCTCCTCTGGCCCCGTTCCTTCCTTCCTGATGCAACTCAACACTTCACCTGTGCTCATTTTACGCCCAACATTAAAAACCTTGACAAACACTTCGTGAAGCTACCACCACTTTGCCGGAAACAATAAGAGCTGATGTTGAAGGGCAAGAATTTCCTTAGATGGGTGGAGGGAACAGACCAAAATTAGATGTGCCCCTGCCCCACCCGGATACAGGCCGAAAATGAAAAGATAAGGAAAAAGTTTTAAACGAACCGAACAAAAATCATTGTGTTTGCGGAGGGACAGTTTTCTATGGAGTCAATGGGATTGCATCACGGGAATGTTGGTATTTTCCTGTTGAGTAATCAAAGCGAACCCCTCAAATACAACGGGAGATCTGTATCACAGATGCCTTCTCTTTATTTTTGGGGGCCTGTTAAAAATTAAAACGTAATTCTTACACCACCTTATTCTCATTTGCACTAAAACCCCTGTTTTATTTATCCCTGATCTGATTTATTTTGAAAACAACCCGTAACCCATTAAGACCAGTGACTTGATTTTTCACCCTTTGTTTTCCGTAACACTAAACTTCTTCTTACTTAACATTAAAAAAACCCAAAACAATATAAATTACCTAACATGCACGCTGAGGGAAGCTTTTTGAATGTTTGTGTTTAAAACTTACGTCTATAATCCATTAAATAAACAGCGCGATCTGACGGACGGTGCAGTCTGGGAATTTTCAGTTGAATGATTTTGGCAAATGAGACTCCAAGCGTTTCAGTTTTTATACGCGAATCCCTCAGAATACATAAAGGAATATCCATAGGAAAGGTAAAATAATAGCTAAACTGTTAACAGGATTTATTACTTTTAGCTTGAGCATCCTTCTGGGTCTCTGAGAGGTTAAAACCAGAAGTAGTTTGGACCTGTTTTATCCCGTGTGTGGCAATGGCTCTCGGATTATTTGACAGCGAAGGATAGAGTATTTTAAAAACTCGTCTAAAACTCTGAAGTAATAAAGTCAACAACTCGAATCAGCTGCCTTTGCCCAACTCAGCAGTATTCGGATCAGTGATACGGGACAGCATTTCCCAAGGACACCGGGGGAGAAAGGAAGGAAGGTCAGGAAAACCCATCCTTTTCAGCGAACAGTTACATTCCATGGTGATTTTCCCTTAAAAATGCTGATTCCTGGTAGTAGTTTATTGTAGGCACCAACTTCTCCTACTCCAGAAGAGGAGCTTGTTTTCTTTAAATCCTTTTCTTTTTAAATTCCTCCATCACTGCAGTATTTGTCACTGCTGAAATACTCTTCTTCTCCATCAAGACATCCGAAGATGAAAATAAATCAGATCTGTGAGCATTTGTCAACAAAAAGCGACTTCTGAATCTAAATTACCAACAAACCTGAGATCAAAGCAGGAGAAGTGTCCCTGAACAGCACGTCTGCAGCCACCCTGTATCTGTTGACATGAAACTACTGCTGGTTTCTGCAGTTCTCAGTCATCGCAATCCTGGAGGAACAACTGCGCCGTGTCTGCCCCCATCACGATATTGAAGTCTGAAGCCTGGCTTAAAGATGACTGGGAGGCTGCTGCCCTTCATCGGCTCAGCATCTGAGAAAAATCCCATTTCTCTGCTAAACCATATGTGCAAGAAGAGAAAGCTGCAAAAAAAACCAGCCCTACCCTCTTTGCCAGATCAGAAAGTTAGTACTGGATTTTCTCAGCCTACAAGGAGAAAGGACAGGAGAGACAAGGACCTGTTGGAGCGGGGCCAGAGGAGGCCATGGAGATGCTGGGAGGGCTGGAGCCCCTCTGCTGGGAGGACAGGCTGAGAGAGTTGGGGGGGTTCAGCCTGGAGAAGAGAAGGCTCCGGGGAGACCTTCGAGCCCCTTCCAGTCCCTCAAGGGGAGGGCTTCAGGAAAGCTGGGGAGGGACTCTTGGTGAGGGAGGGGAGCCATAGGAGGAGGGGGAAGGGTTTGACACTGAAAGAGGGGAGATTGAGATGAGATCTGGGGAAGAAGTTCTTTGCTGTGAGGGTGGTGAGAGCCTGGTCCAGGTTTCCCAGAGAAGCTGTGGCTGCCCCATCCCTGGAGGGGTTCAAGGCCAGGTTGGAGGGGGCTTTGAGCAACCTGGTCTGGTGGGAGGTGTCCCTGCCCATGGCTGCGGGGTTGGAACTGGATGGTCTTTAAGGTCCCTTCCAATCCAAACCAAACCATTCAGTGTCTCACCACCCTCAGCGTAAAAATATTCTTAGATCTAGTCTAAATCTCCCCTCTTTCAGTTTAAAACCGTTCCCCCTCGTCCTATGGCTCCCCTCATTCATCAAGAGTCCCTCCCCAGCTTTCCTGGAGCCCCTTTAGGGACTGGAAGGGGCTCGAAGGTCTCCCCGGAGCCTTCTCTTTCCAGGCTGAACCCCCCCAACTCTCTCAGCCTGGATTAAAACTGCTTTTGATGGCTTCCTCTGTAACCCGGCATCTTCAGCTCCACTCTGGAAGTATTTCAGTAGGTACCAACCCTGAAGTACAGGTGGACAGCCAAGTGTCCTGGGCACCTCAGCTGTCCTCAGCTCCTGCAGTACCTGGTTTATCTGAATGTTGAGAGTTGTCAGACACAAAGTATCAGCCAAAACACACAAAACCAGTAGTAACTCACAGACATTTTTACTTTGCCAGCTCTTACTGCACTTAGAGCAAACTCTTCTGCATCCCCTGCCTCCAAACTGTTCATGTCTCCTTGAAACGAAGAAGGTTTTGGCCCAGTAACTCAAGAGTCTCTGTAGAAAGATCCTCTGCCACCTCTCTGCAAAAATATATGAAGTGTCTATTTAAATCAACAAAGGCTGGAGAAGGTATTTTAGTTTCCTCATTTTTTTCTCCCAGCCTAGAGAAAGAGCTTTCATCATGGCCAACATGAGAATAATAAACAGTAGAAGACAACAAGTGCCCTGACTTCTGTTTGCTCCTCTTTCAGCTCAGCGCCCACAAACACACTCTGCACTTTCCCTTACCCCAGCGCTTTGTATTTTCTAGTGTCAATAGTTTCGGACTTGTTTGCAAGTTCTTTGTTTGGTCTCATTAGTCACTTGACGATCGCTCTGCACATCATTTTGTTCCTTTACAATTTAGGCAGGGTCATTGTTTTTAACGGCAAAACCCGTTGTCGCTGGTGCACTGAAGTCTACTCTCAGCATAGAAAAACACAGAATGACCAGCAGATGCCCATCACCTTCCCCAAATCCAGAGACAAAGTTCCTTTAAAAGAATTATAAGCAAAATTCATTATAAGCAAAATTAATGACGATATTGAGTATTCCTAGATTCGTCTCCACGGATCTCATGGTAGCGCCCTGTAGCTGTCCCGTTTAATGATGAGGAGGTCGGTGAACGGAGACACCGAAGGAAGTCTCCTTTAGAAATTCTTTCTAGAAATAATATAAATAATTCTTTGCCCCACAAGGGCCTGAGAGTTACCCGATGAAGGTAAATTAACGATTCAGTGTTCACGAATAATTCTTAAATAAGTGGGAATACCCTGATGTAAGATTCCCCTAAGAATGGGAAAAAAAAAAAAATCAGATCTTCAAAAATTCTACTCTATAAGACTTAAAAAAACCTGGAAGAGGAAACCAGATTCATTATAATCTAGAAATAAAAATCTTTGGGAAAGGCAGGTGGAAGCATCCTCTCCGAAGATTTCTTGGACCTATTTTGCTTTTTCTTTCATAGCACTGGAATAAATCCCAAGGGGATCGATCCTTCTTCGGACATGACTGATTTTCAATAAATTGCCCTGGCGCAACCGGCTTTGCTTTTGTACTTCCTCGTTCTTGGAAAAAAAAAAACTCTGGCTCCGAACCAATGCTCCGAAGGCGGCTTCGTGGCAGATTGTCACCGTCACGTTACCTTTGTATCTGAAGAGTACTCTGTACTGTTCCTGCCACTAACGTTTGGCTTCCCTCACGCAGAAAAATGTAAATTTAAATCAGCCTTTTGCCACTGATTTCTGCCATTTGAGGATTCTTACGCTGACCACATCATCATCATCATCATCATCATCATCATCATCATCATCATCATCATCACGACTGCTGAACAGCACTGGAGTGTGTGGTATTTGCAGTTGCCTTCCTTATTTTTTTCTTCAGTAGGAAAATGTACCCAACAATGAATTGTTTTGTTGCTCAGTTTTAAAAAAAATTATATATTTTAAACATAATTTAGAAGGTAGGGTCAAGAAACAAACTTTGCCGGAGAATGGGCTAGAACCACGACGAATGGTTAGAATCATAGAATCATAGAATCATCCAGGTTGGAAGAGACCCTTGGGATCATCGAGTCCAACCATCAGCCCTACTCTACAAAGTTCTCCCCTACACCATATCCCCCAACACCACATCTAAACGGCTCTTAAACACATCCAGGGATGGTGACTCAACCCCCTCCCTGGGCAGCCTGTTCCAATGCCCGACCACTCTTCCTGTGAAAAATTCTTTCCTAATGTTCAGTCTAAACCTACCCTGTTGGAGCTTGAAGCCATTCCCTCTTGTTCTGTCATTAATTACCTGTGAGAAGAGACCAGCACCAGCCTCTCTACAGTGTCCTTTCAAGTAGTTGTAGAGAGTGATGAGGTCTCCCCTCAGCCTCCTCTTCCTCAGACTAAACAGTCCCAGTTCTATGAATGGTTCTAACGAACCTTTGCTCCTCCGAGATTTCATCACACACAAACACAGCCCCGTCGCCAAGAAAGCTCTCAAAATTTTTCCTTACTATAGAATTCCGAAGGTGTGGATTTACCAGCAAGTCCCCACAGAAGCCTTTGTACTAAAAAGTAAACATCCTTGACTCAGGCACTCTGGCTCTTCTGGATAAGTCTCAAAACCTTCTATGTTTTACAAGAGTACAGACCAAGGAAAAGAAACCTTAAAGTGACACAACTGTGCGTGTGAAAATGTGTTTCACACCAAATCCCGTGTTTCTTAATAGTTAAAAATACTCCCTTGGCAGATAAAATGCATTAAAAAGTATTATAAAAAAAAAAAAAAAAAGAAATCAGATATGATCATATGGATTCCTCATGAGCTTTTATTTTCTCCTTTGCATCCTTCCGTGGTTTTAACCATTTATTTTGCCATTGCTGGTTTTAGTTTTTGTCCAGTTGATTCAATCTCTGTATTAGCATTTTAACAGCAGTTAATATTTTTTCGCCCACTGTGCTTTTCGTTTACTTTTCCAAATAAATCTGTTGAACAAAAACTTTCCTGCTCCAACACAGGCTGTTCTTCCCATTTCCTATTCGGATTTAGTTGGGGTTGTTCAGCCTGGAGAAGAGAAGGCTCCGGGGACACCTCACAGCAGCCTTCCAATATCTGAAGGGAGCCTCCAGGAGAGCCGGAGAGGGACTCTTTGTCAGGAGATGGAGTGACAGGACAAGGGGTAATGGTTTTAAATTGGAAGAGGGGAGGTTTAGATGAGATATTAGGAGGAAATTCTTTCCTGTGAGGGTGGTGAGGCATTGGAACAGGTTGCCCAGGGAAGTTGTGGCTGCCCCATCCCTGGAAGTGTTTAAGGCCAGGCTGGATGGGGCTTTGAGCAACCTACTCTAGTGGAGGTGTCCCTGCCCATGGCAGGGGGGCTGGAACTCAATGATCTTTAAGGTCCCTTCCAACTCTAACCATTCTATGATTCTATGATTTATTGCTTCCATATGGGTTTTTTTCCCTGTATGTGGGTTTAAAGTTACCTGTCACTTCCAGCAAACTAGTCAGGGAACAGGCTTTTCAAAAGATGCTCTCAATAAGCTTAGTGATGGCAATAATGCAATATTAAAAACTTCATTTTATCTATTACTGAGCATTTCAGGATCTTATCACGCCAAGGAGACATAACATGCCGTTGACAAATGTATTACCGCACTGTCTAATCCACTAGACAAAGGGTTTTTACAGGATAATAAAGACATTTTCCAACTCAAATTAAAATGCATTTTTAAAATTTTATATTAAAACGTCAATTAATTAAAAAGTAGAATCACAGAATAGAATAATAGAATCAT
This sequence comes from Numenius arquata, assembly GCF_964106895.1. Classification (NCBI taxonomy): domain Eukaryota; kingdom Metazoa; phylum Chordata; class Aves; order Charadriiformes; family Scolopacidae; genus Numenius; species Numenius arquata. The sequence goes on from NC_133576.1 coordinate 139,496,757, forward strand.
AGAATGGTTTGGGTTGGAAGGGACCTTAAAGATCACCGAGTTCCAACCCCCCTGCCATGGGCAGGGACACCTCCCACCAGACCAGGTTGCTCAAAGCCCCATCCAGCCTGGCCTTGAACCCCTCCAGGGATTCTGGGCAACCTGGGCCAGTGCTTCACCACCCTCACAGGAAAGAATTTCTTTCTAGTATCTAATCTAAATCTCCCCTCTTTCAATTTAAAACCATTACCCCTCATCCTATCGATATTTCATTTTTGACGAAATTTAACCAATACAGGTAGCAAATTAAAAGTGATCATCTGGATCCATTGGAGCCAGTGGCAAAGATGAGCTGCTTTTAATCCTCCCTATATTCCCTGATCAAGAGTCCCTCCCCATCTCTCCTGGAGCCCCCTTTAGGGACTGGATGGCCATTATAAGGTCTCCCCAGAGTCTTCTCTTGTCCAGGTTGAACAATCTCAGCTCTCTCAGCCTGTCCTCACAGCAGAGGGGCTCCAGCCCTCACAGCATCTCCATGGCCCTCTGCTAGACCTGTTCCAACAGGTCCATGTCCTTCCTGTGTTGAGGACTCCAAAGCTGGACACAGTATTCCAGTTGGGGTCTCACGAGAGCAGAGTAGAGGGGTAGAATCACCTCCCTCGCCCTACTGGCCACACTTCTTTTGACACAGCTCAGGATGGGGTTGGCTTTCTGGGCTGCCAGCGCACATTGCCGGCTCATGTCGAGCTTCTCATCCACAAGCACTCCCAAGTCCTTCTCCTCAGGGCTGCTCTCCAGCCATTCTTTGCCCAACCTGGATTTGTGCCTGGGATTGCCACGTCCCAGGTGCAGGACCCTGCACTTGGCCTGGTTGAACTTCATAAGGTTTGCACGGGTCCACCTCTCAAGTATGAAAAGGGCAGAGCACATTCCATATAGCAACCCACCCTGTTCCTGAAAAGGCACTTACTAAAGGATTACCAAACACTCTTTACCAGTCGTATTAAAATTTAAGGACCAAAACCAAGTGCAACTATTTTTAGGAATTTTCGTCATCTACACAAATGAGCAACATGTTCTTAAAAGGAAACCGGCTCAGAGTCACCGTACTGTGATTACCGTCATAATTATAGAATCGGAGAACAATGAGAGAAATTATGGTGAGCAATAAAGGAAAAAACACGACGGGGATGTGCCAAAGGTAGAGCAGCTGTAGTGCAGCACAGCAGATTATTCCCTGTTTCCCAAATACCACTGGGGAATTCCACGTGTCAATGACACTTTATTACTTTTAGTAGTTCATTTATTCCCAAGGGAATCACCCTACCAATTCCTGCACACGCTCATCAGAAACACCAGTGGGAGAAGAGAGAGAGAATTTCAGTCTGAAATTTGTTATTTAAAATATTGCGAAAGGTTTGTCCCTTTTGAACAGATTCACCCCAAAACAAACCCAGGCAAAAAAAACAAAACATTATAAGCCCTTTTCCCAAACAAGTCTTGGTGGGTTCACTGGTTGCCTCATTTTCTCCAGAACCTGACGGTATTTTATGAGCTTCTGCTATTTGATACACAACAGCAATGGGTAACAAAAATCAACAGAAAAGTGAACAAAATGGGATCTGGTGGTGTTAATCTGTCTTTGAATTAAATCACTGCTTAAGCACGGTCTGAGTGGAAACACCTAAATATATTTTAGAATCGTAGAATCATAGAATTGTCTAGGTTGGAAGGGACCTTCAAGATCAAGTCCAACCACCAACCTAACTCTGATAAAATCCCATCACTAAACCCATCACTAAGCTCTATGTCAACTTGACTTTTAAATCCCTCCAGGGATGGTGCCTCAACCACTTCCCTGGGCAGCTCATTCCAAGGCTTAAGAACCCTTTCCGTGCAAACATTTTTCCTAATATCCAATCTGAACCTCCCCTGGCGCAACTTGAGGCCGTTTCCTCTTCTCCCATCGCCTGTTCCTTGGGAGAAGAGACCGACCCCCCCCCGGCTACACCCTCCTTTCAGGGAGCTGGAGAGAGCGAGAAGGTCTCCCCTCAGCCTCCTTTTCTCCAGGCTGAACACCCCCAGCTCCCTCAGCCGCTCCTCACAAGCCTTGTGCTCCAGACCCCTCACCAGCTCCGGTGCCCTTCTCTGGACACGCTCCAGCCCCTCAAGGTCTTTTTTTTTGGTGGTGAGGGGCCCAAAACTGGACACAGCCCTCAAGGTGGGGCCTCACCAGTGCCCAGGACAGGGGGACCTTCACCTCTCGAGTCCTACACACCACACTGTTCCTGATACAGGCCAGGAGGATGCCAGTGGCCTCCTTGGCCACCTGGGCACACTGCTGGCTCATGTTCAGCCAACAGTCGACCAACACCCCCAGGTCCTTTTCCACCGGGCAGCTCCAGTCACTCTGCCCCCAGCCTGTAGTGTCCATGAGGTTGGTGTGACCCAAGTGCAGGACCCGGCACTTGGCCTTGTTGAACCTCAGACCTGTTCAAACTTGTTTCAGCAGGGCTGCAAACTCTATGATTAATGATCAAACCTTGTTTAAAAACTATTTAATTTCCCACTTAATTTCCCAATAACACTGCTCCGATGTCCTAACGACAAGACATAGAATAGTGCAAGCAATGTTTAAATCACAGAGGAAGAGATGGCCAAGAACCTGGTAGGTTTGAGATTTCTTTGATACAAGGGCATCTTTAATACCTAGTTCTTTGATATTAAATGGAACAGGTTGGAACAGGTTGCCCAGGGAGGTTGTGGATGCCCCATCCCTGGAGGTGTTTAAGGCCAGGTTGGATGGGGCTTTGAGCAACCTGCTCTAGTGGGAGGTGTCCCTGCCCATGGCAGGGGGGTTGGAACTCGATGATCTTTAAGGTCCCTTCCAACTCCAATTCTATGATTCTGTGATTCTAAACATATTGAGACCTTCACCAATTCGATCAACATTATCTCTGATATCCCCTTTTAAATCTGAAACGGGGCTGCGAGACCCAGCTGGATAGCAGAGTCTGTGCTCAACGTGAATGTCAATGAATAGAATTTAAATGGAGATATTCGTACCTGAAATCACATATACATACCATAAAAATACACTAGAATAATCCCACACAATCAATGCCCATTGGGAAGAGGGTAGCATGACAGAAGCGGGTCAAATATTAAAACTTCTTAAATTATTTGGGAATACACAGTCACAAATACTTGTAAAGATTTTACTTAGAAAAAAGATGCTTCTCACTCAGATTTGCTGTCTTCCTTTTCTTCACCTTTTTCTTAGGACTCTGTATCTTTTTTAATTTCTCTTTTATTAAACCGAATCCTCATCTATTAAATTAAATTATTGTACCTATGGTCTAAAATAAAACACTGAACAATCCGATTAATAGGAGACCTTGAAAAATTTTATTTCTAATATCCTTTAGCTTGAACTAGAAACCTGATTTCTCCTGATCTCCACATACCTGGTTTTACACTTCAGGCAAAAGCACCTTCAAATAAATTTAGGCACCCAAAAATCAGGATATTGCCACAATTCTTTCAAACAATTTTTCTTCCAGTCTTTAGACCATTTTCAGCTCCCGTAACTTTGAGTTATGTGAAATTAAAGCCCTTCAACCTCAGCATTTAAACTTTCCTGAAGTTTTTGAAATCCGTTAAGGTTTTTAAAAGGTACTAATTGAAAGGTGCTTCTCGGTGCGGCCGGACGATGCTGCTGCGGAGGGGGAAGCGAATGCACCCCCAACAGATGGGGTTCTGATGGACCGGCTGATCTGAACAGGTTCTTCCCGTTAACAACGAGCAGCACTGGGCTCCAGAGAGCGGTTATTTATTTTAATTAGCACTCAAATCCTATCAACAGTTACCCTAGTGCTTCAATAATTTGTAAAACATTCTAAATATCCTCGCTCAGCTGGATTACACCGCTCCAGTTAGTCCATCATCTGGCATTAGGGATCTAATGGATCTACTGGTAGGGAATATTTGCTTCCCTTCCACGACATGGGGGTTTATCCTCGCTATAAAGCCTTTTTAGCCCAGATGACAACTTGAACAGATGGGATACATATTTTTTTTTCCTGTATGAAAACTAGCAGGTAGATAGACAAATCATATTGCAGGATTCAGCTCCCTCCTCGTCCTCCCTTGACCGCACTTTTCGGCCAGCTTTCCAATCAATTATCTTCCTGGCAGTTTGTAAATGCTAAATAGGAATTTCTTACCTCCTAATGCCCTTCTGTGGCCTAATTCCAATGGTGCACAGATCAGCTCCGTTCCCTTCCCTGCAGATGAGCTCGCAGGGAATCATAGAACAGTTCGGGTTGGAAGGGACCTTAAAGATCATCTAGGTCCAACCCCCTGCCCTGGGCAGGGACACCTCCCACCAGACCAGGTTGCTCAAAGCCCCATCCAACCTGGCCTTGAACACCTCCAGGGATGGGGCAGCCACAGCTTCTCTGGGCAACCTGGGCCAGGCTCTCACCACCCTCACGGCAAAGAAGTTCTTCCCCACATCTCATCTCAGTCTCCCCTTTTTCAGTTTAAAGCCCTTCCCCCTTGTCCTGTAGCTCCCCTCCCCGATCAAGAGTCCCTCCCCAGCTTTCCTGGAGCCCCTTGAGGGACTGGAAGGGGCTCCAAGGTCTCCCCGGAGCCTTCTCTTCTCCAGGCTGAACCCCCCCAACTCTCTCAGCCTGTCCTCCCAGCAGAGGGGCTCCAGCCCTCCCAGCATCTCCGTGGCCTCCTCTGGCCCCGCTCCAACAGGTCCATGTCTCTCCTGTGCTGAGGCCCCAGAGCTGGAGGCAGCACTGGGGGGGGTCTCCCCAGAGCGGAGCAGAGGGGCAGAATCCCCCCCCTCGCCCTGCTGGCCACGCTGCTGGGGATGCAGCCCAGGATGCGGGGGGCTTTCTGGGCTTCCAGCGCACGTTGCCGGCTCTTGTTGAGCTCCTGAGCTCTCTCCCCATACCAGCTGCACACCCCATTATTTGCCGGTGGAGCTCTGAGCTCATTACTGACCCCTCAAGAGGAGGTTTCATGTCACCTTTCAAGCCCGTGCTGAGACTCCCAGCACCCATAAAGGCTCACCAGCACCATCCTGGAATTCCACTGTAGGAAGAGACTCCAAGACAACAGTTTTTTAAAGAATATGCCTAAAGTACAGCTCAAACAGCCTTTGCCAACACAGCTCCTCACCTCCATCCATCCATAACAGCAAACACCTCCACCAGCACCGAACAGGCTTGGGTTGAAAGAGAGAAGCAAAGCTTTTCATGCTGAAAGATTAAAAAGCATCTCAAAATTTGACAGCCGCACCCTATGGACACCTTCTCGATTCCGTAAAATCTCTTCCCGGGTTTGCCTCCCTCTTGGGGTGACATCGAGACGTAAAAAAATAATAGATTAGAAGCCACTTTTCCAATAATTTCTTCTAGGACTTAATTACGTTTCAATTTCAGTGTGACATTTTCCATCTGGGCTTACCTCCTTCTTAGAATTCCTCTACCTCCTTCATAAGTTAAGTCCTTCTGAAATGTTTTCTCCTGCCATTAAACATATGAGACGCTACCTCAGCCCTCACAGGCTCCAGCAAAAGATGGCCGTTACGTTTTGCCACCTTCTAAACCGCTGTGTTCCTTGAGACAACAAAATCTATAGCAAGATTGTGCTTGAAAGATTTAAAAAATTATTCTCCCATTCCTAGAGGCTTTGGGAGAGGATTAAAACCTGCTCATCTTTGGCACTGGCTCCTCTGTGTCCAGATGATCGCTTTTAATTTGCAACCTGTATCGGTTAAATTTCATCAAAAATGAAATATCTAACAGGACAACCAGATATTTAATTTTTGATCAAGCAGCAGTTATTCACAGAAACCTTTGGATTTTACTTCGAATCATCCAATGGAGCATCTGAGCATTTTCAGTCCCAGTTCAGCCTGGAGCAAAGGAGGCTGAGGGGAGACCTTCTCGCTCTCTCCAACTACCTGAAAGGAGGGTGTAGCCAGGGGGGGGTCGGTCTCTTCTCCCAAGGAACAGGCCATGGGACAAGAGGAAATGGCCTCAAGATGTGTCAGGGGAGGTTTAGGATGGAGACTGGGAACAATTTCTTCATGGAAAGGGTGATCAAGCCTTGGAATGGGCTGCCCAGGGAGGTGGTTGAGGCACCATCCCCGGAGGTGTTCAAAAGACGGGTTGACATGGTGCTGGGGGACAAGGTTTAGTGATGGTTTGTCAGAGTTAGGTTGATGGTTGGACTAGATGATCTTGAAGGTCCCTTCCAACCTAGATGATTCTACAATTCTATGATTCTGATATAGGATATTACAGTTATTACAGATATAGGATATTATTAGATATGAGGAAAAATTTCTTCCCCCAAAAGGGTTGTCAAGCCTTGGACGAGGCTGCCCAGGGCAGTGGTGGAGTCACCATCCCTGGAGGTATCTAAAAGCCGGGCAGACGTGGTGCTGAGGGACATGGGTTGGTGGTGGGTTTGTCAGTGTTGGGTTGATGGTTGGACTCAATGATCTGAAAGGTCCCTTCCCTCAACCATTCTATGATTCTATAACTCCATCGTCACTCTGGTCCTAAATAACCACTCTGGGGAGACAGGACAGCCCGTTTCTCACCTAGAGAAGGCCTACAGTCTGCCATTCTACTTATACATACTATTAGTCCACCATTTCAATAAATTTTATAGTTTGGTATCTCGTTTAACAGGACAAAAACCTGTGCATGTGCGTTCAATTTTAAAGGACAAAACCTGTGCAACATCCATTCAATTTTGAAAATGGTACATGAGCTTTTCATGTGGTTTCAATGTAAACAGGAGTAAATTCCAAGTAACTCACTGAAACATGGGGAGGTTATAAATAACAGCAGATATTTATTTCAGGTTCAACAAGGCCAAGTGTCGGGTCCTGCACTTGGGTCACAACAACCCCATGGACTCTCCAGACTGGGGGAGAGTGGCTGGAGCTGCCCGGCAGAAAAGGACCTGGGGGTGTTGGTCAACAGGGGCTGAATATGAGCCAGCAGTGTGCCCAGGTGGCCAAGAAGGCCAACAGCAACCTGGCCTGTGTCAGGAACAGCGTGGTGAGTAGGACTCGAGAGGTGATCATCCCCCTGGACTGGGCACTGGTAAGGCCCCACCTCGAGGGCTGTGTCCAGTTTTGGGCCCCTCACTACCAAAAAAAAAAGACATCGAGGTGCTGGAGCATGTCCAGAGAAGGGCACCGGAGCTGGTGAGGGGTCTGGAGCACAAGTCTTGTGAGGAGCGGCTGAGGGAGCTGGGGGTGTTCAGCCTGGAGAAAAGGAGGCTGAGGGGAGACCTTCTCGCTCTCTCCAACTCCCTGAAAGGAGGGTGTAGCCAGGGGGGGTCTGTCTCTTCTCCCAAGGAACAGGCGATGGGAGAAGAGGAAACGGCCTCAAGTTGCACCAGGGGAGGTTCAGATTGGATATTAGGAAAAATGTTTGCACGGAAAGGGTTATTAAGCCTTGGAATGAGCTGCCCAGGGAAGTGGTTGAGGCACCATCCCTGGAGGGATTTAAAAGACGGGCTGAAATAGTGACATGTTGCTTAGTGACATGGTTTAGTGATGGTTTTTTTTTGTTGGTTTGGGGTTTTTTTTTTTGTTTTGTTTTGTTTTTTATCAGAGTTAGGTTGATGGTTGGAACGGATGATCTGAAAGGTCCCTTCCAACCTAGACAATGCTGTGATTCTATATAAATGCTGAGGAAAATGCACCTCTTCCCTCACGTCTTCAATTCTTCAAGTGAATCCAGAGCTTCTAAAAACAAAAACCCCCAATCAAAGAAAACCCCCGGGGATGGCCTGTTTGGGATTTCTGCCTCCGGGACTTCTAAAATAGGAATGTGGCATGTTTTTAGTTAAAACTTCTCGAGGTAGCCCCACCTGCTCCCACCACCGGAGTGTCCCAGGTGCTTCCTGAGCTGGGTTATTTCTCCGGGGCTGGCTAAAGAGCGACTGGGAGGCAGGAGGGTGTTTTCTGGCAGAACGAAGGATTTTGGGAACCGCTCCGCTTGTATTACAGCGCGGCTTTGAAATGAGATGGCAAAGTTTCATTTCCTGTTCAAAATGGAGAGTTTTGATGACATTTGACAGAAAAATCTTGAAGCCCCATCCAAATCCTAAACGGTTTCTACATAAAAATCTTTAAAAGCTGAAAAAAAAAAAGAAGTTTGGAAGTTTTGTGTTAACTCTTTAACCTAGGTTTCTCCATGAGACCGCCCGGGTTCCTGTTAAGTACCTCCTTCCTGATGTTAACCCCTACGTTGCTTTCCTTGTGCTCTCTTCCTAGCCGTGATTTTGAATTTTTTTTTTTTTTTTCTGGTTTTCCAGTCATTTTCCTTGTTCTACTGCCTTGCATTCAATCTTCAGCACCGATAATTTCTCTTTCGGTGGCTCCCACTCACTGCGCCACCGATCCCAGCCTCCCGTAAACTTCCTTGTATAAATACATCCGTGACTTCTTCTACGTAACCTCCTGCACAGGAAATACCTTTCACGAGCATCTGTAAAATCACACGACATCTTTTTTTTTTTCGCAATCAACCCTTTCCCGAAGTTGTTTCTGTCAAAAAGCCAAAGGAAAACCCGCTGACAAGTCAGGAGCATTATCAAGGAACAGTTTTATTAACCCACGAAAAATGATTATTGTTTTAAGATAATTAAGTGAGCTGCCCTGATTTATACATCAAGCTTTGCTGCGTTCCGTCTTTACACTATACACTCCCCACCCATATTTAGAGGAATAAATACGGAGCCCCCTGGGAAATAAAACAGCCTTTCTGGACCAAATGCTGAAACAAAGAATTGATTTGTGGTTAAACCACGAGGTGAGACAGAGCTGACTGTCATCAGGCAGATGTGACCATCGCTCAGTTTGTGATTCAGACCCACTCTTTTGTCTCGAGTTCAGCCTGGAAAAGCTGCGTGAACAGTAACGTGACCTTTCAGGGTACGAACAGTGGATCTGAAATTCAAAATATTAGATGCTACCATAGCTAGCAGTGACGGTACCACCTATTTTTCCAACCAGCTAAACTTCCCTGGCTTGTGATTTTGCCAAAATTGCCACCAGAAGCGGTCATCTTTCCGGTAGGAAGCTTCTTTTCACTTCCCTGTAAATGTTTACTCACAGTCAGCTGGAATATAAATGCTCAAAACTGTAGTTAGCACATATTCAATAGAATCATAGAATGGTCCAGGTTGGAAGGGACCTTTCAGATCATCAACCCAACACTGACAAAACCAACCCATGTCCCTCAGCACCACATCTGCTCGGCTTTTAAATACCTCCAGGGATGGCGACTCCACCACTGCCCTGGGCAGCCCGTTCCAAGGCTTGACAACCCTTTCAGTGTAAAAATTGTTCCCAATCTCCATCCTAAACTTCACCTGGCACAACTTGAGGCCGTTTCCTCTTGTCCCATCGCCTTTTTCTTGGGAGAAGAGACTGACCCCACCTGGCTACACCCTCCTTTCAGGGAGTTGGAGAGAGCGAGAAGGTCTCCCCTCAGCCTCCTTTTCTCCAGGCTCAACAACCTCAGTTCCCTCAGAAGTTCTCCAGACCCTTCTCTTTGTGCTCCAGACCCCTCACCAGCTCCGTTGCCCTTCTCTGGACAAGCTCCAGCCCCTCAAGGTCTTTCCTGTTGTGAGGGGCCCAAAACTGGACACAGCTCTCAAGGTGGGGCCTCACCAGTGCCCAGTACAGGGGGACCATCCCTGCTAAAATTCCCCAAAGCAGCACTTAGGTATCAACTGGGAAGTGTCATCTATGAGCATTTAACGAAAAGCCTAAATAAGAGAGCACGATCTTGTATTAATTATTCAACAATTTACATGGATGCGTAATCGTACTACGATCAGGGCCTTATTAAAGGAATTAATTTCCTCAAGGCTTTTTATGTGCACTTAACGCAGAGAGTGATGTCCTCGGAAGGGAAAACGGGACGGTACCGGCCATTGTGAAGCCCACAATGAGCATCTTTGTGGAACGCGAGGGATCATGTGTTGGGCAACTGCCTCCCTTCACTCATCCTCCATTCACGGGAACCTGAGAAAGCAACGCACACTCATCGCCCGTCTGTAAAGGCGAGTTTCCCGGCCCATCTGATCCTGTAGATAACGTAATCTATGGCTGCCTTAATTGTAATTACAACATCTTTGTGCCTTGCAGCTGACAAGAACGGGAAGTGAAACAATAGCTCTTTCACTTGCGTAAATTCCCTCTATATTTTAAAGGGAGCCTTGCAGGATCTTAAAAGAATAACTAGTGCTGAATTCATAAAAGAGATTTATAGAAGAAAATGGAAACCCCTAGTGACTTCAAAATTATTTTATCTCAATGCTATTTTTTTTTTCATTTAGGACAGAATCTCCGATTTAGAAAAGTAACTCCCTGGGTGCTTCTAAATCATTCTAAAAAGCCCCAAAACAATAACGCGTACGTAAAACGATTCCTTACAGCGATAAGGTTGGTTCTGCTTGTGCTGGAGCCTACAGAAATATGCACTCATGCAAATGTTAACCTTTTATTTATACAGGACACAAACTGGCTCAGCCACCGCTAGGATAACATTCCTGAGACGATTTAAGACCTTCAGCTAACGTGTCAACTTACTTTTCAAGTCAAATAGAGTCACCAGAGGAAAGAAGCGTTTGCCATACCCTAGTAATTTTTGGGCAAAAAATCAAATTATTAACGGAAAAGCACCAAATCCTCAATCTCGGGTCATTTTTATAAACACTGCGAGCTTCAGCTGAATCTCATTTGTGCAAGTAATGTTTGGAAATTGTATTTACATTTGGTTTAAATGATCATTAAAAGCGCTCGGTAACAGTGGGGGGTGACTACGGTGAAAACACAGATGTCAATTCAGCTTCACAAACACTCCCAACAATGCTAATAAAGAAAAACCAGGGTTCATCAAAACATGAATATTCTAGCACTGTTGGCTCATGGAGTTATTCCAGTTAATGGCAGAAAAAACCACCTAGAAACTGGAAGTTAAGAAGATCCTGCTCGGGAACCGAGAATGTTTTTTCACAGAATGACAGAAAAAATTAGGTTGAAAGGGAGATATTGGTCCAACCTCGACTCAAAGCAGGGCCAGATAGATCACGTTGCTCAAGGCCATGTCCAGTCAAGCTTCCAATGTCTCCAAAGTATGACATTCCTGCTCTCCTTGAGCCCTTGGTTCTGTTTGACCGCCTTCATGGTAAAACTTTTTCCCTATATTCAATCAGAATTCCTTGTGTTCCAATTTGACCGCCTCCAACCATGCTATCACCGTCAAAAAAGCAAGCCTGGCTCAGTCTTCTCCATATACTCCCTGCAAGGTACTTGTAGATAATGCATTAAGACTGTTGACATAGAATCATAGAATGGTTAGAGTTGGAAGGAACCTTAAAGATCATCAAGTTCCAATCCCCTGCCACGGGCAGGAACACCTCCCACTAGACTCCATCTCCATTTCAGCCTTCCAGTCCCTAAAGGGGGCCTACAGGAAAGCTGGGGAGGGACTCTTGACCAGGGAGGAGAGCCATAGGACGAGGGGGAAGGGTTTGACAAGGAAAGAGGGAAGATGGAGATGAGACCTCAGGAAGAACTTCTTTGCTGTGAGGGTGGTGAGAGCCTGGCTCAGGTTGCCCAGAGAAGCTGTGGCTGCCCCATCCCTGGAGGGGTTCAAGGCCAGGTTGGATGGAGCTTTCAGCAACCTGGTCTGGTGGGAGGTGTCCCTGCCCATGGCAGGGGGCTGGAACTAGATGGTCTTTAAGGTCCCTTCCAACCTAAGCCATTCTATGATATTTTTAAAGCTTGTTCTTGCACATCCAATGCACTTCCCCATTCCTTTCTCAGAGATCTGCCATTAATTGCTGATGGGAGCAGCACAGGGACCTGGTCCAAGAGCTGGAACAGGGAGAAGGCGGGTGGAACTAGATGGTCTTTAAGGTCCCTTCCAACCCAAACCATTCTATGATTTTGTGGTTCTGTTCTTTTCTTAGGCTGAGAAAACCCAGTTTTCTCAGCATCTCCTTCTTCTCCACGTGTTTCAGGACACTCAGTCTTGGTGCTCCCTTGCAATGGTTCAACCCCTATTCGCGGGAACCCCCCTGACTGCCAGCTCCCTCCTCACAAGCCAGCCTGGTGTCTTCTTCTCTCCAAACCCTCTGAGACAGTGCTTAAAAACAGGCAAAGATGTGAAAACGGTAGACATTACCTGTCATTTTAAAAACTCAGCTCTTAAATTAAAAGAACGATGCCGTAATATGTCTCGGTATCGTCCCCCGTGCATAAGTAAAGGTCGGTTCCAGGGAAATTGCACAACGTGAAGTTCTATTTAAACCTGCCCTGTCACCACAAGAACTCGGATCAAAAACAAGAGCCAAATTATACAATTGCACTTCCTCATGTCAAGCAAACGGGAAAGTACAGAAGACACAGAAAAGATGACCGATACTTACAACGATATAAAAAGCCGTACTGAAACCACAACGACAAAAAAACCAGCGAAGCACACTCGCTTTTGACATTACTCCTCCCACGAGGTCTGCAAACACCAAAGACTGCACTAGGTACAATATGAAATAAATTCTATTAAAAAAAATATACCAGAGAGCTTTATTTAGAAATACCAGCTGCTACTGTTTGCTACTTTATCGATAATTTGTCTTTGTTCATAAAAAATGCATGACGATCTGTAAGCAGTCCCCCAACATTAAGATGACACTCGATTGCCAATTGCTTGGGGGGGCTGGGTTTTGGGTTTGTTTTTTTTTTTAAAAAAATATTTTTTATTATACCGTACAATACCATTCAGGATGGTTAAAGAGCGTTTAGCTACAAAGGTGACTGTATGTTTGACACCAACCATGAAGCTCCACTGATGACCCAGCTCTACAAGGCAGATTTTCTTTAAAGATTTCAACTTTGAAATACAAGCATTGAAAGGGACTCCTTCGAGAGCAACAGATATTGAAAACATACTAGAGAAACAAAATAAAACATTTAATTAAAGTATATTTTACATTGCGTCAAAGACCTCGGTCGTTGTGAAGCTGGAATGAGAGAGTCCTGAGCACCCACAGAAGTGCACACACACACACACACACCGACCCCCGCCACGGGCTGGAATGGAATAAGCTGCTGAGCTCCTGTTGTCTCTAAAAGTGTACACTCTGAAAATCAATTTGAGTTTTAGTTCTCCCTTTCTACTAAAAATAACCCAAGAATTATTTAAAAAGTTTGTGATGCCTCCCTTTTGTTCAGATCGACATTTACAAGCCGCTTTATAAAGTGATATTCTCAGGTGGTTCACGAGGGGAACTTATAGAGGAGTTAAGAGTAGAGCAGTAAAAAAAACAGAAACGCGCCAATAATAAAGTTTCGAAAAAGGCAGGTATCGAAACAGCCCTGAATTTACTTCCTTCTGACCTCAGTTTAAACTTCCGCAGGAGCCCGAGCACGGGGCAGACAACTCACGCTGAAAAAACGGTTTGCAGCCTGAACCTCAGCCATCAGGTGATGGCAACCGCTCCTAAGCTGCTTCTCAGGAAACCCACAAAGAATAAAAGATCACCGGGCTTCAGTCTAAGCTTTGCTATTTTTTTCAGTTTCACTACAAGACATTGAAATGCAGAGCTCAGGTCTGCAGCACAACTTCCTAATATCCAGGTGTCAATTCTGGATATGAAGGACAGATAGAGAAAAAGGCAACAGGATTAAAATCTTTTCTAAAGGGAGACCTAGAATGGTTTTGCTTCTTAGTGGTGTAACCGGTAAACTGGGATGGCACCGTAGGAACAATTCTTGATTATCTTCAAAATGCTGGAAGAATTTTGGATTTTCCTGGTTTGTTTGTGATGCTTTGGGGTTCTGATTGACAAGCAGCTGAAGATGAGCCGGCAGTGTGCCCAAGTGGCCAAGAAAGCCAACGGCATCCTGGCTTGTATTAGAAATAGCGTGACCAGCAGAAGTAGGGAGGTGATTGTGCCCCTGTACTCAGCGCTGGTGAGGCCACACCTGGAGTATTGTGTCCAGTTTTGGGCACCTCAATCCAAGAGAGATATGGAGGTGCTGGAGCGAGTGCAGAGGAGGGCAACGAAGCTGGTGAAGGGCCTGGAAAACAAATCCTATGAAGAGCGGTTGAAGGAGCTGGGACTGTTTAGTATGAGGAAGAGGAGGCTGAGGGGAGACCTCATCACTCTCTACAACTACTTGAAAGGACACTGTAGAGAGGTTGGTGCTGGTCTCTTCTCACAGGTAATTAATGACAGAACGAGAGGGAATGGCTTCAAGCTCCAACAGGGTAGGTTTAGACTGAACATTAGGAAAGAATTTTTCACAGAAAGAGTGGTCGGGCGTTGGAACAGGCTGCCCAGGGAGGGGGTTGAGTCACCATCCCTGGATGTGTTTAAGAGCCGTTTAGATGTGGTGTTGGGGGATATGGTATAGGGGAGAACTTTGTAGAGTAGGGTAGATGGTTGGACTCGATGATCCCAAGGGTCTCTTCCAACCTGGACGATTCTATGATTCTATGATTTTTCACAGTTACAAACCCAGCAAAAGGAATCATTTTTCGTCCCCTACATAAAAATGTTGCGAAAGTAAGATATTCTGAACTACTGAAAATTCTCAGAAGCCGTATGTCACCAGGCATCTTGCCAATGACAACGTCGATTTGTTGCCTGTTACAGAAAACTAAATAAGGCCACGATGTGTATTTAGGAGTGAACAAAATGAGCAATGAACAAAACCAACGCTGGCTTCTTCTGAACCAAGGTGTCTCCAGCCCAACACACGTTACGCGTTCCCGACAACAGTTTGGCAAATACCTTGTGCCAGCGCAACCAACCCTGTTTTACTGCAAAAACAGAATCACAGAACGATATGGGGTTGGAAGGGACCTCTGGAGATCATCTAGTCCAACCCCCTCCCAAAGCAGGTTCACCCAGAGCAGGTTGCACAGGAATTTTTCCAGACGGGGTTTGAATGTCTCCAGAGAAGGAGACTCCACCACCTCTCTGGGCAGCCTCTTCCAGGGCTTTGCCACCCTCAAAGTAAACTCATGTTTAGGTGGAACTTCTTATATTCAAGTTTGTGCCCATTTCCTCTTGGAAAACATCACCGTCCCTCCTTTCTCTTAACAATACTATGAACTTTTATTGGATTTTATTGCTTATAAAGCACTGATGGACGTGCTGTTGTCTAGGCTGCCAGCAAGCCAAGGTACGAATTAACGTTGCCCGCCTGCATCCAGTTCCACTTGCATGGGATGCAACAACCAACCTTTGATGTACACATCCCATAATAAACTTCGGTTTGCCCTCTTCGCTAAGTAGGAGTCAAGTTTTGTGTGTAACAAAAGAGTTTTTGACAGCTGGGTACTATAAAACTGACGGCAGAATTAATAAAATAAATAAATTGATACAATAAAACTACAACTTGGTTAAATGTGCATGAAAGCCTTTAAGAATAAAGTCACACAAATCATGGAAGGGACCTTAAAGATCATCCAGTTCCAGTTCCAGTTGCACATCCAGTTCCACCCCCTGCCCTGGGCAGGGACACCTCCCACCAGATCAGGTTCCTCAAAGCCCCATCCAGCCTGGCCTTGAACCCCTCCAGGGATGGGGCAGCCACAGCTCCTCTGGGCAACCTTCGGTTCAAATCTCCCTAAATAAGACCTAGGTTTTACCAAATTAAAACCAAAGGTAATTTAATAGAAGAAGAAAACAGATAGCAACAGGCAGCCCAATCAGCTTATTTATTTTAATCCACTATTTATCAATGTATTCAAGTTAATGCCAAAGTTAAGAATAAAATTTCAGGTTTGTAGGAAACACATGAAGATGGTCCATGAAGATGGTCCAAAGGGATGGTTTTGGAGAATCCTACACTACAACCCAAACTCAAAGCCAAAGCTCTGGCATTTCATGGCCAGAGACTGGCTGTGTCTAGCCAAGCCACCCCCAGCTTCCCACAAGCCAGAGCCCGAGGACTCTCTCACCACCCAGTACCAGCCTCATTCTGGAAACATTAAGCCAATTAAAATTAAAACTACTCAAAAGTTGTTAATGATGGATGGATTCAAGACAAGAGGAAATGGGCACAAACTTGAACATAACAAGTTCCATCTCAACCTGAGGAGGAACTTCTTTCCTGGGAGGGTGGCAGAGCCCTGGAAGAGGCTGCCCAGAGAGGTGGTGGAGTCTCCTTCTCTGGAGACATTCAAACCCCACCTGGACACGTTCTTGTGCAACCTGCTCTGGGTGGACCTGCTTTGGCAGGGGGTTGGGCTGGATGATCTCCAGAGGTCCGTTCCAACCCTATATCATGTATGGTTGTATGGTTGGACTCAGTGATCTCAGAGGTCCTTTCCAACTATGAAGATTCTGTGATTCTGTGAACTGGTACTAGAGTCGTGTCTCGCAGATGGTGTGGGTTCCGGGAACCTCCCCTGGTCTACAGAGCAGAGATAATGACCAATTAGCAAAACTCATCCTGAAAGAGCAGACACTAAATGAGTAAGCCCTATGGTCATCGAGATGCTACTGATTCCACTCAGAAGTCAGTCTTGCAGTTTGCTTTCAAATGGGGCAGCTGGTACCAGAAGTGAATTTTTCAGGGATGCTTATTTCTGTCTTTGAGAGTTGTGGTCAAGAGAGAAGTGAGAAAAGAAGCCGAGTATCTGCAAGAAGGCAACGACTCCAAAGGTGCTGCCAGACAGACCAAATCTCAACAGTTTAAGGAGAAGCTTGATGTGAAGCACTAGTGGTGAAGCACTGGAACAGGTTGCCCAGGGAGGCTGTAGATGCCCCATCCCTGGAAGTATTTAAGGCCAGGCTGGATGGGGCTTTGAGCAACCTGGTCTGGTGGGAGGTGTCCCTGCCCAGGGCAGGGGTTTGGAACTCGATGATCTTTAAGGTCCCTTCCAACTCTAACCATTCTATGATTCTATGATTTAGAAATGTGGGCGGCCCTGCAAAGTTCACACAGAGAAGGTCTACGAGCTGAATCGCAGCTAAATGGAGAAATAATTAGAGATAGCGAGGTGGCCACCACGTCAGGGATACCCAACGAATTACCTAGGAAGGGTTTTAACACCCTTTCCAAATACCTCCCTTCCCTAGTGATGTTACCCTAGTGATGCCCCATCCCTGGAAGTGTTCAAGGCCAGGCTGGATGGGGCTTTGAGCAACCTGCTCTAGTGGAGGTGTCCCTGCCCATGGCAGGGGGGTTGGAACTAGATGATCTTTAAGGTCCTTTCCAACTCTAGCCATTCTATGATTCTATGATTCTATACCTCGAGGAAGGATTACAAACATTTAATTAACTAAGTCTCCATTTCTTTATCCTTCACTCCATTTTCCAGTTCTAGTGTCTTTTTCATAAATCATAACGGCTACTCTTCACTCTGTAGGAAGAAATTTTCTCCCCAGTTGACTGTTTTTCTCTTTTTAACATTAATTTCATGTTCAGTTTTCTTGCCTGGTCAATTAAAATGGTCAAGATCTTATTACACCTCTCGGTCGCAAGCTTTACTGAATGATTCTTCACCTTCAAATCATCCCCTCGCCCTTCAGTTCCTTCTCCATATTGTTTATGTTAAATGATTATACTAAATAAAAGAATCGTTTTATCAGTGCATTAAACACAGCACGGTTCCCACACGCATTTCAGGAGGAGAGAGGTAAGGGAGAAACCAGGATCTTGCCAGCAAATCTCCTTCCCTTAGAAACCCCAAGTATTTACTTTAATCCCATATCTCCCGTATCTCTTCATCACTTATTAATCTATGAGAAAACCCTCACCGTCCTACCGTTAACAACAACCTTTTTTTATGTAAGTGGAGACAGAGTGGGAAGTTTGTTGAGAGCTCCCGGCAAATTCGAGACGTTATATCAGATGTATCAGCCTTATCCTTGACCAACTCCTCCAAGATCTCTTTTCGAAGGACGCTTTCCCTCTTCCAAAAGAAATCCCCGGTGATTATTCCCACCGTACGGGATCTCTCCCCACGTGAACGGACTCTGCTCATCACTGCACTGGTTTTATCACAGAATCGTAGAATGGTTCAGGCTGGAAGGGACCTTAAAGACCTTCCACTTCCAACCACACTGCCATGGGCAGGGACACCTCCTACCAGACCAGGTTGCTCAAAGCCCCATCCAGCCTGGATGCTGGTTGAACCCCTCCAGGGATGGGGCAGCCACAGCTTCTCTGGGCAACCTGGGCCAGGGTCTCACCACCCTCACAGCAAAGAACTTCTTCCTGAGATCTAATCAAATCTCCCGTCTTTCAGTTTAAAACCAATACCCCTTGGCCTATCGCTACACTCCCTGATCAAGATCCCTCACCACCTCTCCCCTGTAGGCCTCCTTCAGGGACTGGAAGGGGTTCTGAGGTCTCCCCGGAGCCTTCTCTTCTCCAGGCTGAACAACCCCAACTCTCTCAGCCTGTCTTCACAGGAGAGGTGCTCCAGCCCTCTGATCATCTTCGTGGCCCTCTGCTGGACTTGTTCCAACAGGTCCATGTCGTTCCTGTGCTGAGGACTCCAAAGCTAGATGCTGTACTCCAGGTGGGGAGAGCGGAGCAGAGCAGAGGGGCAAAATCACCTCCCTGGACCTGCTGGCCACACTTCTTTTGATGCAGTCCAGGATGCATGGGGCTTTCTGGGCTGCCAGTGCACATTGCCAGCTCATGTTGAGCTTCTTGTCCACCAACAACCCCAAGTCCTTCTCCTCAGGGCTGCTCTCCAGCCATTCTCCGCCCAACCTGTATTTGTGCCTGGAATTGCCACGTCCCAGGTGCAGGACCCTGCACTTGGCTTGGCTGAACTTCACAAGGCTCACACGGGCCCACCTGTCCAGCCTGTCCAGGTCCCTCTGGATGGCATCCCTTCCCCCCAGCGTGTTGACCTTGCCACACAGCTTGGTGTGGTATAGAAGCCTGCCTGGTGGGGAAGTGGGATTTTCTTCAACCGTAATTCCCAGGGACACTCCTGAAGCCCTTTCCAGAAAGCCCTTGGAGGCTGGTTTTAGCACCAGATTACACGCTCTTGTTTATATTTCAGCCGTTTCACGTTTGAATTTACATTAGAGCTCCTGGATGAACGCAGTTGGAGCCCAGTGATACATTACACTTGATTTTCCTAAGTATTTTCCCCCGCCCCCCAACAGCCACTTCAATTTAAGACCTTGCCATTGACTTACTCTCTCCCTTGCTCCAAAGAACGACCCTGCTGCAAAGACACATGCGTAAGCTCTCATGTATTTTTAGGAAAAACCCTAAATTTACAATTCTTCATTAAGAATCAGTTGTTTCCCAGACGAGGAGATTCAACTACTAGAAATATCCGAGAGAGATGCAAAAGAAGAACCTCGAATGCTGTCCCTTCCTTCCAAAGTAATTTGGCTTGAAGAAAGTCCTCGCAACTTAGGTTTTCAGTGAACCACAATTATTTATACAGAGGAATAGGTTGCACAGAGATTTCCATATCAAAAAAAGGGTTTGCTTTGAAAAAAAGCTTCAAAACAAGTTCTAAAAGAGAAAAGGCTGTATAAGAGGGAGCCCAGTAACTGGGTAAAGAAGCCACCATAGACCAGTAAGGGCTTTAGCAACTGGACCCCGGACAAGGGCACACAAGCAGAGGAACGGCACCAGCACGACTTCCCTTTCCATTATTGGATTTTTCAGTCTTTCAAAAATGATTCAATGGTTTTTAGTTTGATGTTTTATTGCAACTTATAAAAAAGCCACATTCCTGGGGTACCCGCAGGTTTCTAACGTCACAGTACAGAAAGCCCGCACCATCCGAAAGACATAAATGTTTACGGAAACTCTAAGAGATAAGATCCGGCCTAGGTCATTGCATGCCCGGTCAGTGATACACAAAATGTAGGGAGACACACAGAGGGAAAGAGAATCCCTTTAGAATCACAGAATCATAAAGGCTGGAAGGGACTTTTCAGATCATCGAGTCCAACCATCAACCCAACATTCACAAAAACCACCGCTAACCCACCAGGTCTGCCCAGCTTTTAAATACCTCCAGGGATGGCGACTCCACCGCTGCCCTGGGCAGCCTCTGCCAAGGCTTCACAACCCTTTCATGAAAGAAATTTTTCCTAATATCCATCCTAAGCCTCCGCTGGTGCAACTTGAGGCTGTTTCCTCTTGTCCCATGGCCTGTTCCTTGGGAGAAGAGACCGACCCCCCCCGGCTACACCCTCCTTTCAGGGGGTTGGACAGAGAGAGAAGATCTCCCCTCAGCCTCCTTTTCTCCAGGCTGAACACCCCCAGCTCCCTCAGCCGCTCCTCACAAGACTTGTGCTCCAGACCCCTCACCAGCTCTGGTGCCCTTCTCTGGACACGCTCCAGCCCCTCAAGGTCTTTTTTTTTGGTGGTGAGGGACCCAAAACTGAACCCAGCCCTCAAGGTGGGGCCTCCCCAGTGCCCAGGACAGGAGGACCATCACCTCCTGAGTCCTACTCACCACGCTGTTCCTGATACAGGCCAGGACGCTGGTAGCCTTCTTGGCCACCTGGGCACACTGCTGGCTCATGTTCAGCCAACAGTCAACCAACACCCCCAGGTCCTTTTCTGTGGGGCAGCTCCAGCCACTCTTCCCCCAGCCTGGAGAGTCCATGGGGTTGGTGTGACCCAAGTGCAGGACCTGGCACTTGGCCTTGATGAACCTGCCACCACAGGCCTCAGCCCATCCATCCAGCCTGTCCAGATCCCTCTGCAAACCCCTTTGCAGGGGTTACAGTACAACAAGCAGCCATAAACCCCCAGAGACAGCCAGAATTCTACCTGTGCCATGTGCTCATTTTTATATTATTTCCAATGATTGTTTTATTGTGAAGATATTAAATTCACTTCTGGCATTACTTCCAAGAAAGAGCATTAACTGCTGACGGCCAACCATGCATGGAAGTATGGAATTATTTCACGTAAGCATCAATTAATAATTTTACCTCCAGTATTACAAGGAAATATTTACCTTATAACCATTTCCATGTACTAAACATTTAGTCAGCGCAAACATTCCTGTTTAACCGCACATCCGCACAGAGCAAAGCCAGGGTTGATGCCTCAACGACTATCAGTGCCGCATCGCCTCTGAGACACCCAGATCTGATTTAACCTTCCATGAATTTGTGACCAGTTCTGGGCTCCCCAGTTCAAGAAGGACAGGGGACTGCTGGAGAGGGTACAGCAGAGGGCTACAAAGATGATGAGGGGCCTGGAGCATCTCTCTGATGAGGAAAGGCTGAGGGACTTGGGTCTTTTTAGTCTGGAGAAGAGAAGACTGAGGGGGGATCTGATCAACACCTATAAATACTTAAAGGGTGGGTGTCAGGAGGATGGGGCCAGGCTTTTTTCAGTGGTGCCCAGGGACAGGACAAGAGGAAATGGGCACAAACTTGAACATAACAAGTTCCATCTAAACCTGAGGAGGAACTTCTTCCCTGTGAGGGTGGCAGAGCCCTGGAAGAGGCTGCCCAGAGAGGTGGTGGAGTCTCCTTCTCTGGAGACGTTCCAAACCCACCTGGACACGTTCCTGTGCAACCTGCTCTGGGTGGACCTGCTTTGGCAGGGGGTTGGACTGGATGATCTCCAGAGGTCCCTTCCAACCCCATGCGATTCTGTGATTCTGTAATTCTGTGAATGCAGATTCGAGGCAGACCAATGAATTTAGAACACGGGCTGTGATTTACTCCAAGACGCACGCATATATTTGCCCTAGAAGTGGTTAACTTAGTCAAGATAAAATGGAATTACGTATAAAACTCCCTCGGAGGCCTCCTTTGGTATTCGCGTTTTCTACTTGGGTTACCTGCTTTTCAGATCAATATTTTTCTCCCCTGGTATGCAAAAGTCTGATGATACTACAGCAATTTGTTATAATACAGCGACAGTTCTTCAATAAAGCAATTTTAAATGGAAATTACAAACTTCCAAGTAGCCACGGCTGATTGCATCACCTGGAAATAGTTTGTAGATAGCAAACTTAAATAAGCTTTGAAAACATCAATACGTGAAACGCAGCCATATAAAGCGTGAATTAGCTTTAAAAAGCTGATTTCGCAGATTTTACAATTTATCCGCAACTGTTTACGTTCCAGGAATAGTCTAATAGTAATTCTAAGATGATATTAAAAAAAAAAAACCAACAAGTGAGCAATCACATTTGAACTTTTGAAGCATGTCGTTTCCTATGAGTTCAAGTACCTGCTCTTGGCCTGGCTGGGCTACCTGCCACGCGCGAGCACAGCAGGGCTGATTTGCTGTTCTCTAAAATTCATCGCTTGAAACCGAAATATTTAACGATTATATTTTCATTAATCACACCATAAAGAAATGTTCTGATCAGATAACTGAATACCAAAAAAAAGTACCACGGGATATGCCACTGAAGAATTATCTTCAGCTACTTAAGGTCGACTCCAATAGGAAAATGCAGGTTTTAGTTTTATAAACTGGATTCCTTTATCCAGGTTTTTCAGAAAAAAAGTGAATTAAAAATAAAAGGGACTGCTTAGCTTTGGGGCTTGCTAAGTGGTACCACAGATCCTGCCCACTATGCCAGGATCTATCGATTTAACTGCACTCTCATCTACTGCGGTGGATTGGAAAATTCAACGTTGCCGTCGCAAAACAACCCGAGATTTTCTATTTGGCTCATTTTTGCATTCCAGATTCTCACCCTTCCCAACTCCCCATACATAAATTAACTCCCTTACCTTCATAATGTTTACTAAATCTGTTTGATAATAGCGATCCTGGTGTGCATTAGCAGCTGCTAAAGTGAGAAGATAATCGTTCCTTGCGTGGATAGCCTTGGAGTTACACTCGGATCGTCGTGCTTTTAACTACAAGAAGAAACTTCAAGTTAAAAGACGGGTACTAACGAGAAGTTAAATGACCAAACATCTATTAATAGTAAATTAACATGGATATGATGTATCGATACAGTCAAAACTTGAAGGGATTAATAGCTTAACAGTTTTGTTAATGGTAAGGGGTAATGGTAAATTAATTTCTAATGTGTTTTTCTCTCATGCGGTTGTAATTCCACACGTAGTCTTCAAAGAGCAGGTCTAACTCCCACTGGAAAAAAATTTTCCTTATATATTTGGTCATGAGTAATTCTGTGCTCTGGGTGGTGAAAGAGTCTGCTCTTATCTCAACACTTGTTCTAACAATTTCTCTTCCCCAATGTCAGTCATCTCTAGATTCCAGCCAACTTTGGTCATGTGTCTCATGAAATTAGCTGCAAAGAATGATTATAAGAAATTTTAAGGTGTTTTTTTTTTATACTTACCTTTACACTTGCCTTCTGCAAGCTTATTCTTGACTGAAAAAGACTAAGTTTGGACCTGAAACAAATATTAAAAGAAAAGATTAATGTCTTACACCCCTTCTATAAAAGTACAAGATAATCAGGTCACTGCACTTCACTTCTGCAAAATTTTAATTTAAATAACTTTTTATGTCTGAATTTTTATTTGTACACTTTTAAACAAAGGAAAATACTACAAATTATGCTGAGCTACATCAATAGCATCTTCACTGCATGCTCTGACATCTTTTGTACCAGCTTACCCTGGTTTTTGAACAAAATTTAAATACATCATGAAAGGGAAACGGAAGTGGCGGCTGCAACTCAAGTTATTTTGGTGTTTGATGCGTTTTGAGTCAGCCCTTCAGACACAAAGTGCTGGAAATCAGTCGGCCACACAAAGGAAAATTGATGCAAAATCATTAATAATGATGTTCGAGGATGCTGGAAGAGTACTCACGTACGCACACGTTTTTAAAAGGAGAACTGGTGTGATTTTCACATTGGGATTAATGAAAGAGGAATTAGAGGAGTACTTTATTAGCTATTTGAAAGATGGTGTTTTAGAAAGTAAATAAGAAAACAAAATCAAGACAATAGCTATTTTAATCTGGACAATACTGCAGTATGAATCTGGCCCAAAATTCCCAAGTTTTTTGTTGCTTTTTTTTGTTTCTTTGTTTGGGTTTTTTTACTTTCTTTGGGTATTACAGGTAATTTTATTAAAGTTCTTCTTTTCATCATCCAGCCCTCATAAAGCGAACGATGGAAAAATTCTCTAATGAAACCATAATTTCTTTTCGTTCCCTAAGAACAACCCTGAGGAATTTCCCAAAATAAATAAATAAAAAAAGAAGTCAACTTGGAAGAAAGGGTAAAGCAAACCCCGCTAAGAGAGGCCGAACTCCAAAGTGAAAACACGTGAGTTACTGCCTTTCCTGAAAGGAAGGAAATCAGCCTCTTTAGGATGTCGGGGAGAATAAAAACCTAAAGCCTCAAAAGTTTATCTTCCAAAATGGAAAATAGCATCCCATTGCCTCTCCCTCTCCTCCCCCTCGATACCAAACCTGAGATCTGTGGAGAGAAAAGGAAATAAGCAGCTTTTTAAAATCAAAAAGAGTGCCAGCTCACACGCTGTCCTTCCCGAAAGGTCAAATTAAAGCAGGTAGTTTAACTTCCCTCCTAAAGAAACCAGCCTCAATGAGTTATGTCTGAGTTATATGTTGTATATTTTTCCAAGGGAAAAGCGTGCTTAAAATGGTTACAAAAATGTATATAAGCAAAAAGAAAAAAAATTTGGCACGGGCTCATTGAAAGCAATTATCTTTCTTCTACAATAATATCAAGCGTGAAAACTAATACGAGTACAAATCTGCTTTATACACACGCAATTATTTATACATACGCTATTATAAAAACATACTTGGCCTCAATATCAGCTTTCTCCCGCACTGCTTGAGCCATCTGTTCAGTCTCAAAATATTTCTTCTTGCCTTTAGCTAAATCTTTTACTGTCTCTTGTAATTCAGCTTGGATCCGTGTCAACTGGTCCACGCACTGCAAAAAAACAACACAAAAAGCATTCCGGAAACAAAGCATTAATGAATTATTTTTGCATCCAAATAATACCATCATCATCGTTTCCCTACTTTTCGTTACGTTTTAGATGGAACGATGCAGTCTCCCAAGTCACTCCCGGTCAATTATTCAGCCAAAGCTGATCAGGATATAAAACCGTATTTCTTTCTCTCTTTCTTTCTGCTGTGGTTTAACTATTCGAATTCAAAGATAACTTGCAAATTAAATACCAAAGTTCTGAAAGCTTTGGACGAGGTAATTAGTCAAAATAATTGGAATACAATTGGGAAAAATCCAAAGGCAATCTACTGGAGGTGATACAAAAAAAAATGATTAATCTTTGTTTCTCTAAAATTTAAAATGTAAGACAAAAACTACCACATAAAATACAGCACGACAGCAACAAGAACTATTTAATAAACATTATTTTAAGAGCTCATTTTTCTTAAGCTATTTCGAGAGCTTTCCAATAAATAGGGCTATATCAGAAATCAGTGTCGTTCACAAAGAAAACTTATAGAGGCTTTAAACGCAGCGAGACAAGGAGTGACAATAATTCCATCCCTTTTCATTAATATGATCCAAGCAGCGTTATGACGTACATTTTAATGTCAAAAAATAAACTGTTTATCTCAACCCACAAGTTTTTGCACTTTTAACCCTTCCGATTCTCTCCCCCATCCCGCCGGGGCAGGTGATGGATCTATGTTGAGCAGAAAGGATGTGCTTAACAAAACAAACGGGAATTAGCAATATCTAGGATTATACTGTCTTTGAAAGAGATTTGTAAAGATTATCTTTGACCCAAACTAGCTTAAGTACACGTAAGAGTGATAATTCAATGCATTTATATTTAATTATAGATATTACAAACTAGATGTCAATGAAAGCTCCAGGCAATACTTCGAGGCAGAGCCTCAAGCGGAGAAAACTTCAGGAAACTTAAGCTTAAAGAAACCAATTTGTCTTTTCATTTGCCTTTTTGTCCTTCAAAGACCAGACCCAAGGTCCCACCTCTTTTCACATCACGGTCACACACCCAACTTCTCCCATTCAAGGTGCCACACGTTGTCCTCCCACTCAGCACCCCTCCTAAACACCCAAGGTTTTTCATTCCACTAATTATTAATGCACGTAACCTCCTTTAAAAGCTTTGCGAGACTACTGAGGTGACATAATCCAACAATGTAACATTAATTTCACCTTATTCAAAAATCATTAAATCATTTTTCTACAGTCACCTGTAGAAAAAAAAAAAAAGACATTTGGTTCAATTAATAGAAATTGCTCATCTCCTCATCTCGCTAAAAATGTCATGTTTCTTTCTGGCTATAAAGTACATAAAAATTAATATAAGTTCCCACCAAGCCTAGTATTTGATGTGGGCAGAGCAATAAAGCAAGGGGCTCCATAAGGTAAGCTTCGTGGTGGGTGGTTCAATGTTTGATAGAAAAAAGCAAGGTAGAAAAATCTGTATATATTGGACAGCTGACAGAGACCTAAAATCATTTCAAAAGGACTGGGTTTTTGCTACATCGATCGGTATTTTCATCCCTGAAGTCTCCTGCCGGCATCGAAAAATTAAAATATCAAATAACCCCAGTTGTTAACGCGATCGTTTTAAAAGCATAAAGTGATCTCGCTTTTAAATCTCTGAAGAAAACGATCAGGGGACTGGATGCCATTTAGGGGTCTGGGGTTGGGTAGACACTGGTCTCCGGGGAAAGCTAATGGCAGGAGGTGGGCTGCTGTCCCCAAACCCCGACGGCCAAGAGGCACCAAGGGAGGGCAGGGGATCAATTTTCTTCAGAGGTCAAGTGTGGTCTCCAGGAGACACGTTTATTACCCTCCTCCAGAACCACTCTGCCATTTAGCAATACTTTTCGGCAGATGATGATGAGGTTTTCTGAAATTGTTCCAGTTTAGTATTAAAGCGGGTCATAAAAATGAAGTTTCTCTACGCTACCCAGGCGAGGAAGTAAAAAGGTTTCCGGAAACATCTGGAAAATAAAGATGACATCTCATCAAGAGCAACTCAATACCTACTGCGATCTTGGAAGGAGACGCTGCTATTAATAGAAACTCGATTTTAGACGGGCATTCCAGGGTAAAGTTACAAGTATTTTACTGTCTCCGAATTTCAATTTTGATAAGCTTTTGTCTGGATGGAGGTCAGCAAAATGTGTTATTTATCTGTTTGGAAATCCAAGGGAAAGGGTAAGAGACTGCACTGCGTGAAAGGCTAAATTTGTTGTGGAGATAAGTTAATACCAAGTGGATGGTTATTGGAGATTGTGGGAAAAGCTTTATCGCTGTTAAAATACTTTGAACCGGAATTACTGCCCTGATAATTACAGAATCAGGGAATTGTCAGAGTTGGAAGGGACCTCTAGAGATCATGCAGTCCAACTCCCCTGCTGAAGCAGGGTTGCCCAGAGCACATCACTCAGGACTGCATCCAGGCGGGGCTTGAAGATCTCCAGAGAAGGGGACTCCACCACCTCCCTGGGCAGCCTGTTCCAGGGCTCTGGCACCCTCACCGGAAAGAAGTTCGTCCTCATATTTGAATGGAACTTTCTATGTTCCAGCTTGTGCCTGTTGCCCCTCATCCTGTCACCGGGAACCACTGAAAAGAGTCCAGCTCCATCCTCCTTCAACCCACCCTTTAGGTACTTGTAAACATTGATAAGGTCTCCCCTCAGCCTTCTCTTCTCCAGGCTAAAGAGCCCCAGCTCTCTCAGCCTTTCCTCGTAAAGGAGGTGTTCAAATTCCTTAATCATCTTAGTTGCCCTACGTTGGACTCTTTCCAGCAGTTCCCTGTCTCTCTTGAACTGGGGAGCCCAGAACTGGACGCAGTATTCCAGTTGTGGCCTCACCAGTGCAGAGCAGAGGGGGAGAATGACCTCCCTCCACCTACTGGCCACACTCTTCCCTACGCAGCCCAGGATCCCATTGGCCCTCTTGGCAACAAGGGCACATTGCTGGCTCATGGAAAGTTTGCTATCCACCAGGACTCCCAGATCCTTCTCCTCAGTGGTGCTTTCCAGAAGATCCATCCCTAACCTAGATTGGTGCCTGGGGTTCTTCCTCCCCAGGTGCAGGACCCTACATTTGCCCTTGTTGAACCTCAGTAGGTTCTTCTCTGCCCAGCTCTCCAGCCTGTCCAGGTCACGCTGGATGGTGGCACAGCCCTCTGGAGCGTCGGCCAGCCCTCCCAGTTTGGTATCATCAGCGAACTTGCAAAATTGTAACCGCTCGTTCTGCTTAACTCCAAAGTGCAGGAAAAAAGGAACCTCTATCATTTATACAGATTTAAAGAAGCGGTCCCCACTTCCACTGCTGACTCAGAAACACCGAACTATCATCATCTGCAGAAGAACAAACCTGGAGACTATTTACCTAGTAAAGCTATTATAAAATTGCTGCAGTATTACTGGAAAGGTTCACAGAAGAATAAAATTCCCCAGGACAGTAAACTAACATTAATAAAGTTAATTTTTCCTCCAGAAACACAGATATTGCACGTGCTTCCGAGAGTTGTGTAACAATTTGTGCAGAAACTGAGAGCTCACGTCGCACTAACACCTGTTTTCAAGTTTGTAGCCAAATATTTTACAAAATACTACTTTAGAGTATATTAATTAAATAAGTAAGTTACACCTGGTTGCCATCACTTTTTAGCAAACAAACCTGAAATTCTTCTGTTGGGGTTTTTTTATCTTTTACCTTGAGTTCAGGCAACCTCAAATTAAAGCCAGAGGCGATGTCAATAAATCCTTAATAATAACGGAGAAGGAATATTTATAAGCACCAACTCATATCGGAGACACTTGCCAAGTCCGTTCCACCAGCATTTTCTCTTTCCCTCCTTGTGTTAACCTTCATCCAAGCCACATAAAGAGCATTTCAAAAGATCGTTCTTGAAAACTTCCAAAAATGTATGTTTGGGGCAGTAGTGACTTTTTGTAAACTCTGCTCGCTCTTTAAAACAGGAGGTTTTCTCCTCGCTGCAGCCAAATCCACGCAACACAAAATAATTTAAAATATGAAGAGTATTTAGCTTTCCATAAATACACATCATCGTATTTTTAAAAAAATTTCTTACTGCCTTATGGAAAGAGATGGGAGATGCCATTTTATTTGAAACACATTCTGGATTCAGAGGTACGGCAGAGACCTCTTAAGACATAAATGGCTTTAAAATATAACAACCAATTAAAGGGAAGTTTACTTTTTTCCTTGAACTACAGTATTTTCTTTGCGTGGATTAACAGATCAATTTTGGAACACTTCATTTGTGACACCTTTACCCAGGGGGCTGGACAACCTCCATTCTACATCTTGAAGATCACACAAGTCATAGAATCATAGAATCATCTAGGTTGGAAGGGACCGTCAAGATCTTCTAGTCCAACCATCAACCTACCTCTGACAAAAAGAACCATCACTAAACCATGTCCCCCAGCATCATGTCAACCCGTCTTTTAAATCCCTCCAGGGATGGTGACTCCACCACTGCCCTGGGCAGCCCATTCCAAGGCTTAAGAACCCCTGCAGTGTAAAAATTCTTCCTAATATCCAATCTGAACCTCCCCTCGAGCAACTTGAGGCCGTTTCCTCTTGTCCCATGGCCTGTTCCTGGGGAGAAGAGACCGACCCCCCCCCGGCTACACCCTCCTTTCAGGGAGTTGGAGAGAGCGAGAAGGTCTCCCCTCAGCCTCCTTTTCTCCGGGCTCAACACCCCCAGCTCCCTCAGCCGCTCCTCACAAGACTTGTGCTCCAGACCCCTCACCAGCTCTGGTGCCCTCCTCTGGACACGCTCCAGCACCTCAAGGTCTTTTTTGTGGTGAGGGGCCCAAAACTGAACCCAGCACTCGAGGTGGGGCCTCACCAGTGCCCAGTCCAGGGGGACCTTCACCTCTCGAGTCCTACTCACCACGCTGTTCCTGATACAGGCCAAGATACTGTTGGCCTTCTTGGCCACCTGGGCACACTGCTGGCTCATGTTCAGCCAACAGTTGACCAACACCCCCAGGTCCTTTTCTGCCGGGCAGCTCCAGCCACTCTGCCAGGGTTGGTGTGACCCAAGGGCAGGACCCGGCACTTGGCCTTATTGAACCTCATCACGTTGGTCTCAGCCCATCCATCCAGCCTGTTCAGATCCCTCTGCAGAGCCTTTCTACCCTCCAGCAGGTTGACATTCCCACCCAACTTGGTGTCGTCTGCGAACTTACTGAGGTCATTCTTTTCTATTTAAGTCTATTTAAAGTCATTCTTTTCCATTTTAGATAGACTTTTTCTTAAAATCAGAACCCATTCTAACAAAACCCACCTGCAATTGTCACTGCAAAACCAGTTCGATGTAATGGCCACAGCATGAGGGTGGATTTGCAGAGACAGTTTTTGACCAACTGGGTATCGGATTTTAAAAGACTCATTTCCAAGCAATTTTAATTTCAGATAACATGGCTCAGATCCTCCAGGAGCTGCCTGTTTATTCCCTAACAACATGCTTAGGAAGAGACTAAAAAATGCATACGTATTTTAGAAGTGCCGTACTAAAAGATTTTTACTAAACAATTTATTCTAAATAAAAACAACAAAATTTTAAAGAATTTATAAAAGCACAAATACCTTCTTCAACTGCTGCTCCTTAAAGCACCGCACGGTCCTGGCTGGTTCAGAAATTAAGTTTTTATAGTTCTCGCAGATATTGAGTCGGGACTGGGCCACTTGCATCGTGCCTTCGAGAAGTGATTTCCAAACTGAGTACATGCTCCTGAAATAATGAAACACAAAAAGGTCGTGGGTGGGAAGGAAGGGAAGGCGTTACACTGACATTACGGGTTGGTTTAAATAACAGTAGCACAATTCATAGAATCATAGAATCGTCCAGGTTGGAAGAGACCCTTGGGATCATCGAGTCCAACCATCTACCCTACTCTACAAAGTTCTCCCCTATATCATATCCCCCAACACCACATCTAAACGGCTCTTAAACACATCCAGGGATGGTGACTCAACCACCTCCCTGGGCAGCCTGTTCCAATGCCCGACCACTCTTCCTGTGAAAAATTCTTTCCTAATGTTCAGTCTAAACCTACCCTGTTGGAGCTTGAAGCCATTCCCTCTCGTTCTGTCATTAGTTACCTGTGAGAAGAGACCAGCACCAACCTCTCTACAGTGTCCTTTCAAGTAGTTGTAGAGAGTGATGAGGTCTCCCCTCAGCCTCCTCTTCCTCAGACTAAACAGTCCCAGCTCCTTCAACCGCTCTTCATAGGATTTGTTTTCCAGGCCCTTCACCAGCTTCGTTGCCCTCCTCTGCACTCGCTCCAGCACCTCCATATCTCTCTTGGATTGAGGTGCCCAAAACTGGACACAATACTCCAGGTGTGGCCTCACCAGTGCTGAGTACAGGGGCACAATCACCTCCCTAAAATTCTTCAAAGGATTGCTTTAAAAAATAAAGCTAAAGCACAATCCTTCATGCTGACCCAGCAAATATTTGCACTTTTAAAAAAAATTGTAACGGAATTCTTATCAAAGGTAAAATTTTTCCCTCCTGTCCCTGTTTTGTGTTTCTGGTTTTTGGCAAATATTTTGGGTTGAACCTCTTCCTCCGATGGAACAGACCCCACAGAACCCAACAGCCAAAGCCAGAGCAGATGCTGACAGGTTTTTTATAAGATCATGGATTTTGTGATTTTGCGGCATTTTGCAATCAAGCAAGTAGTTACAGACTCCTCATCAATTTTGCCTCTGCTGCCTGTGGTTCCTTCATAGAATCATAGAATGGTCAAGGCTGGAAGGGACCTTTCAGATCATCGAGTCCAACCAACAACCCAACACTGACAAAACCACAACTGACCCATGTCCCTCAGCACTTTTAAATACCTCCAGGGACGGTGACTCCACCACTGCCCTGGGCAGCCTCTTTGACAACCCTTTTGGTAAAGAAATTTTTCCTCACATCCATCCTAACCTCCCCTGGCACAACTTGAGGCCGTTTCCTCTTGTCCCATGGCCTGTTCCTTGGGAGAAGAGACCGACCCCCCCTGGCTACACCCTCCTTTCAGGGAGTTGGAGAGAGCGAGAAGGTCTCCTCTCAGCCTCCTTTTCTCCAGGCTCAACACCCCCAGCTCCCTCAGCCTCTCCTCACAAGACTTGTGCTCCAGACCCCTCACCAGCTCCGTTACCCTTCTCTGGACACGCTCCAGCCCCTCAATGTGAGGGGCCCAAAACTGGACACAGCCCTCGAGGTGGGTCCTCCCCAGTGCCCAGTACAGGGGGACGGTCACTGCCCCAGTCCTGCCGGCCACAGTGTTCCTGATACAGGCCAGGATGCTGGTGGCCTTCTCTAGACCCCTCACCAGCTTCATTGTCCTTCTCTGGACTCACTCCAGCATCTCAATGTCTTTCCTGTAGCGAGGGGCTTAAACATCACACGTAACAGGCCAAAGACAGCAACCATAACCGTGCAATGTGCTTTGTAGGGCCTCGATAATTCACCAGAAAAGCTCAGAAGTGCCCAACTCGGAAGGAGAAGGTGGAGCAGGGAAAGTGGGCCAAGAAGATGAGAAGATCCCCCCTGCAGCTGGCAGAAAGGAAAGATCTCTGGAGCCTGCAGAGCCCACGGACTTGGTGAGAAGAAGCAAGAGGGTGGCAGGTATTTGGAGAAGACCTCTGGGCACTGTGGGTGTATCTGATGGCACAGAAGGCAGAAGAAAGACCTGCTGGGTGGAGCAAACCGTAGGTAGGAGGGTCATGTGTGTCATGGGAGCATTTTATATATTCTTAAGATTGATAATTCAGTTTATTTCTTCTTAGACACACAAGTGGTGTGAAGGGACTGAAAGTCCAAAACACAAATCTATCAACAGCTTCTTCCTCTTTGAAATCAAATTTGTCCGAACACAAACAACGCATTAAAATCAAGTATCTTCAAAGTTTTTCAAAATATTTAGGAGGTATTATTCAGAGGTGGGGGAGGCTTTCAGCAACTAAGTCATTTCTGGTTTGATGTTATGATCCACCTTTCATGTTAATGACACTGAGCTTTGTAAACAAGCGTGTCTTGCTTTGCCTCCTCCTTGCTCTCAGATGGGATCTTCATGAAGAATGATGCCTCCTAAAAAGAAACGTGTTGCTGTCTTTTCCTACGAAGAAATCCACACGCTTATTACTCTAACCGTAAAGCTATTTACTAAAATATATATGCAGGTACAAGCATTAATACCCAAACAAAGCGCGCAATTACAGTTGTTGTCCTGTCTTGCCATTTTGTTTCTCCAATCTTCCTAAATTATTCGAGTCATAAACGTCTATTTAAGACTAATCTTGGAATTTCAGGGGAAAACAAAGCTTCATTTTTAACTGGCAATGCTCTACAACAGGGAAAAAAAATAACTTTAACTACAGAAGAGAAGTTTTTCTTTGTTGAGTAAAATAATTATACAAATGGAAATTATAAAGACAGCTATTTCAAGATATCCAACTGTTAAATTACCTATAATCACTTCGTTCATCAGCTTTCATTCCAAGCCAGTCCTTCTTCAAGTATTGGCTAGCCAGCTTCTGAATGCTCTGTTAAAAGAAGGAAAAAAACCAATAAAAGTTAAAAATAAGAGGTATCTAAAATCACATTTTTGCTGCCATATCAGACAAATGATAAGCTGACATATAAAGAAATAATCAATGTAAAGTATTAGCAAAATGCTACCACGCAAGGCTTATTTTCACCCTTTTTTGTAGTTTTGTTTGACTTTAGTTGCTGTTGAGAAAAATTACTGAGTTTCATGTTAATGTTGCAATTCAGAGGGACTCTGAATCTACTGAGTTTTATACTGAAAACCTTTCTGTATATGACTAAGCCCAGTAAAACCAGTAACACAGAAGACACCTGAGCAGCGTGTGGCAGAAGCAGCCGAAGGAATATTGCAAAATGTCTCAATTTATCACAGTTCTAAGAGTGACAATTTTTATTGAACTGAATGAGGCCACAGGGTTCTGAAAAGCAATGAAATATCCGGCCATTTATGTGCCCAAACTGAAACGTCCGACGCTGATCATTCCCGTTATCAGTGAAATGAAGATGCTCGACTGCTCCCAGGATCAGCCCTTTCTTCAGAAGATTACAATACGCTAGAGATTGAGAAATGCACTTCACTTTTAATTATTAATGTTAATTACGCTCTTTAGTCTCTGCACTTCGCTTTGCAGAGTCTGGGAAAAATCAATAACGACGTTTTCGTATTCAAGCTCAGAGAGCAGCAAAATTTAACGTGTAAACAAAGGGAGGGAGGGGAGTCGCCGTCGCAGCGGTCCTTCCTTCGGCTCCAAATCTCATTTAATACATCGCTTAAGAATTAAGTACCATCAAATGGAACAAAAGGATGCATATTATCCAGCTGGCGGCCGCTCACAAGTGGTGTGCCTCAGGGCTCAGTGTTACGACCATTTCTGTTTAATGTCTTTATTGATGATCTCGACAAGGACATAGGGTGTATCATCAGCAAGTTTGAAGATGACACCAAGTTAAGCAGGAGTGTTGATTCCCATGAGGACAGGGAAGCTCTGCAGAGAGACCTAGATAGATTGGAGCATTGGGCCAACATCAATGGCATGAGTTTTAACAAGGGCAAGTGCCAGGTTCTGCACTTGGGCCACAATAACCCCAAGCAGCGCTACAGGCTTGGGGAAGTGTGGCTGGAAAGCTGCCTGGAAGAGAGAGACCTGGGGGTTCTAATGGACAAGCGGCTGAAGATGAGCCGGCAGCGTGCCCAGGTGGGCAAGAAAGCCAACGGCATCCTGGCTTGTATTAGAAATAGCGTGACCAGCAGAAGTAGGGAGGTGATTGTGCCCCTGTACTCAACGCTGGTGAGGCCACACCTCGAGTATTGTGTCCAGTTTTGGGCACCTCAATGCAAGAGAGATATGGAGGTGCTGGAGCGGGTGCAGAGGAGGGCAACGAAGCTGGTGAAGGGCCTGGAAAACAAATCCTATGAAGAGCGGTTGAAGGAGCTGGGACTGTTTAGTCTGAGGAAGAGGAGGCTGAGGGGAGACCTCATCACTCTCTACAACTACTTGAAAGGACACTGTAGAGAGGTTGGCGCTGGTCTCTTCGCACAGGTAATTAATGACAGAACGAGAGGGAATGGCTTCAAGCTCCAACAGGGTAGGCTTTGACTGAACATTAGGAAAGAATTTTTCACAGAAAGAGTGGTCGGGCGTTGGAACAGGCTGCCCGGGGAGGGGGTTGAGTCACCATCCCTGGATGTGTTTAAGAGCCGTTTAGATGTGGTGTTGGGGGATATGATAGAGGGGAGAACTTTGTAGAGTAGGGTAGATGGTTGGACTCGATGATCCCAAGGGTCTCTTCCAACCTGGATGATTCTATGATTCTATGATTATCCAACAGACGGAGCTGGATAACGGGTTTATGAACACCGAGCAGCATTTTGGCTTCTTCAGGAGAGCCATCACCAGAGAAGCACTCTCCAACTTTTGTATAAAAAAATCTATTTACCAAAGAAGTGGGATGAACTGGGTTGAAATTCCCTTCCCAGCAAAGAAAAAACAACCCCACAGCTGCTTTCCTGAAGAGCAGATCCTGGTGAAAAGCCTGGGGTGAGACTCCTTCACATCCAACCCACTCAACAAGGACAGAAGAGTATCATTTGTTCACATTTTCCATACTATATTTCAGATGTTGTCACCTGCTGGGACAGCCTTTAAGTGCTCTTAGAGGAAAACATCAGAATATCTCAAAAAAAACCCAACCAGATTTTATTCTTGTCTTATCAGCCCATTCGATGCTAAAATCTATTACCGAGCTCACAATCCGATTGACACTTTCACAAAGAAAAATATTAATTGCTTCTAATATATCATTAGTGGAAAACTTATGCTCCCTCATATTAAATATACCTATTTCATCTTAGATTCCAACTGCTCTGAGCCCATCTGCTGAGCTGGGTACCAGTTTTCGGTGTTAACGATGCTTAGAACCAGGTTTATGCTGATAGTCCTTGTGAAGCCAGTTTCATAACACGTAACTCATTAATATCATAGAATCATAGAATGGTTTGGGTGGGAAGGGACATTAAATACCATCCAGTCCCACCCCTGCCATGGGCAGGGACACATCCCACCAGACCAGGTCACTCCAAGCCCCATCCAACCTGGCCTTGAACCCCTCCAGGGATGGGGCAGCCACAGCTTCTCTGGGCAACCTGGGCCAGGCTCTCACCACCCTCACAGCAAAGAGTTTCTTCCCAAAATCTAATCTAAATCTCCCCTCTTCCAGTTTCAAACCCTTCCCCCTTGCCTTGTCACTACAGGGATAGATGTGTCCCACTGTGCTGTTATTTCCCATCCTGACATTCCACATCTTCCCCAGTTGCCTTCCCTGATTCCTATTGCTCTTTTTGCTCAGTTAAGGACCATTTTCAAATTCCACATCTATATTTAATTCTGACACATTCACGTACACAGTCAGCAATACTTTCCGCAGATGAAGTTAGGCCTTTGACTATAAATTCTTGCATTCTCATTGTAGTTTCTTCCCGTTATTAAAAAAATACACAAATCGCATTAGGTAGCTGTTAAAAAATCCAGATAAAAAGAAAAATAACATTTCCTTTAACTTTGGCAGAGGATTTTGTGATGAGATTCGGAGCTTTATTACGCTATTTTCAGGTTTCCATCCCTTCTGCATCAGACTCACAAACACAAAACTAACCACAAAAAAAAATAAAGCCTACTGGCAGTTGAGGACAAGCTACGCCAAAATTAAAGCTGCAAAAAAGTCACAAAAGGGATAAACAGGGCTAAAAAGATGATGAGGGGCCTGGAGCATCTCTCTTAGGAGGAAAGGCTGAGGGACTTGGGTCTTTTTAGTCTGGAGAAGAGAAGACTGAGGGGGGATCTGATCAACACCTATAACTACTTAAAGGGTGGGTGTCAGGAGGATGGGGCCAGTCTTTTTCCAGTGGTGCCCAGGGACAGGACAAGAGGAAACGGGCACAAACTTGGACATAAGAAGTTCCACCTAAACATGAGGAGGAACTTCATCACTTTGAGGGTGGCAGAGCCCTGGAAAAGGCTGCCCAGAGAGGTGGCTGGATATTCCAACCCCAGCTGGACACGTTCCTGTGCAACCTGCTCTGGGTGGACCTGCTTTGGCAGGGGGTTGGACTGGATGATCTCCAGAGGTCCTTTCCGACCCCAGATCACTCTGTGATTCTGTTAAATACAGCCATTTTTGCACCCAGAAACCCTATTACTGATGTCAGCAAATCAACTACTAAAACTAGGGTGATTAACTATTTATTTCCAAACCGAACTCGCCACCGAAATCAATGAAAACTGGAGAAGGCTCCAGCTGCGGAGCGAAGGTCTGTGATAATTTAGTATTTGTTCAGGAAACCCGATAAACCACGCGTTGGCATTTCATACTAAACTGCCGTAAGCAAACAAATGGGTTTTCATTAGACCAGCACAGAAGGTTTGCTTTCTTAAACTTTATGCCGAACGTAACCTTTTCGTATGAGATCTTCCTTGTTCCGTTCTCAATAACGCCTCTTGTTTTGCGGGAGAGAAACAAAGAACTCCACTGTTGGGCTCAAGCGGGGAAATCAACTGGTTGTTTAACCTTTGGCATCACCCGCAGCTCAGGAACGTGCTTCTTTCTTCCTTGAAGGTGCACTTTCATCACGTTTTTCAGGCTTGAGAGAATGGTAGTTCCACCCAAGAATGAATTTATACAGAGGCAAGAACCCCGTGCAGAATTTCTCCTGATTTTAATAGCGTTTGATGACACATTTCTTTGATGTTTCTTTAAAAGTAACTTTAGAGAATGGGACGGAGCTTCACTGAATAAAGGTGCTATCAAAAATCACAATGTAAATCCCCATCTGAAGTTGAGTGAAATCATATTATCATAGAATGGTTTGGGTTGGAAAGGACCTTAAAGATCATCCCGTTCCCACCCCTGCCATGGGCAGGGACACCTCCCACCAGACCAGGTTGCTCCAAGTCCCATCCAGCCTGGCCTTAAACCCCTCCAGGGATGGGGCAGCCACAGCTTCTCTGGGCAACCTGGGCCAGGCTCTCACCACCCTCACAGCAAAGAATTTCTTCCTAATATCTCATCTGAATCTCCCCTTTTCAGTTTAAATCTCTCCTTCCTCTCAGTTTCACTGGGGTACAGAGAATCACGACTTAAAATCCTGTTCCAGAGATGCGGTATTTCAAGGTGGGTGTATCTGCATCCCCAGGTGCCACGTGGCTCATCAGCCCCGTGTCCCACAGGTTGAACCAGGGGAGGTTCAGATTGGATATTAGGAACAATTTTTACACTGAAAGTGTTATTAAGCGTTGGAATGGGCTGCCCAGGGCAGTGGTTGAGGCACCATCCCTGGAGGGATTTAAAAGTCTGGCAGACGTGGTGCTGAGGGAGATGGTTACTGGTGGTTTTTATCAGAGTTAGGATGATGGTTGTACTAGATGATCACGGAATCAGGGAATTGTCAGAGTTGGAAGGGACCTCTAGAGATCATCCAGTCTAACTCCCCTGCTGAAGCAGGGTTGCCCAGAGCACATCACTCAGGACTGCATCCAGGCGGGGCTTGAAGATCTCCAGAGAAGGGGACTCCACCACCTCCCTGGGCAGCCTGTTCCAGGGGTCTGGCACCCTCACTGGAAAGCAGTTCTTCCTCATATTTGAATGGAACTTCCCGTGTTCCAGCTTGTGCCCGTTGCCCCTCGTCCTGTCACTGGAAACCACTGAAAAGAGTCCAGCTCCATCCTCCTTCAACCCACCCTTTAGGTACTTGTAAACATAGATAAGGTCTCCCCTCAGCCTTCTCTTCTCCAGGCTAAAGAGCCCCAGCTCTCTCAGCCTTTCCTCGTAAAGGAGGTGTTCAAATTCCTTAATCATCTTAGTTGCCCTACGTTGAACTCTCTCCAGTAGTTCCCTGTCTCTCTTGAACTGGGGAGCCCAGAACTGGACACAGTATTCCAGTTGTGGCCTCACCAGTGCAGAGCAGAAGGGGAGAATGACCTCCCTCGACCTACTGGCCACACTCTTCCCTAGGCAGCCCAGGATCCCATTGGCCTCTTGGCAACAAGGGCACATTGCTGGCTCATGGAAAGTTTGCTATCCACCAGGACTCCCAGATCCTTCTCCTCAGTGGTGCTTTCCAGAAGATCCATCCCTAACCTAGATTGGTGCCTGGGGTTCTTCCTCCCCAGGTGCAGGACCCTACACTTGCCCTTGTTGAACCTCAGTAGGTTCTTCTCTGCCCAGCTCTCCAGCCTGTCCAGGTCACGCTGGATGGCGGCACAGCCCTCTGGAGTGTCGGCCAGCCCTCCCAGTTTGGTATCATCAGCGAACTTGCTGAGGATACACTCTGTCCCCTCCTCCAGGTCATTGATGAATATGTTGAACAGAACTGGGCCTGATCTCAAAGGTCCCTTCCAAGCAAGATAATTCTACGGTTATAACCTGCAGTTTGATGTGGTCTTACAAATGTAACCTTTGGGTTTGAAGAAACACTAAAATAATTTTTAGTGTAAATATCTAAAACCACAGTTCACCAAAACCACAATAATACCCCGCTCTCTGATGGCTGTGAAACAAGAAGGGGTTTTGATTTAACTTTCCGCACTTCATTCCAAGGTGCATATCACTGAATTTGAAGAAAAAAAAAAAAAAAAAAAGTTCAGCTAATTATTTTTGAATGGTAATTACAATGGATTTCTTTTCAAGTACACTATTTTTAATCGATAATTATTGACACGAAAGGTCAAAAATGTCCGAAATCCCCTGCAAGCACTGGGCAACCTCTGCTCACCCTTTGTCCAAAGAAACGTACTCGGTGACTCCGTTTGGGTTTGTTAATTAACACATTAAGCAGAATTTAGAAAGAGCAAATACAAAATGGTACAAACAGACTCGCTGTCACATAAGACTGATTTTTACTCGTGAAGAAGACGCGTATCCTTTCTCCATATCTTGGTTTTCCCTTCCTCCCCTCCATCAAACCCCATGTTGTATCGCTGTGCTACGACACCATTAATATTCCACATTCACGGGAACTTCCAACTGGTTGCAAATCTGCCCAACAGATGGAGGGACGGGACGTAAAATCGTGTCAATCGATCACCCCGGGAATCAACACCCAGAAATGAAATTCTGCTGAAGGCAAAGAGCATCATAAAAAGCAGCAGTTTCACCTGTGCTCAAATTCACATTTCCCAGCGCGGCGGCTTCTATTTGATTTCATCCCCAGATCTTACCTCATGTTTATTATTGGTGTTTTCTAATAAACCAGTTGTGACAGTTATTGGGAAAGAAAACACATACATTTCATAGAATCATGGAATGGTTAGAGTTGGAAAGGACCTTAAAGATCATCTAGTTCCAACCTCCTGCCATGGGCAGGGACACCTCCCACCAGACCACGTTGCTGAAAGCCCCCTCCAACCTGGCCTTGTACCCCTCCAGGGATGGGGCAGCCACAGCTTCTCTGGGAAACCTGGGCCAGGCTCTCACCACCCTCACAGCAAAGAAGTTCTTCCCCACATCTCATCTCCATCTCCCCTCTTTCAGTGTCAAACCCTTCCCTCTCCTCCTATGGCTCCCCTCCCTCATCAAGAGTCCCTCCCCAGCTTTCCTGGAACCCCTTGAGCGACTGGAAGGGGCTCGAAGGTCTCCCCGGAGCCTTCTCTTCTCCAGGCTGAACAACCCCAGCTCTCTCAGCCTGTCTTCATACAGGAGGTGCTCCAGCCCTCTGATCAGCTTCATGGCCCTCCGCTGGACCCGTTCCAACAGGTCCATGTCCTTCCTGTGTTGAGGACTCCAAAGCTGGACACATGACTCCAGGTGGGGTCTCACCAAACCAGAGGGGTAGAATCCCACCCCTCAGCCTCCTGGCCACGCTTCTTTTGATGCAGCCCAGGATGGGGTTGGCTGCCAGCACACGTTGCCGGCTCATGTTGAGCTTCTCATCCACCAACACCCCCAAGTCCTTCTCCTCAGGGCTGCTCTCCAGCCATTCTCCGCCCAACCTGGAGTTGTGCCTGGGATTGCCACGTCTCAGGTGCAGGACCCTGCACGTGGCCTGGTTGAACTTCATGAGGTTTGCATGAGCCCATCTCTCCAGCCTGTCCACGTCCCTCTGGATGGCATCCCTTCCCTCCAGTGTGTCGTCCAAGCCACCGAGCTTGGTGTTATCTGCAAACTTGCTGAGGGTGCACTCTATCCCACTGTCCATGTCTCCAACAAAGATGTTAAAAAGCGTTGAATTTGCTATAACACTAACAGAAAGTAAGCAATTACCAACCGAAAAGGAAAGAAAATGTCCTGAATTAAAAGATCATTGATAGAAAACTATGCGGCTCTTTAAAAGACACATTAATGATGCTTTTCAAAGGAGTCCTGAGATCTTTATCTGTCATAATTGAGAGGTGCTGATGATAGACAGATCCCCTAAAACCACTTATCAGTTGCAGAAATCACGGTAGACGCCAGCTGATGTAATGCTGAGTTTTGGAAAATATCTATCAACAGGACAAATTTAGTACTGCTTTTCACTGAGGAGGTTTCAATATCTTGCATCATTTTGATCACTTCTCTTTATCAGAGCAGAATCCGTCAACCAACCCCCTAGAACTTTCATTTCTACAAATACATCTACACTCTGCTATTATCGTTTCAGAAAAAAAGGAACCCTGAATTGAGAAGAATGAACCTTGAATTGAGAAGAAACAGAAATCATAGAATCATAGACTGGTTTGGGTTGGAAGGGACCTTAAAGACCACCCTGTTCCAACCCCCCTGGATTACCATCCTCTGAGTAATCTCTGATATTCAGCAATCCAAGGAGCTCAAACACAGGCTGTAACAAACAGCGCAAATACTCCCTGAGAGTGGGGACAGGCAATGGGTGGCAGAAGGAGCCCAGCCAGAAGGTAGGTCCTTGGGCTGGTGGATGAGGAGGGCGTATGGAGAGCGACTGCTCCAACAAATCTCTGATGGCAAAGCTTCCTCTGACCACGGTTGTTTCCAGCAGAGACGGGACCCCGACGCCACAAGGAAGGTAGAAGGCGGAAAGGAAAATTAAAGCAGGAGAAAAGGGGAGAGTTCCTACCTGAAGCCAAGTCCGAGTTGGGAAGATGACGTCCCGTATGTTTACTATCCATTAGCTACTACATAAGCTATTAGGGCCACAGAGATGCTGGGAGGGCTGGAGACCCTCTGCTGCAAGGACAGGCTGAGAGAGTTGGAGGGGTTCAGCCTGGAGAAGAGAAGGCTCCGGGGAGACCTTCGAGCCCCTTCCAGTCGCTCAAGCGGCTCCAGGAAAGCTGGGGAGGGACTCTTGATGAGGGAGGGGAGCCATAGGAGGAGGGGGAAGGGTTTGACACTGAAAGAGGGGAGATTGAGATGAGATGTGGGGAAGAACTTCTTTGCTGTGAGAGTGGTGAGAGCCTGGCCCAGGTTGCCCCGAGAAGCTGTGGCTGCCCCATCCCTGGAGGGGTTCAAGGCCAGGTTGGAGGGGGCTTGGAGCAACCTGGTCTGGTGGGAGGTGTCCCTGCCCAGGGCAAGGGGTTGGAACTGGATGAGCTTTAATGTCCCTTCCAACCCAAACCATTCTATGATTCTATTTTTCTAGCTTGAAGAGCAACTTTCCCAAGCACTGATCACCGACGAGTAACAAAAACTAATGCTTTCTTTTTTCCCCTGTGGATGCACACCCGGCAAATTGCTTAACTGATCCTCGAGATCACTGCTATGCGTTACATGCCGCAGAAGCAGCAGCTTTCTGACATCGTTTTGTTCGCTAAGTGGCATTATTTTGTTTGCTGAGTACTCTCCTGGCAGGCAAACACTCCACAGGGGAGAGGATTTTAGCATCTCTCTTCTTTCCTTGACTTCTTGGGGAGGAGCGAGGTTACTCCCAATTCAACTGACTTAGAGAATCATAGAATCATAGAATAGAATCATAGAATGGTTAGAGTTGGAAGGGACCTTAAAGCTCATCCAGTTCCAACCCCCCTGCCATGGGCAGGGACACCTCCCACCAGACCAGGTTGCTCAAAGCCCCATCCAACCTGGCCTTAAACACTTCCAGGGATGGGGCAGCCACAACTTCCCTGGGCAACCTGGGCCAGCGTCTCAGCACCCTCACAGCAAAGAAGTTCTTCCCCACATTTCATCTCAATCTCCCCTCTTCCAATTTAAAACCATTACCCCTTGTCCTGTCACTACATGTCCTGACAAAGAGTCCCTCTCCGGCTCTCCTGGAGGCTCCCTTCAGATATTGGAAGGCTGCTCTGAGGTCTCCCCGGAGCCTTCTCTTCTCCAGGCTGAACAACCCCAGCTCTCTCAACCTGTCTTCATAGGGGAGGTGCTCCAGCCCTCTGATCATCTTCGTGGCCCTCCGCTGGACCCGTTCCAAAAGGTCCGTGTCCTTCCTGTGTTGAGGACTCCAAAGCTGGACACATGACTCCAGGTGGGGTCTCACCAGAGCAGAGGGGTAGAATCCCACCCCTCAGCTTCCTGGCCACGCTTCTTTTGATGCAGCCCAGGATGGGGTTGGCTTTCTGGGCTGCCAGTGCACATTGCCGGCTCATGTTGAGCTTCTCATCCACCAACACCCCCAAGTCCTTCTCCTCAGGGCTGCTCTCCAGCCATTCTCTGCCCAACCTGGAGTTGTTCCTGGGATTGCCACGTCCCAGGTGCAGGACCCTGCACGTGGCCTGGTTGAACTTCATGAGGTTTGCATGAGCCCATCTCTCCAGCCTGTCCAGGTCCCTCTGGATGGCATCCCTTCCCTCCAGCGTGTTGACCGCGCCATCAAGCTTGGTGCCATTGGCAAACTTGCTGAAGGTGCACTCTATCCCACTGTCCATGTCTCCGACAAAGATGTTGAACAGCACTGGCCCCAGTGACTTCACAGAAGTTCAACATCTGCAACTTCAGGCTCTCTGACAGCACCAAGAAAAATTAATAGTTTTATTATGTATAAATTCTTATTATCAGACCTACCCATTGCTTACACGCAAGAGAGTTGTGCTTTGTTTTATTTTTAAATGAAAAAATCCACCAGTTCAGTAACGTTGGACCATTA
This sequence comes from Numenius arquata, assembly GCF_964106895.1. Taxonomy (NCBI): domain Eukaryota; kingdom Metazoa; phylum Chordata; class Aves; order Charadriiformes; family Scolopacidae; genus Numenius; species Numenius arquata. The sequence continues at coordinate 139,540,819 of NC_133576.1, forward strand.
TTATTATTGAGTTGCATGGCAGATGGAAAATTCTATTTTATTTCAGTACTGCTGGTTCTTCAAAAATAGAACGGAGAGTTACATTAAGACTTTCTTGCCATTGTAAAACCAGCAGTTTGACTGATATCAGCTATTTTTAAAATCACATTTTGAGTTGTAGGAGAGCAAGACTGGCTGGGAATGAAGAGAAACCGCCTTATACAGTGAATCCTCCGAAAAGAGAAGAAAAAAAAAACACCCCACACAACTGAGCTACACGAAATTTTTACATTTTGAAGAATGCCTCTACTACAAAAATGAAAAAAATCAGATGCATTCCAAAAAAGGCATTTCAGATGCTCGTGCTTCCCCGATGCTCTGATTCTTTTCTTAAATCAGATTTTACACGCTTTTAGCTCAATGAGTCTGACTCACCGAAACAGCCAGATACTTAGTGCCAAAAATTTAGCAGTCAGCTTAATCAGTCATACAGATGTGGGTTTGTGTTTTGTTTTTTTTTTTTTTTCACAAGCTCGAGGAATAACGTGAAACATATTTTACGCTGTCGCCAATCTCTTCAAAACATTTGGACAGGGAGAAGGGAACGTGTGGGAGTGGAAAACGCGATTCAAGGCTGCGTGGTGAGGAGAGGATTCCAGCTCTTGAATACATAAGAACAATTTAGTCTCAATATTAAATTCCAAGATAGTTATTAAGCGTTCGCAGCGATGATTTAAAGTGGTATTTTATTTACTAGAGCGAGATTCAATAAAACCTTTAATGATTTAATGAGAATGAACTCCGTTCGGCGCGGACTCAGTTCAGGGATTCCAACGCAGGATATGACTCGGTCCAATTTCCATTATAAACTGAGGACAAAACCGCTGTCAGACACAATTATTTTGCTCGGAGCTTCCACGGGGCCCTGAGGCAACGAGACCGTGACTAAAGCGCCGCTGCAGCACAAACAAAAATGAAAACAAACCACATAACAGGCAACACATGAGCTTCTCCAGCGCATCCTGACGTTTTCCAAAAGGCAGAGATCAAAACTACGCCGGGACCGTTTATCTAAATTGCCTTTAATACGGTTAAACGATCAATAAAAGAGGTTTCCGTGTGCCTGCAGCATTAATCGTAAAACTCCCCAGAAACACTACGAAAGGCTGGTTATCTAATACAAAGCCGCATCTCTAATCAGGCTGCTTCTCCTTCCTACCATCCCATGATTCCAGTTCCAGAAAATAGGGAGTTTCGTTCTCTCATTCGCAATCTCTTTCCAAGCTGCTCCGTTTCTCTTTTTCTTTTTTTCTTTTTATATCTGAAGCATGACAAGAAGGCAAAGGAAAACAAAAGGGGAAAGCTGAAAAATTAATTTACAGCAATCAGGCTTAGCAAAGGAAACGTCAAATCTCTCATCCTTCCTGGGTTTTGTTCTTTTGTTAAGTTAAAGCCAAGAGTTAAAACCATTATTTCACTGGAAGCCTCTTAATTCTTTCCAAAACATCTTGCTCCGGGAGTTTAGCATTATTTTCTACATTCAATCCATAGAAGAGATTAAAAAAAAAATAAAACAAACCCCCAAGAATTGCTTATTCACTGGTTGAAGGAGCATCTGGGATCCTGCAGAAAGGAAAGCCAAAAGGCCAAGGAACAGTCCTACACCAGGGAAGACCATTTGGGAAAGATCATGGAGTCTTATCCCAAACCCTATCTATTTTTACTCTAATGTGCTTAATAGCACTTACTGGAATTTGCAGGATGCTATACAGCGCATAAACCAAAAAATTCCAACACTTAGTGCTTGGAGAGCCCTTAATGCTTTAGACTAAACATGTGACCTCTTGTGAGACACCACCTGGAGCACGGTGTCCACCTTTGGAGTCCTCAGCACAGGAGAGACATGGACCTGTTGGAGCGGGGCCAGAGGAGGCCACGGAGATGCTGGGAGGGCTGGAGCCCCTCTGCTGGGAGGACAGGCTGAGAGAGTTGGGGGGGTTCAGCCTGGAGGAGAGAAGGCTCCAGGGAGACCTTGGAGCCCCTTCCAGTCCCTCAAGGGGCTCCAGGAAAGCTGGGGAGGGACTCTGGATGAGGGAGGGGAGCCATAGGAGGAGGGGGAAGGGTTTGACACTGAAAGAGGGGAGATTGAGATGAGATGTGGGGAAGAAGTTCTTTGCTGTGAGGGTGGTGAGACCCTGGCCCAGGTTGCCCAGAGAAGCTGTGGCTGCCCCATCCCTGGAGGGGTTCAAGGCCAGGTTGGAGGGGGCTTGGAGCAACCTGGTCTGGTGGGAGGTGTCCCTGCCCAGGGCAGTCGGTTGGAACTAGATGATCTTTAAGGTCCCTTCCAACCCAAACCTTTCTATGATTCTGTGGCTAAACATCTGATTTTCTCCACCTACAGGTCTGATTGGTAGCGTTAATTCAAAGCTTCCCAGAACACAGCATCTTCATCAACGCAAAATATAATCCAAATACCAGGTGTAAAAATGACAGTAAAACAACAATTGTATCATTCACTCAAAAGAAGAACTACTTTCACACTTACTGGACCCACCAGGCTCCCCTGCTCTGTGTGAAACAAATGCCACATCCTTCCTCTGTCTCAAAGAAGGCGTTTGCACAAACCTTATCTGAACAAGCCCTGCCTGAGAAGGAGACGGGAGAGATCTCTATCACTTTCTCGCCATCATTTTCTGCTGGTTTAAGGGATACAAACTAAAAGCACCTCTTTAATAAGACTTTGAAGGCACTTCCTGCGGGGTCGGAACTAGTGCTACTGTCAGGTGGAGGGATTTTTTTCTTCACTACACAACTTTCTGTTTGAACTGCGGAGAAAGGTCACATGCAACGGGTACAAAACTGACTCCACAGGCTCCTGAAATGCTCATCGCCTCCTTCACAGAATCACAGAATGCTATGGGGTTGGAAGGGACCTCTGGAGATCATCCAGTCCAACCCCCTGCCAAAGCAGGTCCACCCAGAGCAGGTTGCACAGGAACGTGTCCAGGTGGGTTTGAAAGTCTCCAGAGAAGGAGACTCCACCACCTCTCGGGGCAGCCTCTTCCAGGGCTCTGCCACCCTCAAAGTGAAGAAGTTCCTCCTCAGGTTTAGATGGAACTTCTTATATTCAAGTTTGTGCCCATTTCCCCTTGTCCTGTCACTGGGCACCACTGGAAAAAGAGTCTGACCCCATCCTCCTGACACCCACCCTTTAAGTAGTTATAAGCGTTGATCAGATCCCTCCTCAGTCTTCTCTTATCCAGACTAAAAAGATCCAAGTCCCTCAGACTTTTCTCGTAAGAGAGATGCTCCAGGCCCCTCAGCATCTTTGTAGCCCTCTGCTGTACCCTCTCCAGCAGTTCCCTGTCCTTCTGGAACTGGGGAGCCCAGAACTGGACACAGTGCTCCAGATGGGGCCTCCCCAGGGCAGAGCAGAGGGGGAGGATGACCTCCCTCCACCTGCTGGTCACACTCTTCCTGATGCCACCCAGGATGCCATTGGCCTTCTTGGCCACAAGGGCACATTGCTGGCTCATGGGCATCCTGTTGTCCATCAGGACTCCCAGGCCTTTTCCTTCCCTCCACCCAAGTGGGAGCTCCACGCTGGTGGGGAGAAAGACAGACAAGGATCACGATCTGATGTTGTGGGTAAAAGCAAAGCACCAATTAGGAACACACAAAAAAAAAACCCAATCATCAGCTTCTCAAATTCTCACCTTCCCCATAATTATCTCCCCAAGTTCTGTTTTGCCGAGTGAGACCATAACCTGGCACTTCCCACTTCTGTAACGTGTGAGGATTTACTGTAGTTTTCAATTCCAAATTTCCTGTAACTCCGATTTTGGGTGGCTGATGGAGTCTGGCAACAATTTCGACTCATACAGTGTTTTTGGCTAGAGAATAACGTGACGACAACTCGTCCGCAAAACAGAAGAATCAGAACAGGATCTCGTAGGCAAAGACTGAACTAGGGATTAAAGATGGACGTATACTAGTTCACTTGCCCGATGGAAAAATTTGAAAGAGAAAAATCCTTTCCAGACCACCACTGGAACCAGTTTCCGATTCGAGATATTTATTAAAGAAAGTAGCAAAAAGGTGAATATGGCTTTGTACCCTCCCATATCTGATATCCCATCCACACAAGTCTCCTGCCCTCAATAACTGCAACCTGTTGTGGCCAACACTTGCTATTTTATTCCTTCTAGAAGGGGAAAGGTTTTCTCTACCACCCACAAATAAAAAAAGTGAAAAAAGGATGTATTTATCACAGAATCACTTGGGGTTGGAAGGGACCTCTGGAGATCACCCAGTCCAGCCCCCTGCCAGAGCAGGTCCACCCAGAGCAGGTTGCACAGGAACGTGTCCAGGGGGGTTTGGAATGTCTCCAGAAACGGAGACTCCCCCACCTCTCTGGGCAGCCTCTTCCAGGGCTCTGCCACCCTCAAAGTGAAGAAGTTCCTCCTCATGTTTACGTGGAACTTCTTACATTGAAGTTTGTGCCCATTTCCTCTTGTCCTAGATTTATAATCTAACCAAACCCTTTTTGGAGGAGACCGGTCGAGCAATGTTTCAGTTGACACCGGCTCTAAGCCCTCTTTGTAAAAAGAACCTGAAAATCAAAAGTTTTGCTTTCAAAACAGTGCTTGGTGCTCGACGGCAAGAGAAGTGGTTGAAAACAGGATGAGCCCATTCTCGCTCTGCAACTTCAAAGGTGGTTTTTGAAGCGACTTAATGGTCGAGTCAATTCTGTAGCGATTTTCTGAGAGATGAAAGGATGCCCAGAAAAATTAAGCAGAAGAAGCGAACTGTAAAAGAATATAAACACTGGGACACTGGATGGGACACTAAAACCCGAGCAAATAAGCCATAGTAGAATATAACATTACAGAATGGATATATTTTCTTACATAATTACATTAACTTGTAGAAAGATAGGAAATAAAGTGCAAATTGAAAACGCAGGCTGGAACTTATCTGAAAATATGATGATAAAATTACATACTAGATCAGTCACCCACAAAGAGGTTAAGCAACAATAATTACAGATTTAAAGACAGTGTCGGAAAGGGGATTTTTCAAAAAATTCAAAAAACACGTATGACTTTAAAAGTAGCGTGTTAATGGAGGAAGTTCAGTTAAGGAAAATCCCACAGTCTAATTTTACTTCCACTTGATCATAGACCCATAGAATCGTCTAGGTTGGAAGGGACCTTTAAGATCATCTAGTCCAACTATCAACCTAACTCTGAAATACAGAGTTTCGGGGAAGAATGAAATAAATGGGAAGTTCAAATTAAAACCAGCTTTAAAAGGCTGCAAGTGCACTGTCACAGAAAGATCATAGAATCATAGAATGGTTAGAGTTGGAAGGGACCTTAAAGATCATGGAGTTCCAACCCCCCTGCCATGGGCAGGGACACCTCCACTAGAGCAGGTTGCTCAAAGCCCCATCCAGCCTGGCCTTAAACACTTCCAGGGATGGGGCAGCCACAACTTCCCTGGGCAACCTCTTCCAGTGCTTCACCACCCTCCCAGGAAAGAATTTCCTCCTAATATCTCATCTAAATCTCCCCTCTTCCAATTTAAAACCATTACCCCTTGTCCTGTCACTCCATCTCCTGACAAAGAGTCCCTCTCCGGCTCTCCTGGAGGCTCCCTTCAGATATTGGAAGGCTGCTGTGAGGTGTCCCCGGAGCCTTCTCTTCTCCAGGCTGAACAACCCCAGCTCTCTCAGCCTGTCTTCATAGGGGAGGTGCTCCAGCCCTCTGATCATCTGATCAGATGAAAATATTCCCCTAAGTGCAGTCAGTGTACGAGACTTTTAATAAAAATGCAGAATTATGAACTAAGCAGCCCAAGAACCTTACCCAAATTAAACACGTTAATCTTCAGCTTATTTAAAGAAAAAAAAAGATGTATATGGAAAAAGAGTAAGATTAAGAACAATAGTTTGAGAGACTCCAGACAGGAGACAGAGAGGGTGATAATATCTGTTAAAACTAAATATTTGCATTATCAAACACAGCTGAAACCCACCAATGATTAAGTAGCTACAAATTAAAGAAAGGAAATGTACAGCAATAGGAAAGATAAGTTATCTGATATTAAGAAAAACCCTCACAGATATTAACGTGTAAGCATGGTAGACGCAAGTTAAGCATGACAGTATCTTTCAATGTAAGCCAAAAGATATTAAGAATTATTCTTGAAAACATTTAGCACAGTGTCACAAGCTGCAAAAATGTATATTGGGATAAAGACAAAGTGGATTATTTATTAAGATCAACAAGAAGTATGAAAAAAATATAGATACCCTCAGTGAAGATCATATTTCTATAAATATAGGAATGTTATGATGCGATCTTCTGGAAAGCACCACTGAGGAGAAGGATCTGGGAGTCCTGGTGGATAGCAAACTTTCCATAAGCCAGCAATGTGCCCTTGTTGCCAAGAGGCCAATGAGATCCTGGGCTGCCTAGGGAAGAGTGTGGCCAGTAGGTCGAGGGAGGTCATTCTCCCCCTCTACTCTGCACTGGTGAGGCCACAGCTGGAATACTGCGTCCAGTTCTGGGCTCCCCAGTTCAAGAGAGACAGGGAACTACTGGAGAGAGTTCAACGTAGGGCAACTAAGATGATTAAGGGATTTGAACACCTCCTTTACGAGGAAAGGCTGAGAGAGCTGGGGCTCTTTAGCCTGGAGAAGGCTGAGGGGAGACCTTATCTATGTTTACAAGTACCTAAAGGGTGGGTTGAAGGAGGATGGAGCCGGACTCTTTTCAGTGGTTCCCGGTGACAGGACGAGGGGCAACGGGCACAAGCTGGAACATAGAAAGTTCCATTCAAATACGAGGAAGAACTTCTTTCCGGTGAGGGTGCCAGAGCCCTGGAACAGGCTGCCCAGGGAGGTCATGGAGTCCCCTTCTCTGGAGATCTTCAAGACCCTCCTGGATGCAGTCTTGAGTGATGTGCTCTGGGCAATCCTGCTTCAGCAGGGGAGTTGGACTGGATGATCTCTAGAGGTCCCTTCCAACTCTGACAATTCCGTGATTCCGTGATTCCAAGAGGAGTTCTCTGGCTTTATCAATAGCAGCAACGGCATCTCAGCCCCCAAACTGGTTTAGAAAACTACACAATTCACCTCTAAATCTGAAAGATTAGTCTGTTTTCTACAAAACTGCAGACAAACAAACCCCCGTCTGCCCAACAGATTCAACCCCCGTGAGAGGGGTAATTTCTGCCCCCAGATGAGCACCAGATCAACCATCCCTCGAGGACCGGCGGTACAGCTGCATTTCAGACACTTTGGAAAATTAAGAAATTAAGAATACAGAGGAATATGTAAATTGGAGTTATTTATTAGCCGGGATGCAGGAATATAGACTCGGCACCTCTTACCCTAAATCCATTTAGTCCAGTTTAAGATAACAACTTTGCTAAAATATCCCGTGTACACACCAAACCAGCACACCTTCTAACCTTGATAGATTAATCTGCTTTAAAGCTACTTTGAACTAGTTCGAAAAGCAGGGAAATATTCAAGGAGCTAAAGAGACAGCATATGGGAACGTCGGATTAACCAAAGACTGCCCAGTCTACTACTGGAAATTATATTTAAGAATTCACCAAGTCAGAGAGAATTCACCAGTTCACCACCGAGCCTGGGACGGTGAAATTACGGTTCTCATCCTTGTTGGGTGACTTGGCATTTGTATTTATAAATAAAGCATATATACGTCGGGGGGTGGGGGTGTTAAATAATGCCATTCACCTGAATTCAATGTTTGAATATTTAATATTTTGAAAAAGCGTAGCAACTGGAAATATTACTCTTTAATGTCAAGTGGAAATACTACCGTTGAATGCCATGGATATATTGTAAGGGATGTCAGAAGGTGAGGAACTGCAAAACAGCTCTGGCAGCTCTTCCTTCCACGTTATTAGAGCACTAATTGGTGAATCTGAAAGCGCATCTCTAATAAGCACTTCTTGAAAGAGTCTGTATTTTATTGCACTAGAAACAGACTGCAAACCATTACTTCTTTCCATTCTCCATCTGCAGAGGAATAAATCATATATTCACTTTCCTCCACGCCGTAAAACCCATTCCTGAATGTGTTTTATTCTCCGAAGTGCCGTTACCGGCGGCTTCAGAAGCTGCTCCGTGTTATTCATTCCAAGCGTCTTCACAACTGAGCAGGTCAGAGTTTTCTAGTCTGTGGGAACTTCTTAATTAAAGGTTCACATGATTACAAAGCACCGACACAGCTCCGTGGTTTATGGAGCACAAAGCTTCTATTTTTTTTTTTCCCATCCCAAAACAGCTGGCAAATAAAAATTACATTTCTGGGCTTCAAATAATATTTACTGATCAGTTTATAACAACCCAAACGTTACTATTCTGAAGTTTATCACACTACCGTGTCAAAATTACAGAATCAGAGAATGATATGGGGTTGGAAGGGACCTCTGGAGATCATCCAGTCCAACCCCCTGCCAGAGCAGAGTCACCCAGAGCAGGTCCCACAGGAACGTGTCCAGGTGGGGTTTGAATGTCTCCAGAGAAGGAGACTCCAGAGAAGGAGACCACCTCCCTGGGCAGCCTCTTCCAGGGCTCTGCCACCCTCACAGGAAAGAAGTTCCTCCTCAGGTTTAGATGGAACTTCTTATGTTCAAGTTTGTGCCCGTTCCCTCTTGTCCTGTCCCTGGGCACCACTGGAAAAAGCCTGGCCCCATCCTCCTGACACCCACCCTTTAAGTATTTATAGGTGTTGATCAGATCCCCCCTCAGTCTTCTCTTCTCCAGACTAAAAAGACCCAAGTCCCTCAGCCTTTCCTCGTAAGAGAGATACTCCAGGCCCCTCAGCATCTTTGTGGTCCTCTGCTGTCCCCTCTCCAGCAGTTCCCTGTCCTTCTGGAACTGGGGAGCCCAGAACTGGACCCAGTGCTCCAGATGGGGCCTCCCCAGGGCAGAGCAGAGGGGCAGGATGACCTCCCTCCACCTGCTGGCCACATTCTTCCTGATGCCCCCCAGGATGCCATTGGCCTTCTTGGCCCCAAGGGCACATTGCTGGCTCATGGGCATCCTGTTGTCCACCAGGACTCCCAGGTCTTTCTCCTCAGAGCTGCTCTGCAGCAGGTCAGCCCCCAACCTGTACTGGTTCACATGAATTAATTCTGCATTTGGTAATTAGATTCTGAGCTTGTCCTGTCTTCAGAATATGGAACATGCAATTAGATGCTCTTTAATATTCAAATTTTATAACTCAGTTTTTGGCAATATAGAATCATAGAATGGTTAGAGTTGGAAGGGACCTTAAAGATCATCAAGTTCCAACCCCCTGCCCTGGGCAGGGACACCTCCCACCAGACCAGGTTTAGCTGAACTCTACATCGTATTGTGGGGGAAAACACAAAAATCTGCCTGAAAACAAAATGCCGTATTTCTAACAGATTTGGGATGTTTGGCTATTTGGAATATTTTGGTATTTGGTCTGTCTGGAAAAGTTTAGATGAACAAATTTCTCTCTGGAAATCATTATCATCACTATTCACACTTTACAGTTTTCTTGGTGTTCTGTTTTTTTTTTAACCAATATTTCTTGTCCATTCAGTTTCAAGTATTCTTTTAAATCTTGAAAGTCTACTTTTAACGCTGCTGAAATCTTACAACCTCTAACACAAGATAACGATGATGCACAGCCAGTCTGTTTCTACAACTACATATTTATTAATTTATGTAGTTTGGGGCTAATTGAGCAAATAAACTTTTCCTCAAGTATCTCAGAAAACACTTATTTGCACGGACAGTTATTTCACCTTATTCTACATAGAATCATTGAATGGTTTGGGTGGGAAGGGACTTTAAAGATCATCCAGTCCCACCCCCCTGCCATGGGCAGGGACACCTCCCATTAGACCAGAGCCCCGTCCAACCTGGCCTTGAACCCCTCCAGGGATGGGGCAGCCACAGCTTCTCTGGGAAACCTGGGCCAGGGTCTCACCACCCTCACAGCAAAGAAGTTCTTCCCCACATCTCATCTCAATCTCCCCTCTTTCAGTGTCAAACCCTTCCCCCTCCTCCTCTGGTTCCCCTCCCTCATCAAGAGTCCCTCCCCAGCTTTCCTGGAGCCCCCTGAGGGACTGGAAGGGGCTCGAAGGTCTCCCCGGAGCCTTCTCTTCTCCAGGCTGAACCCCCCCAACTCTCTCAGCCTGTCCTCACAGCAGAGGGGCTCCAGCCCTCCCAGCATCTCCGTGGCCTCCTCTGGCCCCACTCCAACAGGTCCATGTCTCTCCTGTGCTGAGGCCCCAGAGCTGGAGGCAGCACTGGGGGGGTGTCTCCCCAGAGCGGAGCAGAGGGGCAGAATACCCCCCCCTCAAAATTCAGGTGTTGCATGCGTTCCTGGAACTCCCATCCCACCACAGCACCGGGTTGTCTCAACCCACCCCACAACCATTACAAATGTTCTAACCAATTAATGCGATTTGCTCCAAGAAACTTGTATTTTCTCTATCAGTGTCCTTGATGCCAGAGCTCTTTGAGGTTTGGGGAGCATTTCACACGTTCTCATTGGAAAAAGAGGATCCTGATAAGGACAAATTTCAATGTAAGTTATGAAACGCAGACATCAAATATGAACACTTACAGAATGTATACAATAAGATGTGATGACATGAGGAGGCACAAGGCCAAACCTCTCCAGCTCAGCTGTCAAACAACCGTCGGTTCCAAGTCTTGCTCAGTCCCATCTTCCCTTCCTCCACCCCCTCAACTTATGTTCTCCCAACTAATACAACAGCCAAGGAGGAGGAAAGGTTCTCCACTGCTTGTCTGGTCACACGCAGATGTATAAAAGAACTAAATGTCATTTAAACGCTCTAACAGGCTGCGTCAGCCAGTAAATTCATACTCTCGACTGAATTTTGGTTTGTTTTGAACTACTAAGCATGGACTAAAAAATACCGTTATGAATTTTCAGCGTAGAAGACAAAAGATCTGCACATTTTTACAAACAAATGGAGATGATTCACCTTGGCTGGAGAACTCTCTCAGCTGAACAAACAACCCAACTGCTCTCTGGAAATCAGCAAGAAGAGCGGACACGCTTACATCTGCAAAGAAGTTTTGGCATCATGATCCAATCATGGAAACCAAAGGTTTAGACTTCCTAATTAAAACAGCTTGATTAATCAGAGGGGTAAATACAGGTCCAGTGGTACCTAACACCAGTTTCAACGTTCGAGGTCAGCAGACACCGAAGCCCCTCTCTTCTGCTGGTTAATGAAGTCTGAAAATCGACCCACAAAAAGGGCCTGATGAGCTATTTCTCAATAATTTCAGCGGGGATCATGAGCTGTGGAGGAGAAAAGGAAGAATAAATACATTCTGGGTGAGGGGAATTCCATCTAAGTGGTTTTTCGGAAGAATCTCCATGGGAGATAAAATCCCATAAAAGCTGATGGGATTGTGTCCTGCACGGAAATAAAGAAAAAAAAAAAAAAAAGAAAGAAAGAAGCAGCTCAAGAAATACAAGAAATTTCAGGAGAAATGTGGCCAAGGACAGTTTTTTCTGGTCTCCGACTGGCCTCTGACCTGAGAACAGGATTCGTGGGCTTTTAAGAATGAAAAAAATCTCATTTTCCACTTCCACAGACAACAGATTTTGGAAGATATTCCCAAGAATAACAAAATACAAGTATCGTTTCCTCCCCATAACTCCAAACTTCAGTCTTTAATATGCATCAGTCAGAGCACCATGACTTGGGATAGCTCAAATTTTTGTAATTTCTATTTTTCACCACCAACAGGAGTTTCTTCGATCTTTCAGCTGAGCTGATGTGAAAAATGACATTCTCAAAAATCTTTAACCCATGGTCTACTAGTTCAGATAATGTTGGAGCCACTATCAGCCGACTGCTACATCGCCTACTTGACATTGCAGCGCGTTAAATCTTAGGTGTCAACGCAGCGTTCTGCTTCTAACGATGAAAAATTAACTGTTTGCCTGAAATCGTCAATGTCCGTACCCCAAGATGACAGAGTTGAGCCAAGATTTCCCAGTGTTAAATACAAAACTGATTTTTACACCCCTGGGATGAATATAAAACTCAACCTTAGAAAACCAAGCTCACTGCTTCCCCTCATGCTGAAGGTGATAGAATCATAGAATGGTTGAGGTTGGAAGGGACCTTTCAGATCATCCAGTCCAACCATCAGTCCAACACTGCACAAAACCCCCACTGACCCACGTCCCTCAGCACCACCTCTGCCCAGCTTTTAAACACCTCCAGGGATGGCGACTCCACCATTTCCCTGGGAAGCCCATTCCAAGGCTTAATGACCCTTTCAGTGAAGACATTTTTCCTGATATCCATCCAAAACCTCCCCTGGTGCAACTTGAGGCCGTTTCCTCTTCTCCCATCACCTGTTCCTGGGGAGAAGAGACCGACCCCCCCCGGCTACACCCTCCTTTCAGGGAGTTGGAGAGAGCGAGAAGGTCTCCCCTCAGCCTCCTTTTCTCCAGGCTCAACACCCCCAGCTCCCTCAGCCGCTCCTCACAAGACTTGTGCTCCAGACCCCTCACCAGCTCCGGTGCCCTTCTCTGGACACGCTCCAGCCCTTCAAGGTCTTTCCTGTTGTGAGGGACCCAAAACCGGACACAGCTCTCAAGGTGGGGCTTCACCAGTGCCAAGTCCAGGGGGACGGTGGTCGCAGCTCCAGTCCTGCTGGCCACCCTGTTCCTGATACAGGCCAGGATGCTGGTGGCCACCTGGGCACACTGCTGGCTATCTGCAGTCCAATCCATTTGCACTTTAGGCATCTATTTTCTTTGTCTGCTTTAAAGACACTTACATATGTTCAACTGTGCAAAGGTCAGAATGCAGAAGTTGCCCCTTATGTTGCAATGTCTCTCGTTCTATCCCTGCAAATAGATTGGCAGAATCGATTTTATTTATTTTTTTTTTAAAGAAGCAATCAGAACAAACCCACCTGAGGTCCCCGAACATCATATGCTCTGCTTGCAAAAAATCTTTGGGGACTTTTTTTCCTTAAAGCAGTAAAAATAAACAATGCCCATAATACCTACAAAGCCGCCAAAAGGCTGCTGTGAGAAGATCCCAGGTGAACGTCCCGTGTCGACACCACTGCAAATCATTAAACAAGGTCTAAAGGCGGTCGTCGATACCAGCGTTCCCCAAACACGGCGGCTCCGGAGCTCACGTCCACTTTGGAAAAAGCAGCTCTGATTTACAGGTTTTGCAGTCTTAGCATTTCCCTTGTGGAGAGCCCTCATCGTATAAAATTTCCCACCTTCCTAAGGCTCCACGTGAGCTCGCAGTGGAAGCAGAATGTAATTTAAGAGTAATATTTCTTAGTACAAAGCACTTTCCTGGAAGGCCTGTCCTCATACAGCCCACAGGCCACGCAGGAAACTTTTGAGATGACATCCACGTTCCTTAATCTGGCCTTAAAAAGTACTGGTATCGATTTCAGGGGTTTTACTGTGTTTTACTGTGCTTTTTTTACAACAAACAGTAGCAGAGACACATCTCTGAACACAGTAATTCAGATTAGGCAAAGCTATAAGTAAAGTCTGAGTAACCTTAAACTCTCTTTACTAGCATTTTAAGTTTACCAAGGGTAAATTTGGTATCTCAAGGTATATTGGTATCTAAAGTCAAGAGTATCTTTTTTTAAAAAAGACATCATAGAATCATAGAATGGTTTAGGTTGGAAGGGACTTTAAAGATCATCCAGTTCCACCCCCCCTGCCATGGGCAGGGACACCTCCCACCAGAGCAGGTTGCTCAAAGCCCCATCCAGCCTGGCCTTGAACCCCTCCAGGGATGGGGCAGCCACAGCTTCTCTGGGCAACCTGGGCCAGGCTCTCACCACCCTCACAGCAAAGAAGTTCTTCCCCACATCTCATCTCCATCTCCCCTCTTTCAGTGTCAAACCCTTCCCCCTCCTCCTAGGGCTCCCCTCCCTCATCAAGAGTCCCTCCCCAGCTTTCCTGGAGCCCCCCGCTTTAGGGACTGGAAGGGGCTCAGAGGTCTCCCCGGAGCCTTCTCTTCTCCAGGCTGAACCCCCCCAACTCTCTCAGCCTGTCCTCACAGCAGAGGGGCTCCAGCCCTCCCAGCATCTCCGTGGCCTCCTCTGGCCCCGCTCCAACAGGTCCATGTCCTTCCTGTGCTGAGGTCCCAGAGCTGGAGGCAGCACTGGGGGGGTGTCTCCCCAGAGCGGAGCAGAGGGGCAGAATCCCCCCCCTCGCCCTGCTGGCCACGCTGCTGGGGATGCAGCCCAGGATGCTGGGGGGCTTTCTGGGCTGCCAGCACACATTGCCGGCTCATGTTGAGCTTCTCATCCCCCAACACCCTCAAGTCCTTCTCCTCTATTTCCAACAGGACAGAAGCTCAGGCAGCTGCAACCACTGCGGAGATGTTAAAGGTTGTGCTCGCGTTCCAACATCTGTAGCAAAAAAGCCCTCCGCAGCCCAGGATACAGGTGCCAAAGCGCTCACTGAGGGGAAAAACAAGCTATTAGAAGATTTTTTTTTCTCTGAAGTTAGAAGGCGAGCCAACCGTTCCAAGAGCTGCCAAGTCTAACTCAGTTTGACTTCATTCATATAAAAAAAAAAAAATATTTCCTTCCTGCTCATTTAAGAAAGAATTTAACAGGAACAATTCAGAAAAAAAAAATATTATCAAGCTAATCTCCGCACAGACAAAAAAAAAAACCCTAGCGAAAATCAGCCAGAAGAGCAGGAAAACTTGGGTTTGGGTATTTACAACCCAAATTTATTCAGTTTCAACATTTGCAAAATAGAGGTCCGCCCACAGGAACTTTTATACATATATTTATATATATTTATTTTTTTCAGATGTGAAATTCATAGCCTTGGTATTATCAGACAAACAGAACAAGTGAGAAAAACAAGAAAATGCCCGGCGTCGGGGGAAGGCGACCATCTGGTCTCTAAGAGGGAAACACAATGGGGAAGGAGCCGAGTTTGGCAGCTCGGGACTGGGAAGCATACGGTCCGTTTCCTCTCAACTGGGCATTTTCTGCCTTTTCTTAGCCTGGGGCAGCCCTTACCGGACCTTGCGGAGTCTGTATTAAGGTTCCTCGTATCGAAAATTAAACCATAAGAGAGGCTCAGAGCTGTTCGCTTCGGGTCACGTTGAAGTGGGGGAAGTAGGAAAAAAAAAAAAAAAAGCCTGAAAATCTCTGTAATCTTTCGAGATCGTTGTGCTTTTTGTGTTTTTTTTTTTTTTCCTGCTCTCTGAATGGGTTGGGTGCTAATCCTTCACCAGACACGTGCAAGGTCCTCCTTAAGAGTGTTTTCAAAAAATATAGGTACGACAAATGCCCCGGTTTGCTTCCAGGTAAGGTGAAAAAAAAACCAAAAACAAAAAGGGGGTGGGGGGAAGGCAGGACTGAAACATGGCAAATCAAATCCTACCAAGATTATTTGGTAGGATGGGAGGGCTGGAGCACCTCCCCTATGAAGACAGGCTGAGAGAGCTGGGGTTGTTCAGCCTGGAGAAGAGAAGGCTCCGGGGACACCTCACAGCAGCCTTCCAATATCTGAAGGGAGCC
The DNA here is from genome assembly GCF_964106895.1 of Numenius arquata. Taxonomy (NCBI): domain Eukaryota; kingdom Metazoa; phylum Chordata; class Aves; order Charadriiformes; family Scolopacidae; genus Numenius; species Numenius arquata. The sequence continues at coordinate 139,556,399 of NC_133576.1, forward strand.
TCCAGGAGAGCCGGAGAGGGACTCTTTGTCAGGAGATGGAGTGACAGGACAAGGGGTAACGGTTTTAAATTGGAAGAGGGGAGATTTAGATGAGATATTAGGAGGAAATTCTTTCCTGTGAGGGTGGTGAAGCACTGGAACAGGTTGCCCAGGGAAGTTGTGGCTGCCCCATCCCTGGAAGCGTTTAAGGCCAGGTTGGATGGGGCTTTGAGCAACCTGCTCTAGTGGAGGTGTCCCTGCCCATGGCAGGGGGGTTGGAACTCCATGATCTTTAAGGTCCCTTCCAACTCTAACCATTCTATGATTCGGGTCAAACGTATTTGAGCTCAGAGTAAGTTTATTCTTAAACAACCAAAGCTAATCTTTTTGTTTGTATATTTACTAATGGTTAGAGGACAAGCTCTTGAGGACCAGGTTTATTCATATAATGATAACACAAATCAGAGAACCCTGAAATTACCACAAACTGAAGATTTAAAAGTCTACACTGATAGCAAATAGACTAAATTTTCTTGTAAAAGTCCCAAGTACAGGACTGAAAGGAGTTGCTTGGGAACAGATTCAAATTTTACACATTCACACCAGTATCAGAGACAGTGTTTCAGGTTTTTTGTCCATCCAGTTTAACACGGGGTTTTGCTTCAATGACAAGTGGAAGTTTCAATGATGTTTTCAGATCAGCGATTTAAATGAGACAAATACATAATGCTGTAAATGCTTCTACATGGACCACTGGGATGTCTGGGAGCTCCAGTACCCTCTGAATGTTTCACAGAATGGTAGGGGGTTGGAAGGGACCTCTGGAGATCATCCAGTCCAACCTCCTGCCAGAGCAGGTCCACCCAGAGCAGGTTGCACAGGAACCTGTCCAGGCGGGTTTTTAATGTCTCCAGAGACGGAGACTCCACCACCTCTCTGGGCAGCCTCTTCCAGGGCTCTGACACCCTCACAGGAAAGAAGTTCCTCCTCAGGTTTAGATGGAACTTCTTATGTTCAAGTTTGTGCCCATTTCCTCTTGTCCTGTCACTGGGCACCACTGGAAAAAGACTGGCCCCATCCTCCTGACACCCACCCTTTAAGTATTTATAGGTGTTGATCAGATCCCCCTTCAGTCTTCTCTTCTCCAGACTAAAAAGCCCCAAGTCCCTCAGCCTTTCCTCATCAGAGAGATGCTCCTCATCTTTGTAGCCCTCTGCTGTACCCTCTCCAGCAGTTCCCTATCCTTCTGGAACTGGGGAGCCCAGAACTGGGCCTTATTCTTCTACAAATATTTGCATTTCAGTGCCTTTAGAAAAAAACACAACTCAAATGGAAATACCCCAATACTTGAAGTAGAAATAATATTCTCCAAAGAGCACTATCAAGCACATTTAAAGGGGGGAGGAGGGAGCTCCAGTAGAATTAAAATGTGAAGATTGAAAGCTCTTAGAAAAAAAAAAAAAAAACCAACAAAATTTAACATCGCTATTACAAAGGACACTGCATTGAAGACCAGCTCCCCCAAAGTGGAGAGACCTTGGAAAAAAGAGACGAATTTGACTGCAAAAAGGGGACAGACAGAATAAAGTAAGGAAAAGTGAATGCAAGCTATAATTCTGGAAACCATGGGGGTTTTTCCCCAGCTTAATACAATATTTAAGGTTACAGAACAGGAAAAAAGCCACCAAGCTACAAGTAAATTCAACTGAAAGGAGTTTAACAAATCTATCTGTCAAGATTTGCAAGAAAAAATACTGTTACGTTCATTTTCTGCTTCACAAAGCAGGTTTTTATGTATTCACGATCCACTGTAGCTCTGAGAGATCGGAGCAAACTGTTAGGTGGCAAGACAAAGCATTAATTAATAGATGACAAAGTCATCTGGTTCTGTGTTCTCCGCTGTTCTTCGCAGGCAAATGATTTCTAACCTAAATATAGGGCTTCATCCAAAGCACTGAAAGGTTAAACAAAAACCTCTTCAGTCAAAATGCTCACAGCTCTTAAGACAGCGAGCTATAAATTATTAAGTAGCTTGTCTAATTGCTTCATGATGGCATCCAAAGATCCCAGCCCTCCCTACCCCCCATCCCAAGCCGCAATTCCAGCTGGATGCACTTTCACCACAGCCCATTATTCACCGGAGTCCGCTCCAATGTGAAAATGAGGTATCAGAGGTCAGGCTCCTAATCAGAAAACAAAGAGGAAGATTCCCAGACCCACGTAACATCCTAAATCTCCGAGCTCCATCGGCGAGCTGACAACTGGAAAAACCTAGGAAACCTCATCAATAAGTAACGGGGAAAGGAATGGGATTACACCGATTTTAAATCCCTCAAATTAAGTCATATACGAAGAACCGCTCCTATAAAAACTGCCCAGAACCACGGCTGCAATCATCTTGAATTAAAAATTAGGGAATTTTCAGTAAGAGGACAAGGGTCTAAAAAGTAAACTCGATTTCCAGTTACTAGGGAAGAAATAGGCAAAGCAGCAAAAAGCAGCGCAAGATAAAAATATGTTCGATTCATCAACACGCACAGATTTCCCAAATTGCTGGGTTTTTAAACAACACATTTCAGGCAGAGGAAACACGTATTTAATGACTCCGGGTTTACAAAGCATAGCATGGTTTGCAAATCAAACAAAATAGCTCTTTTTTTTTTTTTTTTTTTTTTTTACTGCTGGAAGTAACAGCATTCCTAAATTTTTCTTAAATACATAAATAAATCATCCCCACACACCCCAAATCAAAAGCTCTGTGAAAACGTTAACTGCTGAAATAATAAGTCTTGGCTTGAAGCTTCTTGTCTTCTTAATTTACAGATGTTAAATATTTATTCTTTCCTGTCTACCGTCTTTCACCGTAAGGAAATTCTTTTTCTTTACAGCAAAACGCGATTGATTGATTTTAGTGTTCTCTCTTGGAAAAAGAAACATTATGAAGGACGGATCAAGTCGGTCTTTCCACGGGGTTTTCATACCAAAGTCCAGAATAATTCAAATACCTGCACAGGTGATATGAGCGGCATAAAAGTAATCAGTAGGTTATCACCAAATGATCGCTAATTAAGGGAAATACAAGAGGAGCAGCTCCATCCCCACTCAAACGGTGGTAAACGTCTATCGGGAACAAGATAAAATCAAAACAAGGCAGTAAAATGTACGTGGTGCTCGTCTTGTCTCGAGAACGTAATTGCAGGAGGAGTTGACGATTGACAGAAATCTCCCGGCCGTTTCTCCGCTGCCACCAAACAGCAATGGTAAATGCCACAGATCGGGCAGAGCGCTCAATGAGGGTTCAAAAAGGGCATTAAAATAATAATGTCTTATTGGCTCGACGTGTCTCTTGCCTTTAACTGCTCCTGGAAAGAGAAGAAGGCAGGGAAAGGAAAAAAAATACCACCATGTCCCTATTTATTCTTAACCTAAATTACTCGGCCAAACTTTGGCCAATTGTTTTTCAAGAGGGACAAAAGAGTCCAGCAGTAAAAGATCCAAGTGCGAAAGTTAAAAACATGGAAATCTTACTGTCAGGGTTGGTTTATATGTCATTTATAGCCAAAAAAAAAAAAAAAAACCACCCAGGATGGAAGGGTTTGTTTTCCTTTCTCATACGGCAGCAATCGAAACTCGATGTGCGTGTAGCGAGACGCTGGCAGTGCAAAGGTTGATGAGCAATAAAACGTGGCACCAGAAGGGTTTGTCCTTCCTACACCTGGGCTGGAAAAGGCACCAAAGTCACACGAAATAGCACGTTTCGTGGTTTTTCCCCTTCAAAGCGGAAATTAAAATGAAGTTTGTTGCCGCGTCTTTAATCCTAGGGGTACAAAAGATGAAGAAACCCCATTCACACACGCAGAGGTCAAATAAACGCGTACAGAGAAGGTGGTTAATTCTGGGGATGAAGCCCAGGGAGGTGTAGTGTCCTCAGCATCCTTCCCTACCCTCCTCTTCTTCCCTCCCGAAGAACCCAATTGTTTCATTAATTGTTTTACGTAGGTGAAATGGACCATTAGAAAACATTAGACACCACTTAATTTATCATTTATACAAGGATGAATGCAAATCATTTTGAGGTTTGGGGTTGGGCTTTTTTTTTTTTTCTTTCTTCTTCCCACACCCCTAATTAATATTCATGAGGATAATTTCACAAAGGCAGTTATAAAACTATGTCAGAGGCAGCTCGAAAATATAGTTGTGCTAAGGCAGAAAGAGGAAATTCTCTCCCCCCTCGGCCCTGAAAGGGGGGATTTAAACGCAACACAAGGGTTTACTGAGTGATGGGGGGGCGTGGGGGGGAGTGTTATAATATTTGGGAGTTATTCATGACGCAAAAATAACCCTGTGGAAAAGCAGATAACGTTAGACAAAAGCTAAGTTCATTTGTTCTGGACAGGTGGCCGGTCTGCAACTCCGTGGCGGCATCCAAAGCCCGCCCACAATAGCCCTAAAGACGATTATGCAAATGTTCCTTATTCCCTGCTATTTTCCCAGGAATGGGAGAAGGGCTCCATGTGGAAGAAGCAATTGTTTCCCACTCATGTGGAAAACAAACCGAGAGAAAAAAGGGAGGGAATGTGAACGGGAGATAGCGACACGTACCCGCGACCGGACCGGCTCTTCTGCTTTCTCGCGTTGAAAAATGCTTGAAATGATCATAACGTGATTTTTACCCCGAAACGCGGATTCCGGGGCTCAGCCAGGGAGCGCAGAGCCCAGGAAACGCATTCTTCCTCCACAGCTATTTTACATTTTTTTTTCCTTCTGTTCTCTCTCAAAGTTTGGAGGTGGTAACTCCCCTGGGGTCGTAACACAGCGCTGAGATGTGAACGGCGGGGCCGCCCGATGCTTCGCTGGAACGAGCGGAAAGTTCCTAAGAGATGGGCAGCAGAGCATCCACTTAGCCGGATTTTGTCCGGATTTCACGCCCTTGAAGGATTATTTTTTTTTTTTTCCTAATTCCACATCTCAATCGCAGAATAATTAAAAACCAAACGTGAAATCAAAGTCGATGCATTTGCTTCACTTCGGTCCTTCAATGATTATTAATTTAAGCGTGTTTTACTAAAATACAGCACCTTGTACCACACTATAGACCGGTTTAAAGGTATGTAAAACTATTCTTAAAAAGTACTAGAATGGTCCTTGTTTTTCAAACCCAGCTCTTTTCAAAACCCATGGCTTAAACCGCCCATTTCTACATAAAATGCTTTTCACCTCTCCCAAATATCAATTTTCCAGCTAAATACCCACCTAAATAATTCAGCTTTCCTTCTGCTTATATAGTAACGGGATCTGATATGATTCAGGACACAGAAAAGACTGTAGGGAACCAAACGTGATGCAACTAACCAGTAGCCTGCAGCTTTCTTAATTAACAGTTAGGCATGGCTAATTATAATTATAGGGGCATGACTGTCCCTATGCACAAAGCACCAGGTATTAAATGGATCCAGAGCGGCGTTAACGGGCCAGAAGTTGTAACAGATAAATTTATTAATTTTTTTACACGAATTTTTTGCATTCATTTTTTACGCAGGTTGGGGACTGGGTTCCGCAGATGAACCTTCCAGTTGCAAACGGGTCCAGGAGCGGCTGCATTAGTGGGAGGGAGATTCCCCATCCATCAGGGCCAAATGGCTGCATCCCATTGAGGGATGAAAAGAGGAAACAGGCACAAACTTGAACATAAGAAGTTTCACCCAAACATGAGGAGGAACTTCTTTCCTGTGAGGGTGGCAGAGCCCTGGAAGAGGCTGCCCAGAGAGGGTGGTGGAGTCTCCTTCTCTGGAGACATTCAAACCCCACCTGGACACGTTCCTGTCCAACCTGCCCTGGGTGGACCCGCTCTGGCAGTGGGGTTGGACTAGATGATCTCCAGAGGTCCCTTCCAACCTCATATCATTCTGTGATTCTGTGATTCTCTGTAAACCAGGAACCCAGGATCTGGTTCCCACTCCAGGAACCAGTTTCTTTCGAGCTGAACAACCAGCACAAGTTGTGATATTGATTCAATAATCAATATTTTTTCTTCAGTTCGCTATTATTCTTTACTCTTCCTATTCTAACAGGACCAGGTTTCCACAGCTGCTATCAGGAGACTAAAATAAGAAATAATCATCTGGTTGACCTTCCCTCAAAAAAAAGACCCGGCAATGAGAGTTACAGCGAGCCTCAACGTTTGGGGAGTGTAAATGAGAGGCGCAGCGTTAAGAATAATCAGCTTTTGGTGATTTAAAGACCAATAAATACCTCCTCTGCTTTAGGACAAGAGGAAACGGCCTCAAGTTGCGCCAGGGGAGGTTTAGGATGGAGATTAGGAAAAATGTCTTCCCAGAAGGGGTTATCAAGCCTTGGACGAGGCTGCCCAGGGCAGTGGTGGAGTCACCATCCCTGGAGGAATTTAAAAGCCGGGCAGATGTGGTGCTGAGGGCCATGGGTTAGTGGTGGGTTTGTCACTGTTGGGTTGATGGTTGGACTCGATGATCTGGAAGGTCCCTCCCAACCTTGACCATTCCGTGATTCTATGATTCTAAGGAAAGCGACACAGGTTTTCACCCCATTCCAGCCCTGTAATTTAAAACATGAAAGATAAAAGCTGCCTCCTATACAAGGATATATTTTTTTTTTCTTTTAAAAGTATATCTTTTCAAAACTTAGTTAGTTATGCTTCTTTTTGCTCCACCTCACTGTCACCTAATCCTTGAGCCAGGTTTCCAAAGTTGCTTTGATTTCCCAGTTGCTGGAAGTTTGTTTCCAGTTCTGATCACTACCTTTTCTCCCTTCAGACCCCGTCAACTCACAGGCTTCACGCTGATCTTCGAGTCAAAAGAATTTGCGATTAATAAAATCCTCCTCACATCACTGGCATTTTGGCTACTTTTCCTCATTCAACAGAATTTACAAATGAAAGCGTCGAGTGAAGACTCTCGCTCATTGGTCCATCATACGGACACTGCCTTTATCGTGTCTCCTGCCTGCCTATAATTACACCCCTGTTGTTTTGACACTCTTTAGAATTTATATTCTTATTTTTTTCCCCAAGGTAACAAGTGCTTTGCGCGTTTCCATGAACTCTACTATTCTCTCTCCCTCCGTCTTCTAGGAAGCTCCTCCAGGAGCAGCCGATCTATTGGCTTCTGGGCGCTCTGTACATCTTCCAAATATCTTTCAACTATTTCTTTTTGCTTCTTCTCGATTACCACTTGTCTTTCAGCACTGACACTTTCCATTCCAATGTTCCACTTCAGAGTTCTCTTCTCTTGTGCTACAACTCATTTCAGGTTTCTCTTCGCACACTCTTCTGAACATCCTTCCCCTACCCAAGGCATTTCTCTCTATTTCCATTTTCAACACCAACTCTCCAGTCAATCTCTTTTTTTATCCCTCCCCTGAAACTTTGAACACTTTCCAGCCCAGCAGCTCCTCATTCTTTACTCACCTCTATTTCTTTGTCTTGGCCTGGTAACACAAAACTTCATCAGCCGTTCCTATAATCTCATTTTTTATGCCGTTCCACAGCTCTTCACCATTCATTTCTTCTTTCACCAGAGACAAAATTCCACACACACACACCAACTCCTTTGTTTTCTTTCCTGTATCTGGCTCTTTCCATCTGTGCTTATCGTAGATCTTCCTTCTTGACACTTTTTTGGTTGCTCTGAGCTTCAGTTAATGCCAGCTCTAACTTTAGCTCTGGAGGTAACTCTGTGCCAGAGGAAGCCTTCGACGGGCGTAGGAACATGCCCTGATTTACTGCAAACTCCCTCTGGAATTATCAATTCTCAGGCAATTCACTGAATCTTCAGAGGACGGGGACTATTCTGAGACCGAACTAGAGACTTGCTCATGAAAATAATCAGCAATTTCAGAGAGAGTTAAAAAGGTAAGCACAAGCATGGCTAAAGAAATATACCTATTTTAATTAAAGCATGCCTGCAGGTCATGGCAGCGCTCGTATCGCTTTGAGGATTATTTCTGCATATTAGAAAGATTTTTTGCATATGAGGATACCCCTACCAGCTGTAATTATATGACCGTACATAACTGGATTTTACTAAAAGTTCTGCTCTATGTTTCATTTAGTAGATTGTATATATTAATTTATATTACTGGTCTTTAGGTATACAGAAAATAGGTCGACAGAGGGACGAAAAGCATTTAGAATATGAAAATAGGTCCACAGAGACAATACTGCTTACTGAAGGGGGAACAAATCCAGCCTGCTGTAAGAGACCAACCCACAGTCTTGTTCCCATCACCTTTTTTCCACCCAAAATTCCCTTAACCGTGACCAGAAATCACATCACACACGGTGCTGCATACGCTCTCCCTCTCGGGAGCTTCTTGCCCCACCACACGTCACCGGGCATCCACCCACAACGGGACCCACACATAGATGCTCCCCTCTCTCCTCCTTTGCAATTACTTGACAAATCTTCTATTTATATAAACATATGTATTTATATAAAACTTATATTTTTAATATATATAGCCACTCTCTGAGCTACAGACAGGGGCTGGCACAGGACATGGCACCGGATATGCCCCTGCTCCAGATATTGTCCCCACAGCCCAGTGACACACGGGTTCTTACACTCTCAACAACTTCATTTTTCTCCCCAAAATTAATAGGTAAGAGTACAACTTAAAAAAAAAAAATAGAAAAGATACTGTGAATAATAAATTAGAACAAAATCTCCTTTGAAAATTAGATCCCAATAGCCCCTTTTTCTTATTCACATCATCATTATACATGTACCTGAGAGGATAGAAAACACATTTTTTTCCCCGTTTTTGGCATACAAACCCCCATATGATGAATTTAGCATATAATTAACATATGTTTGTCAACTCCTTGTTTCACTGTAGGCCTCTAGCCCAGTATTTTCTGTGCAGCTACACAGATAGCGCCACCATTCATTATTCAAAGGTTTCTGCTGCAAACCAAAGATGTCCCGGTAAATAACAGCTTTGGACTCATTACAAGATGAGCCATGTTTGAGTTCCCACTCGTTACAGGTAACTCAGTTATTCATTCTTAAAATATTTTTGCTCTTCGTGTATTATCGGGAGGTTGTGCGGAGAAAAATCTTCGCTCCAAGCCACGGGGAGAAGAGGAAAAAGAAAATTCATTGTAAATAATCAGCTGCTCCTGGGAGACAGAGACATTGCCGTGTGCCAAGTCAAATTAATCCCAGACACAAAGATGTGAATAAAGCTTTAAAAGTGAAGATAAAGCAGGGAAATTAAATAGATCACTCAGAGAAATAAAACTAACTTCATTCGGTACTGTATTTTACACGCTGGCCAATGTGTGCCTAAAATCCCAAGTTTCTCCAAAGGGAAAACGCTCTTCCCATGAATGCTTGGAAGCCGAAAAGAAGAGAGCACTTTACAGAGAGCCCGGAGAACGCAGATGGGCTTTCTAAAGTCTTGTTTTAAGCAAATGCATCAAGAGCAAAAAATTTCTGCGGAGAAAAGCCAACCAAATCTGGTTTTAAAAGATCTGAAAGAGAATCAGAACCAAAGTGAACTTCATTCATATTGAAATCAGCATTGCTAGATAATGGATTTTAAAAGAACAACTTTTATTTAGCCCAGGGCAAGCTTCAAATTTGCAGTCTGGTCTCATCTCGCCCCTCAAACCTCTCCCTTTATCGCGTTTTTCATTTTGCCTCTTTTATAGAAACGGTGAGTTTCTGAACACAAGCCGTCAAACGCGGCTCTGACGCGACTTAATTAACTTCTACAGGGGTGGGTCATTAGAAAACATTTATATATTGTTGCAAATTTACATAGCGCTGTACAAACACAGAAGGAAACAGATTTCCTACCTGGAAGCACTTAAAACACGAATAAAACCACCAATAACCCGGGGAATCAAGGGTGGCAGATGCAGAAATTACGGAGTGTTTTAGGGACACAGAAGAGGGTCACTGAAGGCAAAATAGTCAAGAAATCAAGGGAAATGAACTCAAAACAGAGACAAGTTAATACACAAGGGCACGTTGCTTTAGAACTCCAAAATCAAGCTTAATAACAGCAAAGGACAGAAACCGTAATACAGTAAAGGACAGAAAAACATTTGTACATAGAAGAAAAGCACAGGAATCTACATCAAATATTTCCCTGAATATGGAAAGTAAGTTTTTGTTCAAGTTATTTCAGTTCCCACATAAGGGATGTTAGTACTTCAACAACTGAAAAAGACATTCTCGCAGTAATAAAGAGAAATCAATCAAATCATACATAAAATACAAAAAAATGATCACCGAGAATGATGCTATCACACTGTGTCCCAAATGAGAACCTAATTTGTTTGCGAAAGAAAGACAAAAGGGCAAATTTAGGAATTAAAAGCAAATATAGAATAGAATCATAGAATTGTCCAGGTTGGAAGGGACCTTTCAGATCATCGAGTCCAACCATCAACCCAACACTGACAAACCACCACTAACCCATGTCCCTCAGCACCACGTCTGCCCGGCTTTGAAATATCTCCAGGGATGGTGACTCCACCACTGCCCTGGGCAGCCTCTGCCAAGGCTTGACAACCCTTTCAGTTTAAAAATTTTTCCTAATATCCAATCTGAACCTCCCCTCGAGCAACTTGAGGCCATTTCCTCTTCTCCCATTGCCTGTTCCTTGGGAGAAGAGACCGACACGCCCTGGCTACACCCTCCTTTCAGGGAGTTGGAGAGAGCGAGAAGGTCTCCCCTCAGCCTCCTTTTCTCCGGGCTCAACACCCCCAGCTCCCTCAGCCGCTCCTCACAAGACTTGTGCTCCAGACCCCTCACCAGCTCCGGTGCCCTTCTCTGGACACGCTCCAGCACCTCAAGGTCTTTCCTGTTGTGAGGGATCCAAAACTGGACACAGCCCTCAAGGTGGGTCCTCACCAGTGCACAGGACATGGGGACCATCACCTCCTGATGGTGTTCACCTCACCATGCTGTTCCTGATACAGGCCAGGACGCTGGTGGCCTTCTTGGCCACCTGGGCACACTGCTGGCTCATGTTCAGCCGACAGTTGACCAACACCCCCAGGTCCTTTTCTGCCAGGCAGCTCCAGCCACTCTGCCCCCAGCCTGTAGTGCTGCATAGGGTTGGTGTGACACAAGTGCAAGACCCGGCACTTGACCTTGTTGAACCTCAAGTAAGGTTCACCTATAGTGAGGGTTAAACTCAGGGAAGAGCTACATGAGACAGGACTGAAATCACACCGTATGCTTGAATAAAGCAAAAGAGGATTCACTGGAACCATTTGATATCCGATGAGTGGGGAAAAAGCCACAGAAATTACCAAAACCTGAATCAGCGATGGAAAAGCTTTCAGAAAAACCAAGGATCATAAAAACAAAGACTAAACCAACAGCCACCACCTAAATACATCCATCCATCCATCTATAAACCAACCTTAGCAGCAGCGTATGAAACAATTAATAAGTCCACGTGCAAGCAGGAATGATTAAAAAATCATAGAATCATTGAATTGTTTAGGTTGGAAGGGACCTTTAAGATCATCTAGTCCAACTATCAACCTAACTCTGATAAAAACCCATCACTAAATCATGTCACTAAGCATTATGTCAACCTGTCTTATAAATGTTCTGGCATCCTGTGATACCGATGTAAATGAGGGATAATTAGTGGGGTTAAATTGCTTCTCATCTTTAAAGAATATCCTAAAACCGCGCCTGATTTTTCCTCATTTATTTTTGCATCCCATCCTATTGCTTCTGTGAAATTGGATCACAAGCGGTACCGAGCTTATGAAAAAACACATAGACAAGGTCATCTTGACACGGCAGCTGCTCCGTGCATTGGGATTTTCATTACTATGAATATTTGGAAGTGTATCTGCACGTATAGGAGCAAATACATCTTTCCAGACACTCTGAAAGGCAGCGGCGACAGTTCTTCCTTTTGGTTTTCATTCCCCGCTCCCACAACGGGGAAATTTCTGGGCACGGAGCCAAATGATATTTAATTAAAATCTACTCCCGCTTTCGATTCTTCAGTAGCTTGGTTACCGGCTCCGTTGACCATTTATCCACTGAAAGGAATTTAATAAAAAAACCCTGGGTTTGTATTGTGTTTACAGAACCGGTGACGGTATAATTTTGAGCGTAGACACAGCTGACGGTGCAGGTTGCCCAAAAAAATCCTCAGAGAGGTAAAACATAGAAAAAGTAGAGATAGAAAAAGCCCCAATTCAATGGAATTATGTACATTAATGCTGTACAAATGGTATTTATTTTAGTTTACCATTTCACAGAGCCACAGAATGATATGGGGTTGGAAGGGACCTCTGGAGATCATCCAGACCAACCCCCTGCCAGAGCAGGTCCACCCAGAGCAGGTTGCACAGGAACGTGTCCAGGCGGGGTTTGAATGTCTCCAGAGAAGGAGACTCCACCACCTCTCTGGGCAGCCTCTTCCAGGGATCTGCCACCCTCACAGGAAAGAAGTTCCTCCTCAGGTTTAGATGGAACTTCCTATGTTCAAGTTTGTGCCCATTTCCTCTTCTCCTGTCCCTGGGCACCACTGGAAAAAGCCTGGCCCCATCCTCCTGACACCCACCCTTTAAGTATTTATAGGTGTTGATCAGTTCCCCCCTCAGTCTTCTCTTCTCCAGACTAAAAAGACCCAAGTTCCTCAGCCTTTCCTCATCAGAGAGATGCTCCAGGCCCCTCAGCATCCTCATAGCCTCTGCTGTACCCTCTCCAGCAGTTCCCTGTCCTTCTTGAACTGTGGAGCCCAGAATCAGAGAATTGATACCCAGAGAGGTGGGGGAGTCTCCTTCTCTGGAGACATTCAAACCCCACCTGGACACGTTCCTGTGCAACCTGCTCTGGGTGACCCTGCTCTGGCAGGGGTTGGACTGGATGATCTCCAGGGGTCCCTTCCAACCCCACATCATTCTATGATTCTGTAATGGAATTAACATCCCGCAGTGCTGATGACACACACTGATACCATCACCCGGCCGGGCTACTCTCGTGCTCACACCAAGGCTAAATTCCAGCGATGCTTCCTCAGCACGTCCTAAATCCTGCCCTGAATCATCCAGTATTTCATGGGCCTGAACCCGGATAAACTGTGAAAATAATCAGGGAGAAACTCTATCGCTCACGACATTAGAAATTGGTTGAAAGAGTAAATCTCTGTTTATTCCTGTTACACAGAACCCCGTGAGACTTGGAGTTGGTGGAATTTTACAGCTTGCTTAGTCTAAATGATTTTAGTGAAAAAAATGTCACCACCGTTTAGTGAAAAGTTTTGTAAACTGGAGAATATGTATGTTATTTTTAACTACAGCTTGTGACTCAAATTTAGCTACATTTAATACCTTAATTTGGAAGTTAAGCCTCACTTGAGTTCTGTGGGTTACCAAAAAGAGCACAAATATCAGGAACTGAAAACTATTTCAGAAGTTTTCTTTTTCAACATTTCTACCTTACAAGCTCTTTGTCTTAATTTCTTCTTAATGCCTCAGACACTGGGGGGGACGGGGAGGGGGGGGAAGGGGGTGGATATCCATCTTAGATAAGCCATATGAACTTGCAAAGCAACTAAGTTTTTTTAGGGGTGTTTTTTTAGATTCAAGAGCCCAACTGACCAACGCACAGCAACAACCCTTCTCTGGTTTCTCACCTTTTAAAGGAATTAAGCAGACACAGCAAAAGCCTGAAGGTCGCTGTGAAACAGATAACGGGTTACAAGATCCAAAGCAAAGGGATGGCGTAAGCTCCACTGGTGGACAGGACTTTGTGCTGGGACTCGGCTGGTACGTACGGTTATAAATGGTCTGCAGAAGGTGAGGAGCAAGAAGGTGACAACATCTGCTGACAACTGTTATTCCGAGCGGTAAAGTTAAAGGCTTGATTATCAAGAACTGGAAAAGGATTTTAATGAGATGGAGTCACAGGGTAGCAAAATGGAAATTAAATTCAATATAAACAAATGTAAAGAGATGCAAACAGGGAAAAAACCTAGTATGCTAGGTGGAACATCTCCATGCAGGGTCAGTATCATAGAATGCTTTGGGTTGGAAGCATTAAAGATCATCCAGTTCCAACCCCCTGCCATGGGCAGGGACACCTCCCACCAGACCAGGTTGCTCAAAGCCCCATCCAACCTGGCCTCGAACATCTCCACGGATGGGGCAGCCACAGCTTCTCTGGGCAACCTGGGCCAGGCTCTCACCACCCTCACAGCAAAGAATTTCTTCTCCAGATCTCATCTAAATCTCACCTCTTCACCAAGAAAAACAACTTGCCAGGAGGCAGAAATACTGCCTCGTACTTAGGCAATGCTTCTACTGATTAGATGATCAACACGTTTTGCTTCTGGTATTTTGATTTCATCAGCTTTCCTGGATGCTGAAACATCTTCACCACAGTGTGAACACCTGCAGGGTTCCCTGTCTCCGTTTGGTGTGGCCTCCTTGACACACCGTCTGTCCAACAGCCACGACATGTAGGTTGTATCTCATACTGGGAACGTAAGATCTGGCTCATATGCAAAGGACACCCATGGAAATGGTGAGTTGGGAACATCTTGCCATGCTACGCATCCTGAAGCGGTCCTCAAACATCAGCCCCAGCAGACCCAATGACTCATGTCACCCCACAGAGTTACGTGCTGGTTTTCACATAGCTCCGTTCCAGCCATCATCAGTGACAACCCTAAAAAATCAAGAGCTGTGAAGATTGAAGGGGCAATGCAGATCGCACGGGGAGAATCTCTGAAAATGCAGGTAGCCAAATCCATCAGTACAAGTGTAGAAGAGATGTCTTTTCAACCATGACCCAGAGCAGAGAGATTAATGGAGACAGCCTAAACAAGGACATCAAACACAGAAGGATAAGAGCAACTGATCCAAACGTTTTTCACCATTTGGAGTATTAGAGAGAAAATGAGAAGATATAATTTGCATTTTTGCTGAAATTTAGAAAAAAATATGCTCATCTGTCACGATGTCTGATACCATTATCGTCCCTTCCTTCAAGATGTTCAAACGGGCAATCAAAAAGGGTTTCGCTACGTCACTTTTTCCACTGCCATCAGTTACAGATAAAAAACAGCTCAAAAGAAACAAAAGGCTGAAAGAGAAGGAACCGAAACACTTCTCTTTACTCCAGGTTTTACAAAGCTATCTCCACGTATCAGAAGAGCTCGTTAAGCACCACGATTTCTTCTTGCAATCAAACCTTTTTATTTCTCTCTGGAGCCTACTGCAAGGGCGCGATGCTCCTCTCCGATTGAAGGCTTCCCTGAAGATGGCACTGCACGAGCGCCGGATGATGCAACAAATAAAGACCGTCTCAAAAGTATAGGTGTTAATGGCAAATTAATTAATTCTGCAGGATTAATGACAACCTCAGATTTACCAACAGCTCTAAGTTTTGCGTTCAAAACGTATTTTAAAGACTTCTGCCCTCCCTTCTCTCCCCCTGGTTTTTATACCTGGAAGAATACCTTTGTTGTTATACCAAATCTTGCACTGCTGGTGCAGAGCAAAAATGCTTATCTAGAGATAGCACAGGACCAAATAAATCCATTTATTAATAAAAAAATAAAAAAAGGGGACCAAACTTCTAAAACTCTGCAAGCTACAGGAAAATACATTTCATTGTTGTACAGTAAGCAAGCAAGTATGATTTATCCAATTCATAGAATCATAGAATGGTTTGGGTTGGAAGGGACCTTAAAGATCACCTAGTTCCAACCCCCCTGCCATGGGGAGGGACACCTCCCATTAGACTAGGTTGCTCAAAGCCCCATCCGTTCCATTTAATTATAAAGATATAAATATAAATAATTTATTCCATTTAATATTTCTATTTGGTATTATTTTCAAGAATTTCCAGGAAAGATAAAAGGGCAGCAAAACTCCCCAAACCTTCAGAGCCTTCAATAGATGTATTTAAATTTACTCTATAACAGAGCAACAAAGCAAACAGTCCTTGCCAGCTTAGAAACATAGAATCATAGAATGGTTTGGGTTTGAAGGGACTTTTAAAGGCCATCAAGTCCAACCCCCCTGCCATGGGCAGGGACATCTTCAACTAGATCAGGTTGCTCAGAGCCCCGTCCAACCTGGCCTTGAACCCCTCCAGGGATGGGGCAGCCACAGCTTCTCTGGGCAACCTGGGCCAGGGTGTCACCAAACTTCTCTAGACCTTTTGTGCAATCACAGCCTGTCAGCTTCCTAATTCTAGAAAGGAAGTTTCAAAACATGAAAAATGTATGTCCTCATCTCTTGAAGCTCCGTATGTACCCAATCAGCCAGTGAGACACATCTGAACAAACCGTGTGAGGCAGAACCTTTATGCAAACCTTAAAATATCTCGAGCTACTCAAAAGAGCAATTGAAAGAATACTACACAACTCATTTCTTTTGACTACCAAATTCCTAATATTTTAACTCTTTAGAAATAAAATCACAGAAGACAGAATGGTTGAGGTTGGAAGGGACCTTTGGAGATCATCTGGTCCAATCCCAGTCCTAAAAGTAACCTATAAAATATCAGAAATGTACTTTTCTTCAAAACAACTCTTGATGATGGCCAACTTAGAGCGAAAGAAGGGGATGGGAGAGGAGGTAGCCCAAGGCTTCCACCATTGAAAAAAGCTCTACTCTTAAGAAAACAAGCAAAAAATTCCCCAAAACCACCATTGTTGCCTTTATTTTCTGTGTAATTATTGCTACAAAGGAAATTAAATCAACTTTGAAGTTACGAACCCTTGTTTCTTTACTATTCAGAGGAAAAGGAGATTGTATTTTTACTGCAGATAATCAATAAGCTGACTATTTTTGGTTCTTTTTCAAAAAGTCTACCTCTCTAGGAGTGAGAAGTTCCATCTAAACATGAGGAGGATCTTCTTCACTTTGAGGGTGACAGAGCACTGGAACAGACTGCCCAGAGACGTGGTGGAGTCTCCTTCTCTGGAGACATTCCAAACCCACCTGGACAAGTTCCTGTGCAAGCCGCTCTAGGAGGACCTGCTTTGGCAGGGGGGTTGGACTAGATGACCTCCAGAGGTCCCTTCCAACCCCATATCATTCTGTGATTCTGCGAGTAAGCCATCAATATTAGTGAAAACCAGTTTTTGCAACGCAGGATTCTGTCTGTTTGGTGCAACTGGTACTAGGTGAGGCTGTGAAGTGATCCCTAAATCCCTCTTCCCAAGGAAAGCTGGTTGAGCCATCGCACTAATGTCTTGGATAGGACCTTCTGGTTCCTATCAAGAAACACCATTTTGGTTTTGCAGACTGAAAAAGGGAAGAGGGCAGATCTCACACAGCATTGAATTCCCTGAAAGAGCCCCGACTAAGAGCCACATCTCTATGAAAAAAAGTGACAGGATGTAGGTTTTGCAATGCCTTGGTATTTCTTAAAGATATTTCTAAGAACTCATGGTGCTGTCCTCATCCAAAAGCCTTCTGCATGAGACTTTCCAGAAGCTGCCTGCACCTAGATTCAAGTTTTTGTTGCTGTCAAGGTTATTATGACGGGGTGTTTGCGTTTGCTTCTAAATGGAGAAGACAAGATCTAATATGCTTTCTATAAAAGAATGATCAGAAATAAATACTTTGATAGATTGCCTGGAGAAGACAAGGCTCTGGGGAGACCTTCGAGCCCCTTCCAGTCCCTCAAGGGGGTCTACAGAAGAGACAGTGAGGGACTCTTGATGAGGGAGGGGAGCCATAGGAGGAGGGGGAAGGGTTTGACACTGAAAGAGGGGAGATTGAGATGAGATGTGGGGAAGAACTTCTTTCCTGTGAGGGTGGTGAGACCCTGGCCCAGGTTGCCCAGAGAAGCTGTGGCTGCCCCATCCCTGGAGGGGTTGAAGGCCAGGTTGGACGGGGCTTTGAGCAACCTGGTCTGGTGGGAGGTGTCCCTGCCCAGGGCAGGGGGCTGGGACTGGTTGGTCTTTAACGTCCCTTCCAATTCTAACCAGTCTATGATTCTATGATATATGAACTTCTATATGGAAAATCTAGCTTTGTTTTACAGGACTATAAACAGTTCTGGTTTCATCCATGTTCTGTCACAGCCTCCACAACCTGGATGAATTTATTCCGCTTTCTTCTTTACGTTTTTCTATCCATCTAACAGCAGCACGTGCTTATTTACAGCGTGTTTTCAAAACCACAGGCCTAATAATGAGCACATCAACCCCAAATTTCACTTTTCCCCCTCAATTTTCATCATAAAAGTTAAGTAATAAAATGTATCATCATTACACCTGATCACAGCTGTATATTTGAAAGCTCTTTTTAAAAAGAAGTATCTGTTTCTTCTTATCCAGGAGACATTTTTATGAATGGACAGAAGAATTAATCCTACATCCCCATCCCATCCCCAACCACATTTACTGGAGGGCATTCACACAGATGCTTTGCTCTACCTTAAGTGAACAGAAATTATCAGGAAAAATCAAAACAGAAAACCAAGACCAGACAGAAAATGTCTTTCAAGACACTACTATAAACAGAAGAAAAAAAAAAAAAGAAAGAAAATAATTTGATGGGAAAAATACAAATTTCTCGCTGGCCTATTTGGACAGACAATCAAAAAGCAAACACAGATGTACTTGGCATCCTGACCAGAAAGAAATCCAGGAAACCCAGGAGCTCACAAATTTCACATCTCAAAAAAAATGTAACCAGCCCTTCCTATTTTATTTTTTTTTTTTTTAAATTACCTCTTCACGGTTTGTGAAGGTAAAAAAAGCTTTGAGCCACATTTTTACACAATCAGCGCTAAGAAAACCAGCGCTGAGAATATTTTTCTTTTTTTTTTTTTTTTTTTTTCAGAAATCTGCAGGCTTCCTCCTACTCAATTAGTTTCTGTTTGCAACCAGTATGAAATATGCTTTTATTCTTGTTGAAAATATGACAAACTACCCTTTAACCGGCAAAAGACGATGTATCAAGGATATTGCTAGTGAAATGAATAGCTGTAAGAATATCTGTCAAGCAGAAAATACTGTCCCGTTGGAGCACTGGGTCCAGTTCTGGGCTCCCCAGTTCAAGAAGGACAGGGAACTGCTGGAGAGGGTACAGCAGAGGGCTACAAAGATGCTGAGGGGCCTGGAGCATCTCCCTTACGAGGAAAGGCTGAGGGACTTGAGGCTTTTTAGTCTGGAGAAGAGAAGACTGAGGGGGGATCTGATCAACACCTATAAATACTTAAAGGGTGGGTGTCAGGAGGATGGGGCCAGTCTTTTTCCAGTGGTGCCCAGGGACAGGACAAGAGGAAATGGGCACAAACTTGAATATAAGAAGTTCCATCTAAACCTGAGGAGGAACTTCTTCCCTGTGAGGGTGGCAGAGCCCTGGAAGAGGCTGCCCAGAGAGGTGGTGGAGTCTCCTTCTCTGGAGACATTCAAACCCCACCTGGACACGTTCCTGTGCAACCTGCTCTGGATGGACCTGCTTTGGGAGGGGGTTGGACTAGATGATCTCCAGAGGTCCCTTCCAACCCCGTAACATTCCATGATTCTGTGAGACTGACCTACAGTATGTTTTCACCATTTCACAGCTGTAATTATGTGATTCACTTGCTTACATGAATTTCATGTAATTAGAATGCATGGCATAACACAACTCCACATTTTGGCTTCAATTCAATATTGTACTCCAAGCACACGCTTACGTTGATCCAGATATTTTTTCACAGTAAAAGTTTTGTCGAATTTGTCTGCCCGAAATTCCATAAACTGGTTAAAACCTTTAAAACCTTTCACTTCAGTAGCAAAAAACTGTTGGTCTTACACTGAAATTTCACTGAATGCTCTAGACAATGCCTTAGGGAGGGGTTGTTATTATTAGTATTATTATTATTAATGTATTATGTGTATGTAATATTATTATTATATATGTATAATATATATATTAAGTATAACATATATATAACATACATATGTTATGGACAACATGTACATATATATGTATAACATATATATGTATAATAATATATATTATTATTATTATATATGTAATAATGTATTATTAATAAAGTCCTGTAGTGACAGGACAAGGGGTAATGGTTTTAAATTGGAAGAGGGGAGATTTAGATGAGATATTAGGAGGAAATTCTTTCCTGCGAGGGTGGTGAAGCACTGGAACAGGTTGCCCAGGGAAATTGTGGCTGCCCCATCCCTGGAAGTGTTTAAGGCCAGGCTGGATGGGGCTTGGAGCAACCTGCTCTAGTGGAGGTGTCCCTGCCCATGGCAGGGGGGTTGGAACTCCATGATCTTTAAGGTCCCTTCCAACTCTGACCATTCTATGATTCTATGATTCTAATAGGATTTTTTTATTATTATTTCAGTGATGGTGCCAATCCAGTAAACAAGAGGAGAACATCATCTATACGGACTGTACACCAGGCCACATATTTTTTCCAGAATCCGGCTGGACAACATGTTCCCTCATCAGTGTTGGGTTTTTATTTAAAAAAAAACCAAACAAAACACTATTATAGTTATATCTAAAAAAAAAAAAACAACCCAACAGCTCTAAACTGGCATCTTCAAGATCTTTGGCACTGCACTGACAACAAACTCGAGTACGAAGCTTTTAAGATAGTTATTTACATCTAAAACAACGTATGAAGGAATGACCCAGTTGAGGCGAGTTTCACCGCTGGCCACGAAGACCCGAAAATATATAATATTTAATGTTTCAGGCAACAGCAACTTTTTAATAAACCATCAGAAATAATCCCCTAGGATCTAAAAGCTGCTGCAAAACCTACTTTTTGTTCATGTTTTGCAGCA
Source organism: Numenius arquata (assembly GCF_964106895.1). Classification (NCBI taxonomy): domain Eukaryota; kingdom Metazoa; phylum Chordata; class Aves; order Charadriiformes; family Scolopacidae; genus Numenius; species Numenius arquata. Next base: position 139,577,171 of record NC_133576.1, read on the forward strand.
GTTCCTTTAAATATGGGCAAAGCACTTTATTTTTAAAGAAAAATTTACGTGTTACTGGTAAAGAATAAGATGTAAATGTTTCTCATCTATATATATATTCAATATACTGTGGTTTTATGCTAAAGCAGGCAAGGCAATGAGAGGGCTCCACAGCTGGAGCTCCAGAATGGACATGAAGAATAAGCCTCATCTCCATAACACTCGCGAGACACATCCTAGCCATTGACTTGTATATGTATAAGTATATTTATGTTATGTATTTCCCAAAGCCATTCAAAGAGCAGCATGCACTCGCTTGCCTAGTTCATATAGAGGGATTTCTTCGCTGTTAGCACATATTTGTCAGATTAGCAGCACATCTTTTATGACTTTGCAGCTGCCATTTGGACTCCTCTCCTGAGGAACCTTACGTTTCCCTTCTCCCTCCCTCTTTCTGGGCCAAACAGGCAGGACCGGCTGATAAAAGGCCTTTTATCTGTAGGAAGCTGAACAAGCCAACTACTGTGTACGTAGGGTCTTAGACTGAATAATCATTTATGGTAGATTTGACTTAAACATTCTCTCTCTGTGGGTTTCTTTTTTTTTAGCTGTCAACACATTCTGGTTTGTGGAGGTCTGAAAGCACAACTTCCAAGGCCGCAAAGGGGAAGAAGGGGGTATAGTTTTTAAAAATAGTTAAGAACACGTCTACTGTACCCTTTAAAAGTAATCCTCGGTCTAAGACAAACAGCTTTAGAAGCCAAGAAGGTCTGCCCAAGTTTACCTTCCATCCATCTAATAAACTGCTAAGTGTCAAGCGTAAAAACTGCATCACTGGGGTCAGGGTCTGCTCTAGGATGGGAAAGATGAGAGGCTGCTCCTGGAAAAATATGTTCGGAGACTTTATCCTCAGGAAAACGATGGTAACGAGCTGAGAAATACAAAACGAGTCATTTCTCAGAAATATCACTACTTAAAATACGGAGTCACACAGACAGAGTCCAAAATCACTAGTTACTGTGCAGAAGGTGCAATCAAATATTTCTTTAAGTCCACAGAAGAAAGGAATAACAACTCTTATAAATTACCTTTGTCTACCTAACATTTATAAACCCGCTGAACTAGTTGAATTTCAGAAGAATTAATCAGCTGAATTAACTAGCTGAACATCAGGATAAAACAAAGAATGAAGCTCTACATACCTTTATTTCTGCGTGGATTATTTTTTGTACACAAACATTTTCATTTTAATTACACTCTCCAGAGTATCATTCTCAGGCAATTCAGCGACTGCTGGTTTTCCCTAAATTACAGCCTTTTGATTGTAACAGAGAACGTGCTCATTAGGTAAAGAAACAGTGTTACGCTGGAATAGAAAAGATATTTATTTTTTTTTAAATTGATGGCTCCAGAATAAATGCAGGGCTGAGAAAGCACATAAATGCAAATAGAAGACAAAAGAAAGCTGAAAGACAAACGGCTTTAGACTTGTCTACACCGTGCTAGAAAAGACGAGGAAGGGATGAAGGTGAATATAAGAAGTTCCACCTAAACATGAGGAGGAACTTCTTCACTTTGAGGGTGGCAGAGCCCTGGAAGAGGCTGCCCAGAGAGGTGGTGGAGTCTCCTTCTCTGGAGACGTTCAAAACCCGCCTGGACACGTTCCTGTGCAACCTGCTCTGGGTGGACCTGCTCTGGTGGGGGGTTGGACTGGATGATCTCCAGAGGTCCCTTCCAACCCCCAGCATTTTGTGATTCTGTGTAAACTGTATGCCTTGCCTTAATGGTAATTTTTCACATTTTAAAATATTACTAAGTGTATCCCACTCTCTTCTCCCAAGTCGTTCCTAAGGTTCAAAAGAAACAGGTACAAAATCTTTGTATTATGGAGGAGACATAAAGCCAGACTTAAATATCTCTGAGACGAATATGTGATGTGGATGAGGGATACTGGTATGGAAAGCCAGGAAATAAAGAAGAGCTTTTGTCTTGTAAATCCAGGGCAAGATAACGTAAAAAAGGAACACAAATAGAGGTGGAAAAGACCAGGCAAGGTATTACTGGTATGTGCTGGTGACTCAGTGCTGGTGCTGCTACTACTTTGGAGGCCCAAAGTTTCCACTCGGTTTATTTTTAAAAGCCCTGAGTTGTGACCAGCCTGCCCTCTTAAATCACGGGAAAGAGAAAAGCAGATATTGGGAAGGATGACGGTTTGGATTGAATGGGTCAGAAAAAAAAGCCGAAACGTTGATGCAGTTAGGAAAAAAACCCACCCAAATACACACAACCTCCAGGAGAGAAACCGGCGGTGCCGCAGAAACAGCTCACAGATAGCTCCGCAGACTGAAAAATACACTGTCTGGTTCAGGAAAACTGAAAGACCAAGTAAAAACCAACAGGTTTTTAAGAATAAAGTTTTTCATCTGAAAATAGAGCCACTTACACGTATCAAAATTCCAGGCAGTGGATGCTTGCGAGCGCGGTAATTGGAAAGAAAAATAACAGCTAAAAGCAGGCGAAGAGAAATTCTTCTTGCATCAGTTCAGCAAAAAAATGTAGTTTCTTTATGAAGGGCTTTCTTTGTAGAAATAGCGTAATTCTAAGCTGAGCAACGCCTTTATAAGGAACTAGATGTTTTCACTGAAAATAGAAGCTGACAGTCCACCTCTGTTCTTAGAGAAATATTATTTTAACCTAAAGAATTCCCTAAAAGCTGTAGCAGATAGCTTAGCATTTTTAAAAGGCTGCCTTTTAAAATTCTTTTTAAATGGACAACTATTTCAGTGTAAAGCATTTTACTCTTTCTCTAGCAGAAGAGAACAGGCAGCGAGACAAGACCTAAATCAGATACCTGACTTTTTTTCCCCCCCGCTTTTAAGCGCTGACATGTGTTTCTCGGAGAAGAAAAAGTACAACAACGATTGAATGCAAAATCTACATAAAAAGAAAAGGTCACCGATAATATTGTTTGGAATGTCACACATGGACCCATAGTCTTTGTTCCACGCAAAGTATATTATATTAAATGTTAAACGGACATTTAATATAGAGAATTCTAAAGAGCTTCTTGTTTTGCGGTAAAAAGGGAAACGTGCAGTAAGAGGTTGAACTGTGACAAGTGCAGAATAGTATCAATAATCCCATTATAACACCTGATTTGTCAAACTTGTCTCTACAAGTTATTCTAAAATCCACAATAGTCTTCTTAACCATTTATGAAATGGAGCAGATCACGTCTTTGTAGCGTTCACGGCCACTGATTCTCCATGCTTTGTCGGAAAGAATGGCATGAATAGCTACTAAGTCCTTCCACTTCATTTTCTTCAACCTCTTATTGATATCCCAGTGGCTTGAATGGTGTCCAACTATAGGAAAATATAATACAAAGGTAGTATCAAGCAGGTGTTTTCTTTCTGGAAGCAGTAAGTTCTGTTGCTGTATTATCCAGCGTCGTGGCTTAACGGACCACGGTCATCAATATGTATGATGTCCCCATCGGGCAGTGGCCGGGAAGCGAGTACGGATCCTCTCCCCAAAACCAGAACCTCTGTCCAGCCGAGATTTAAGACAAAGCAACAAAAGGGTCCAGGCTCCAGGTGTATCCGAAATCACGTGTGTACACACATTCCACACCAAACAGGAGATTTTTCAGGAAAGTGGCAAGGAATAAAGACACTTATTTAGAGTGATTACTCACAAATAAATACATATTTCTCATAATCCAGGTTGAAAAACAGGTTTTCCTCTTAGTTTGTACCTTAACTGAACGAATCCAAAGCTCTTTTAGAGATCACCACGGATTATCCAGAAGAAATATCATAAACTAAATGATGATATAGAATAAAGAAAACTTATTTTGTCTCTAAATAACATTACATCTCAACATGAGGAGGAACTTCTTTCCTGGGAGGGTGGCAGAGCCCTGGAAGAGGCTGCCCAGAGAGGTGGTGGAGTCTCCGTCTCTGGAGACATTCAAACCCCGCCTGGACACGTTCCTGTGCAACCTGCTCTGGGTGGACCTGCTCTGGCAGGGGGTTGGACTAGATGATCTCCAGAGGTCCCTTCCAACCCCATGTCATTTTGTGATTCTGGGATTCAGTTGAGTTTTCAAAGCTCAAGGCCCTCTTAGTATTCTGGGCTTTCATCAACTAAGGACAAGAAAAATCAGCAATGGAGTAAGTAACCAAGAGGACAAAACAGTGAGCAAAAAGAATTTGAGTCGCTTGGAAAATTAGGAAAGTTCAAACAAAACATTTTCCTCAGGCTTGCATCAAGCACACACATAGTAAAGTGCTTCAGGACAAGAGGAAATGGCCTCAAGTTGCACCAGGGGAGGTTTAGGATGGATATTAGAAAAAATTTCTACACCAAAAGGGTTGTCAAGCCTTGGAAGAGGCTGCCCAGGGCAGTGGTGGAGTCACCATCCCTGGAGGGATTTAAAAGCTGGTCAGACGTGGTGGTGAGGGACATGGGTTAGCGGTGGTTTGGTCAGTGTTGGGTTGACAGTTGGACTCCATGGTCTGAAAGGTCCCTTCCAACCTAGAACATTCTATGATTCTATGGTTCAAGGAGTATCAGACCCACTGGAGCTGGGAGGTGGAGAACAAGAACTGTCACAGGTTGTCCTGTGCTTCAAGTGCTGGCGGTGACACAGATGCCAACCAGAGACATCACCTCCCAGAAAGCACCAGCTACTTGTGAAGGCTCTTCATCCTCTCTAGTTCCTTGGGTTAATAGAAGAGCATACTTTTTTCCTCCCAGAAACCTGCTCAGGTTTTAATATTTTTATTCACGACGCAGGAAGGAGTCTACAGAAAGCAGCACAGCGTGTTTACAAGCAAACCTGCCCAACACGGTTTTCTACGACAGATGGGATCAACCAGAGGAAGATGCCAAAGCGGGAGGAACAGAGGAGCCTCACAGCCCCTAAGTACACACGAGGGAATATCGCTTAGTGCAGGAATAGGCCTGAACGGCTCCGGCATTTTTGCGTTTGGATCCGGAGGTTTCTTGGATACAGCTTTTCCCCTCCCCCAAGTCGCTTGTGCCAACAAGGCTTAAGGGAGTAACATCCAAAAATAAAGTCAAACGTGGGTGACTGACTTTTCCTATAGAAAGTCCTACAAGGGGAGCAACCTGCTCTAGTCGGAGGTGTCCCTGCCCACGGTAGGGGGGTTGGAACTCGATGATCTTTAAGGTCCCTTCCTAACCATTCTATGATTCTATTTCAGTAGCTGTTATCCCTGTACAGGTAAGAAATGAACTCTCCTAAATCAAAGAAGTGCCGTATTCACGCATGGGAAAGAGGTGAAGCTGGATAAAGGCCCTGCAGAACATCTCCCTCCAGGCTCCGATGGCGAGACCACAGCTCTGGCTTGGGAAGAGAACATTCCCCAGTGCCGTTGGGTTTCATATTCAGTTAAAAACCTCATTGAAATATTATTAAAATGCTGTGCAATACCACTGATAAAACACAATGAAGCTACCTCAGTCCTCCTGACATACTTTGGAGTAACGCAGATGGAGCATCTCAAGCCTCCGGGATGACTTCACGCAGGCAGCGTGAGCCAGGCTTTCTAAAGAGACCAGTAAAGATACTGAAAATCTCAAGAGAAGGATTATATGGAGAAAATTCAGAAATTTAAAGTTGGTTCTGTTGTGGTTTTTTTTTTTTTTAAGAATTTTTTTGCCTGTCTTTTAAAATAGCAAGGATAAAGCTAACACCTGCAGACAGGCAGCGAGCTCATTTATGGGAAAAGATTTCACTCTGATTTTTTCTTGATGTTTCCTATAGAAAGTCTGAAAATCCAATAAATACGCAGACGGATTTCAAAGCTAATTTGCTGTCTTCCAAATTAACCGCTATCAAGTACATCCAGATATAGCCATCATTCACCTCGCTGCCCAGTAGGGAAATTTCTACATAGTCTTACTCATTTACTACAAGCGGAAGTTTTTTCTGCAGAGAAACCGCGGAACGACAGCCAAGTTTCTTCAAAAGATAAGCCTGAGAAAAAAAAAAAAACCAACAAACTAGTTTCTCCGTGTGTGCTAATTACCAACTGAAACCCCTCCTCACACGATCCGGACTACAGAAGTCAAAGCTCTTAATTCCCTAAAAGGTAAAGTATGCCTAAGTCTTAAAAATATATCTTCTCCACCCTCCCAAAAGCTGATTTTACGGGTATTTTTTAAATTACTGCTTGATTACAGAAGTCATCAATTTCAGCCATAAAACAACAACAAGACAAACGACTGAAATATTACAGAAATACTCTAGAGAGAGATTTACCGCAGCAGTAAATCTAATACCATCCTCAAAGGAAGAAAGAAATCATTTAAGTTCACCGGTGAACAAAACGGGCTACTGAGCAGCCAACCCGCGGCTGCTGCTTGTTTGTCCCCAAGTCAGGGGACCCACCCTTAAAGTCTACAATCCCTTCCTGCTCTTGGTTAAGTCCACAATAACCTTCTTTATCCTTTGGGCTGCAAAAAAAAACCCACCTCGTTCTGTGCAGACGACAGGTTATGAACTAAGCTGCTTGTTGGATTTTCAAGGCAGGTACCTCCGGTTTATTTTCCTGACGCCTCAGGGGTTTGCTTGCTGCTGAGTCAGAGGGAAGACTTCGTTTCACCCTGAAGTTTTATTTTTTTAATTTTTAATTCCAAACCTGGCTTTAAGGTTGCGTTTTGCCACGTGGGATTTCTGATTCAACGTGGGCGACTTCATGTCTGGGATGTCCCACTCCTGGGACTGTTTAGTCTGAGGAAGAGGAGGCTGAGGGGAGACCTCATCACTCTCTACAACTACTTGAAAGGACACTGTAGAGAGGTCGGTGCTGGTCTCTTCACACAGGTAATTAATGACAGAACGAGAGGGAATGGCTTCAAGCTCCAACAGGGTAGGTTTAGACTGAACATTAGGAAAGAATTTTTCACAGGAAGAGTGGTCGGGCGTTGGAACAGGCTGCCCAGGGAGGGGGTTCAGTCACCATCCCTGGATGTGTTTAAGAGCCGTTTAGATGTGGTGTTGGGGGATATGGTATAGGGGAGAACTTTGTAGAGTAGGGTAGATGGTTGGACTCGATGATCCCAAGGGTCTCTTCCAACCTGGACGATTCTATGATTCTATGTTCGATGCCGAAATGAGCTCTGGAGCTGCACGGATGCTGCTGTTCCCACCGGGGGGTCTGCCATCCTCCTGCCCTTACAGTCAATACTGCAACGTTGCAATAAAGCAATACAATATATTTTCAAGAGACGTACTTTACCCAGCACCTTTTCCTTCTTGAAAGATTCTGCTTTTACTGTAAGTGGAGGAATCTGATTTTCAAGTTGGCTGTGATCTACACTACCGGCCACCGTACCTCTTCCCAATGCGCCACCACAGGTACTTCACAAATAAATACTTGTATAGGGCTCCTCCTCTATTAACCTCTAAACATTTTATCAGGCAAAAGAAGAAAAATTATTGGAATTATATCGCTGAAGCAAAAGCTGCATTAATTGCCCAAGGCTTCTGTTTAAAAAAAATTCTAAAAAATAAATAAATATTCAAAAAAACAGGGATCTATTTCCCATTCTATCAAAAAGACCCGTATTACGTTGGCTAAAATTCACTCTATTTCCCTAATTCCTCGTTAGGAAAACAGTATCACTTTTCCAGGCTTCACAGGATAAGGATGAATCAGGTAACATTTGCAAAGCGTTGGACTACGCGGTAAAAAATAGCAAAGAAAAAAAACCCCAAACCATTAGCCACAGCACAAGTTAGTAAGACATGGGGGGAAAATCTCTGATTTTCACCCTTAGAGTTTTAATCCATTGAAAAATTAATTAACAAGTCACTATATCTTAAGTAAAGCATCCCAGCATCCTTGTCAGAAGGTGGTAAATGAAACAGCTTCTATCTTCTGATTTTAAGCAATGGAAAACTGATACAGTAAGGAAAAAAAAATAAACTATGCAATTATTTGGGCACTGTAGCCCATAAATATTATTTAGATATGTAAAATACATTATATATTATATTTATTTATTGTATATGGGTTTTACATATAAAGAATAAGTCAGTCTGTGTGTGTGAAGAATAGAATCATAGAATCATCTGGGCAGGAAGGGACCTCCAAAGGTCATCTAGTCTGACCCCCCCCTCAGTCAGCAGGGACACCCCCAACTAGACCAGGTTGCCCAGGGCCTCGTCGAGCCTTACCTTGAATGTCTCCAGGGAAGGGGCATCAACCACCTCCCTGGGCAACCTATTCCAGTGCTCCACCACCCTCATAGTAAAGAACTTTTTCCTAATGTCTAATCTAAATCTGCTTTTTTCCAGTTTAAAGCCATTACCCCTTGTTCTGTCATTGCCGGCCTTTGTAAACAGACTGTCTCCAGCCTTCCTGGAGGCTCCCTTCAGATATTGGAAGGCTGCTATGAGGTGTCCCCGGAGCCTCCTCTTCTCCAGGCTGAACAACCCCAGCTCCCTCAGTCTGTCCTCGTAGCAGAGGTGCTCCAACCCCCTGATCATTTTGGTGGCCCTCCGCTGGACCCGCTCCATCAGGTCCATGTCCTTTCTATATTGAGGGCTCCAGACCTGCACACAGTACTCCAGGTGAGGTCTCACCAGAGCAGAGTAAAGTGGCAGAATCACCTCTCTGGATCTGCTGGCAACACTTCTTTTGATGCAGCCCAGGATGGGATTGGCCTTCTGGGCTGCGAGAGCACATTGCCTGCTCATGTCCAGCTTCTTGTCCATCAGCACCCCCAAGTCCCTTTCCTCAGGGCTGCTTTCTAATACCTCATCCCCCAGGCTGTATTGATAGCCAGGATTGTTCCAGCCCAGGTGCAGAATCCTGCACTTGCTTTTGTTGAACCTCATGAGGTTTACTTGAGCCCACCTCTCCAGCCTGTCCAGATCCCTCTGGATGACATCCCGTCCCTCTGGTGTATCGACAAGACCACACAGCTTGGTGTCGTCCGCAATCTTGCTGATGGTGGACTCCATCCCTCTGTCTATATCGTTGACAAAAATGTTGAACAGTACCGGTCCCAGCACAGACCCTTGAGGGACACCACTTGTCAAATATACACCATACACTTATATATACACAAAAAATGCTACTGGAATATTGCGATTTTCTCGAAAATAAGCTTTCTGCTTCGGCACCCACTTCATCTTATTTTCAGGCTGCTCTCTCGATTATTGTCACTGATAAAAACACCACCAAAGGACGCGTTTGCACTTCACTCCGAGCCGCCAAGAGGAACGTCTGGGTATAAACCACGCTACCTTTTCGTTTCTCCATATTTTAAAACGTTTTAACTGTATCAAGTTTCCCAGACAGAGCAATCTACACCCAGTGATGCAGATCCCAGGTAAGATAATTGTTCGTACCGAGCACAGCCATCTCCTCGATGTTAATTTGACCTCCAGAAATAACGAGACAGGAACAAAAATCCTAATAATTAGCACCTTTTCTTTTTTTAAACCTGAACAGACACTTCTACTCGCACCTCAGTTCATACCGAAAGCTCTCGCATCGCTCACAGAATGGACTTTCCTACCTTTTTTTCTACGTTATCAACGAGGCACCACAATTACCAACTAATTAGCATGCCCTGAAACGAGTAGCAGGTTTCACAGCTCAAGCTCTCGGAGGTTACCTGCACGTTGATGACCCGGAGTCACGTTTTACCCTGAAACGACGACAGCTAAATATCGAGGCAAACAAAAGCGTGACAAAACCAGCAGGTCGCGGGAGGTGATTCCACCCCTCTACTCTGTGCTCGTGAGACCCCACCTGGAATACCGTGTCCAGCTTTGGAGTCCTCAACACAGGAAGGACATGGACCTGTTGGAACGGGTCCAGTGGAGGGCCACGAAGATGATCAGAGGGCTGGAGCACCTCCCCTATGAAGACAGGCTGAGAGAGCTGGGGTTGTTCAGCCTGGAGAAGAGAAGGTTCCGGGGACACCTCATAGCAGCCTTCCAATATCTGAAGGGAGCCTCCAGGAGAGCCGGAGAGGGACTCTTTGTCAGGAGCTGTAGTGACAGGACAAGGGGTAATGGTTTTAAATTGGAAGAGGGGAGATTTAGATGAGATATTAGGAGGAAATTCTTTCCTGTGAGGGTGGTGAAGCACTGGAACAGGTTGCCCAGGGAAGTTGTGGCTGCCCCATCCCTGGAAGTGTTTAAGGCCAGGCTGGATGGGGCTTTGGGCAACCTGCTCTAGAGGAGGTGTCCCTAGTGGAGGTGTCCCTAGTGGAGGTGTCCTTTGATCAGACACTGGACAGGGCTGCCCAGGGAGGGGGTTGAGTCACCATCCCTGAATGTGTTTAAGAGTCGCTTAGATGTGGTGTTGGGGGATATGGTGTAGGGAAAAATTTTGTAGAGTAGGGAAGATGGTTGGACTCCATGATCCCAAGGGTCTTTTCCAACCTGAATGATTCTATGATTCTATGAACTGGATGATCTTTAAGCTCCCTTCCAACTCTAACCATTCTATGATTCTATAAAACACGACAAGGAAGGTCATCTGTGTGTTCCCAGCACGACTGCTGTTGAGTTAAAAGTGTTAAATAATATTTAAAAGTACAGCGGAGACGTAATTATGACCCCCAAAAATACCATTTTACCTACTTAACATGTTAAGTAAAACAGTTTTTTACTATGTAGCAGCAAAAACACACATTTACCAAGTTCTGCTTCCACCTAACACAAGAATATTCTCAGCCACTGATTTCAGCTGGCTTATTAATCGAGGAGAACAGCTAATAATAAATTGCAATTTAAACGCTATTACTAGAAATACTGTCAATGGGAGATGAGAGCCTTTCTATACTCTCAATTCAGAACATTAAGGTAAGCCTTTAAGTGTGTATTAAATAATGCAGCACCGAAAATCCAAGCGAAACAGCCGAGTGCGTATTCCCAACAGATCTAGAAAGGACCCCAGAACTGCAGTCCCAGGGCTGACACGGCAGCTATCTCTCCCATTTATACCACGGCACAGCCTAGAAAAACCAGTAAAGAACCCACTGGAGGCAGACAACAAGCCAAAAAAAAAAAAAAAAAAAAACCAGCTCGAAAAAATTTCGACGGCAACAGGTACAAAACGGTGAAAAGAACTCAGTTAAAAAACCCCCTCGATAAAATAAGACACGGGGCAATTTACACACAGATCCTATAATTCGTCACAACGTATTCAAGCCACTTACCACGTAATTAGAGATAAATTATAAACACCGATCCACGGTGTTTCACCAGCTTTTTACCAGGTTCTCCTGCTCCAAATAAAAGCTCTCCGTGTACAGACGCCTGGTACCCAAGTGCAGAGCATCAGCACCCGACTGTTTTTTTAAACCAACAAAGCATTCAGTTCTGGGAAACTTAATTTTCACTGTCCACCCTTCCACTTCTTTCAGCTTGCGAAAAACATCCTAAATTAGAATATTCCAACTTCCCCAAGGTGACAAAAGGCGTTTGGACAGAATCTGGGAAAAGATTTAGAAATCTTGCTTTAGAAACTAAATACTGAGAATTCCCAGTTCCCCTTTATAACCGGTTTTAAAGGGATCTCCTACCGTGGATGAATACAACTTCCCATTTATTTTGATTTTGATTCTCTCACCGAAAAGGCTTTATGGGAAAATTTTATTACCAGCTTCAAAAAAAAAACAGAAATCCTTTTACAGGCCCAAGAAGAAACATCCCAACATTGTTCTTGAACCGAGCACTTCTCAGCAACCCGAGGAAGCGACGCCACAAGCCTCCATTCATCTAAGGGTCCATTCAATGAATCCCAAACGACGCAGCTGTATTGCTGGAAAGTTGGTTGGTTGGTTTTTTGTTTTTTTTTTTAAATGCGAGTATCTGAAAGCCTCAGTTGTTAAGACTGAAGAATCTGAGAATGTAATTATTTTTCCAACTTATCGAGACTCTTCCCTAAACGCAGCGACCGCTGCAAGTGCCTCTGCATATGAAAAACATTCCCGGCGGAGAACGGATAAATGTATTAAGAATTGATCTTAAATTCTCTACAATGTCATTACAAAAATCGATAAAGAAAACATACCTTTAATCAGAGTTTCATCAGGCATCGATTGGCTCTATCATTGAAAAATTGCTGTATTTAATCAAATTAAGTGCAGCTGCCGATGCAATCAATGCAAGTTCATGTACCATGAAAGAATTGGAGCACCAGGAACTGCCGACCCTTACAGCACCATTATGAGCATTTGGATTAAATTCAGTACAAATTTCACTTAATTTACTGTTTTCAGCCAAGTTTTGAGTTGAGACCACATGCTGAAAAAAATCCAGAACTAGAAAACGCGTACATTTTCATTTTGATGTCCCAACATCAACTACTGTAACATCAGGCACATCCCCACTTGTATTTATTCTATATTGAGCTCCACAAGCTCTCCCCACTTGCATTTTATTCTACCTTTTAATCTATTTTAAAATAAATTACTGTGTTTTTAATCTGTTGTACTTGGACTTAAGCTCCAAGAGCCTTCACTGTAAATTAAGCAGGCAGCTGCCCCTTATTAGATGCTTTCTAATTTTGGAACAAAGGAGAAAAAAAAAAAAAAAAAAACCAAAATAAAATCAATCCTCCCTCCTTTTCTCAAAAAACAAATCAAAATTCATCCCACTCCCTGTCACAAGCACGAGGCCAAATCTGGCTGCTTTTATTTCAGATAAATGGGAAGCTGCTCTTACTGAAGAATGTGAATGTAAATTTATTTTGGACTGAGAATGCCAGAAGACATTTCCTCTCCCTCTAATTGACCTGATTTTACTTTTTACTCAAGTTTCGCACGAACTTCTGAGAAAACCTTAAAGAGTTAATTGACTTTATAACAATCTGAAAAAAATGTTTCAAACGCCTTCGGTACCCAAGAACTTCCTCAAGTCAGAATGTCCGTGAAAACACAGAATGAGCTTAAATCCTGCACAGGCCAAACTGCCTGAGTCCGAATTTCAACAGGTATTTTCATATTAAGCAACTTATGGAAAGGATAAATGAAAAAAAACACACACTGGAAAATTTGCTAATGAATAAATTACCTTAAAAGAACAATTCCATAGACATTAAAATTATTCCAGGACCTACCTGCGCATATTCTTTCTCAATTGCAGCTCTTTTCTGACTGAACGCTCTGAAAGAGATAAAAATAAAAATTATATATCCATTAATCCATACAGCAAAACACTGTAAATTCAATAATTTACTTAAAAGGCTTTTCTGCCAGACAGGTTTTATAGTTAAATGAGCAAGAAAAAAGTGAAATTGTTTGACAACTGTGTATCAGTAGCCTAGCAACTACCGCATGCGGACTTCACCTCGGTGGTGGTCAAATTTCCAAGTTTTATTGGCCAAATTCAGTTCCCAGGACTACCAGTGTAAATATCATTTACTTCATTAAAGGCCCACCAGCTTTCCACTGGTAAAGCCCAGGGAAGAATTTGGTAGCAAGGAAGAGAATTTGGCTTTATGCATCTAGACAGACTAAATTACTATTTTTTTAAATATTTTTTAAGAAAAAATGGAAAAGTCCTGTTTCCTCAACAGCGATTGAATGTACCAGATTGACAGTTGCAGTCCCACCATTAAATGCCTCTCTCCAAACCCACGCTGTCCCCCAGCAATATCCTGATTTATCCATTAACGAAGCCGTATCACATTAGACCCACTTAACTCAAACGGTGCAAATCACAGCGCGTCAGTCCACGTTAACATCAGCGCTCTACTCCCACGGAGGGGCTCAAGATGAACCAGCTCAACGTATTTTAAAACAAGAGGATTTCAACACCGTAAGAGGAAGAAGGTTGCAATATCTAGATGTGTTGAGGCTCTTTCTTCAATAGCTCTTTATCCCTTGAACAGCGAAAGCAGAGTAATTTTCTTCAAGCTGTACTATAAACTACTAAGCTTAAGGCTACGCCATCAGCAAAAGAAAAATCTAATTCTATTTAAATTAGATACACGATAATTACAGTGACACGTTCATAAAAAAATCCTTAGGAACATCCTATTTCACTGAATTTCACTGAATTTTTAGAGTTGGAAGGGACCATAGAGATCATCTAGTCCAACTCCCCTGCCGAAGCAGGATTGCCCAGAGCATGTCAGAGCATGTTACTCAGGACTGCATCCAGGCGGGTCTTGAAAATCTCCAAAGAAGGGGACTCCACACCCTCCCTGGGCAGCCTGTTCCAGGGCTCTGGCACCCTCACCGGAAAGAAGTTTCACCTCATATTCGAGTGGAACCTCCTATGTTCCAGCTTGTGCCCGTTGCCCCTCGTCCTCTCGCTGGCAACCACTGAAAAGAGTCTGGCTCCCTCCTCCTTCAACCCACCCTTCAGATACTTCTAAGCATTGATGAGGTCTCCCCTCAGCCTTCTCTTCTCCAGACTAAAGAGTCCCAGCTCTCTCAGCCTTTCTTCATAAGGGAGATGCTCCAATCCTTCAATCATCCTCGTTGCCCCTCGCTGGACTCTTTCCAGTAGTTCCCTATCCCTCTTGAATTGGGGAGCCCAGAACTGGACGCAGTATTCCAGTTGTGGCCTCACCAGGGCAGAGTAGAGGGGGAGAATGACTTCCCTTGACCTACTGGCCACACTCTTCCCTAGGCAGCCCAGGATTCCATTGGCCTTCCTGGCCACAAGAGCACACTGCTTGCTCATTGTCATTTTGCTGTCTACCAGGACCCCCAGATCTTTCTCTTCAGAACTTGACTCCAGCAGGTCCACACCTAACCTGTATTGGTGCCTGACATTCTTCTTCCGCAGGTGCAGGACCTTACACTTTTCCCTGTTGAACCTCATGAGGTTCTTCCTTGCCCAGCTCTCCAGCCTGTCCAGGTCTCGCTATATAATAACCTATAATAAGGTTAACTCAAGAAACACAAACAAAGGAGCTCTGAAGAGGCTCTTTCTACTCCTGTCTACTCCATTTCACCACTGAAGAGCATCCACGCGCTCAGGGGGTGTTACGGGCTCGGTCTCCTGTACAGGATGCAAAGTCTAAATACATCGTGATTGCTTAAAACTCTTTCCAGATTAACAATAGCCCTGATGAGCTGGCCAAGAAGGCCAACCACATCCTGGCCTGTGTCAGGAACAGGGTGGCCAGCAGGACTGGGGCAGTGACCGTCCCCCCTGTACTGGGCACTGGGGAGCCCCACCTCAAGGGCTGTGTCCGGTTTTGGGCCCCTCACCACAAAAAAGACATTGAGGGGCTGGAGCGGATCCAGAAAAGGGCACCGGAGCTGGTGAGGGGTCTGGAGCACAAGTCTTGTGAGGAGCGGCTGAGGGAGCTGGGGGTGTTCAGCCTGGAGAAAAGGAGGCTGAGGGGAGACCTTCTCGCTCTCTCCAACTCCCTGAAAGGAGGGTGTAGCCGGGGGGGTCGGTCTCTTCTCCCAAGGAACAGGCCATGGGACAAGAGGAAATGGCCTCAAGTTGCTCGAGGGGAGGTTCAGATTGGATATTAGGAAAAATGTTTACCTCGAAAGGGTCATTAAGCCTTGGAATGGGCTGCCCAGGGAAGTGGTTGAGGCACCATCCCTGGAGGTGTTTAAAAGACGGGTTGACATAGAGCTTAGAGACATGATTTAGTGATGGGTTTTATCAGAGTTAGGTTGATGGTTGGATGGGATGATCTGAAAGGTCCCTTCCAACCGAGACAATTCTAGGATTCCATATTCCAAGTCCAATCTTCACATCCCATCCTCAGGAATCTCACCTCACGTAGCTCAGGTGGGGACAAAGGGCCGCACGACTGTGTCACACAAGAACACCTCTATATGAACAGGTAAAGTCATCTGAGATGCTTCTAAATAAATCTACTTTATAAAGCATTCAAGATACTTCATCTAATATTACAAAACAATTTATCGTAGGCTCTCTTGTTCCAAAGGCCACTAACCCAGCCAGGTCAGCAAACATCTAAAAACCACAATGTACTTCCAGAATAATTTACTTCTAGCATAAATAACTGCAGAAATAACTATAGGAATAACCGAAATGCATTATCAATATTGAAAAGGTAAAAGAAAACAAGTAGGCGTCTTTGAAATGTAAATCTGGGAAGACTTTAGGCAAAGGCAGTAATTTTCCATTTTTAAATTAATCTTATTTGAAAACATCTAACCAGAGCTAAATGTTAAGAATGCTCAACTTACACAAAACCTGGATACGGAGCCGTATATTTCACCATGTGTGTTCCCCCCCGCCCCATACAAAACAAATTCCGCTTAAACTAATTGCGTAACAATAATTGTGCCGAGCTGGAAGCCCGAGATATCCCCTTAAAACCTTCTACATTAAAAGGTTTACACTAGAGAAACAAAAGAAAAGCGTTCAACTGGCCCGAGCGCAGAATTACAAAAACCCCACGCAAATCAAATTTACTCGCAAAACCAACAGAAATCTTGGACTTGGAACGACTGCGAGGCTCCAGCAGGAAGAAAACGTATTTTACAGTAGCAGCTCCATAAATTAAAAACATTTTAGAGTAGTTTTAGATTTTGGTCTGTATTTCAAATGGGGTTTTACAAAAAAAAAAAAAAGGTGGCAAGACAGCACGTAATTCAACTTAAACAAGGAGTTTAAGGAAAAAGACCTGGGAGTCCTGGTGGACAACAGCATGACCATGAGCCAGCAATGTGCCCTTGTGGCCAAGAAGGCCAATGGCATCCTGGGGGGCATCAGGAAGAATGTGACCAACAGGTGAAGGAAAGTCATCCTCCCCCTCTGCTCTGTCCTGCGGAGGCCACAGCTGCAGCACTGGGTCCAGTTCTGGGCTCCCCAGTTCAAGAAGGACAGGGAACTGCTGGAGAGGGTACAGCAGAGGACCACAAAGATGATGAGGGGCCTGGAGCATCTCTCTGATGAGGAAAGGCTGAGGGACTTGGGGCTTTTTAGTCTGGAGAAGGCTGAGGGGGGATCTGATCAACACCTATAAATACTTAAAGGGTGGGTGTCAGGAGGATGGGGCCAGTCTTTTTTCAGTGGTGCCCAGGGACAGGACAAGAGGAAATGGGCACAAACTTGGACATAAGAAGTTCCATCTAAACATGAGGAGGAACTTCTTTCACTTTGAGGGTGACAGAACACTAGAAGAGGCTGCCCAGAGAGGTGGTGGAGTCTCCATCTCTGGAGACGTTCAAAACCCTCTTGGACACGTTCCTGTGCAACCTGCTCTGGATGGACCTGCTTTGGGAGGGGGTTGAACTGGATGATCTCCAGAGGTCCCTTCCAACCCCATAGTATACTGTGATTCTGTGTTTGATGTACGTTTTGGCAAAGGAAGAAAATGGCAAGCACCACAAAAGCAGCAGGATCAGCTGCTGGCCTTCCTTGAAGCTGGTGATCTCTCTCACTTGGTGACTGCATTTTCCTCCATGAGTCAAAGACAAAAAGCTGTCTGTAACCTCGGGACGGTTTATACAGGAATCCTTTCATCACAACCGGAAATATATTACAAAACATGACGAAATACGAGACCGGAGCAGACAAATTTCCCAGGAGAAACTTATTTTGAGCAGGAATGGGGGTTGGATTAGATGACATCCTGAGGTCCCTTCCAACCCCGTATCATTCTGTGATTCTGTGAAAAAAAAATATTCTAACTAATAAATCATAGAATCATAGAATGGTTAGAGTTGGAAGGGACCTTAGAGATAGATCATCCCATTCCAACCCCCCTGCCACGGGCAGGGACACCTCCCGTTAGACCAGGTTGCTCAAAGCCACAGTTTCTTAATTTGGGAAATCTG
Organism: Numenius arquata; assembly: GCF_964106895.1. NCBI lineage: Eukaryota > Metazoa > Chordata > Aves > Charadriiformes > Scolopacidae > Numenius > Numenius arquata. The sequence continues at coordinate 139,594,934 of NC_133576.1, forward strand.
AGAACTTTCACGTGTGTATCTTGATTTTATGTGCAAAGCTGGGAGACTCGTGACCTTAAAAGTCATTAAAGATGGAATTTCAAGTTTGTTCATATACGGCAACATTTGGTTTTATAAGATAATAAAGTGTTCTCTTACTGTTACTTCATTTTAAGAAATGAATTAGTGGATCTGTAAAAAAGCAGGAACATTATTTAGGGTTTCTTTGAACTAGGATGTATTAATATCTGCTGTTACTTTTTTTTTTCCTCAAATTAACCATTAAGTAAGTGCAAGAAATATCGGAGCTGCACACCCAAAAAAGCACCTTAGTTTTTGTTTCTGTACAGAATCTCCTAAATATCACCTCTATCCTGTGAATTCACGTGATGTGCTTTTCCCCTTTGCCCCGTGAAAAATCATTCAAAAGCACTTAAAGTCTTTGACAGTTTAAAAAGAGGGTGAGAATAAACACAAAGAAATTCAACAATATTTGGTTTATGTAATTAAGCTAAGACCATTTTTCTTCTAAGTATGATACTTGCCACAAGCCTCACGCTGCAGGAAAATCCTGACTTAAGTCTCCCAAAAAAAGCAGAACAATTAAAAAAAAATAAAAAATTTACGGTCACCATCAGGACAAGAAGCCGCCATTTAAAAGTAATATTATTTTATTACACGTTCAGAGCGTGACCAGGGGCCTGCCTGTCTTTAGCTAGAGATGATCACAGAATCACAGAATGATATGGGGTTGGAATGGACTTCTGGAGATCATCTAGTCCAACCCCCCATGATCACTGCAAGCCCGGAGGAAAAGTCACACCTGGGAAAGTAATTTCAATGGTTTCAACATCCGTGATTTATCATCGAGAGGCAACACCAGGCACCCACAGCATTTCCTCTCGCTGCTGCCTACAGCCCCCGACGGCTCCTTAGGACTAGAATAAACCTAATCCTGGAGGGATTATGAAGGAATGTTCTTTCCGAAGCACAAGCAGCTCGAGAAGCTCTGCAGAGACGGGTTGTCTTCCTGTGACATGGCAGCAACAGGCCGAGTCTGGTGGAAAACCGAGCAGCAGGGTTAGAGGAGAGTCGTTCCCAAATGATTAGTTGTCATTAGGGTAATAAGGACTAAACGAGGGGTTGGAAAGGAATTCTCTTTTAGACTGAAAACTAAAAGAATATCTGAAGAGGAAGAGGATGAAGATTTTTCTGGTGTGGAGCAGGACTTTGCCCACATACATCTTGCCCACCCCAGGCACAAATACAGGTTGGACGGAGAATGGCTGGAGAGCAGCCCTGAGGAGAAGGACTTGGGGGTCTTGTTGGGTGAGAAGCTCAACATGAGCCAGCAACATGTGCTGGCGGCCGAGAAAGCCCCCCACATCCTCGGCTGCATCAAAAGAAGTGTGGCCAGCAGGTCCTGCCCTTCTGCTCCGCTCTGGGGACACCCCACCTGGAACACTGTGTCCAGCTCTGGGGCCTCAGCACAGGAAGGACATGGACCTGTTGGAACGAGTACAGGGGAGGGCCGCAAAGATGATCAGAGAGCGGGAGCCCCTCTGCTGTGAGGACAGGCTAAGAGAGTTGGGGGGGTTCAGCCTGGAGAAGAGAAGGCTCCGGGGAGACCTTAGAGCCCCTTCCAGTCCCTAAAGGGGAGGGTTCCAGGAAAGCTGGGGAGGGACTCTTGATGAGGGAGGGGAGCCAAAGGAGGAGGGGGAAGGGTTTGATGCTGAAAGAGGGGAGGTTGACACTAGATCTCAGGAAGAAATATTTTAAGCTGAGGGTGGTGAGAGCCTGGCCCAGGTTGCCCAGAGAAGCTGTGGCTGCCTCATCCCTGGAAGGGTGCAAGGCCAGGTTGGACAGGGCTTTGAGCAACCTGGTCTGGTGGGAGGTGTCCCTGCCCAAGGCCAGGGGGTGGCACTGGATGGTCTTTAAGGTGCCTTTCAACCCAAACCATTCTATGATCTTCTTACACTCCTCATCAGGATTCTGACCTGGGATAACACACTCCAAGGTACAGGACGAGGCTGAGCTGGTTGCTTGGTTTCCCAAGGAAGGAAATCCTTTGGTCTGCATTCACATGCTGAAAAATATGTGGATGAAACCTAACGATCCGTCGTATTAAAGAAATTAGATTACGTAATCTAATTTTCCCTTGGCCTCTGTGAACCAGTGGAACTACAAGGGAGCCGAGAAAAGGAAACTACACTTATTGTCATCCCCAAACAAGAATTCCAGCAGGTGCTAGGGAATTTAAATTACTCATATCAATTTAAGATAACAGACGTTATGAAATATTTAGGTATATTTTTTACTATTCATTTTCAATAAGCGTAACTAAGGAGTGAACTAAGGAGCCGGGTCAGTGGAGAACGATACTTCAAGAAGTTTTCCTACAGAAAACATGGAGAAAAAGATGGGCTCAACCTGGTACGTGGATGTCCATTTGGCCTGGAAATGTCTAAAGGTCCCACTTTCATGAAAAATCAGTATAAGAACATTAAAATATATATTAGTGCTATATAGAAAAATGTTATATTTGCCAAGTTATACGAATCTGAGGATGAAAAGTCCCAGCTTGCACAGTAAAAACAGTTGGACACAGTGATAGCTTGAAAATTGGAAAGCAAATTACTCTCTACATTAAAAAGCTGATTTAACTACATGCAGAGAACTATGCAAAAATGTAAACAGACACTTTGTGTACAGGCTCCTTGAATAAAAGAAAGGGCTAAATTTGCATAGGTGAATGGATTTCCATTTAAAGGCCGAGAAATTCAACAATGAGCCAAGCAGGGGCCTGAATCCCATTGGGAATGATGCAAGATCATGAAGATGGTCAAAAACCCGGATGTATTAACTTTTTAACTCTAACTAATTGTTTAGAAATTTTAATAAAAAAAGTCCTTACAATTTATCATAGAATCATAGAATGGTTTAGGTTGGAAGGGACCTTAAAGATCATCTAGTTCCAACCCCCCTGCCCTGGGCAGGGACACCTCCCACCAGACCAGGTTGCTCCAAGCCCCCTCCAACCTGGCCTTGAACCCCTCCAGGGATGGGGCAGCCACAGCTTCTCTGGGCAACCTGGGCCAGGCTCTCACCACCCTCACAGCAAAGAATCTCTCCCGAATATCTCATCTCCATCTCCCCTCTTTCAGTGTCAAACCCTTCCCCCTCCTCCTATGGCTCCCCTCCCTCATCAAGAGTCCCTCCCCAGCTTTCCTGGAGCCCTCCCCTTGAGGGACTGGAAGGGGCTCCAAGGTCTCCCCGGAGCCTTCTCTTCTCCAGGCTGAAACCCCCCAACTCTCTCAGCCTGTCCTCACAGCAGAGGGGCTCCTATGAATTTATACAACTATCCAAAGCACCAAAAAACATATAAATGAATATCATATCTGAAACAACCAAAAAGGTTAAGACTAAAGAAATGTACCTCTTTTAACTGACCTTGACCTAAGAGAGTCCCCAAATGCCACACTAACAAAAACAAGGAGCAGCAAATGAGGGAAAAAAAAAACCATGCTCAGCTCTACGGAGCCTGGATTTCCCAGATCAGCAGAACAAGGAGCAACAGAATTGACACTTTCAGTGCCCTTCGTCTGAAAGACGGGGAAAGGAGAGGGACAAAAATTACACATACACCCACTGGATATTGATGGTAACTCTCCAAAGCCTTTTTTTTTAATCCTTTAATACAGGCTACTGTATTAAAACAGAATCAAAACAATAAAGACAGTATCATTTGCTCTTTGCTTTACCAACTGTGGGTCTTCCCAAGTCAACAGAGCAGGTCCATAAAGTCCCAAAACAGTGAGAAAAGGAATGGGGGGAAAAAAGGTGGAGGAATAAAAGATTTTCCACTCTTTCAATTTAGAGGGTATTAAGACAATTTCGAAATTCAGTTTAAAAATTAATTCACCCCATCCAAAAATTCCTGAAGTAAATCTGCTTCGGAATTGCAGAGCACGTGGCAACTGATTTTAAACTGACTCAATCCACCAACGCTCCAGGAGGTGAATCAGTGAATTGTGAAATACCCGAAAATTTTTAGCTTCCCAAAAATTAGATCAAGAATAATTCATGACATCTAGTACATACACCAGCAGAAAATTACTACTTTGCCACTTCTACTTATAACGTACACTGGTAGCACACGCACTCAGTGTGTAATGGTGTCTCAACTAACACTATACTAGTTTTATTATTTAAGATGAGAGTATACACTCACCCCAAAACTTTCCATTAAAAACATTAAAACAGACAGCTCTCATTTAAAAAAACAAAAACAAAAACAAGAATTGAAGAGGGGGGCATCCCCAGAACACTCAAAAGCTGGTATTATCTATCAAGGTAGGATTACACAGCTGGCACTGTTCATTCTTTTTGTCCTATTCAGAGACAAAAATTGCTACTGAGCAGTCTAAAAACCACCTATCTAACAGTGACTATGTGCATGAACATAGTCTTAGCCCTCCCAAAATCACAGAATCACAGAATTGTCTCGGTTGGAAGGGACCTTTCAGATCATCTAGTCCAACCATCAACCTAACTCGGATAAAAACCCATCACTAAACCAAGTCTCTAAGCTCTATGTCAACCTGTCTTTTAAATACCTCCAGGGATGGTCTCTCAACCACTTCCCTGGGCAGCCCATTCCAAGGTTTAATGACCCTTTCGAGGTAAACATTTTTCCTAATATCCAATCTGAACCTCCCCTCGAGCAACTTGAGGCCATTTCCTCTTCTCCCATGGCCTGTTCCTTGGGAGAAGAGACCGACCCCCCCTTGGCTACACCCTCCTTTCAGGGAGTTGGAGAGAGCGAGAAGGTCTCCCCTCAGCCTCCGTTTCTCCAGGCTGAACACCCCCAGCTCCCTCAGCCGCTCCTCACAAGACTTGTGCTCCAGACCCCTCACCAGCTCTGTTGCCCTTCTCTGGACACGCTCCAGTCCCTCAATGTCTTTTTTGTGGTGAGGGGCCCAAAACTGGACCCAGCCCTCGAGGTGGGGCCTAGCCAGTGCCCAGTACAGGGGGACAATCACCTCCTGAGTCCTACACACCACGGTGCTCCTGATACAGGCCAGGTTGCTGTTGGCCTTCTTGGCTATATGCCAAGCTACCTTTGAAACGAAACCAAACAAAACACTGCACGCAAGTTAAAAATACAGCTTTAAATACCAATTCCCCACCTCCCTTACATGCCTTTTACACTGATGAGATCTATTTCTTCTCAGCGAAGAGAAACAGATCCCAATCCATGAGCACCAGGGGAGGAACCCGACGGTGAACTACAAGTGCTTGAAATATTTATCTACAAAACGGAATTGAAATTCCCAGCTGGCCCGGCCTGTTGCTCAAGGCCGGAATGTCCCAGGGGCAGGACTTGGCTTTTGCCTTTGTTGACCTTCACCAGGTTCCTGCCAGCCCATGTCACCCATCTGCCAAGGTCGCCCTGAACCACGGCCCTGCCTCCAGTTGAACTATCAACCATTCTCCCCCAGTTTGGTGCCCTTCATCAACCTGCTGAGAGCACGCTCCATCCCATCATCCAGGTTGTTATCAAAGTCATTAAACAGTATTGATCCAGTATTGACCTCAGAGGGGTTCCCAGCTGCCAACTGGACTTTGCACGGCTCTCCACCACTTACAGTTGGGGAGTCCAGCCAATTTTCCACCCACTTATCAGTCCACATGTCCCCGATGTGGCTATAAAGGTACTACAGGAGACTGTGTGAAAGGCCTCACTAAAGTCAACACATACAACATACACCCTGCTGTCACCTTACCCACGTTCCCAGCTCACCCAGAAGGCAATCAGGCATAATTTGCCCTTGGAAAGTCCATGCTGGCTGTTCCCAATCACCTTCTTGCCCCTTCAAGGAATGGCTTCTTGGAAAAGAAGCCTTGGAAATGGCTTTTTGGAGGTTTTGCTCCATAACCTTCCCAGGTAAAGGTAACGGGGCTCTGAGCAACCTGGTCTAGTTGAAGATGTCCCTGCTTATGGCAGAAGATTGGACTACATGGCCTTCAAAAGTCCCTTCCAACCCAAACCATTCTATGATTCTACACTGGATGAGCCTTTGCAGTTGTTCTGCAGTATCCTGGATCTAACTCCCCAGCAAACAACAAACCTCCCAAGATAGCAAGCCAGCTCAAGGCGTGGATGCTTCTCCTTCTTACAAGAGGGAGACTCCAGTAACCATCACCTGGATCTGATGGTACACAGTCTGTTCCCTGACCTCCACACCTCCTTTAGGTGGCAACTCGGTGCTTTATCCGAGCACATATCCCACAGGGGAGTACCCAGAAGGTGACTGCTGAAGAAGTGGCCTGAAATATCCTGCACCATCCTGGGCCAAGTAGCGAACTCTGCTTCTCTTGCCAACACCAAGGGAAACCTCGCCGGAAGCACACCAGAAGAAACACCTTAACACTTCAAAGGTACAACAGCTAATGTTTAATAGATGGATAATTACATTTGATATGGTCACAACTGAATTAAAACATTCTTTGTAATTCCAGCTGCTGCTACAAAATCCAAAGGGGAGCAATCCTGAAATATTTGGAGGGAGGGGGTCAAAATATTTGTAGGAAAACGGGATTTCTTTAGGAATGCTGATGTTCTTGTTTGGAGGTTTAATTCACTGCTTTATCTGGATGCTTCATCCCACTTTCCCCAGTAACATGAAAAATGCACCATAATGAGTCAATATCATATCACTGAACTAGTGCTTTTACCTTTTTTTTTTTCTTTTAATTTAAGGACAGGTGTGTCACTAACAAAGGCACAACTGAATTAAAAAGTACTTCAGGTAGCATAAACCATCCCCGGAGCTCAGTTTAGGCCAGTGAATTGGCAATAAATACTGAGATAACAGCACACTGGCATCTACACACCTAATTAGGTACTTCAGGAACACCCGGACACGCAGGGACAGCCTGCATTAATATTCCCTTTCCATGTCCAGCAGAGACAGAGATGACATACCTGCAGCAATAATTAATCTACCGAAATTATTCAGCATGATGAGACTCTCAAACACTGCATGTAATAGCCCCCTCTTCGCGTTTTTCTGTTTACACTAAACAGAATTACCACAATCAAAGCATGTTAAATGATGTGCATGAAATTCTGAGTGTCTGAAGGATAAATTATTTCACAGAAAAGCACTGATTTCTAAAGTTATCCATATACAAACATCAGAAACCGTACCAGCAGCCGGAGTGCAACAACCCAGGTTATTAAAATTAGAAATATAATTCTAATAAGAAGGGGTGTCCTGTTAGCTCCCTTCCACCGGGTAAGCGCACACGTGGTTCTTCAAAGAAAAGAGCGAGCAACGCGTCCCTTCAAAGAGGGAATTTAAAACGCTACCTACAACGGAGGCAGAACGATGCGAAGCAATTCTCATCGCAAAGTAGCCACGGCTTCAAATTCAAAGATTTCTGTAGGTTGGGGAGTTCACGTAATTAAACAAAAGACTGGTTTTCCCTTTTCCAAGCAAAACTCCCCTGAATGCAGAAATTCCTTTGTCTTAAGGCAATGCAGTGGCCTCGCCCGGAACACAGTAACAGAACCATTTCCCCACCTACAACATCTAAAAAATCCCCCTCAGCTTTGGAATTCAACACAAGTATATGACAGATGACTGGAAAGCTCTCTAGTGTTCTTCAGGTTTATATAAAGTTCAGACATGGCATTAGCAGGGGAATAAGGGAAAAGTATGAGAAGTCCTGCACCTGGGACATGGCAATCCCAGGCACAGCTACAGGTTGGGCGGAGAACGGCTGGAGAGCAGCCCTGAGAAGGACTTGGGGGTGTTGGTGGATGAGAAGATCAACACGAACCAGCAACGTGCGCTGGCAGCCCAGAAAGCCCCCCACATCCTGGGCTGCATCAAAAGAAGTGTGGCCAGCAGGGCAAGGTGGGGGGATTCTGCCCCTCTGCTCTGCTCTAGGGAGACATCACCTTGAGTACAGCGCCCAGCTTTGGAGTCCTCGACACAAGAAGGACACAGACCTGTTGGAACAGGTCCAGAGGAGGCCACGGAGATGCTGCAAGGACTGGAGCCCCTCTGCTGTGAGGACAGGCTGAGAGAGTTGGGGGGGTTCAGCCTGGAGAAGAGAAGGCTCCGGGGAGAACTGTGAGCCCCTTCCAGTCCCTAAAGGGGCTCCAGGAAAGCTGGGGAGGGACTCTTCATCAGGGAAGGGGGCCATAGGAGGAGGGGGAAGGGTTTGACACTGAAAGAGGGGAGATGGAGATGAGATCTTTGCTGTGATGGTGGTGAGACCCTGGCCCAGGTTGCCCAGAGAAGCTGTGGCTGCCCCATCCCTGGAGGGGTTCAAGGCCAGGTTAGACAGGGCTTTGAGCAACCTGGTCTGGTGGGAGGTGTCCCTGCCCAGGGCAGGGGGTTGGAACTAGATGATCTTTAAGGTCCCTTCCAACCCAAGCCATCCTGTGATTCTATGATTCCAAGATAATGACCCTTCTTTCTCTTGCCACCCAGCAAGTTCCCGGCTGTTGCATTTTCCAAGTTGCATCTGCTGCAAAATAGAAACCCCAAACCAGTCCAGCAGAAGCAGGTTAAGAAGCCCTACAAGAGTGAATTCGGGACTCTTAATTAAACATCAGAAATTACACCAGTGTTAATTTCTGGATAAGGCTTTGTGCTATCAGTGAAAACGGCAGCGCAGTCCCCTTTCCTCTCCTCAACAGGGTATTTCCCAGCCCCTCGAGCCAGCCCAAACAGTTATACAGCTGCGAAGTCATCAAGCCATCTGCTTTTCAAATAAAGAAATGTAACTTAAAAATCCATACAGCACTAGTTGTTTTTTGTGACTCTTTTTTTCAGTTGTAGGGCGTTCCTTTTACTTATAACATGTATGAAGATCACAAAAGACCGATCCAGTGATGAACATCAAAAAAAGGAAATGTATTCAACGCTCCTACATACAAAAGTTGGAAAAAGTAGCGTTAGTGACCACGGACAGTTTAGTTTAATCTTTTCTAGCCACAGCATGTTTCCTGGCACAAACTCTACTTGCCCACCATGCCTACGTCGAGCATTGAACGACGATATTTTACTTACGCATCAAAAAATTCACCTAGGACAAAGAATGCAAACTTAATTCTCCAGCAAAGCTTTTATCACAACAAATAGTCTGCTTTTTCAAACCAAGTTTGCGCCAACACTTCCACTCACTGTTGCTACTGTTCCAGCATCACAAATTAAGTATTTTTCTTTTTAAATCTGTAAATCTAACGCTAATTTAACTTCTACGTTGACAGACAGCTATAAACACACCAGGAAAACCTTATACATCTGCATCCATCCAGATAGTCAGGCTCTTGGGAAAGTAGAGATAAACCTGGTATAAGTATTTTCTATTAGTTAATGGGAAGTTTTTCTTATCCAAGCAGGCTAATGGGATATTTCCTCCCTGAATCCACCTGGAAAAGGGCAGAGATCCCCACAAGGAAGCAGTTCAAAGGCTCTTTAGGCAAAATAAGGCATAAAGTTTCTCTTCCAGCACCCATAGGAAAATTTCACCTTAATCAGAAGGCGTAGAAGAAATCACTCCTTTATTACAACTATTTCTTCTGTCAGGACACCTAGAAGTCCTTGGCAACCAAAGATACCTCACCAGGGAGGACACCGTCTCCAGTTATTTTCTGCCTAGTTGGATTCAATTTAAACATCCCCGTATTTCAGTCAAATCAAGGTTGCTTCTCCTAAGACTAAACCTCAAGCCTTTGCTCTCGCTGCACAAAGGCAAATGAAGAAATTATGAAGTTATAAGCAAGTAGCAACTCACCAACTCTCTTCTATTTCATTTAAGACTGTACTCTCCACTGCCACAGAGCACTTCAGCTTCCTTTCCACCAGATGCTGTGTTAAAGCAAACAGTAGCCTTAACGTCTGGTTTTAAAAATAAAAGAACTCTCTTTTGTTCAGTGATTTTATCATCTGAATGAAACAGATCCCTTCCTAGAAAGGTGACTAATTTATACGCACGCTGTTACCTTCCACATTTATTTGATGAAGAATAAACAATTAACCAGCATTTTTATCAAGGAGCAAAAGTCTGGATCCCTCAGTGCCTACAATTCCTAGTCCATGTCAGGTTTGGGTAATATCAGCGCTACTACTGTTGCCTTTCCTGCTGAAGACTTAGTACCTTCTATAAATAAATTATAGAATAAGCTCCTGTACTGTGTTGAGCCTTTAGTAGCGCCGTTCAAACACAGCTTTGCTGCTTAAATTTCAGGTTACCTTTATTTGTCTTACCTCCAGCTAAACTTGCTGTCTCTTATATTAGCACAAGGTCATCATCCATGCAATTTTTCCCCCCAGGTCTCGTAGAAAGACGTTCATCAACATCCATATCAGGGCCACTGATACGCAACTGATCATCAGTAGATACAACTGATCTTGTCCTTCAGCAGCCAAGTAAAGCTTTAATAACCCTCCTTTAGTGCCCACCGTTTTCATGTGCTGTATTCTGTCCTTTAGCTCCTTGCTTTGCCTTGTGGAGCTTCTGCTGAAATTCCTCATATTCCCACCCGATGGGGAGCTTTCCTCCTTAGAATCACAGAATGGCTTAGGTTGGAAGAGGCCTTAAAGATCATCTAGTTCCAACCCCCTGCCATGGGCAGGGACACCTCCCACCAGACCAGGTTGCTCAAAGCCCCGTCCAGCCTGGCCTTGAACCCCTCCAGGGATGGGGCAGCCACAGCTGCTCTGGGAAACCTGGGCCAGGCTCTCACCACCCTCACAGCAAAGAAGTTCTTCCCCACATCTCATCTCAATCTCCCCTCTTTCAGTGTCAAACCCTTCCCCTTTGTCCTAGGGCTCCCCTCCCCGATCAAGAGTCCCTCCCCAGCTTTCCTGGAGCCCCTTGAGGGACTGGAAGGGGGTCACAGTTCTCCCCAGAGCCTTCTCTTCTCCAGGCTGAACCCCCCCAACTCTCTCAGCCTGTCCTCACAGCAGAGGGGCTCCAGCCCTCCCAGCATCTCCGTGGCCTCCTCTGGCCCCACTCCAACAGGTCCATGTCTCTCCTGTGCTGAGGTCCCAGAGCTGGAGGCAGCACTGGGGGGTGTCTCCCCAGAGTGGAGCAGAGGGGCAGAATCCCCCCCCTCGCCCTGCTGGCCACTCTGCTGGGGATGCAGCCCAGGGCGCGGGGGGCTTTCTGGGCTGCCAGCGCACATTGCCGGCTCATGTTGAGCTTCTTATCATTTCAAATAATCTTCTCCTGTTTCCAGAAGAACAATGCTGAAGAAGACCTATACCTGTGTTTAGAAACAGCCTCACTGGCTGTAAAGGTTGGGGCTTTCTAGCTCTGCCCCGTTTCTAGCTCTGGCTCTCCTCTAGTTTTTTCTAATTCCTCTGGGATCAACACCTAAAAGATCTTTTTTTTTTTCCCCGTTTCAGAGAGTTGCTTGAGGGGAGGACAAGAGGCTGATCTAAATGCTAATTTTCACACACAATTTTCAGTAAAACAATTGTAGATGGATGCCAGCAGGAAAGACGCAAAACTGCTTATGACACACAGGTACCACACAGAACTTGGATTCTTTGATACAGGCAGATCTTTATTAAATAGTTCGTTACATACTGATGGAAGTCATAAGCAGATTTTCTCCAAATTGATTGAAATGTTTTCTGCCTTAATACCTCTGTTTACATTCAAGAGAATTTTCTTTTAGCGTAGTTTATCTTACTTAAGTGGATATTTAAAGAGTAAACATTCCAAAGGACAAATCAGAGCAAAGCTGTCCGAGATGATTAGTTTTAGTGGCAGGAAGAACCTATTTCTAATTGCAGCGTCGAGAGGGTGAATGGGACGCGGGTGGTGAGTTCCTGTAAATCCTCCGCGTAGCAGAAGAGAAATAGAAAGACGAAGCGAGATTCCTCAGGGTGGTAAAATGTTCCGTAGTAGCTGAATCAACAAGAGATTACTCTGTGCTTGGCTATAAAAGGGATGGGGCGGATATTTGTAGCTTTTTATTTGCTTGAGGAAAACTACCGTTTGAAAACAGTGATACGTCTTACAGTAAGGAATTTATAGAGGAGAAAAAGGCCAGGCTGGATGGGGCTTTGAGCAACCTGGTCTGGTGGGAGGTGTCCCTGCCCATGGCAGGGGGTTGGAACTCGATGATCTTTAAGGTCCCTTCCAATCCAAACCATTCAATGATTCTATGAAAAGAGCTTCCATACGTCACAGGATGTTTGGATTGTCAATCGATACCCTTCTGCGGGAACTTCGGAAGCTGTATTCCGAAGAGCTGACTATTTTAAGATTAAGACTAACGAGGAGATAGTAGAAAGAGTACGTAAATTAAAATCAAGTTTCAAAAAAGTCACTTTTTTTTGCTTTTATATTGGACAAATCCACTGAGGTCAGTAGAAAAAGGGAGAGGTGACTTGCCAACGAGCTGCAAGAACAGCGTCCTACAGGGAGAACAGCTGAACTTCTTGACTCAGCAAGCAAAGAGTTTCTTTATGTCACAAATATTTACTCTTTAAGAGTTGTAAAGATTATCCTTCACGCATCTGCTGAGATTGGGCAGAGCTCCAGCTGATTCCCAAGCAGGAAACGTCGCTGGCTTCTCGTGGTTGGGTCATAGAGCTTCATTGTGGGCAAAAGTTAAGGCTGTGGGTGACCTCGCCAGGGTGGTTTTGAGTTTGTTCTTCTGGCTCGTGTGCTTTCACAGCTGACGGGAACTTGGTTAAACCCCTTGGCCAGGAGGCCACATTCACACTGAGTCGAGATGCTTGTGGTATAAGAACTGCAAACTGTCCATACTTGCTGAGGGAGGAAGGCTGGTATTCGTAACTTGCTGACAAGACTCCTGTCCAGAGAAGTGGCAGCTTGAGCTTCTGCGACCACAAACTGAATTCAGGACCTGGAGACAGACTGTCATGAGAGCAGAATTAAGCATGGTGGTGGGGCAGAATCTCCTGGGAAGCAGCCAGGAAGGCGAAATATGCCTGGATTGATGGGTTTAGCTTCGTTTTTCGAAGGAAGGCTTCCAGAGAGCTAAGGAGGTGAGAAGCTAAGGAGAGCTTGGTGGACAAGAAGCTCAACATGAGCTGACAATATGCGCTGGCAGCCCAGAAAGCCCCCCGCACCCTGGGCTGCATCCCCAGCAGCGTGGCCAGCAGGGCGAGGGGGGGGATTCTGCCCCGCTGCTCCACTCTGGGGAGACCCCCCCTAGTGCTGCCTCCAGCTCTGGGGCCTCAGCACAGGAGAGACATGGACCTGTTGGAGCGGGGCCAGAGGAGGCCACGGAGATGATCCTAGCCCCTCTGCTGTGAGGACAGGCTGAGAGAGTTGGGGGGGTTCAGCCTGGAGAAGAGAAGGCTCCGGGGAGACCTTCGAGCCCCTTCCAGTCCCTCAAGGGGGGGCTCCAGGAAAGCTGGGGAGGGACTCTTGATGAGGGAGGGGAGCCATAGGAGGAGGGGGAAGGGTTTGACACTGAAAGAGGGGAGATTGAGATGAGATGTGGGGAAGAACTTCTTTGCTGTGAGGGTGGTGAGAGCCTGGCCCAGGTTTCCCAGAGAAGCTGTGGCTGCCCCATCCCTGGAGGGGTTCAAGACCACGTTGGACAGGGCTTTGAGCAACCTGGTCTGGTGGGAGGTGTTTCTGCCCCAGGCAGAGGGTTGGAACTGGATGATCTTTAAGGTCCCTTCCAACTCTAATCATTCTATGATGTTACGATAATTCGGACCCAGAGGTAACTAAACCAGAGAAGGCTTAACCTACTACACAAGAAACGAGTGGCAGCACGCTTACAAGCCTCAATTTCTCTCAACTTTTCTCCTATGAAACAGGTCTTAGTAAATAATGGAATTTATTCAGTTTTCTCCATTTTCTGTAGATAGAATCCCTGCAGCTGACCCTGCTGGCGGCTGGGTACTGCCACCCTCATCATAGCACAATCCAAGAGTCTCAGCTCTGTTATTACTTTTCAATCACTGCATTGGCAAACAGGTTTAAAAATGATCAGCTACCATATTTTAGGCAATCTAGGAACTGCTGTTCTTCTAACCCCACTCCATTCAAAGGAGTAAAAAATTAATTTGCCTTTCATGCCCACAGAGAGCAGATAAATGAGATCTTGCTTTGAAACACAAAATCCAGACAGTCCGACTTTGAATTTCTTGATTTTAGAAGTTCTCACACATGAATGATTTCCTGCTGTTTAAACAACATCCTTCCCTAAAAAGCACATTTATATTTTAAAGAATAAGTTACTTACTGGGACTGTTTAGTATGAGGAAGAGGAGGCTGAGGGGAGACCTCATCACTCTCTACAACTACTTGAAAGGACACTGTAGAGAGGTTGGTGCTGGTCTCTTCACACAGGTAACCGACAGAACGAGAGGGAATGGCTTCAAGCTCCAACAGGGTAGGTTTTGACTGAACATTAGGAAAGAATTTTTCACAGGAAGAGTGGTCGGGCATTGGAACAGGCTGCCCAGGGAGGGGGTTGAGTCACCATCCCTGGATGTGTTTAAGAGCCGTTTAGATGTGGTGTTGGGGGATATGATATAGGGGAGAACTTTGTAGAGTAGGGTAGATGGTTGGACTCGATGATCCCAAGGGTCTCTTCCAACCTGGATGATTCTATGATACTCACAGTAGTTTTAACTCATGTATTTAAAACCTACGGCTTCCTCACACAACGTGTTACAAAGTCACCATTTTTACCAGGAAATCTAGAGTTCAATCAAAGCTGGCACAGGCTGGAGGGTGTAAGTTTAGGTGTTCTTTGCAACATGCATGACATTCGTAACACAAGCTTTTCAATGCATTATGTGGAACGCTTTCAGCAGAAGTTCCCCGATTTAAACAAAAATATTAACATATATGCAAAATACTTAGTGTGACAGTATAAACCCGCAAGTAAACTGGAGTTTAAAGAGAAGAAATCTGTGACTTTTATCAGCACAAGCTTTGAATTAATTGGAAGCTTCTCCTCCATAAACCTATCACAGAATCACAGAACGATATGGGGTTGGAAGGGACCTCTGGAGATCATCTAGTTACAACCCCCTCCCAAAGCAGGTCCACCCAGAGCAGGTTGCACAGGAACGTGTCCAAGACGGTTTTGAAGGTCTCCAGAGAAGGAGACTCCACCACCTCTCTGGGCAGCCTCTTCCAGGGCTCTGCCACCCTCACAGGAAAGAAGTTCCTCCTCAGGTTTAGGTGGAACTTCCCATGTTCAAGTTTGTGCCCGTTACCTCTTGTCCTGTCACTGGGCACCACTGAAAAAACACTGGCCCCATCCTCCTGACACCCACCCTTGAAGTATTTATAGGTGTTGATCAGATCCCCCCTCAGTTTCTCTTCTCCAGACTAAAAAGACCCAAGTCCCTCAGCCTTTCCTCCTAAGACAGATGCTCCAGGCCCCTCAGCATCTCTGTAGCCCTCTGCTGTACCCTCTCCAGCAGTTCCCTGTCCTTCTTGAACTGGGGAGCCCAGAACTGGACCCAGTGCTCCAGATGGGGCCTCCCCAGGGCAGAGCAGAGGGGCAGGATGACCTCCCTCCACCTGCTGGTCACACTCTTCCTGATGCCCCCCAGGATGCCATTGGCCTTCTTGGCCACAAGGGAACATAGCTGGCCCATGGTCATCCTATCAAAAATGATGAAGCAATTTTCTCCCAAGTTTCAATTTTAAGTACGTTTTTGAACTAGGATTTTATTCATCATTTAAAATTTTCTAATCCACACGACCTATGACAAACGACTCTTTCGTAAACCATAAAATATCTTTACCCGGTGCCTGAACAACGACCCTCTAGCAATGCACACAGAAAAAAATTCCAGACAACATTAAACAGGGAGCGATGTACTCACCATAAATCACATTACTGTGCAGTTTGGGATTAGGATGAGTTGCCACTAGCAACAGAGCCAAAAAAAAAAAATCAATTCTGTCACTATATATAGAGAATTCTTCTAACCCCAAACGTAGTCAATGTTTTCAGCAATTTGCCTCAGAAAAGTATTAACCGTCCAGCCTGTGATCAGAGAAACGCGACATCCAGACACCAAACAACGCTAAAACAAAGGAGTTTTTCCCCTTTAGCAGAATAGAAAAGAAAACAAAAAGAACAACCAGAAAGCTGCTGGTGAGCGTGAACATTTCATTTGCCCTTTTCAAAATAAAAGCACGGCATCTTTAAAGCATGAGCATTTCCAGCAAATATGAAGATTGGGTTTAGGGCTTAAGCGTATTTAAAATGATCACTGATGAGTTTTCGTTTTAAAATGGGAAACTAAGCAATTTTTACGGAGAGATACAATTCAGACAAATACAAAGGTACCTTTCTATAGCTTACCCAAACCTGATTCATCATGTTCAAGATATTTCCTATTTAGAAAAAAAGAAAAAACCAACACTGGCATAATTCAGACAGCCTACTAGGAGTTTTTAAAAAACAGGAATATAAGGAGTTTCTTTGATCCCCATTTGCTGAACAGCTCTCTGAAGAAGCCAAGACACATTTCATCATTCAAGCAGCTTATTTCAGCCCGGATCTGCAAAATGTTTTGCAGTAGGTAACAACAACCCCAGAGTTCTCACCTTACTCGGTCTGTCGCATCTTAGGAATCTTGACAGCGCCACCCAAGTTTATGGCAAAGACTTTTCTCCTTTCTTCACCTAAATTTTTAATACAGGCACTTCATTTTTAAAGGGTGCCCTTCACAAGGTCTCATTGTCATTAACACTGACTTAAGTCAAATTCTGTATTTTAATGCATTTGACAAGTAATGATAATTGCCATGGTTTTTTCCTCATAAAGCACAATTACCTTGTCTTATACAGTACATGTGCTGTTATTTTTTAAGCCAATAAAATTTAATAGTTCACTAAAAATACGTCGTCCAGTTTCTAAAATGTATCTGTAGGTATATCTCAGAGTATTCCTCACACAATTTTAGAGCAAAAAAAACCAAGCTACAACTGGAAACCATTTATCTCTACTTCCCACCCAATGTGCAGACCTTCAGCACGTTCACCACTAAAATACCATTCCCAAGGTGTCTCTGGGTGAAGGCAATATTCAGGCGCTATTTATCCCCCAATCACACCGCTCTGGCTGCTGACCCGTCTGTACCTTCACAAAAAGCAGCTGTTTTTTAAGAAACAGACGGTATTTGCTGCACATCTCTCCTAGACGCTACCGCACGTACAACAGTCGGCGTGGAATGTGCCCACACCGCAGCAAAGTCTCATAACTTTGCCAAAGAAAGTGGGTTTGAGATGTTTAAGGATGGTTGTCACCCCATAAGCCAGGTGAACCCACCCCACTGCTTACCCACAGCTGGGTGCATGGCTCTGTACACAGATGTTGTAACAAGAAAGCACATTCCTGCTTACCGTATCGCTTTCTGTAAACAATACTGTTCACAGTTTTCCTTCAAAGGATATTTAAAGAATCATAGAATCAGAGAATAGTTAGAGTTGGAAGGGACCTTAAAGATAATCTAGTTACAACCCTCCTGCCAAAGCAGGTCCACCCAGAGCAGGTTGCACAGGAACGTGTCCAGACGGGGTTGGAATGTCTCCAGAGAAGGAGACTCCACCACCTCTCTGGGCAGCCTCTTCCAGGGATCTGCCACCCTCACAGGAAAGAAGTTCCTCCTCAGGTTTAGATGGAACTTCTTATATTCAAGTTTGCGCCCATTTCCTCTTGTCCTGTCCCTGGGCACCACTGAAAAAAAGAGTCTGGCCCCATCCTCCTGACACCCACCCTTTAAGTATTTACAGGCGTTGATCAGATCCCTCCTCAGCCTTCTCTTCTCCAGACTAAAAAGACCCAAGTCCTTCAGCCTCTCCTCGTAAGAGAGATGCTCCAGGCCCCTCAGCATCTTTGTGGTCCTCTGCTGTACCCTCTCCAGCAGTTCCCTGTCCTTCTTGAACTGGGGAGCCCAGAACTGGACACAGTACTCCAGATGGGGCCTCCCCAGAGCAGAGCAGAGGGGGAGGATGACCTCCCTCCACCTGCTGGCCACACTCTTCCTGATGCCCCCCAGGGTGCCATTGGCCTTCTTGGCCACAAGGGCACATTGCTGGCTCATGGTCATCCTGTTGTCCACCAGGACTCCCAGGTCTTTCTCCTCAGAGCTGCTCTCCAGCAGGTCACCCCCAACCTGTCCTGGTCCCTGGGGTTATTCCTCCCCAGGTGCAGCACCCTACACTTGCCTTTGTTGAAGTTCATCAGGTTCCTCTCTGCCCAACTCTCCAGCCTTAAACCTGCCCATACCTTGGGTACAGGAATCAAGTCTATCAGTTGCCAAGAACTCCAAAATACACACTTCTTCCTGCCACCATGTTCTTGTTCCCTGCCAGAATAATTCAAACGCTGTATGCCTATCACAGGTTGTGGTCTAAATACTATGGAAAAACTCTTTCTACCACCATGAACGTCTGTTCTAAACAAGCCACGGAAAGGTTGCTCAGTTCCCTGCTGTTCAGCTCATGTATGTTATCCCCAGGCAAGATGGGACTCAGAGGAAGCAACAGGAGAGACACTGACACAGAATTATGCTTTCTGAATTTGGTGTTATTGTTGAAATAATGAGAAAAGGAGTGGAGGCTGCTAAATTTCTGCTCGGTAGGGAAAACAAACAAACAAACAAACAAAAAAACCCAAGCCCAAATCCTTGTATTTTCTTACTAATGCCACTTGCCACCAGGCCTGGCATGGCACTGCCTATTCCTTAACTGCTTTTTTTCCAGTTCAATTCATCTCCTTTTCTGGAATGGTGGCATTCCTTACCTCTAGCCATTTTACCTGGGAACGTTCTCGAGTACAACCAGTCATTTCTACTTTGATCATTCCCTACACAGGGGAAGAGAAGGTAGGGTCCCACCCCATCCTTTTTCCAGAAAGCAGAAACTTAATCTACTGCCAACCAGCCTCCTGGAAAAGATAACCTGGAAGAGTACGAGAAGCCTTTTCTTTCGGCCACTGGATTTCCTTGATCTTGATTACTATCTGCAGTAGCATCAGCTGCTACAAACACCTCGGAACAAGAAGCCCAACAGAGGATAATCTTCCCCAAGGGCAAACGCAGCTCAGGTGCTTAACTGAGAATTAAGAATCAGTTTTTAATAGAACTCCGTTGGAAATTCATTTATGAAAACAGCACTTATGGGTGCAGGAGTATCATATAGTTAGACTATTTTTCCTGAATGAAAAGCTACAGTAAAACCAGGACACAGCTTCTAATACAGTTCCTCAGCACAGCAAGGTGAAGATAAGGCGAAATGGGTTTCAAACATCTATGTCAATAAAACGGGGCTCAACCGTCGTCTCGCATAACATTGAACTAACCTTCTAAATTTAGAAAGAAAAAAAATATTCACAATTTCAACAGATAAAACTCCTACAGCAGGGAGATCCATTTGCTCACTGGAGAGTAGAAAAGCGTTTGGATGCGTCTGGATTCCCAGTAACATCCCTTTGGCTGAAAAAGAGCTGGTCTGGGTTATTAACCGGACAGCAGCATCGCAGTGCACCTCCACAGGAAGGACTTGGCATTAATCGGCTCCAGCAAGCAGAGAACATCAAAGCACCCCCTGCTACGTAAAATGAACTTTTCAGGGAAGATCAAAGCTCAAGGCGCTCCACAATCTAGGCCCGGGGTGTTTAAAAAGAACTACCCCAAACTCCAGAACAAAAGACCACTCTCGACAGTCACATTCCTCTGGCACAGCAGAGCTCTAAACCTTGGCTGCCGGACACAGAAGGCGACTGGTCAGAAGTCCAAGTCTCCCCAGGAAATCGGGAATAACAACATCACCTCATCCTTGATTTCAAGTAAAAGAAACATACCTTCACTCCTTCTTACACATTTGGAAAGATGAAAGCGAAGACAGTCACCTCTTACCGAAGAAAATGGGAAGCACGTGCAGAAAAAAGAATTAAAGAACATTTTTATCCAGCTTCAGCAACACAACAGAAGAGGCTCAAACCATTTACGTAGATTTTTATATTACTTCTTGAGTACCTCATGCCCAGTAGCTGCTACAGAAGCAACAGAAATATCAAGGATTGAATTCCCCTGGCGTTAGAGATAGTCAAGTCATTTCTCCTCAGAAACAGGCAGACTGGAACACCAACTTTCACAGAATGATCACAGAATGATATAGGGTTGGAAGGGACCTCTGGAGATCATCTACTCCAACCCCCTGCCAAGGCAGGTCCACCCAGAGCAGGTTGCACAGGAACGTGTCCAGGCGGGGTTTGAAGGTCTCCAGAGAAGGAGACTCCACCACCTCTCGGGGCAGCCTCTTCCAGGGCTCTGACACCCTCACAGGAAAGAAGTTCCTCCTCAGGTTTAGATGGAACTTCCCACGTTCAAGTTTGTGCCGATTTCCTCTTGTCCTGTCACTGAGCACCACTGGAAAAAGACTGGCCCCATCCTCCTGACACCCACCCTTTAAGTATTTATAGGTGTTGATCAGATCCCCCCTCAGCCTTCTCTTCTCCAGACTAAAAAGACCCAAGTCCCTCAGCCTTTCCTCCTAAGACAGATGCTCCAGGCCCCTCAGCATCTTTGTGGTCTTCTGCTGTACCCTCTCCAGCAGTTCCTTGTCCTTCTTGAACTGGGGAGCCCAGAACTGGACCCAGTGCTCCAGATGGGGCCTCCCCAGGGCAGAGCAGAGGGGGAGGATGACCTTCCTTCACCTGTTGGTCACATTCTTCCTGATGCCCCCCAGGATGCCATTGGCCTTCTTGGCCACAAGGGCACATTGCTGGCTCATGGTCAACTTTAACCAATCTTTGGATACTGGCATCGAAATTTTGCAGATTTACAAACTAAAGACTCACGTAATAACAAAGATTATGTTCACCTCCTCAGCAGAAAAGCCTAAGCTTCAAACGCTTAGAAAAACTAGAGTATATGGCCTTCTTTGTTTTCTACACAACTGATTAGCTCACAGTAACGAACCAAAATCTGCTTTCACGTAGATTAATACAAATACAGATTAACATTGTTAAAATTTGTTTGATTTCGGGAGGGTTTTGTTGGTTTGTTGTTTTTTTTTTTAACCTATTTGAACACAATGCACATCCTTTAAGCTCTGCGTAGATTTTGATAGAGTTGACGTTTTTAGGCAGAGCCCGCACGTTGGTCTCCGTGTCGTATCAAGTGTTTCTGTACCTTTTACAGAGCAAGCACGGGGGAAAAAAATAAATAAATCAGATTCTCAAAGAGAACTAGTGCAGTCCCCGAGTCTGTCACTATATACAGAGGTAGCAATTCGAAAGACTCAACACCTCCCAGATCATTACACTTTTGAGCTCTTCGCTTATATTTGAAACACACAGGAAAAAAAGCTAAGAAGCAGCTACGAACCAGTGTTACTGCAACTGCTCAAAGAAACCGCAGAAATTACTCTTCTTTCATCTCTTTTCTATGATTGGGTGGAAAATGTGGAATACGAGGAGTAGCTACAGCTCCCGCTAACAGACCCGAAGGTATTAATTACACAAAATACTTCAGTACCCCTAAAAATATTAGTATGTTTGCTATACAGAGATCTGAGCGCTCTTTTAACTGCAAAGAAAAGATGAGATTGCTCAAAGACCTAGAGAAGGAATCAAATCCTGAGCCCTGAATCGTTTTGCTCCCAAATTCACACACCTTTCTGTTATCCTGCTTAGGCATAGCTGAAAAAAAGATAACTCCCTCCTGCTCCCCCACCACAAAAAAAAAAAAAAAAACCCAAAAAAAACACACCACACCACCAAAAAAACCACGCTACAGGCACTTTCGTCCCTGTTTGGATTATGGAAGTTTCAAAGAGATTAACTCCAGTCGATTTATTGGCTGCTTTTATACGGAGAAAGAGAAAAAACACCATCTAGTATCAAAAGGTTTATAAACAAGCCAAGGATAGTTTCAGTAAACAGCATTACATTCTCTGTCATGATGAGGTATTGAAATGCAAAACATTCAGTATTTACAACCCACATTCCCTCGCTATAGAGACACGCTATTTCAACACTGCTACTGCTCCAGACACAGTCCCATCACCATTCCTGTCATCTCCGGGAGCACTGAAGAGAAGTGAGGAACAAAAAAAAATAAAGTAGAGTTTTGAAGTTCTCTACTTGAAAATGCATAAATGCTACTGGCTGTGTTACCACTGAGCCTAAACGAGAAGGTCCAGCCTCTCTGATTCCTTGCTGTCTAGGAGGGTCATACAACGTCTCTTCACAAGGAGCCACATGGAGAAGACAAAGGGCACTGAGAGAGGTTTCATCTCCATTTAAGAGAAATTTCATAGAACCATAGAATCACAGAATGGTTTGGGTTGGAAGGGACCTCAAAGATCATTTAGTTCCAACCCACCTGCCATGGGCAGGGACAACTCCCACTAGACCAGGTTGCTCAAAGCCCCATCTTGAACACCCCCAGGAACATTCTCCATTTTCTACATGGAGAAAAATCAATCACTGGAACAACCTCCCCAGGGACGTTGTAGAGTCCCCACTGCTGGAGGTTTTCAAGATGCGATGGGACAGGGTGCCACATAATTTCACCTGGGCTCCCTTTTCCACAAAAGGTTGGGTCTTTTGAGGTCCCTTCCAACCTAGGTGGATCTGTGGATCTATGAACTCATTGACTGCATTTAGCTTGCATTTTAACAATTTAGAGAGCAAAGCCAGCCAGATCTGCTCCCCAGTGTTCTGCCTGGATATATTTCCAGATACAGACTTACACACATCGAGTGCTGGTTCCAGTTTTGGGCCCCTCATGACAAAAAAGACCTTGAGGGGATGGAGCGTGTCCAGAGAAGGGCAACGGAGCTGGTGAGGGGTCTGGAGCACAAGGCTTGTGAGGAGCGGCTGAGGGAGCTGGGGGTGTTCAGCCTGGAGAAAAGGAGGCTGAGGGGAGACCTTCTCGCTCTCTCCAACTCCCTGAAAGGAGGGTGTAGCCAAGGGGTGGTCTGTCTCTTCTCCCAAGGAACAGGCAATGGGACAAGAGGAAACGGCCTCAAGTTGCACCAGGGGAGGTTCAGGATGGAGACTGGGAACAATTTCTTCCCCAAAAGGGTTGTCAAGCATTGGAAGAGGCTGCCCAGGGCAGTGGTGGAGCCACCATTCCTGGAGGTGTTTAAAAGCCAGACAGACATGGTGCTGAGGGACATGGGTTAGTGGTGGTTTTGTCAGTGTTGGGTTGATGGTTGGACTCAATGACCTTGAAGGTCCCTTCCAGCCTCGACCATTCTATGATTCTAAGAAGCACAAGTCACCTCAGCAACTGTCACTGCAGAAGTCGGCTGGGGGGCGAGTGGGGCTAGAGATCATTCCAGCCACCAAACTATTTCCTCTAATCCAGCGTCAGGAAGGACAAACTACAAGTGCTGTTCCCCCTACACCAAAGTGTAAAGCCGCGCTACCTGCACGCCGAGGGTGGTGTCACACCAAAGGGACCCAGCCAGCCTAACTGCTACGTCTAATTGCATTTCCTTACCTCAGTAGAAAACATCTGGTTCTGCTCAGGCGATAGTTGCAGCCCGGAACGAAGGTGTGGCACAGTTTGAAATTCTTACTGGTTTGGCACCCCAGGGGACATACCTTGGAGGCAAATCCGCTTTTAAAGAGCACTTATGCGTTCTGGTATTGCTGGTATAGTGAATTAACTTATCACCCTGCACCAATACCACAGAAGCTGGTGAAATAAATTTATTAAAATTCAAATTGTTGCAACTCATTAGGAAAAAAAAAAAACACCAACAAACCTTGTGATGGTCCTCTCTTTAATGTTTCTTCACTTTCTTGTAATTCAGATGGAACTGAATCCTGGAAGTGATACCAAATGGCTTGGTTTCACCCCATTACACAAACTTAAAAACTGTAGCAGATCTCATACAGAAAATGTGAATATGCTCTGTCTCTCACACAACCATGTGGACTAACAGTATTGAGAAGAACAGGGGAAAAATAAGAAAATACAGCAGAAATTCAAAAGCAGGACCTACCTCTAATCAGGTGTTACTACGCAGCTCTATTTACTTGTCCTCTTAGATCACACAGAGATTGTTAGAAACAATCACACAAAAAAAAAAAATCAATCAACATGAAAGAAAGAAAAACTTCATCAACAACAAGCACATTATAAATAATATGTAAAGCCGCTGCCATCTACGCCCTTTTCCAGGAGTGGCAACACAGCTGAAAGTGAGCAAAGTACATTTAGAGATAAGAGAGGCTGACACCAGGCCGGGCAGACACCAACGGCATGAAAAGCGGCTGAAAGAAACCAAGACACCGTAACGCTGCCTATTTTCACTTTTCTGATTTATTTTTTTTTTAAATCCACAAGCCGTTCTAGCCTCTCTCCTCTGTCTCTGCCTAGTTTTAGGATGGACGGACATCGATTTTTAGATCAAACATTTAACAGAAATTCAGCAGCCTAACATATGGTAATGTTTCCAGATAGAAATTCACAATTAAGTGAAGAGACAGAGCTATTTTACTACGCTGCTGAAAGCCTAAAAAATGTTTGGGTCAATTTATTTTCATTTTTAACAAAATTCAGGCCCTCATTTCTGTCAAATTCTGAATTAAAACCAAAGTAGTTCCGCCTTTTATACCCTTAGAAAATAATTTTAAGTGATTTCTCTAATTTCCAGCCTTCCCAACTATTGCCAGGAATGTCTCACAAAATATACAAATTCATTTATTCTTATATTCAAACACCTTTAAAAGCACTTTTGATCTGAGATCATCTTAAAGTATCATACCCTCAGGAAAAACTGGATTGTTTGGGGTTTTTTTTTTTTTGCCTCCTCTCTTTCTTTCTCCCCTCCAAACACGCATAAAGAATACAGCAGAGCCAAAAAAATAACTTATTTATGCTCAGTATTGTATGTATTTAAGCACGGTCACAAGTGCCAAAATTTTCTTCACTAACACTGGCTGGCATCTGGCACCCAAGCTAGAAATAACTATCCTTAGTGGCTTTACCACCGTAAATCTTCGGAAACCTTCTGCATGGCTGAGCTCTTCTCATAAAATTAGACACCAACGCGTTTTGTCTTTCTCATTAAAAGGATGCTCGGAGAAAGCGCAGGAGGATAGAGATGCGTGTGAACAACCTTCTCGGAGCCACTGGAGATCCACACAGGCACGAAGAAAGGAATACTTAAAATAACTCAAAAGAACAAGGAACATCTCCAGACATTAAGAACAACTTTAAAAATCTAAGAATAGAATCTACACACTTACAATAGCACACCGGGAAAAAAAAAAAAATATTCCAATATATATTTTTTTTTAGTTACTTTTACTCTCTTTCCTCAAGTACTAATTGGAAATACAGTGTTTATTTCAGAAATAAACACAACCAAACTCTTACAAACATTAATTCAATAAAAAGCCTCTTAACGTATTCCTACCATGCATTTTGGAAAAATGTTATTAAAATTTTAAAACCTACTATAAAAAACAAACAGAAAAGCGCTACTTAGAGCTATTATAAACCACATTTGTTTACTGCAAATACTCGACTGCAATAACTTTGGTTTGATTAGGTTTTGACCCTTTTTTACAGCCCATTTTTAAAAATATGAATGCAGAACACCTTTTTTGTGTGCTTTCATCCTGCTGTAAGCGATCAAGAAGATTGAAACAGCTCATTGACTGTATTAAGACCAAAAAAAAAATAATAAATAATCAGATGCATACTCATGAGAAAACTAAAGATCATCAACCATAATACAAGATAACAGCTAAGATAAAAGTCCAGTAAGGGCAGGAGAAGCTGGGAATGGTATAACACAGTGCTAAGTTCTCTACGGTCAGATAAGAGTGGAGTTCCTCAGGGGTTGGTACTGGGACCAGTGCTGTTCAACATCTTTGTCGGAGACATGGACAGTGGGATAGAGTGCACCCTCAGCAAGTTTGCCGACGACACCAAGCTCGGTGGCGTGGTCGACAGGCTGGAGGGAAGGGATGCCATCCAGAGGGACCTGGACAGGCTGGAGAGGTGGGCTCATGCAAACCTCATGAAGTTCAATCAGACCAAGTGCAGGGTCCAGCACATGGGATGTGGCAATCCCAGGCACAAATACAGGTTGGGCAGAGAATGGCCGGAGAGCAGCCCTGAGGAGAAGGACTTGGGGGTGTTGGTGGATGAGAAGCTCAACATGAGCCGGCAATGTGCACTGGCAGCCCAGAAAGCCAACCCCATCCTGGGCTGCATCAAGAGCAGTATGGCCAGCAGGTCACGGGAGGTGATTCTACCCCTCTACTCTGCGCTCGTGAGACCCCACCTGGAATACTGTGTCCAGCTTTGGAGTCCTCAACACAGGAAGGACATGGACCTGTTGGAACGGGTCCAGCGGAGGGCCACGAAGATGATCAGAGGGATGGAGCACCTCCCCTAATGAAGACAGGCTGAGAGAGCTGGGGTTGTTCAGCCTGGAGAAGAGAAGGCTCCGGGGAGACCTCATAGCAGCCTTCCAATATCTGAAGGGAGCCTCCAGGAGAGCCGGAGAGGGACTCTTTGTCAGGAGATGGAGTGACAGGACAAGGGGTAACGGTTTTAAATTGGAAGAGGGGAGATTTAGATGAGATATTAGGAGGAAATTCTTTCCTGTGAGGGTGGTGAAGCACTGGAACAGGTTGCCCAGGGAAGTTGTGGCTGCCCCATCCCTGGAAGTGTTTAAGGCCAGGCTGGATGGGGCTTTGAGCAGCCTGCTCTAGTGGAGGTGTCCCTGCCCATGGCAGGGGGGTTGGAACTCGAAGATCTTTAAGGTCCCTTCCAACTCTAACCATTCTATGATTCTATAACCACGCTACGATGGTCCCTATCTGGGGAAAAAAATATTAAAAGAAAATCTCTCTTTTTACCTTTGCCTCCCCTACGAAGGGTATTTACATGAGGTATGAGCTGATAATATCATTTCCCTCATTTGTCAGGACAAGGTTCCCAGTCACTAGCGTTGAAAAGGCACAAGGTTTCCAAGGTCTCCTGACTTGACCCAAATGCAGAAACTCAAATATTAAAAGGAAATTCACACAATGCACCATCAGGAACCTGACTGAACAGATCTGTAACGTAAATTCTGTACGTTTCTTAAGAGGTTCTTCAGTATCCTTTATATAAGGCTCAACCAGCCTCTATGAGACACAAAATACACCCAGGTTCCAACTATAACTTTTAGTAAAAAGGCAAAAACCACTTCAGATACAGCAACAACTATAGAATCATAGAATAGAATTAGAATGGTTTGGGTTGGAAGGGACCTTAAAGATCATCGAGTTTCCCTGCCCTGGGCAGGGACACCTCCACTAGAGCAGGTTGCTCAAAGCCCCATCCAACCTGGTCTTGAACCCCTCCAGGGATGGGGCAAGATCAGATTCTCCGAGTCCTATCAGCTCCTATGGAAAATGGTATCTTTTTTATTATTATTTAGAAACACCAACCTGCGACACTGTTTGCATTAGTGACAGTGAATAAGGTTTTTCCTTCTGATTCACTCCAGTTCTCTGGCACAAACATCGGCGCTGCCAAGAACGAGCGTTCCCAACATGCTGATGGCTATTTTCAGCGTGACAAAAATTGGACTTGTTTTGACACACAGTCAAAAACACTGCAGGGAAGCCAGTTCTGGTGGTGTCATACCATCTCCTGGTATTCACCACACCCTCCTCGCAGAGGCAAGAGAGGAGAATCTGTGCCCGCAAGTCAGATAATATAATGGACCATGAACCGGACTAACACGCAAGCAGCTTCACCGGCTGATGAACATCTCCCTGCTCACCCGTGAATGTCTAAAATAACTCCCAGACCGACACGGAAGGGAAGAAAAAATAAAGTCTTCAGCCACGAAGCCAGATGAAAAGGGTGGAGTGCCCTCTAAAACATCCTCAACGTCCCAAAGCCACAGCAGGTCTGGTTTACAAAAGTCTCAGTGTAGGTTATGCTAAAAGGCCAAGGCCAGGCTGGATGGGGCTTTAAGCAACCTGCTCTAGTGAGAGGTGTCCCTGCCCATGGCAGGGGGGTTGGAACTAGATGATCTTTAAGGTCCTTTCCAACTCTAGCCATTCTATGATTCTATGATTCTATGATTCTAAAAGCACTGTCTGCAAAAGATGCTGCAAGCACTATTGGCGAAAGATGCAAAACCTGCAAAATAAACCTTTTCCCAGCAAACATGATGAAACAAATACAACAAAACACCATAGGAAATTAAGCCAGGCTACACTAATTGCATCTGGAATGATAAGAATATTCTTCCTCTTCCAATACAGCTTATCATGACTTTGGGTACGTCCTGAACATCTTCAATTCCCTTTACATCCAGGGTTTTTTGGAAGTAAGAGCCGGGATTAGAAATACTTAGAGCCTCAAAGGGAAAGCCCTTCTCACAGAATCAGGCCTGGGTTTGATCACGTGGATCAACGGAAGAGCTTTTTGTTCCTTTAACATTATCCTGTACCATATATTCTAATATACACACCTCACTTGGTCGATTGTCAGCTACGCCTTCCAACTGTCACCATAAAAATCTGTAACAAAGGCAACTTTACAGGACTCCCATCGCAACCGCTGGTTTTCTAGAGCTCTGCCAAGAAACGTTGCGGTGAAAAATGATAGCTCCAGGAAAGGCCACACTCGGATAAAATTCAGAAAAAAAAAAAATATAAATAAACCAACCCCACAACTTTCCGCGAGCGAAAGAATTCATTCTTAAAAAGGGGGCACTGAGTCAAAGCTGAAAATACAACCTTTGGCAAAGAATGTGTGTGTTGTACTTGATACCAAAATCATCTTTTTACTGTCTTCCAAAATAAACGCATACTAAAGGCCCAGCAAATCTAACAAGCCTGAATTTTCCCGAAAGCTTCTAAGGAAACACAAGCCCCGGGAAAATCAAGACTTCCAGAGCTTGTGTTGGAATTGCTGTAGTCAACAAAAGCTCGTTCAGATGCAAACCTTAAAGCCAAAGTGGAGAAAAAAAAAATTCATTTGCTTCCTGATGTGAGAAATGGATTGGTGTTTGTTGGTTTTAGTTTTCCGCTATTACTTCTGCTACAAAAATAAAACACCCCAAAGAACCGTCAAAAACAAACCTTCACCAGTTCACCAAAACCTGCAAAGCTACTTAGAAATATTGAAAAAGGAGATCCATTACTTTTTATGTCAGGCATTGAAAAAAAAGAAAAAGGAAGGAGTGTGGTCCATTTCTCAATTTCCCTGTGCCGAGATCGGCCTGAATCATTACTCTGGGGCTATGTTTATACTGAAACTTTTTTTTTTTCCCTCAAAACTTGGACTTCCACACCCAGTAGGCAACTTTTTTTTTTTTTATAAAGTACATTCCAAACTTCCCTCAAACAGTTCCAGTCAAAACATCACTAGATTTTAATTCTGTCAAGAATGCGAGCATCTCATTAAAGGGTTGCCTAATTATAGGTAATGTGCCCAGACCACAAGTTCTGGGGCATCTTTAATATGCAATATTATTCAGAAGTACCAACAGCACCAACTTCTCTCAAACCTTCTGAAATTTCTGCGTATTTAGTGTTATAGCAGAGAATTAACAGAGCTTGAAAAAAATAAAAAGGAACTCACAATACTCACTAGCCGTGAGAAAGATCAGCCCAAGAAAAAAGAAATGTCATCAAATCCCAAGAAAACTGGAAGCTTTAAAGAAAAATAACAAGCCTCTAGATCTACTACTTGCACAAGGAAAGCTTTTTTCAAGTGTGAGTTAAACCCAGACTAAAATAATATCGTGCATACAGTTTCCATGAGTTTTTCTAATCCTTCTGCTGTTTTCCACTTTGCTGGGTTGCAAAATTCACATCCTGTAAGCACAGAAAATCACTCTGCTCCTACTTAAACAAAGCCGCGAATGCAGAGGCAAACATCGCGGCTGCTGAAGGGAGCGAACGACCTTGGAGGTAAAAAGGAAAGGCGGCAACAAAGGACAAATTTCTGAGAAATAAAAGAAAAAAAAAAGATTACCTCCTTATGAAAACCTCCCAGCGATTGCAGAGAGGAAGTCCTGAACAGGGATTTTTTTTTTTTTTTTTTTAAAAAAAAGGCCTTATCAGATACCCATTAGCCAGAGGCAAACATGCTCTGGAGCCCAAGACAGGGTTCAAGAACATCCAAACAAATTGCATTCCCTGCAGCGGGAAGGCCAGGAAGGTAAACTCCTCACTACCACTTTGCCTCAAGACAGGAAAAGTAAAGCCTTCTCCTGATTTTTCAGAACCTCTTATGGCATCCTAATATATATTGGCTGTATACATATATAAATACGTATTATTTTAGTTTTCTTTTCCTGTTACTTATCCTTCTGCAGCGCTATTCGTCCTGTGACGAGACTCTTCCCTCACACAGTATCTGTTAAGTGATCTGCCTTGTAGCTGCTACATTAGATTTGCTGTATTTAAACTTGGAACTGCAGTTAGTTTCTACTTCAGTAGCTTGACTCGCAGCCAAAGCAGCCGTAAACCTTGTCACGAACCTCCCAACATCATCAGCGAGATTACAGAAGCACAGTCAAATTCCACCGGAGAGTACAAAGTATATTCCTAATAAAGTTGTGTGTAACCTTTTGCTAAGTGGAGCATAATTCAAAACATAAAATGACATGTTAAGACTAGCAGCAACTAGCTATCTACAGATACATATTCATTCATATTTTTACTACTTTTTTTTTTTTTTAAATAGCTGTACTGTTCACTCAGGCTTGTTATGACAGGAATGAAACATCACGTTAGAGACGAAGAAGTTCTCTGTCCTCGTACTGACACATAAACCCAAATTCCCAGTGAATTGCCTCTTCCCTCACCCATATACTCCATGTCCAACCTGTCACACCTCAGCGGAGAAGTAAGTGACAGCCCAGCCGAAAGGATAACAGCATCCAAGATCAGAAAGGTCTCGGATTGTTGAGGAAGACCCATAAGAAGATCTCCCCCTCCTTAAAAAATAAACACAGAGGTTTAACAAACCCAGCAGGAATAAGCGGTGCAGCTGAACGTTAAATACAAAACCCACGTGGAAATAGAGGTGATGCCCAAGAACTAATTCAAATTCTCAGCATTGAATAAAGAAAGGACTAGGGGAGAGATGAAGTATCTGGGAAGAAAAGCAAAGTATCAGCTGACAAACTGGGAGGAGGAAACAACCCTCAGAGGGCAGAGCTTCACATGAGAGGAAGAAGGATAAAAAATAGCAAAAAAAGGCAAGGCAGAAGGAGAAAGGCAAATGAGACAGAGGTAGAGTCACAGGAGAATGTGGCTTTACAGAATCACAGAATGCTATGGGGTTGGAAGGGACCTCTGGAGATCATCTAGTCCAACCCCCTCCCAAAGCAGGTCCACCCAGAGCAGGTTGCACAGGAACGTGTCCAGAGGGGTTTTGAATGTCTCCAGAGAAGGAGACTCCACCACCTCTCTGGGCGGCCTCTTCCAGGGCTCTGCCACCCTCAAAGTGAAGACGTTCCTCCTCATGTTGAGATGGAACTTCCCATGTTCAAGTTTGTGCCCGTTTCCTCTTGTCCTGTCCCTGGGCAGCACTGGAAAAAGAGTCTGGCCCCATCCTCCTGACACCCACCCTTTAAGTATTTTTAGGTGTTGATCAGATCCCCCCTCAGTCTTCTCTTCTCCAGACTAAAAAGACCCAAGTCCCTCAGCCTTTCCTCATCAGAGAGATGCTCCAGGCCCCTCAGCATCTTTGTAGCCCTCTGCTGTACCCTCTCCAGCAGTTCCCTGTCCTTCTTGAACTGGGGAGTCCAAAACTGGACCCAGTGCTCCAGATGGGGCCCCACCAGGGCAGAGCAGAGGGGCAGGATGACCTTCCTCAACCTGCTGGCCACACTCTTCCTGATGCACCTTTACCAAAAAAAAGGTTGAATGAATTTATAGGATACATTACACTGCGATATATGCTAGACTGAACAATGAGAAGATACTTTAAATAAGAAAAAGCCAGAAGGGACAAACCACAAGGAGAGAAGAGGGAAAGAAAGAGAAGGAGATATCTCTACATACACTTGCATCCGTATCAGGAACACACAAAGATTTTGAGCCTACGATTTTGGCAATTCCTTTTACGCTATGAATTTAGTTGAAAGTGACGGAAAACTAAATTTGGGAGCCAAAAAATGAAAGGACTGCATAGCTATTCCATCTCAGCCAGAAATCACACGATCTTTACATCTATTTACACCTCACTGTACAGTCAACTGGCTTAAAATGATGAAGCAACATAGGATCAACACATCCAGACAGCAGAAAATTAGCTGGGACTTAAATCAGGTGGCTTTTCCAGCTCTGTAACTCACAAAGCAGCAGCTGTGCCTTTCGCAGGAGCATTAGGCTGCGGTTATACAGTGACTTTAATCCCACGTGAACCTGGGCTGCTACTGCACAGTCCTGCTTTTCCTCTCCTTTCTCAGGTTCTCACTCCTCCTACCTCTCACACCAGCAGCGGCACTTGGGCAGCCATGTGGATCACGAATAGGTTTGTCCCAAAATTATCCTTTGTTGGGAGAAGGGTCGTAGAATCATAGAATGGTCGAGGTTGGAAGGGACCTTTCAGACCATCGAGTCCAACCATCAGCCCAACACAGACAAACCCACCACTAACCCATGTCCCTCAGCACCACATCTGCCCAGCTTTTAAACACCTCCAGGGATGGCGACTCCACTACTGCCCCGGGCAGCCCATTCCAAGGCTTGACAACCCTTTTGGTGCAGAAATTTTTCCTCATATCCATCCTAAACCTCCCCTGGTGCAACTTGAGGCCGTTTCCTCTTGTCCCATCGCCTGTTCCTTGGGAGAAGAGACAGACCCCCCCTGGCTACACCCTCCCTTCAGGGAGTTGGAGAGAGCGAGAAGGTCTCCCCTCAGCCTCCTTTTCTCCAGGCTCAACACCCCCAGCTCCCTCAGCTGTTCCTCACAAGACTTGTGCTCCAGACCCCTCACCAGCTCCATTGCCCTTCTCTGGACACGCTCCGGCCCCTCAAGGTCTTTCCTGTCATGAGGGGCCCAAAACTGGACCCAGCCCTCGAGGTGGGGCCTCACCAGTGCCCAATCCAGGGGGATGGTCACTGCCACAGTCCTGCTGGCCACACTGTTTCTGATACAGGCCAGGATGCTGGTGGCCTTCTTGGCCACCTGGGCACACTGCTGGCTCATATTCAGCCCCTGTCGACCAACACCTCCAGGTCCTTTTCCACCGGGCAGCTCCAGCCACTCTTCCCCAGGCCTGTAGCCCTTCAGGGAAGCCTGGATTTCAAGCGGATAGATTCCCCAACCCACACGGTTCACCCATCCTTGTGCTCCTACAGGGAGATGGTGGAAATAGTTGGCAATGGGACTGGCCCTTCAGCAGCAGTCCAGGCTTTAGAATAGAATAAAGCAGCCATGTAACCACAACCTCGTTCTTGCTGGCAAAGCATGAAAGCAAAGAAACTTTTAAGAAGACATTTTCGAATACATTATCAAAAAATGTAAAGGCATACGAAGTTCTTTTGGAAGGCAGGCCTTGCAATAAGGTTGAAGGTAAAGCAACTATCACCTAACAGGTTTTAGAAGTCTATAGCATACAAATACACTACAGAAATACCAAGTTGAATTAAAACGTGGATCATACAGAGATCTTTACAACTTTGGAGACACCTTCACACACACAAAAGGAAAGCATGCCCATGTCCTGGCAAATTATGGGCAATTTAAGACTACTACTTGTGATTTATTTACTACCACCAATCAAATAAGGCAATCTTTATAACCAAATATATGAAAATTGCCAACACCTCTGATAAATTCAGCCATTCATAACCCAGTTGGCTCCCGGAAAAAAAAAAAAAAAAAAAATGAACTTGCTGCCTAAAAGCAGCCAGGTGTGGATGGAGAGAAGAACTTCTAGCCATAGAGAAACCCTGAAGGATTTCTGGTTCGCGGCAACAAAGCCTCCATTTACCTTTCGGGGAGGGAGAAAAACCTCTTTCTCCATCACAGTGGCAGAAAGACAATCTTTTTATAGGAATGCCAGCACAGATCTACCACATGAAAGGATATGGCAGCTTTAGTGAGCTACAAAAGATAAACATATGTCATGCCTAAAACCCAGCCAGTGATCCTAAAAGCATCCTGAATCACTTGTTCCACAAATTCCCCAGTCACCAAGTATGAAGAAATGTAACACGAAGAGCCAAATAGAGATTATAAACACAGAAAGAAATGTATTTTTAAACCTATTTGCTAACACATTTCAAAACACATTTTTTTATTATAGTGTTGTCAAGTCATGAAAAGATACTTCAGCTTTACTGCTACCAAGCTCCCACAGAGAAGAGAAACACGACACAGTCTGTAAGACTGCAATGGATATTTGATGATTGTTTTAATAGATATTCGAATTTTACGCTGTGTCAAAAGTCATCCAGCTCCCAGGAAACCTTTCCACTCAACTGTGGGCACACAGTTCTGTCAAGTCCCGGGTATGGGAGCACAAGCAAAACGTGTTGCCTTTTATTCCCAGCCTCCAGGACCTCAATCTACATCCTCGCACACAAAATGCTATATATTATCACTCAAAAAGAAGACATATTTTAGATTTAATTCAACATGGTGGGTTTGTTTATGTACAGCCCTCAAGGAGATGAAGTATCTGCAGAGGGGCCGGAGAAAAAGGTGGTTACACCGATATGCCTCAACCCTGACCGAGAAGAATCCCGTTTGGAATAAACAGTAGCTCAGCCTTCGTCCTCTCCAAACGACATAGTTTAAGCCTTCAAACTACAAACATTTAAAGCAGCACTCAGTTTTGCATAAAGATATCAAAGCTATTGGAATGGCAAGCATGCTTATGATCTGGTGGGCTGCCAAAAATCATCTGCTGGTGTGCTAGACAATAGATGTATTCTGCTAGAATGCATAAGAGAACTTTCTGATCTTTTCCTTGCAGTTTTAGTTTTATACAAAACTGAACCAAAATGATATTAAAAAAAACAATGAAGAGCTTTAAATCCGATACAAATACTATGGTTTTTTAAGTATTGCATACGTGATTTAAATGCTTGCATTTATATGCTAACAAATACTGTCTTTATTTGTAATAATTTGACATTTTACAATATGCATTCTTAATCACTCACTTGCAAACCATGTATTCAGAGTTTCTTGTTGCTACTGCAACAGTTAAGTTTGTAGAATTCAAAGCAGCATAAAACAAAAGCACAAAGTTGTACCCTTGCAGTCCCTGAAAGCTCCAGCAGTGCTACGAAAGGCCCCGAAGTCTCGATAAACAAACAGCATTCAGTTAAAATTTAATACTTTCGGTTAACAGCAGGGTGCTTTCTATAAAAATAATTCTTCATTCCAGAGACAAAAAAGATCCTGTGTGTGGTTCCAGCGAGCATTGCTTTCTGGAACACTCCGGAATCACGGTGGCTGCATATCCTGAATACAGTCATAAAGACACAAGTAATGGGGATGACGAGGTTGTCACCCAACTTCTCACACCAGTGTCACACACTGACCATGCACCATCAAAATTACCCAGTCTCCAAAGCCCAGCTCCTCCTTCACAGCTAAACTCAATTAAAAGGCCTCTGCATCTCAATCTGAGATTTTCTTTCTTTTCCAGCCAATGTTTTTAAGCAAAAATTCCCTTCTTCTCTCTTACTATCTGATATTTGAACAAATCGTTGACACGACGGAGCTGTCATATCCTATCACATCATTCCACGTTTAAAGAATGTTTAATCCTTAAATCCAACGCGGTGATTCTGCAAGCACAGATTGCTTGCAACAAGAACACCGAACGGAGACTATGTACGTATAGTGACCGTGTTAGTGAATTAAATACATTAAACACAGTTCCTTAATCCATAACATTAAAATTTACAAATTAAATTAACTGCAGAAATTCAATTACATTGAAGAAAAATATTCTAAGCCGGCATTTTCACATGTTTTCCTGTTTTTGTATCCACAGGCTAATAACGCTTATGACATCTTTCAGCAGAACACAGAGAGAAGTAATTATAAGCTCCTGAAAAATAGGAAATGCTAACAAAACCTGGGCTAGAGCAGCTGTACCTGGTCTAGATGTTCTAAAAATAAGCTTCTATCTAGGGGGAAAAAATTCCTTGGATCAGTCTGTTACTTATTACTCAGCATTTGCCAGTTAAACACTGCACAGCCGCTAATTTCAATCTAAGGAAATGAATGCTGTGATCTTTCCCAGACAAAAAAAGTGTTTCAACACCCGCGGAAGAAAAACAGGGGAGAGAAGGCTCAAGCCTCGACATCCTGATTTATGAAGAGAGGACGCTGTGAGAGCGAGACAAAACAGTACGTCATCCGTCAAAGTTGCCACAGTTGCATTTTATATACAAATATAAAGTAAGAAATCTCATTTAAATAATTAGCAAGTAGACTATACGCTGCCAAAAAAAGAGCTGGACAGCAGCGAACTCACTGCTGAATATTTTACAGAAGGAACCATCCTACAAATTGATCCTCTCCAAATGGAATGATTAATCCTCCATATAATGCCAGGTATCCACTACCACCGTATTTTGTTAAAAGCAAACTTTTAACTTCAAGAAAAGCAATCCCGTTAGGCAAAATGAATAATAAAACCCCCACAACTGATGTCATGTAGATTTTCCCTATTGATCTTAACCTGTGCAGAGTTTTAAACTACAAATGCAAATACCTTCTTACAAGTTTCTGGTTAAAAATACAATCTATTTAAAAGCGCTGTTCAAAGCTATCTCTATGAGACATAAATCACCAGTGGTTTTAAAATATTTTAATAATTTTAGCAGCCTCTTATAACTGCTAAATCAAAGTCTCAGTCTATTATATGGAGAAATATTGCTGAAAAGACCAATGCTTTTTGTATGTTGTTTGTGACTTTTTTTTTTTTAACATTTCCCCCATTGAAGAGAAGAAAAAATGGTTTGCATTGTGTTAGCTCCAGTTATAATTTCCAGCTGTGTCAAAACTTTAACAGCCTAAAAGCAGGAAATCCAAAGAGGAAATTCCATCGTCAGTTCCTGAAGTTTTGTAACTCAAATGTTCTTCCAAAAACTGGATCTTAAAGGAATTTTGGTAGCATTTTCTGTAACCTTACCTGATATCTTCAAGTAGCTCACATTCTGCCTGATGCTTGGCCTGAAGTTTTGTCATCTGCTCAACCTGAATGTTTTTTAGCTCTTGTGTAACTTTCACCTACAAAAAAAAAAAAAAACAAAAAAAAAACAAAACCACAGACCACATATATTTTCTGTAGAGT
The DNA here is from genome assembly GCF_964106895.1 of Numenius arquata. Lineage (NCBI taxonomy): Eukaryota > Metazoa > Chordata > Aves > Charadriiformes > Scolopacidae > Numenius > Numenius arquata. The sequence continues at coordinate 139,632,230 of NC_133576.1, forward strand.
TTAAATCAAATTCAACAAGAAAAAAACCCAACAATTCATGTCCTTCATCTGTTTCGAAATTGCACACCGCAGTGGAAAATTCAAACCCAGAACTAAGAGGGCAGTTTAACCCTACGCAACATTCGTAAAGGCTGATTTCAATAAGTGCTGTCACCCCAAGCAGGCTTACACTGCAAGCGACAAAAATCCCATGCTTACGCCCAACTATTAACAAAAGTGCAATTTTACTTCAAAACCTGAGAGGGTAACTTGTGTGCAACAAGAGAGCAACTAAAAAAGAAAAAGCAGGCCACAGAGGAAAAAATATTAACTTACAGTGTATACATTTAGCACCCCAGTGCAAATCACACAATTCAGAAATTCGTTAAACTGTCCTACAATTGTTGTCACTTAAAGAGAGCTTAAACATCATGTTGGTTTTGATTGTGCCTCAGATCAAAAGAGCCCTCTATAAAAAGGCTTCAGGTCGTCAGCCTTGCGTTTTTAGTAGTGGTGTAATTTTCCTTTGAGCCTTGTGATCATGAAGCTAAAAATCTGAATACTTTGGGAAGCTACCCGCTAACTGGCAGGTAGCACCATTGGCACAGGTACCAGGAATGATTTGATTTTGGAAGGAAACCTCGGGGTCGTTTTGTTCTTGTTTTTATAAAGCAAGAGGTCTTGGCATTTAAGCCCTCTAGTGATCGCAGGGAATCCATGTATCGGCCTTAAAAATGATCACCAGCGTATCTGAAGACATTATGCATTCATGAGGCCAGAAATGCCAAACAGTTACTGTAATGGGGGAGAAGAGATGAAAAATTCAGAGAGGAAGAAGACACAGATCTCCCTCTTCTTCCCTAAGCCAGGCAAAAAACCCAAAATAAATCTAAATCTCAATCAGCTAGCGAAAGCCTCCTCGATTTTAACACTGAAAACAATCCCCCAGCAACAAGCACCCTTTAATCACAACATTATATAAAGACAAGTTTTTCATATGATAAAAAAAATAAAAATCACATGTATGTCCCTGACTTTAAGTAGAAAAAGCGTATATTTTTAATATGAACTTTCAGCATTTTTGTTTTTATTTGTGTATGAAAAAAAAAACCCACCCTACTTAAAATAAATAAACCCACACAAGATGACCCAATGCGATGGAAATAATCTCAAATGAAACAATATAGGCAAAGAATGACAAACACGTAATATAAATAAGCCGCCAAATGCAAACTAAAATAGAAATAAGAATTGTTTAACAAAAGCAGAGTCCAGCCGCAAAACAAGAGGTCGAGAGGCAGGAACCAACCAAGGAGAGACCTCCACTGCAGCTGCCTGCCAGGGCTACTGGGAAGCTCGGGGGGATGACAAGAGATTTCTGTTTACGCTCCCCCCTCAGTCCTCCTCCCCTCCCAGTCTCTCCCAGTCACTATTATCCAGTTCACGCACAGCAAACCCCTGCAATCTCCTCTCCTCCCCGAGAAATCTCCACATCGCGTAGGAAATCTCAAGCACCTACGGCGAGCTCCGGCAATCAGCCTGTAAACGATTAGAGCCCAAACCGCCTCATCGGGCGGCATCGATAAGAATATACAACACGTACAAATCTCAGAACCACAAAAGTCCCTTCCACGGTGCCTGTAAAGGAGAACCCTAAAGGAGAACCCCCTCCATCCCGAGCCCCGCTTCGCCGTCTCCACCTCCCCCTTTCTCTCCCCACACACCGAGCGTGGCACCCAACCCTCAAAATAATTAACCAATAAATCTCCATGTATCGGTACTTATACGTAGCTCAAGACCCCACTACAGCTCAAGTCTCCCAGATAAGGACCTGCCTACACAGGCACACTAGGAACAGCTTTTTTTTTTTTTTTTTTACCAAATCTACATTCCTTCTTACGACTCTTCCCACACCAGCTCCCCCTCCCCTAATGCAAAGCACCCCCTATTTCCCATGGACCGCATGGACACACACATACACACACACACAAAAAAAAAAAAAAAGCCTCCCCGCTGCATTTGCAGATCGTTCCCATCACACAGATGTTGCACATTTTTGGCTGCCCCTCTTCGCCCGCGCTCCTGATACGTGCCGGGATAGCCTGCATCCTTCCATCAACTCCAGACATGACCTTCTGCTCCAACGACAACCAACCCATCGCCCTTGGCGTCAACCCACCGTGGTACCCGAACGCAGCTGAGCCCTCTCCCCCCCCCCCCCAAAATACACCCCACAACCCGTAGAGTCTCAACACCCCCAGGCAGCCAAGCCCTCTGCAGTCATTGACCCCCCCCTTCCAGCCCTTCCCAGCCATCGCTCTCCTTCATCTGGAGAACCTCTAGTGGCCATGGGGGTGGCCCAGTCACCCCAACACCCAAACAGCCCCCCCCCCCCCCCACCTCTTCCCCCTCCAGCCCTGTCCTACCTTCAGACATCATCTCCCACACCTGACCCATCCCACCCCACCACCCCTGGCCCCCCAGGTCCAGTTCCCAACACCCACCCCCGCCCCCCCCACCCCCCCCGACATTCCCCCCCCCCCTCACCCACCTTGCTGGGCCACCCTTAGGACCCCATCTCCCCCAATTCCCCCCACCCGCACCCCCTTCCCTCCTCACACTTGCTCTCCCTCTCCCTAAACCTGCCTCCACCACCCCACAGCCAACCTGCTGCACCCCCCCCACACACACACAGCCAGCCCCTCACACCCAGCCCCCCCCCCCTCACATCCAACCCCCCCTCAGCCTTCCCCACACTCCCCCCCCCCCCCCCCATAACCCACCCCTCAGGCCCCACCACCCTGCCCCATTCCAACCAGCCCCCCCACCCCCACCCAAACAGCCCCCCCACCCTCCACACACAGCCTTTATGGAAGGGGGGGGGGGGGGGGGGGTTGGTAAGGCTCTCACCTTCCTCGGCGGGGGCTGCATGGTGCTGCGCTGGGTCTCCACATCAATTCCCTCCCCCCCGCAGCAGGCTGCGGCCCCCGCTGCAGGAGGAGGAGAAGGAGGAGGAGGAGGAGGAGGAGGAGGAGGAGGAGCGGGCAGCGACCGTCTGCCTCCCGGTTCGGGGCGAGTCCCGGTCGGCGGGAGGAGCGGGAGTGGATGAGGGGAAAGGAGGGGGGGGGGGGGGGAGTTGGAGAGGGAGGGGTATGGAAGGGTAAGGCCGGGGGGGGGGGGGGGGGGAGGCCGCCTCTTCCTCACGGGCAGCGGGCGGGCGGGCGCCGTGCAGCGTCCCCGAGTCCCGGCCCTGGGGAGCGGGGAGGGAAAGGAGGCAGGCGGGAGGGGGGGGGGGGGGAGGAAAGGCGGGGACGGGGCTGAAGGAGGAGGGGGAGGAAAGAGAAGAAGGAAAAAAAAAATAAATAAAAAAGGGGAAAAATAAATAAATAATTCAAAAAAAAAAAAAAAAAAAATAAAAAGAAAAGGCGTCGGCGCAGCGCGGCTCGGGAGCGCCCCGCTGAGGGGACGCGCGCCCCGCGCCAACGGCCAGGCCTCCCAGCCGGCCAGAGCGGCCACCATAGAGCGGCGGCGCGGCGGGGAGAGAGCGGCGCCGCCGCCACGCCCTCCCTCCCTCACGCAGCGCCGCCCAGCGCCGCTAGGGGGCGCCCTAGGCGGGGCGGGGTGGGGGGGGGCGAGGGAGAGGGGAAGGCGGGCGCGGAGGGGGTGTTGGGGGGGGGGCAGAGGGTGTGCATAGGGAGACGGGGGGTACACAAGTGGGTGCGGGGGGTGCAGAGCGGGGCGCGGAGGCGGGGGGGGGGGCGGGCGCAGGGAGTGCAGGGCGTGCAAAGGGAGGTGGGGGGGGTGTGCACACGGGGTACACAAGGAGGGTGCGGGGGGGGGGGACACAGGGAGTGCGAGGGGGACACCGGGGATGCGGGGGGGGGGGCGCAGGAGGAGTGCCGGGAGGGTGCACAGGGGGGTGCGGAGGGGCAGAAGGGTGTGCAGGGAGTCCACAGGGAGGGTTCGGGTGGGCACAGGGGGTGCACAAGCGTGTGCACGGGGGGGTGCAAGGGCGTGCACACGGGGTACACGAGGAGGGTGCGGGGGGGACACAGGAGCCGCGGGGGGGGCCCAGGAGGTGTGTCGGGGGGACACAAGGGCTGCAGGGAGTCCACAAGGAGGGTCCGGGTGGGCACAGGGAGGGTGCAAGGGTGTGCACACGGGGGGCACAAGGGTGTGCGGGGGGGGGGTGACACAGGGAGTGCGAGGGGAACACCGGGGATGCGGGGGGGGGACAAGGGGGGTGCATAGGGGGCGTGCCGGGGGGAGGGGCACAAGGGGTGCAGGGTGTCCACAGGGGCGTTTCGGGTGGGCACAGGGGGATACAAGGGGGGGTGCAATTGTGTGCACACGGGGTGCACAAGGAGGGTGCGGGGGGGACACCGAGGATGCTGCGGGACGCGCAAGGGGTGCACAGAGGACGTGCCGGGGGGGGCCACAAGGGGTGCAGGGAGTCCACAGGGAGGGTTCGGATGAGCACAGGTAGTGCACGGGGGGGTGCAAGGGGGTACACAAGGAGGGTGCGGGGGGGACACCGGGCATGCGGGGTGGAGGGGGGGGCCAGGGGGGTGCGGAGGGGCACAAGGGTGTGCAGGGAGTCCACAGGGAGGGTTCGGGTGGGCACAGGGGTTGCACAAGGGTGTGCACGGGGGGGTGCAAGGGCGTGCATACGGGGTACACAAGGAGGGTGCGGGGGGTACACAAGGAGGGTGCGGGGGGGACACAGGAGGTGTGCCGGGGGGACACAAGGGGTGCAGGGAATCCACAAGGAGGGTTCGGGTGGGCACAGGGAGGGTGCAAGGGTGTGCACGTGGGGTACACAAAGATGATGCGGGGGGGCACAGGGGGTGCGAAGGGGTGCAGGGAGGGTGCAGGGGATGCACAAGGGGGGAGCGTAAGGAGTGCACGGGAGTGCACAAGGGAGTACATGGGGGTTGCACGGGGGATGCGCAGGGGTGTGCACACGAGGGTGCGGGGGGCGTGCACAGAAGGGTGCACAGGGGGTGCGAGGGTGTGCACGGAGCGTGCAGGGGTGGGCACAGGGGGTGTGCAGGGAGCGAGCAGAGGGTGCACAAGCGGGTGCAGGCGTGTGCCCACCCTGCGCACAAGGGGTGCACGGGGCAGGGGGGCACAGGTGCACAGGGGGGCACCGGGGGGCAGGGGTGTGCAAAAAAGATGCGGAGGGAGGTGCAAGGGTTTGCACAGGGCGTGCACAAGAGGGTGCAAGGGTGTGCACAGGGGTGCAGGGTGTGCACGGGGGATGCAGAGCATGCAAGGGAGGTGCGGGGTGTGCATACGGGGGTGCAAGGGGGTGCATAGAGGGGTGTAGGGTGTGCATTTGTGGGCACGGGGAGGTTCATAGAGGGGTGCAGGGTGTGCACAGGGGGGTGTGTATGGGGGGTGCACACAGGGGTGCATGGGGGTGTGCATATGATGGGTACAGGGGGTGCATAGAGGGGTGCAGAGTGCACGGGGGTGTGCAAATGGGGGTACAGAGAGGTGCGTATGGAGGTGCAGGGGGGTGCATAGAGGGGTGTAGGGTGTGCATTTGGGGGTGCATAGGTGCAGGGTATGCACGGGGGTGTGCATATGGGGGGGCACAGGGGGGTGCATAGAGGGGTGCAGTGTCTGCACGGGGGGGTGCATATAGGGGTCATGGGGGTGCAGAGCGGGGTGCAGGGTATGCACAGGTGTGCATTTGGGGGTACAGAGGGGTCCATAGGGGGGTGCATAGAGGGGTGCACAGCAGGGTGCTCAGAGGGGTGCCCAGGGACCCCCCAGCGCAGTTGCACAGGGCCACCAACAGCACAAGTCCACTGCAGGATCCAGCCGCACAGATTGGGGTGCAGGACACAACCCGTGCCACCCAGGAGGTGCTCCCCAGCACCGTGCAGGTGGGGTGTGCCGGAGGAAGAACAGCCATCACCTTCCTTCCAGCGCTTTTTCCAACCAAAGTTGGGGCAGGACTCGAGCTGGGGTTCAACCATATCATAGAATCATAGAATGGTTAGAGTTGGAAGGGACCTTAAAGATCTTCGAGTTCCAACCCCCCTGCCATGGGCAGGGACACCTCCACTAGAGCAGGTTGCTCAAAGCCCCATCCAGCCTGGCCTTGAACACTTCCAGGGATGGGGCAGCCACAGCTTCCCTGGGCAACCTCTTCCAGTGCTTCACCACCCTCACAGGAAAGAATTTCCTCCTAATATCTCATCTAAATCTCCCCTCTTCCAATTTAAAACCGTTACCCCTTGTCCTGTCACTCCATCTCCTGACAAAGAGTCCCTCTCCGGCTCTCCTGGAGGCTCCCTTCAGATATTGGAAGGCTGCTGTGAGGTCTCCCCGGAGCCTTCTCTTCTCCAGGCTGAACAACCCCAGCTCTCTCAGCCTGTCAAATGAGGGACTGTCACCCCCAGCCCCTGGGGACAGTGGTTGTACCGGTGTGTTGATGCTGACACCCGTGTCCACTTACCGCCACCGCACCAGGAGCACAACACCCGAAAAGCCTTTCGCAGGAGGTTGCTTTTAATCAAAGGAGCATAAAAGGATGCTGAGCCCTTGAGCGGTGCAGACACGGGTGAGATGCAGGAGAGCCCAGGAGGCAGCGACGATGTTCCCCGCCGTGCAATGTCACGTTTCGCTGGCTGTGAATTAAAAACCCCTCATCAGACATGCTTTTTTTTTAAAAAAAAAAAAAAATTCCCCCCCCCACCCCCCCGCCCAGTATTTAGGTTGCTTGGCTTAGCTTATTCGATTTGCTGCGATGAAATCGTTGAAATATTAACGTGCGTTTGGATGTTTCCTTTAAGCGAATTACCAGGGCAGTTTGCAGAGCGTAAGGCAATTCTCATAATTGCATTTTCCCAAGTGCTCCAGCGTTGCTGCTGCTGCTGCTGCTCCGGCGCCGGCTCCTTTATTATTGATGAACTGCTTTACTCCAGCTCCCAGAAAATGACCCCTCGCCTTTAAAGATGCTTTAACCATCTTTAACACTTTAAAAAAAAAAAAAAAACACTAAAAAAATAAAACTAAAATGCAACTTGACTTCTCCTTTCTCCTCCAGCTATTAGTTTATTTAGTGCTGCTAATTAGTCTAACCCCTTCTCCCCGGGAAACCTTCTCTAAATGATTAGTGGGACGTGGTGCATCAACGGATGCTGTGAAAATATGTTGCATCTCTCTCTTTGAGCTGCACGACCTGCAGACCCTGAAGGTGTTCGTGCAAGACCATGTCCTGTGGCCGGTAGCAAGTTTAAGTGCATCCCAAAAATTTCTTACCCCCCACGTATAGTTGGGAAAGTGCTTTGGGAAGATCAAAGCATCGAGTGCAATCGTTATTTAATATATATATTGCAGCTCCTCCATGTGGCGTGGTGCTCAAAGCCAGGGCGAGCAGATGTGATGGGATGCTCTTAGGGGGAAACGCAGAGGATGTTTCCTTCAAGCAGGAAGGTGGAAAAATGGGTTGGAAAAAAGCATTTTGCTGGGTTAGGAAAAATTATGTGGTGCTCCAGAAGCCAGGGCTTGCAGGGAGAGTGGGTTTTTGCAGGTAAAGTCTTCAGTCAATGGCGCAACGTGCAACGATCTGCTTCCCCAGCAATAAAATCATCACACCGAACCAATGTGAGATGCAACCTCTGCCAAGCTCCTGGTGTTTTAACTCATGGCCCCAAAACCGAGTCATCCTGCAGAAGTTTGGCGTCTCACGCTTTGTTCCTCCAACCGTCCCAAAGGAGTTTCCTCCTAAAATACACAGAATCACACAGAATCACAGAATGATATGAGGTTGGAAGGGACCTCTGGAGATCATCCAGTCCAACCCCCTGCCAGAGCAGGTCCACCCAGAGCAGGTTGCACAGGAACGTGTCCAGGTGGGGTTTGGAATGTCTCCAGAGAAGGAGACTCCACCACCTCTCTGGGCAGCCTCTTCCAGGGATCTGCCACCTTCACAGGAAAGAAGTTCCTCCTCAGGTTTGGATGGAACTTCCTATGTTCAAATTTGTGCCCATTTCCTCTTGTCCTGTCCCTGGGCACCACTGAAAAAAGCCTGGCCCCATCCTCCTGACACCCACCCTTTAAGTATTTATAGGTGTTGATCAGATCCCCCCTCAGTCTTCTCTTCTCCAGACTAAAAAGACCCAAGTCCCTCAGCCTCTCCTCGTAAGAGAGATGCTCCAGGCCCCTCATCATCTTTGTAGCCCTCTGCTGTCCCCTCTCCAGCAGTTGCCTGTCCTTCTTGAACTGGGGAGCCCAGAACTGGTCCCAGTGCTCCAGCTGTGGCCTCCCCAGGGCAGAGCAGAGGGGGAGGATGACCTCCCTTGACCTGCTGGCCACACTCTTCCTGATGCCCCCCAGGGTGCCATTGGCCTTCTTGGTCACAAGGGCACATTGCTGGCTCATGGTCATGCTGTTGTCCACCAGGACTCCCAGGTCTTTCTCCTCAGAGCTGCTCTCCAGCAGGTCACCCCCAACCTGTCCTGGTGCAGGGGGTTATTCCTCCCCAGGTGCAGCACCCTACACTTGCCCTTGTTGAAGTTCATCAGGTTACCTCCAAGTTACATCTGTGCATGCAACGCTTTGCTCTTGTAGGTGGAAATCATCCACAGGCTTTTGCATGCAGAACTGAGAAGCTGTGTAGGTACCACAGCTACACACATGTGCATCATCCTCCCCTGCCGTGCACAGCAGTAGGTTTTCCACCATTTTCTTGTATTCTTCCATAAACATCTTCATTTTATATCTTTGACCACCGATTCCCTGAAGCCTGGCCCATGGGGCGCTGCAGGTTCAACGCGGGTCCCGGGGGAGTTTGCATCTTTGGGGATAAATCATGATGGAGCTGCCTCTTGTAGCTGCCCATGGCACTCACACGTCTTTCTAACACTGCAAATAATCACAACTGGGGAAAAAAAGACATGATATAAAGAAGATGACCAAAACTTAAATAGTATAAGTGCCTAAGTGCAGTATGTTTTATAAAAAATACTTGTTTTCACAGCATAAATTGAGTTCAAGCTGCATATTCTGAGCCAGGCTGGGAGGAGAATGGCTGGAGAGCAGCCCTGAGGAGAAGCAGCCCTCGGGAGTGCTCGTGGATGAGAAGCTCAACATGAGCCGGCAACGTGCGCTGGCAGCCCAGAAAGCCAACCCCATCCTGGGCTGCATCCCCAGCAGCGTGGCCAGCAGGGCGAGGGGGGGGATTCTGCCCCTCTGCTCCGCTCTGGGGAGACCCCACCTGGAGCACTGTGTCCAGCTCTGGAGTCCTCAACACAAGAAGGACATGGACCTGTTGGAGCGGGGCCAGAGGAGACCATGAAGATGCTGTGAGGTCTGTAGCCCCTCTGCTGTGAGGACAGGCTGAGAGAGTTAAGGGGGGGTTCAGCTAGAGAACAGAAGGCTCCGGGGAGACCTTCGAGCCCCTTCCAGTCCCTCAAGGGGCTCCAGGAAAGCTGGGGAGGGACTCTTGATCGGGGAGGGGAGCCATAGGAGGAGGGGGAAGGGTTTGGCACTGAAAGAGGGGAGACTGAGATGAGATGTGGGGAAGAACTTCTTTGCTGTGAGGGTGGTGAGAGCCTGGCCCAGGTTGCCCCGAGAAGCTGTGGCTGCCCCATCCCTGGAGGGGTTCAACCAGCATCCAGGCTGGACGGGGCTTTGAGCAACCTGGTCTGGTGGGAGGTGTCCCTGCCCATGGCTGGGGGTTGGAACTAAGTGATCATTAAGGTCCCTTCCAACTCTAACCATTAAATGATTCTATGATTCTATGGTTTCTTGTTCATGATCACACGGGTCCACATCTTCAGGTCTTAAAACAAACATAAGCAGGACTTGAAGGCAGCTGACTATCCTGCAAGCCCCAGTGATTCTGCCCAGAGAGGTGGTGGAGTCTCCTTCTCTGGAGACATTCAAACCCCACCTGGACACGTTCCTGTGCAACCTGCTCTGGGTGGACCTGCTTTGGCAGGGGGTTGGACTAGATGATCTCCAGAGGTCCCTTCCAACCCCATATCATTCTGTGATTCTGTGATTACAGACAAGCCCAGCTGAATCTGAACATCACAACTGAAGCTAATGTGTTGTGTTTTTTTTTTTCCTTCCTGAAGTTATATATGCCAAGAAAGTTCCTGACCAGATGTTGGAGATATCATAATTACTCCTCTACTGGGCTGGCTTGGTGGCCCGCATCCCAATCAACCTCCATCTGCTACATCCACCCGCTAATACAGCTGCGCCAGATGTTACTTGCGTGTGTTCCAACCTTCCTTGCTGCTGGAAAATAACCTCTTGGTTGCAGCAGCTCAACCGACAATGGACCCATAAGAGCAAAAGGGCATTTCTGCTGCCTTTTTGGTGCGTCACAGGAAGGTTTGCACCCAGCTAACGGAGCTCGGTGCTTTTCTGCCCACCAGAAAGAGAGACCCACTGATGGGCTTCTAGAGGTTGGAGGAATTGTAGGGTTATTAATAACGCGGGGCATATTCAGAAGCCATTGCATCGATGTGCCGTGTCTAAGTCTGAGCTAAATTTTAATTTTAGTGGAGTTTATTTGCTTTGCATTGATAGCAAGTAGTTAAGGCCGTAGAGCTCGAGGGGGTTCAGCCTCTAATATTCACCAAGATAAGCGGAACAGTCCACACAGGAGGTTTGTTACGGGCTTCGTTCTCCAGGCTCTCCAGAAGAAACAAGTGTATTCACAATTTAAAACCCAAACAATAAAATAAATGCATCCACTGCTACAGAAATAGAGTTGGCAGGGGGTGGGCTGGGTTAGTTAAATAATCATTGAAAAGGGAGACGCAGCATCAATGAAGAGGGAGATGCAGCATCATTTAAGAGAGAGATGCAGCCAAAGGACTTTTATAGTTTTCTAAATAGTCGCTTGTCTTATTTTTTTCTCCAAACAAGAAGCACATGAAACGTTTCTAATGAGACCTGATATTTCCGTGAAGCCAGGCTGAGTTTTAAGGAGAGATTTACAGCTCCAGGAAAGCGCTGGTGTTGGGTTGCAGCCCGCAAATGGGGCTGTTTCAGGTGGGTTTTCCTTCTCCTTTGGTCAGGGATGCTCAAAGTGTGACTCAGGACATTCGCGGCATGGTGAACAGGTACCTTCAGATGTCGTTCTGCGTGCTCAGGTCTCTTAAAAAGCTTTTCCAAGGGGAAATGGAGGATTCTGATCAGCTCGTGGCACCCACTGCATCTGTCTGGTTCCTCATGGGTTAATCTGCTCTGCCAGCTAATGAGCTAGAGATGTCCCAGAGGAGCCACCAGCAATTCCTCCTCCATCCAGGGCAGAAACACAACCTGGGACTGATCCTGGCCCAGCAGCCTGGAACTGGTCCCTGGCTTAGAGCTGCTCCCCCATTAATTGCGACCCAGTTTATCTCCATCACTGGGAAACTGGGAGCTGGATACACCAGGAACTGGCTGCGCATTGGCAAGAAGAAGGAAATTTATTAATTGGGTATTGAGATAAAAACCTCCCAGCCATGGGCATGAGCAAATACTCCCCCGGCATTCCTCGGAGCAATCACGCATCCTTAATTCCCTCAGCAATGCACAGCACAGCAAGCGAATAAGCAAGGAAATGACCCGAATTATGTGCTGGTAGAAGTAAGATATAGCTGGTTTGGCTCAAAAATAGGAAAAATAAATCATAATCAAGCAAAGGATAAGCAAGTCCTGGGGTATGAGCATCTGTGCTGATGGGGAAGAGCTTTCTCAGTTCAGGGGGTGTCCTGGGTGGTGATGGAGTGGCTCCAGCTGAGCTGGCTGGTGGCTTTCCCATCAAATCCTGCTGCAGAAATGAGATCCCAAAGGATTTGCCTTCCCTCATGGATCTGCCCATGCTGCCAGGCCATGCCTGCTCAGGCAGCTCTTCCTGAGCATCCCTGAGAACACCTTGTTTGCTTTCATGAAGAAAGTGGCTCCCAAAATCCACCAAGGTGGGATCCAAGATGTGATGCCATGTGGTGAACAAAAAGGTGGTGTGAGTGTCACAATCAGGGAGGTGGAGAAGACTTAAGGAATGATGGAACATGGGTTTTGGGGTACCTACACTCCATTTGGGGCTCAGTCTTCTGGAGAGAGAGGAGGCTGTGTGCTTTCCCATCACCATGTCTCTTGGCCGTGCAACTCTCCTGCTTATAGAATCATAGAATCGTTAGGTTGGAAAAGACCCTTAAGATCATTGAGTCCAACCTAACACTGCCAAGTTCTCCATTAAACCATGGAGTCATAGAATCACAGAATGGTTAGAGCTGGAAGTGACCTTAAAGATCATCTAGTTCCAACCCCCAGCCATGGGCAGGGACACCTCTACCAGACCAGGTTGCTCAAAGCCCCATCCAACCTGGCCTTGAACCTCTCCAGGGATGGGGCAGCCACAACTTCTCTGGGCAACCTGGGCCAGGGTCTCACCACCCTCACAGCAAAGAATTTGTTCTTGAGATCTAATCTAAATCTCCCCTCTTTCAGTTTAAAACTGTTCCCCCTCCTCCTATGGCTCCCCTCCCTCATCAAGAGTCCCTCCCCAGCTTTCCTGTATCCCCCTTGAGGGACTGGAAGGGGGTCTAAGGTCTCCCTGGAGCCTTCTCTTCTCCGGGCTGAACACCCCCAGCTCCCTCAGCCGCTCCTCACAAAATTTGTGGTCCAGACCCCTCACCAGCTTTGTTGTTCTTCTTTGGATGTGCTCCAGCACCTTGATGTCTATCTTGTAGTGGCTCCATTGTTTGTCAATTCGTGTCACATCATGTCCTTACATGCACAACAGTCCTTCATCTCAAGGGTGATTAATCCCATCCCCAACCTGGTCCCCAACCCTGGTCCCCAACCAGGGTGCAAGGCTCTGGCAATACCTCTGTTGCCCAGAGAGGTGGTTGTTGCCCCATCCCTGGAAACATTCCAGGCCAGGTTGGATGGGACTCTGAGCAACCTGATCTCATTGAAGATGTCCCTGCCCATGGCAGGGGGGTTGGACTAGGAGGCCTTTATAGGTCCCTTCCAACCCAAACCATTCTATCATTTTATAATAGCAGGGGAACGTGATGTGATGGTGGGAAACCCCAAGGAATCCAAGCTATGGGTGCTCCCCAAGATCTTCACCCCAAGTCTGGCCTTGGTCCATGTCACCTCACCAAGGGGACAATGTGGAAACAGCCACGGGAGCCACGCAGGGTTTCCTGGCAGGCATATCCCATGGAGGGAGATAAATAAAACACAATTGTGCCCAGAGCGGTTAAGAAAATAATTTGTCGGCCGTGTTGATTTTAATCTTCTGGATGTAAGTCTTCTGGAATGTTTTTTGTATATCTGGCTGTTTGAAAAGGTTAATCCCCTCCTTACTGCCCATCCAGGAGTCACTGAGTCCTCGTAAGGATGCTCAGGGCATTAATATCCTGGTTTCCCCTTGGATATGCTGGTGGGAATGGGGAGCTGCTTCCCTGGGGTCCACATTGGAGGGAGGAGGGGGATGAGCTTCTGGGGGAGAGCAGCACTGAATTAGCTGAGAAAGGCAGGAGCTCAGCATGGCGTCACTAAGCCAGGCAGAACAAACAGCTTTTTAAAAATTTATTTTATTTTATTTTATTTTATTTTATTTTATTTTATTTTATTTTATTTTATTTTGTTTCATTATTATTTCATTTCGTTATTTAATTTCATTTTCTTTTATTCAATTTCATTTTATTTCATTTTACTTTGCTTCATTTCAGCTCGTTCCATCTCATTTCATTTCATATGAAAGAGGATGCAGGGTCCCAAAGCGGTCCAGAACTCTCAGGGAACCCCGACAAAGATGAGACATAAAGGTTGGAAACCCCAAGAGCCAAACACCCCCTGATTACAACAACCCACAGCTAGAAATATCATCTAAAAAAAAAAAAAAAAAAAAAGAAGAATCTAGCCATTAAAGCAAAATTTGGAGAATAAGCCCAAGGAATGGAACCTCGATTCCCATCCTCATGTCGCTCCCTTGGTGTAGAAGGCATCGCTTTGGAGTCGGGCGCCCAAGTGGCCGTTTCCCTATGAACCCCTTTATTCTTCACATCTCAATTTAATCCCTGAAGGGGTTTAAACCATTTTAAGTCCAAAAAGCTCTTGGTGGGCAAGGAAAACACTTTGCAGTTAAGGACTCTTGGCTGCACGGATGCACTTCGGAGCAAAACCCGGCATGTTTTAGCCCGCGCTACGGGCAGGGTGATTAATGGATGAGGCAGCTCTGGCTGCGAAAGCCTCAGAGAAGCAGCATTTCCACCAGCAAATCCAAGCTGCTGCTGATAAAGCAGATTTTGCCTGCTGAACTGGCAGGAGTTTTCCTGGCGGAAGGATTTGCTTGCCAACAGAAACCGCGGTGGGAGGGGGTTGCCGAGAGAGATGGGGAGGGACTCTTGATGAGGGAGGGGAGCCATAGGAGGAGGGGGAAGGGTTTGACACTGAAAGAGGGGAGATTGAGATGAGAGCTGGGGAAGAAATTCTTTGCTGTGAGGGTGGTGAGAGCCTGGCCCAGGTTGCCCAGAGAAGTTGTGGCTGCCCCATCCCTGGAGGGGTTCAAGGCCAGGTTGGATGGGGCTTGGAGCAACCTGCTCTAGTGGAGGCGTCCCTGCCCATGGCAGGGGGGTTGGAATTTGATGATCTTTAAGGTCCCTTCCAACCCGAACCATTCTATGATTCTATGAGGTCCCCCCTGTCCTGCCAAGACAATACAGGAACCGCTTCCTCCAGGAACATCAGCTTTTTATATTAAATAAAAATATATATTAGTCCTGTGAGGAGCAGGGATTTGGACTCAATGATCCTTATGTGTCCCTTCCAACTTGAGATATGATTCTACGATATATTTTCATATTAAATATAAATATATAGGAAATAAAAAGCTTAATGGCTGTGATAGATAAATAGATAGATATAGACAGATAGATGGACACATCAACAGATAGGCAAATAGATAACAATATGAAAATATGAAAATGAAAAAAATGAATAAAAGTATATATATATTAAAAAAAGGACTGACTAAAAGAATAAAATTATCCTTGATAATTATCAGTGATATCCTGGGGGATGGCACAGCTCTTCCCTTCTGTGCCTGTGTGTCTGCCAGCGTGGGAGGTGATCTCTCCCAGGAGCAGGTAAAGCCAGAAATTGAGCCTGGGATTATCTGATGGCCGCGGTTTTCTTTGGAGTAGTTCTCCCAGAGCTTCAAAGACCACAGTGACACCAAAACGGATGCTTCCAGCCTCCAGATGTTGTGTCTCCAGGTGTTTCCAGCTCCTCCTTTCTCCTCCAGCCCTCACCTCTGCTCTGATAAGATGGGGACAGTGTTTGGGGCGGCCACAGACATGCCATGCCATGTGGGCATCTCAGGCTGGGGGTATCCCAGCATCTGTTGTGAGGGCTCCTCACATCCCTCCGCTTCCCAGGATGCATTGAAAGATGAGGGATGATGGGTCCTGGTCCCACCTTGGTCCCTCAAAGCCACCCATGAGCTCAAGCAATGATGCTGGTAGTCACCTCGCACTGTCCCACCAGAGCTTTCCCAGCACAGCCGCCGTTTTCCTAGGATTTCCCCTAATTAGTTATTTGATTCTTATTTCCTCCTCTTCATTCTTTCCCCCAGGAAGCTCTGCACATCCATCAGAAGGATAACATCAGGCTGGTGGTGGAACCTCCGGGCTTTCCCCACGTGGGGGTGCCATGCGGATACGAATGGGACTGGTGCGCATGTCCTACAACCACACCGAGGCAGAAGGTGACACCTAAGCAACTGAAACTGCTCAATTTTTTGTGGCCATAAAAACGAAAATATATGGATCGGGAAAAATAAGATTCACAAAGCATGCAAAAAGCAAGAAATTATACGGATGGGGAAAAAAAGGACTCACAGAGCTTTAAGCACCCTCTGTGAATCTTATTTTTCCCCATCTGTATAATTTCTTGCTTTTTGCATGCTTTGGCGTTCCCCAGCAGAAGAAAAAAAAATAAAAAAAATCCCTCTTTGGAGCTTGTTGCAACCTGGTGTGAGTTGAGGAAACCTTGAAGTGGCTCTTCAGGAGCCCAGGGGATGAATCAACCTCCTCCAGGTTAAACTGGGGCGGAACGACTTGTCCTGCAGCCGAGATGGCCGCGGGGGAATAGAGGTCCGGCCGAGCTGGAAAAGAGCCCGTACGGCCCTGCTACGTCCTGCTTGGGCCTGTTCCACCACATTTCGGTGAAAGCTGGTACACCCGAGCAGCTTTGTTCCCCGTGCTCTGCTGTCCTGGCCTCTCCCCATTCCTCGCTCATAATGTTTACCATACCTGGAGGGGTAAGACTGGGATTAATTTCCATGAGAACACATCGAAAGAGTAAATATCTCCGAGCGGGGACGCTTGGCAGGTTTATGGGGTTTGTTTTCCTCCAAGAACTGGCAGCTTTCCTGCTCTTTTTCTGGTTGCTCCTGACCAGACGTGAACATCAGGAGGCAGGAGGCATCTGTCCATCTGGAGCAGGACTCAGTCTTAGCCCTTTCACAGAATCACAGAATCACATGGGGTTGGAAGTGACCTCTGGAGATCATCTAGTGTCCCATCGCGGCATGAGATCGTAACAGCTTCCGAGCCTATCCAGGAGGGAATTCTTGGTGCTTTCAGATGGATGTGACCTCTCTGCTGGTGTAAATCAGGTAAGTCCTAGCACAGGCTCCTCCTTACACCATTGCTGTCTCCCACATTGCTAGCTGGGAGCAGATTGGGGGAAGTGAAGAGAGAAGATGAGGGTCATGCCCAGGTTTTAGCCCTTGGGTGGGATTGAGTCTATGGGGCTGGTATGATCTGGTGTAGGAGTGGGTCACATCAAACACCTGTTGGTTGCTTTTCTGATGTGGAGCTGCACTACACCATCAGCACATCAGGAGCAGGAGGTGGGAGGTCACTGATACTACTGGAGCAGAGGAGACATGAGAAGAGTCTCCAAGAGCCATCAAACAACGCTCCCAAGGTTTGGGAATATTTAGACAGCAGCTTCATGGGCTCATGTTGTGGGATCACACCCAGAGATGGATGCAGGGCCTTCTGGCAAGATCCAACCCTGCATGTTCACCATCGCTGGATGTAATTCCAGGAACCCACATCTGTGTTCAACCAGGAGGTATCACCGTCACTTCTGTGGAGCTCGGATGGTATCTGAGGTGTTGCTGCTACCTGCCTTCATATTGAGGGTCATCTACAAGGTCCAGGGACAGGGGCATCAGCAAGCCTCCACCGGCCTCTTTCCTCCAAACTCTTCCACATGGACATGGACATAGACATGGACATGGACATCCCAGTAATCAGCAAGATCATCTGAAGATGTGTTCAGGATCCTCGAGGTTGGGACACACCTGCTGGAGCTGTTCCTAAGAGGTAGTTGTTGAATTTGTGTTAAGGAAAGTGGCCTTCACCTTCCTAAGGGTGACCTCAAAAGGGCTGACATAACCATCAGGAAATTATGGCAGTAAGGAAAGGTGGGACAGTAAGAAAAAGGGGATGAAAGAAAAGGCAAAAGCTCCGAGGGGACAAAAGACAAGAGGAGACAGCAAGAGGAGGCTTAGACTAGGGAAGAGAAAGGACATTGAGGCAGGAGACAGGTTGTAAAGACAAGATAGGAACTCTGGAGTTGCGAAGTGTTGGGGTGACAGCACATATGAAGATGATGATGCCACTTGGCCCTTTATAAAGCACCAGAAGGACCTTGGGGTGTTGTGGACGCTTTCCACATTGCAAGAGCCTTCCATGCTTGCTTGGTACATGTGGGAAGACAAGGTTGAGGGGACAGCCACTGGGTCAAACCTAAAATCCCCCGAAAAGCGTTGCTGTTGTGTTGAGGGCCCTCCCAGAGCAGATTGGTCCCAGTTTGGTTTCATCTGGGAAGAACCAAGTTTGTGTCCTCCAGTGCTGTGTTTCCATGGCAAACCAACGTGCGGTAGTTGGGACAATCAGGGCAGTCACCACAAAGCTTCTTGTTGTTCTGAATTAAAACATTGCCTTTGAGTTCTGTGTGCTCAGCAGTGGAGATCTCCTCTGTGCTGCCTCACCGCATGGTCCATAGCACGAAATACAACTTTGATGGTGGAGGAGGAAGCACTCCATCTCTATTCTGTAGAGGTTACCGTATCTGTGCCTGAACATTGTGGGTTCAGTTAAAGGTCACTCACACAGTTAAGATTTACGTGCATCTGGAGCAACAGCGTATGCCAGTAACGACCTTGAGAGCAGGGGAGGAATGAGAAATCTAAGTTTCACATCCTGAAGCTCATCCTGACGAAAACAGAACACAGTCTGGGAACCGAAACTTGTCCTGGTAGCAGGGTACCTGTTATTGTGACAAGCTCAGTAGAAGGTAAAAAATATTTTTGTCCATGTCCATGTCCAAGTCCATGATTGGGCATTACGAGGGGAGTGGGTTTGGGTCTTAGTGTATATAAGTTTCTCTGTGTAGCAACAAAGGTTCGATTTGGATTTGCTTACTGCATGACCTACGAGTCCGTGATTTCTTCATACGCCGCAGAACATCCTCCAGGATGCGTCCCCCTTTTAACAGAGGGTGATTTGGGGAGAAGGATGGTTGTACGCACAATGGTCATGGAGAGAAGTCTGATGGACACATGGGAGACCCCTTCCCTGTGGTTGAGCCCATAGCCAAGCTCATGTCCCTGGCTATCTCCAGGTGGTGTGTTCACAGGTCAAGGAGGTGTGGATTGCTCCCAGTTACCTGGTTTTGTTGTGAGAAAAGACAGGAAAGGATGAGGGTGGTGGCAATGTCATAAGGCAGACTTGCAGGCATGCTCAGCAATGGTGAAACTGGCCCCCTGAAGCTGCTCAGAGGGTGGCCATGAGACCCTGCTCTCAGATAAGGCTGAGCTGAGGGCCTCAACAGGCTCCAAAAACGGAGGTGTTGCTCATGGGTGGCAGATCTCCAGCTGGCTTTTATATCTTTAGCAACCAGCGCCTGTCTTAAGGTGCAAGGTCAGAGCTGTAAGAGCATCTTCTCAGCTTTATGAGAACTTCTCCACGTTTGGGGCTTTCCCACACCTTCCTCCGAAATACAAGCTGTTGTCAGACTGATGAACTCCTACTCTAAATTGACTCTGGCCTGATGGACACGGATCCGATCCCAAAAAGCGGCGTTTGCCCTTCTGCCCCGGGCACGCTCTGAGTGTCTCCAGCTCACAGAGACCTGCTGCTGCCAGCCCTGGCTTGTGCAGGAGCACGTTGGGATGAGGCTGTCCCCTCCACTGTCCCCTTCTGTGTGAGCTGGGCAACGTGTGCGTTCCTGCTATAAATTCCCCTGCCCATTCGTGCGTCACCGCCGCTCTCCCCCCATTTCTTGTTAATGCGTAACTGGAAACTCGCCGGGGCACATTTCTGTGATCGCAATGTTATCTGTTCCCGGCTGGGCGCATCCCTGCCTGCTGGGACCATGGGTATTTTTGTCTGTGGGTAGATGGTATCACGTGAAGGGCAGTGGATGGGGAGGGTTGAGCGCATCAGAAGACTTTCCTGGATCTCTCCAGGGCAGCTGAGGAAAAGTCCTTCTCAGACAGGGGGTGAACAACCATTTGGAGAGAGGTTCTGCAAAACTGCGTCCGAGAGGAGTTTTGGGGACCAGGAGTTCAACAGGGTTCAAGGCTATTGTGTGGCTGGGAGAAGAGGTGGGAAGCCCTTCTTATTTACCAGCTGCAGAGGGAAAGGGACTGTTGGATTGTTTCCTGTGTCCATGGTGGGTGTTGGGAAAGGACACGGCACCTCCAGCGGTGGATGGTTTTTAGAGCAGACACATGTTGATCGGGAATGGTGTGGGTAGAGCTGGTTGACCCACAGAGCAGGGGGATGGTGGAGATGCTGGCACCTCGCTGCACCCTCCCATTATCAGGGCACCACTCTGTGCCAAGGGCTTGGCTACACGAGGATTCTATCACCCTGTGGCTGCTTGGGCTGGATGGAGACGGCCCATTTCCAGCGTTCCTCACTTGGTCACGATGCATTGAAGCCCTAGTTATCAACACCAGCCATCCCCACCCCCCTGGCACTGATGTTCCTCTGGGTGCTTTTGCGTGCAGATATCTCCATTCACCCCGACCAGCCTCAATATCTCTGTTTCACCTCTCTGCTTCTCTTCCTACAGCCAGGGACAACTGAAGGGAGGAAGAAGCAGTGTCCTGCTAGGAGATAAGCCCCTTCCAACCCCAAACGCTCCCATCTTTGAAACCCAGGAGAACAGCTGTCGTTCAGCTTTAGGGTCTGGATGCAGTCTCACATCCTGCAAGGACCTTTTTCCAGCGCCTTCTCCAAACAAATGACTCTGGCAAAACTCCTCCCAACTTCGTGGCCACAAGCCTAATCCTATTTTCTCTTACGCTTCATCCATCTCAACCACTGAAGAAATGGTTGGACCAGGAGAATTTCTTCCTTATAAATTTTTCTACTGCTTCTGACCACAGAACTTCTGTAGAGCAACTCAGTAACGTTCACATCCTTTCCTCTCTCATTTCTTGCAAACACCACTTTCTGATTCTTTTTCCTCTATGTCAGTCTTTCCCATAAAGGAGTGAGACCCCAACACCGAATATTACATCCAGTGGCGCACAAATGAAGCCACGCCGAACTTCTGTTTGCTTGGGTAGGAGCCTAAAGCATCCTTATGGGGTGTGATCTCATTACTGTTGATTCCTCCAAGGAAGGGCCTGTCCCTGGGTGCCAGTCAGGCAAAGAAAACAGAGATGAAGCTCCTAAAAAAAACCCATGGGGAACTGTGACCTTTGTGGTTGTTGACTGGACCCTGCTCCAAAGGGAGCACCTGGAAGGAGACAGGAGGAGAGGGCATCAGGAGATGCCCATCCATGGACGGGTGGAGATCTTGGAGATAACCATCCTCTGCCAAGGCTAGGAAGGAAGCAAAACTAGGTTTGAAGCTGAAAGTGTAGCATGAGCCAAGTTCAGTATATTTTTCCCCATTTTGTGGAAGGGCCTGGCATGGTCCTTCAAGAGGGTGGGTACGAGGGAGACATGGGCTTAGAGCTGGACTTTGGCATGCGGGAGGGGAACTGAAACTTCCCCTGCGCAGGAGAAACGGTGGGAGAAATGTGCTGATGTGTCTCTAGCTGCTTTGATTTAATTCCTGTTGAACTCTTCTCTACGAAGAGCTGCATCTCTTTTATGGGAGATGATGCTCCGTGGTCAAACATTGTCCTCGCTAAAGCAAAGCAACTGCAAAGCACCAGCCTGAGAGCAAAAATGGTTTATTCCTGCTGTAAATGAGCAAAGGCGCAGAGATCACCCCCACTCCAGCCTGCATTTCTCTTCTGCTGCTTGTTTTAGCCAGTGAAATGATCTTATTTGGAGGGCAAAGCTTTGAGACACTCAGAGAGATGAAAACCCCTATAGGCGAAAGAAAATAAACCAAATGGCCCCAGAGATTGTTACTCCCCTGGAGCAGAGAGTGCACTGAGAAAAAAAGATTGTGGCTGTAATTATCAGATCTATCCGAAGCGTTTTAACAATAAGTAATCCCCTAATTTAACTTCCAAATGTAAAAATACAGATATATTGGATGTTTTGAGTTTTCTACGAGCACACTCATCCTGCTGCTTTCAGCCTGAGCGTCAGAAAGCAGCAATAAAACCCGTATAAATACTAATTTCAGTGCTGGTTTCTCATCGGTACAAAAGGCAGAACAGCCTCCCATTTCCCTCCCGAAGCTGAGTCCATTCAACCTTAGCACATTATCAACAGCTTCCCGGCAGCTCTAAATAAACCTGGGCTCAGGTGTGCCGGCTGAAGGGCTGCTGGGTTTATACATCACCTGCATAAAACCAGCCCCTCCACACTAGAAAAAACCTGCCAGATTCCGGAGCAAATTGCTTTTGCTGCTTCAAGCCTGTTGCTTATGCTCTGTGAAAGGTTTTTCTTCTCCGGGAACGGCTGATAAGTTACAGTGGCAAACAGTAAAATCCACTTACCAAGCCCACTCTTGCACAATAGCTGCTCCGGAGAGTGAGTTTTCATCTCTGAGTCATAGGGGAAATGAAACAAGAATTTATTTTGGGTTTTTTTAACTCCATGAAGTATTTAATCCATTTACTTTGCCCGTTGGCAAATGGGGATCGTACATCCGGAAGGTTCCCAACATTTAGAGGCATAAACGCGATCTTAGCTAAGCCTTATCCTGGCCCTTCAGCGTGGAGAAAGAAGAGGTCCATCTGACAATCCACGGCTTAAAGCTCTGTAGAAGGGCTGGATCTGGCCGGTGTTTGAGCAAGCAAAATTATGCCACGAAGCCCAAGACCTCACATGGTGTGTTCATGGCATGGATGCGTCTAAAACATGCGAGATGAGGTTTTCCATCCTTGCTTGCTGCTGCTGCCTTTGTAGACAGGTTTTGCTGCTGGTGTTTGCTTTTCTACATGCCTGAACTCCCCAAAAAACGTCGTGCAGGGCTGGCTGCGTTGCGGAGAATGTCTGACTCATTTGCTGTGCCCAGCTCACTTGCTGATTGCGGCAGGTCCCAACTCGGGCTGGGACACGATGAGGAGCCCAGCAACACGGGAACGCCCTGAGCAGCCCCACGCCGTTAACGCCTCCAGCTCCTGGCTCCGGGATAGCATCTGGGATATGTGTTAGTGGTTGTAGGACATGAGTAGCCTCCACAGTTGCACAAGCCGAGATGAATTTTGTAGGCACAGAGCGTCCCCGTGCCCTGGGTGAGATGGATTCACCAGTCAAGGTTGGGAAGGAAATGCTTCCTGGGGGTGGAGGCTGCCCTTGCCAGGACGTGGGAGCATTTTTCCTCTCCTGAGCATCCTTTTTCCAGTTGCAAAAGGCATTGCCTGGGGCTGGGCAGTCCCTTGGACCAACCTGCTTCTGATCTCGCTGAACCCTAAATGTAGTCCTTTCCTTTGCCAGTGTTTTTGTCAGCCCTCCATGGCCTCCCCTTGTCCCACTCTTCCCCAAAGGTCCACTCGTTCATCACTGTCCTGTTGGGGACACCTGGCTACAGCCGATGGGTGGGGACCCCAAATGACGGTGTCAGTGGGTAACACAGTGACATGACCTAGATGCTGTCCTCTAAGAGCAGGACTAAATCTGGCCATGCAGATGCTGCCATGTCTTGAGATGATGCCCTTAAGAGCTGGATTTGAAGGAAGGCCCCCGTGTGTGTTTGTAGGGATGGTCAAAGCTGGGGAAATCAGGACAGGGCAACACCAAAAGTGGCGTGGGTGTGAGTGACAGTGGCTGTCCCCTTCCCAAGTAATGTATCTATGTGGGATCTCCATGAAATGCTGGAAAATCAAGGGTTGGGGGACCTAACACCAACCCTGACCTTCACCCTGACCCTGACTCCCAGTGCTGAGGAGGGTCTGCAGGTGAATCCGTGCTCCTGTCAGAGAAGAGCTGTTTCCAACCAAGGCGCATCCTTCAGCAGTTTCATGGGCACTGAACCAAAGCAGCAGGACAAGATGTCACCTCAACTGAAAGGGTGATTGGGTGGTGCTCGGGACGGGAGCGAGCAGGGAATACCCAGCACGTAAAGGGGCAGGAGGCAGGGAATGTTTCCATGCTGGTGGGACAGGGCTCATGGACACCATCCTGTGAAGAGGACCCTCTAGACAAGGAGTTGGCAGCAGTAAAGCAGCCCCAAGTTCCAGGCAGTGCTGAGCTGACCCCACAAGACCTCAGCAAACATGCATGAGGAGCACAAAACTCCTCTTAAATCCAAGCGTAAACTCCAGATCACTTTTCCTCTCTCTTGCCTGATGATGAAAGGCCATGAACTCTTCAGGAAGCGAATCACACAGCCAGGAGGAGAAGGGATGTGAAGAGTTAACCCAGTTTCTGGCTGTGGGCTGTCGATCCCGCAGACGCAATGTCCCACTGCGGCTGCACTTCTGATACCCTCTCATGCATGCTCCAGGGAGGGCTGGAGGACCAGGGCATACTCAAGTGCTCTTTTACCAACCTTCATCACTCTTGTAACTGCCTGCATGATGGGATGGAGAATGCTCAATGAATTTGGGAACAACACCCGTTTGAGGAGCATGGTTGACTTGCTGGAGGCAGGGCTGATGAAGGGACTTGAAGAGGTTCAACAAGGACAAGTGCGGGGTCCTGCTCCTGGGACATGCTGGTCTTCCACAACACCCCAGGCTGAGATGGCCAGCTGGAACTAGCTGGTGGCCACAAGTTGCCCCCAAACTGGTGGGTGGTGGAGCGAGTGGAGACGTGCTGGAGCGAGTGCAGAGGAGGGCAACAAAGCTGGTGAAGGGCCTGGAAAACAAATCCTATGAAGAGTGGTTGAAGGAGCTGGGACTGTTTAGTCTGAGGAAGAGGAGGCTGAGAGGAGACCTCATTACTCTCTACAACTACTTGAAAGGACACTGTAGAGAGGTTGGCGCTGGTCTCTTCGCACAGGTAACTAATGACAGAACGAGAGGGAACAGCTTCAAGCTCCAACAGGGTAGGCTTTGACTGAACATTAGGAAAGAATTTTTCACAGAAAGAGTGGTCGGACATTGGAACAGGCTGCCCAGGGAGGGGGTTGAGTCACCATCCCTGGATGTGTTTAAGAGCCGTTTAGATGTGGTGTTGGGGGATATGGTATAGGGGAGAACTTTGTAGAGTTGGGTAGATGGTTGGACTCGATGATTCCAAGGGTCTCTTCCAACCTAGACGATTCTATGATTCTATGATTCTAAATCAGAAGTGTGCGTTTGCAGCAGCGAAGGTCAACCATTCTCTTGGTGGTATTTGCAGCTAACAGGGCCAGGGCAGTGATTCCTGCTCTCTCTTGGGCACCGATGAGACTATATCTGGGCAGTGGGTCCAGTCTGGGGCTCCCCCGTACCAGGCAGAGGGTGACAGATGGGCCCAGAGGGGCCACCACGCTGGAGCTGGGGACAAGGAAAGAGAGGCTGAGAGATGAGTGTGCAGCAGTGGAGGAAAAGGCCAAGGGGGATTTCATTGCTCCCTGCTGGGATGATGTGGAGGAAGTGGAGGTGGAGGTGCCCAGCGATGGGACAAAAAGCAGCATCAGAAGCTGCAAAATGAAAACCTTCCATTAGATACTAGAAAAAAATCCCTTAAGGATAGTCAAATGTTGGAAGATAGCCCAGAGAGCAGGAAAATCTCCATCCTTGGAGACAGTCAAGCCTGTCTTCGACACAGCCTGACGCTTGTTGAAGGGTAGGCTTGCAGCAGACTTGGAACAGAGGTTCAGAAGCTCAGACTTGGAGCAGAGACCTCAGATGACCCCTCAGCTTCAGTTACTCTGCAAGTCCTTCGCTGTGCTGAAGCTTGGGTCACAGGGACAAGCTCTCTTGGCAATAAGTCCCCAACAGTGCAGCAGAAAGCCACCCAGGACCTGCTAACAGGGGAGCAGGGATGGTGGACACGGGCATCCCCCACCCTGAGTGCCAGGGGAAGCCCTACTCCGTCCATGCCGTGGCTCCCCAGCATTCCCAGGACTTCTTGTTTCCGCCACCAAAAGCCAAGTGACTTCTAATTTCCTCCACTTGGCAACAAGTTGAGTTCCTTTGTAGTCAATGGGCTCTGAAGCCAACAAATTTCTCATTTGACATATTCCTCAGGGGTCCTTTGGAGACCTGCACCCACATCCACTGAGGAACTCCCTCTATCTGCTCTGAGATGCCCACCATCCCTTGGGGCCTCACCAGCTCTTGGTGGAGTGGGACAGGGAGGTGCATGGAGTGGACCAGCAGCTCCATCCTCCCCATAGAGCATCTCCTGGAGCTCACAGGGGTGACGATGATGTTACCTGAATGGGACCAGAGCCTCGGTCCTGCTGCTGTCACCCCATTTCTTAGGTTGGTCCTCAAAAGTGGGGAGGAGCCCCTGAGCTGAAACTGAGACAGCGAAATGTGATAACATGCAAAATGATTCCCTGGTTGCTGTAAACAATGGGAAAATAGGGTGGAAATGTAATTAGCTAATGCAGTTAAATCATTCCGCTTCATTCCACTAGCATGGTTTTGATTTAAGCTCTTATGGAGGTGTGGAGGTGTAATACTTGCTCTGTACTCACCTTTGACAGATGGGGAAACTGAGGCACGGGCTTTCCCTGGTGGTGAGTAACCAGTGTGGCCAGCGAGTATGCATAGACACGATGACAGGGGCGAGGATATCACTGGCTGCCCCAGCCCTGAGTCCCAGAGCAAAGACACCCTTCTCTTGGGCAATCCTTCCACCCGTGGTGCTGGTCTCCATCCATTACAGACCTCACAGGCATTTGGAGGAGGTCAAAACTTGGTGCAGAGCTCATGTCCCAATTGCTGGGGAGGCTGGTCCCACACTCTTGCCCTTCCACCCCTGTCACACTGCCCAGCTGGGTTTTAGGGTTACTTTGGGAGCTGAATTTTGGAGCAGAGGACACCCATCAGCCTGGCAGTAGGTCCCCCTGATGCCATAAAACCATGTTGGTGTGAGATTACCATGTCCCACCTCCTCATGGCCCATGGAAGATGACCACAGATCCTTCATCCCGGTCTTTATGGGGACATGCAGAGGCTGTTTTGGGCTCCAGGGCTCTGCCAAGGTGGTTAGCATGAGCAGTGAGCCTTTCCCAGAGTTGCCCATCAGCTTTTCCCACTGGTCCAAGCTGTTGCCATCACCCCATAGCCATGGTGGGACAGGGAGCATGGAGCCAGAGTGTTACGGAGGATCACTGCTGTGCCGGGGATTCCCCAGCCCACGCTCTTGGCACGGGGGACATGGGAAGAAGCAGGGCATTGTATCCCAAAATAACTGCCTCATTACAAAGGAAAGGTCAGTGGAGAGCCAATCTGCAGGGCTCCATGAAAATGGGAGGGCTTCCTCCTGCCACAGGAAGGTGAGTGACTCACTCCTATGGAAACTGGAGGGACAGGAGAGAGGCACTCTCTCTCCCTGGTGGCTACCTATCTGGAGATAAATCTCCATCCACTTCCCTTGTAAATATCTGCTCCCGAAAATATCTGTTCCTGGGGGTTTTCTTATCAGACGTTTTCTATTTATTCTGTAAATCACAGAGCCCCGAGGGTCCTTGCTGTGGCTCCAAGCACATCCCAAGGCTTTGCCATGGCCATCCCACGAATGACGCATTGAAAGGGAGAACCTGGCCAGTCCCCATGCCTGGAAACACCAGGAAACACCTGCAAACACTTGGCTAAGGGAAGGGTCTTCCTCATGGTGTTTTCCAACCAAGAAGAGGTAGATCCCAGTGATGATGAGATGGTCTGTTGTATCTACGTGAGTCTGTGGTTCAGTTTTATTTACAGTTACCAGCTTGAGGGTAATGGTAGGTTCATGGTCCAGAACATGCCCAGGGTGTCCTTCAACCTGCTAATGCGTGAACTGTGCCCCACTGTGCCCCAGTCCCCGGCCAGGCTACACCACGATGGCTGGGACAAACCTTGAAAGGGAGCAAAGCCATCATCTATTTTCCGCGGGTACCTTGTGCACGGTCCATCTCTCACTGTAAACCCAGGGCTTTCCCTGAGACTTCAAACAGGCTGGGAAGTGTTTGCTGGTGATCGCCCTCCACCCATTTGCTTTGAAGCCCAGAAAAGGCCAGCTCAGCTCCTCCTTTCCAAAAAGACCTGCCCGAGTTGCTAAAAGGAAGATCAAGACCTGGGTTGCAGAGCATGAGGCCCTATGTCATGTGTCAAAGGGCCCTTTGGTCACTAAATGTCTAAGCCAGACACATGCTCATATTAAATACGGAACAAGACATTAACATAAAGGGCAGAAACTATGGGGAAGAAGCAGTGTTAAATGAAAGAACTACCTTGGCAAGAGGCAGTGGGGTCTCCCCATGCATGTCTCTAATGCAAGACACGATGCCTTTCTAACAGAGATCAACCCAAGCAGTAGGTAATGGCTTTTGCGAGAGGTTGCAGGGTCAAATTCAGGTGGCAGCTAAAAAAACTGGACCTGGTTATCTACTGGTCTCAGCCAAACTCCCTGGACCTCACCCAGTTTGAGACAGAGACTTTAGGCTCAGTGCAGCGCAGCCACGACAGACCAGGCCATGGCATTTCTCCATCACTGGCATGTGTCAGCACCTTCAGCCTGACCCCAGCCTGCTGGGATCCCCTGATCAGAGGACAACACAATAACTCAGATTGGAAAGGACCTCTGAAGGTCTCCAGTCCAACCTCCTGGTCATGGCAGGGGCAGTTCTGGTTGTGCAGACTAGGTTGTGAAGGGCTTTATTCAGTTGGGCCTCAAAAACCTCCAAGGATGGAGGTTGAACAATGTGCTCATGGTGGAGCAGTTTTCCCTCATAATCAACCTGAAATATCGGTGGTGACGATGTCAGCGGTGTCGTCATGGTAATCAAGATTCACTCAAGCAGGTGTCCTTGGCCCTCATCACGGGAAGAGAACAAAAGCAGCAATCCCAAGGAGCACCAGCATCACCATTCCTCCTGGGAAAGGCCCGTTGTCACCAGAAGCAGCCCTGGGGGACACGAGGAAGGAGCCCTTCTAGTTAAAGCATGTCCCAAGCTCCTGCTTGCAAATTTGGATGCCACAGGTTTGGTCCATCCAGCTGAAAAAATGCTGCTGTTATAAAGGTTTACGTCTCTTTGTCCTTCCTCCCCCGTCTTCTGCATCACAGAGTATCAACTGTCTCTCTCTTCCCTTGGGGATAACAGCATCAGGATTTCTCTTCCCCTTCCCTCTCTCCTCGCCTACATGCCCTCTGCTCCTTAGGCACAACTTATCTTTTCATTTAGAGATGGCTTAACCGATACCCACTTCATTCAGCACTCAATTGCTCTCCGCTTGTATTTAGCTTGGAAACCCGTTCCTTTGATTCCAGGACTTGTCTGGGCAAAAACCAAGCACAGGACCAACTGTACGAGTCGATCAAATAAACACTGTTCCCTACAAAGCTTGTTTTGCAAAACTGGACTTCCCAGGACTGCCCAGCCGGGGGCTAGAAGTAGATTTACAAGGAAATAACCATTTAACCTGGAGGAACTGGCGTCTACTAAGCCAAGCCTTGATGGTAACTCCCAGCTCACCGAGGACTTTGAACCTGGTGTTGGTGACAAGCCCATTCCTGGCCAGGGCATCTCCAGCACTGGGAGCTCACACCCAGTACCGGGATGCTCTTGCTCCGTGTTGGTCCCATCAGCGATGCCCAGCCAAGGAGCCAGCCTGAGAGACTCCGGATTAGTCCCTGGAACGTGACCTTTAAATGCTGGGAGTGGTGGGAGAGTTATTTTAACTTCGGTGGCAAAGATCCAAATAAGAAACACCAGCCAGGCCCTAGATAACAATATTGGCCTCCTGACAAGGACACCAGTTGGGAGCGAGCCTTTGAGCTGGTCTCCCTCCTGGGGGGTGAGTTATCAGGGGGTTGACAGGGCAAAGCAAGTGCCTCCTGTCTCGCCTGGTTGGAGGTTAAAAAAAATACACATTCATGATGGAACACCCAAACATCAGCCTGCTTTTCCCCAGGAGAAATCCATGTGGACCCAATTTCCCATCTCCCCAGTTGCTTTGACCCTGCTCCAGCCGTAACCAAGGAAAAAGGTGTGGATCGCAGAGCAGGGTAGGCTTTGTGAGTCCAGTTTGGGTTTAATTGGTGTTTTAAATGATAAATTAGGGGAAAATGCAAGAAAATGAATCTTGATGATAGGAGGGCTTTTAAAATGGAGTAGCTCAATCACATCCATCCTCTGCAGGGAGGTTTTTAGTTTTCCTGTTTAGTCTGAGGAAGAGGAGGCTGAGGGGAGACCTCATCACTCTCTACAACTACTTGAAAGGACACTGTAGAGAGGTTGGTGCTGGTCTCTTCTCACAGGTAATTAATGACAGAACGAGAGGGAATGGCTTCAAGCTCCAGCAGGGTAGGTTTTGACTGAACATTAGGAAAGAATTTTTCACAGAAAGAGTGGTCGGACATTGGAACAGGCTGCCCAGGGAGATGGTTGAGTCACCATCCCTGGATGTGTTTAAGAGCCGTTTAGATGTGGTGTTGGGGGATATGGTATAGGGGAGAACTTTGTAGAGTTGGGTAGATGGTTGGACTCGATGATCCCAAGGGTCTCTTCCAACCTGGATGATTCTATGATTCTATGATTCTATGATTCTATTGAGAATTGAAGTAGAGCTAATGTTGGTCTGCTTCAAATGGGGTTTCTATCCATGGGGAAGCTGCTAAGGGATGAGTTGGGTGCAGGAGGATGCCATCAACCTTCTTCCAAAGGACAGGAAGCAGGATGTGTCCCTGAGGAGGGCGATTGGAGTATTGTGAAGGTGTAATGCTGGACTGCCCATCTTCACCCACTCATCAAAGAGGGGTGCATTCGGTTTGGGGTCTACAGAGGGACTCGGTGTGGTTCTTTCACCCATTTGAAACGTTAATTTAGATGGACGTCTCCAGGGGGTCATGCACAAGCTGGACTCATCCTGGCATCGCTTGTGTGCGTGGTCTCCCAGCCCTGCCTGGACAGCCTGGGGCTGAGCAAATCTCTTGTTTGCTGGGCTGAGCTGGATGAGGGGCATCCCCCACTACCTGGCATCCATGGGGAGCAACAACTTTCTGGGGTTCACGTGTCTGTCTACCCCCCCCCAGTGCCATACCCTGGGTCCTCTCAGTGCGAATATCCCTGACGATGCAAAGGTTATTTTGGAGCAGAAGGGGAAGGAAGTGAATTCAAAAGCCCCGTATTGAGAACGAGTATTTTTTTAGAAACAAAGGGATTCCAGGGTGGGACCCCGTGGTCTCGCTGCTGGGAGCCGAAAGCAAAAATAATGACCCAGAAAAGAACTGTAAAATGCCTTTTTCCTGCCACCCATAGGAACTTGCTCCTGTGCATCTCTGTGGCTCTTCTCTGCTGAAGAACAGAAAAAAAACAGGAGACCTGGGATGCTATGGGCATCCTGCCATCCCATCCCACAAACCAGCCTCTGGCTGGAGGATCCAGAGCAAAATTCATCGTGGTGCCAGGCTGGGCTTCCACCTTCAGGCTGAGCCACTGGTGGGTCAGTCAAGTGGTAACCCCATAAAATTCGAGGGGCAACTTAGCCCTATGATCCAGCTGCCCATGCCCACTGTGTCCCACCACGCTGCTACAAGGGGTCCATGCATGGTTGGACCCATGTGTCTGCCCGGCTCTTCATCAGCTCTGCAAATAGAGAAATGAGCCTTTTTCACAGGGAAGCCTCTCCCCGAGCGCTATTTTAGGCCTCAACCATCCAGTGGATAGGTCACTACTCCTGTTTTTAGGAAGTCCTGCTTTCAGGACATGTGCTTACCTGCTCTCTTGGCCACCAGGATCAGTGTACAACCCCTTCCAGCAGCACCAGCCATGCTCAGGGCAACATCTTCCTTGGGGCAGAGTGGCTGGAGCTGCCCGGCAGAAAAGGACCTGGGGGTGTTGGTGGACAGCCAGCTGAACATGAGCCAGCAGTGTGCCCAGGTGGCCAAGAAGGCCAACGGCATCCTGGCCTGTATCAGGAACAGTGTGGCGAGTAGGACTCGGGAGGTGATCATCCCCCTGTACTGGGACTGGTGAGGCCCCAGCTTGAGGGCTGGGTCCAGTTTTGGGCCCCCTACCACAAAAAGACATCGAGGTGCTGGAGCGGGTCCAGAGAAGAGCAACAAGGCTGGTGAGGGGTCTGGAGCACAAGTCTTGTGAGGAGCGGCTGAGGGAGCTGGGGGTATTCAGCCTGGAGAAAAGGAGGCTGAGGGGAGACCTTGCTCTCTCCAACTCCCTGAAAGGAGGGTGTAGAGAGGCAGGGATCAGTCTCTTCTCCCAAGTCATGGGCGACAGGACTAGAGGAAACGGCCTCAAGTTGCACCAGGGGAGGTTCAGGCTGGATATTAGGAAAAATTTTTTCCCTGAAAGGGTTATCAGACATTGGAATGGGCTGCCCAGGGAGTTGGTTGAGGCACCATCCCTGGAGGTGTTCAAAAGATGGGTTGACGTGGTGCTGGGAGACATGGTTTAGTGATGGTGTTGCATTTTGTTGTTTTGTGGGTGTTTATTTTTGTCAGTTAGGTTGATGGTTGGACAAGATGATCTTGAAGGTCCCTTCCAACCTAGAAGATTCTGTGATTCTGTGATCTCTCCCCCCAGCCACCTCTTCCAGCATCTCCTGTTGTTGCAACTTGCTCAAAGCCCCCAAAACTCAGCTTTTGAATAAGACCTTGTTAGTTTTTTGGGTTTTTTTTTTAAACTCAGTCTTATTTACTATTTTCTGGGCAGTCCTAGAGGAAGACGCAGAACTGGAAGTGGCAAAGAGAGTCGTGAAATTTGACAGACGATAGCATCTCCGCTTCTAAGCAAGCCATCGGTGGGGTCAGCAGCAGCAGAGCTGAGGATGGAAGGCATCGTTGTGACCCTCCCTCCCTCCTTCACTCCCTCCGCTGACTATGGTGCAGAACCACATCCACCACTGCTACACGCCTGCTGGGAACCAGCCCAGGCTGCCCGCAGCACACGTAGCCCAAGCCCATGTGTTAATTTTAACACGCCTGCCCTGATGGGTTGTGTTTGTTTAAGGTCTTTATAGAAGCAACACTCTTGGCCACAACGGGACCCTTGTGCTTCGGGGCCGGGCAGCCTGCTCCTGCCGCCTGGGAGGTCATGGTAGGACCCGAATTGCTCTCTGCAAGCATCCTCCCGAGGGAGGGGGATGCGCTTGGAGTTTGAAAACGCCTCCAAAAAAGCTGGGTTATGTAGGAGCTCGGATGAAAAGTGAGCGGCTCAAAGCCTGCCAGCTCCATCACCCTCCTGCTCTGAAGCCCCGCGGTTGGTGGAGGAGGAGGGCTGGGGAGTGAGATTCTCTCGGTGGGGAGGAAATGAAAGCTGGGCTAAAAAAAAACCCCAACCGCTGTGGGAGAATAAAAAATAGACACCCAGATGGCTAAGGCTGCAGAGAAAAGCCCTCTCTGCGCTGAAGCACTGTGGAAAAGATCAAGTCTCACTGCTTCCAGCTGCTTTCTCCAGTGAGCATTATGCTCATCAGGTCTCCTCCAAGTTCCACCTTCCCCAAGCCATATAGGCTCTGGACAGCAAAGGTTCCCCATGTCCTGTCTGCATCCATTTGTCGGTTCTTGTTGCAGGGTTGAGTGGAAAAAAGGGTGGAGGGCACCTTTCTGTGCTCAGCACCTACCCACCCACCATCGTGGTTGTGGCTCTTGGGTGCTGCTCCCCAAAATGCCATCAGCCTTGGGGATGGCGGGAGGAGATTCCTACAGGAACACGTCTGCATGATGGATGGACAGAGGGACTGGCTCATGGTGCTTATCCACCCTCAACTCCCATCTCCAACACTTCTTTCTCCAATCAACCCTGCTTTGGGCCTCAGTTGGCTGCTAGGAAGGTCCTCCCATGTCTCCAAAGTGCCCAGTGGGTACCAAGCCATCCTGACCTCATCCCCTTCACACCCATGGTGTTCACCACCATGAACCACCAGATTCTTCCCCAGCTGGATTGGGGTTTTCTGCCTCTTATATGCCCTTTAAAAGTTGCTGATGATCCTGAATTAGAGCATCCAGGAGGGAAATTGCAGCCACCCTGGGAAGCTGAAAAATCAGATCTGCTCCCATGGGACTTCTCTCTGGCTCCTGTGGGATGTCCCTCCTCCTCCTGTGGGATGTCCCTCCTGCATGCCCAGTCACACAGGGCAAATATCTACCTGCCAGGTAGGTGGCTGAACATCTTACCAGCCAGGAGACCATGAGAAGTGATCAAATGCCCATGGCCAAGTTGGATCATGGCACCAGTTTGCACTTAAATAGGTTTAGATGAGCATTCATGACCCTTAACTCTCCCACCAACAAACACAAGGCAGGTCTGCAGGCTCAACCCAACACATGGGATTGAGTGCACCCTCAGCAAGTTTGCCCATGACACCAAGCTGTGTGGAGTGGTTGGCACCCTGGAGGGAAGGGATGGCATTCACAGGGACCTGGACAGGCTGGAGAAGTGGGCCTGTGAGAACCTCATGAAGTTCAACAAGGCCAAGTGCAAGGTCCTGCACCTGGGTCATGGCAATCCCAGGCACAAATCCATGCTGGGCAGAGAATGGATGGAGAGCAGCTCTGAGGAGAAGGACGTGGGGGTGTTGGTGGGTGAGAAGCTCAACATGAGTGGACAATGTGCACTCACAGCCCAGAAAGCCCCCCACATCCTGGGCTGCATCCCCAGCAGCGTGGCCAGCAGGGCGAGGGGGGGGGATTCTGCCCCTCTGCTCCGCTCTGGGGAGACCCCCCCACCCCAGTGCTGCCTCCAGCTCTGGGGCCTCAGCACAGGAGAGACATGGACCTGTTGGAGCGGGGCCAGAGGAGGCCATGGAGATGCTGGGAGGGCTGGAGCCCCTCTGCTGTGAGGACAGGCTGAGAGAGTTGGGGGGGTTCAGCCTGGAGAAGAGAAGGCTCCAGGGAGACCTTGGAGCCCCTTCCAGTCCCTCAAGGGGCTCCAGGAAAGCTGGGGAGGGACTCTTGATAAAGGAGGGGAGCCATAGGAGGAGGGGGAAGGGTTTGACACTGAAAGAGGGGAGATTGAGATGAGATGTGGGGAAGAAGTTCTTTGCTGTGAGGGTGGTGAGAGCCTGGCCCAGGTTTCCCAGAGAAGCTGTGGCTGCCCCATCCCTGGAGGGGTTCAAGGCCAGGTTGGACAGGGCTTGGATCAACCTGGTCTGGTGGGAGGTGTCCCTGCCCAGGGCAGGGGGTTGGAACTGGATGAGCTTTAATGTCCCTTCCATCTCTAACCATTCTACGATTCTATGGTTCTACGATTCTATGTCTGCAAACTTTCCTCCTTGCTTCCACTAAGGCTTTAAAAAAAAAAAAAAAAAAGCAAGAAAAAGAGATCTGAGATATCCCAGCTTGTCTCGAGCACTTCTGCCAGTGTCCCCCTGCCCGCGCTGCAGGTTTAAGCTGCGCCCATGGGTGCAGGGCTCTGCTGTGGCCACCCTGACCTTCCCGGTCCTCCCGTTCCTGTATCGCATTCCTCTCCGCTAGACAACATGGAAATGTTTTGAAAGCGTCTTAGAAACCTGCATCGCTGCCAAAACAGTTGAAAAATGAAGCCGTGAAGGGAAACGCGGGGCTGCTTTCCAGCTCGGCCCCGATGGGTATCGCTGCTCGCCTCCGTCCCTGCGCTGCAGCTGCACAAATCATTCGCTTCTCAACTGGATTTAAAACATCTGCCTCTTTCTTTGGCTCCTCTGAGCTGCTTTGGAGCTGGAAAATGGAGATTTTAGGGGAGGGAGGCTCTTGGTTTGGACCCCCTGGGCAACGGGTAACCATCACCCCCGTGAAGGATGGGAATGAGTAAGGCAGGTTGGGTGAACATCAACCCCCCTCCCACCTCCCCTGCACCCAAATGAGTGGAGAAAGGGGAGAAAATGCAAAAGAAGAGGAAGGAAAGGCTTTTCCTTGCAGTGGCCAGTGAAGCTCTTGCTTGCTGGAGGCTGCTTAGACTTCAACCAGGCTTGGAAAATGTCTGATGGGAAGAGGAACTCTCCAGGGGACCACTTCCCTGCTCCAAACAACCTTTTAGAAAAACATCTCCTCTTGCTTGGTGAAGCATCCAGCAATGAGCTGCCGACCAAACCTCTCAGCTAGCCATGGCCATAATTAATCACCCCTTGACATGAAAAAGCTGCCTGCATCTTGTCTTGAGTTGTTTGGCTTTATCTTGTGGTGGAAGAGCTGCAGGTGTTCAGGCCTCAGAGGACCAAGCTGAGCAGCAGCCATCACCCCACAAGCCGAAGCTCATGCAAGGACAGAGAGCCAATCTCTGGATGCCACCCACATCTCCATCCATCATCTCTGGACATCATCCCTCCTTCAGAGGGAGCCAGGAGGAAGGATTTGGAGGATGAAAACAGGGTGCTATGGTCCGGTTAACCCAACCTTGCCCTCGGCACCACACTGGCATCCCGGCAGGGCACTGCTCGGCAGCTTCACCGGTCCGAGCCTCACTCAACAGCTCTGCCCAGGCATCTCCCTCCCTCTGTGCAAGCAACAAGCTTGTCCTTCCTCCCTTATCAGCCCCAAATAGCTACGACGTGATGTATTGTTTTCCCTCCTCAAACAAATTACATCAGAAGAAGGAAACAGGCAATTTTTTTTTTGGTGTTGTTTTCTGGCATGGAGGTCCGTCAGCAGGATCTCTGCAGCACCGTTTCTGTGCCAGACGTTCATATCCTCTTCACATCGGCTAATGCCTCCTTAGCTGGCTGCCACTTTCTGCTTTTGAATAATAGATGCCATCGGTGCCCTTTCCCTCCTCCCTCAGGGTCTTTATGGTCGCCCCCAGCCATATCCAGGGCGCCCAAGGTGTCCCCATGTGAAATCAAATCCAGCTGCAGAAGGAGGATCTGGCTTACACCCACGGACTCAGATGGGGAATACATGGAGGAGCACTGCTGGGGCTCACTCTGTGCTCACGGCGGTGGAAAACAACTGGGCCACCTGCACGTGATTCGATGGGGCTTCTTCTCCGGCCTCATCCTGCCCAGAAATCCCCCAGCCCCCCAAAATTTGAAAGGTTTTCAGTCCAGATGAGTGAGCCCCACTGGGGACGTTGAACCTGGTCACTGCTTCACTTGGGCATGAAACACCCGCAGGGAGAGGGCAGGCTATGAAGATGGTGGTGGCCCTCCGTAGCTTCTTGGGAGATTGTATTGAGCCAGGACTCAGTGGGGACAGACCTCAGAGCATCTCTGTAGGGTGTTGGTGGGATATGGTGGATACAACTCCCCAGCTCACACCCACAGCACCCAAACTTGATGTATTTCCTAGAAATTTTGGCAGGCTACAAAGCCGGTGGTGGTCCTCCAAAGCTGCAGGAGTAACTTCTTGGGAGGTCATGTTGCCAGGACCGAGTGGGGCCAAACACCAGAGCATCTCCATAAGGTGTTTGGGGCATGTGGCAGATACAACCCCACAGCTCACACCCAAACTCAACATATTTCCTAGAAATTTAGGACACTTGAAGGAGTTCTGTTCCATGGTATGGTCCAGTTTGCCCTTAGGTTTCTGGAGATGTTTTGCATCCCAGCAGAGGAATTTTAACAGGTCAGGAATTTTAACCCTCTGCAGGAGATGGGTTGAAGCCAGACCCCAGAAGCTTGCAGAAGACATGGCAAGGAGCAACACCTCAAGCAAAACTTCTGCCACATGCTCCTGGCTCCAGCAATCTCTTCCTTGGATGAAAAATCCCAATGTTGAGATTCAAGAGGTGCAGCATCCCCTTTTCCAAGCGTTTACCTGCATCCCCAAGGAAGAAGCATTTTGCTGGCAGGTGGTTCCCAGGAAAATGAGACTGGAGCTGTGATGAATCAGACCCCCAAAATTACTCTTTTCAAAAATAAATTCCCCCCACCCCAGGGAGTTCATGCCGATGCAGCTGGTTTTGACTTGACAGCTCTCTGACTGATGGGTGGGAACCGGTCCCGAGAGCTAAAAT
This sequence comes from Numenius arquata, assembly GCF_964106895.1. NCBI lineage: Eukaryota > Metazoa > Chordata > Aves > Charadriiformes > Scolopacidae > Numenius > Numenius arquata. The sequence continues at coordinate 139,669,646 of NC_133576.1, forward strand.
TAGAGCTAAAATTGGCCTTAAAGTCCCTGTACCATCTCTTGTCCCCCATCCCTCTGCTTCCCTTGGAAATGAAGCCGGCTTGCAGTGAGGGACATCACCTGAGATGCACTGGTACCCACCCTGGGGTCAATGGGGCAGAGTTTGGTGTGACCCATGGTGGGACAGTGTCCCACATCAGGCTGGCCATGGCTGAAGCCCCAAACGGGGCTCATCCAACTGGTTCAGAGGCATTTTTTCCCCTCCAGAGCTGGTCCTGGGACCCCCTTACCACCATGTGGCTGCTCCATGCCCCAGGTGAGGGACTGTGGGCTCTGCCCCGGGCAGGATCCACTTAACAGGGCACCCAGGGGTGGAGGGGAGGGGGTCACCAGGGTACTCCCCAGGCGAGGCAGCTCACTGGGGACCCTGGGGCCTCTGTGGATGGGGGAAGGTTGGGGTGACTGACCCCAGGAGGGTGGTACCCAGCCCTGGTCCCAGCCGTGATCCTACCCACGATCCCATCCTTGGAATGGGCCCTTCTGCCCCGATCCCACCCATGCTTCCACCCTTGGAGGGGGGGGGGTCTCCTGTCCGAGCAGCAGCCCCGATTCCAGCTCCGGTTCCCATCGCCAGGGTGGGGAGGGGAGAGCGGTCGGTCCCCGATCCTGGTCCCAGCCCCTGGGCGAAAAAGTCCGGTCCCAGTCCCAGCCCTGGTCCCATCCATGCTCCCATCCCCGGACCGGGGGGGGCTCCTGTCTTGTCCATAACCCCGGTCCCATCCCCGGTCCCATCCATGCTCCCATCCCCGGACCGAGGGGGGCTCCTGTCTTGTCCATAACCCCGGTCCCATCCCCGGTCCCATCCATGCTCCCATCCCCGGACCGGGGGGCTCCTGTCTTGTCCATAACCCCGGTCCCATCCCCGGTTCCATCCATGTTGCCATCCCCGGGGAGGGAAAGGAGGGACCGGTCGGGCTCCTGTCCCGGTCCCAGCCCCGGGGGATGGGTGCCTGGCCCCGGTCCCAGCCCTAATCCCATCCCTGGAGGGGATGTCTTGTCCCGATCCCATCTCCCGGGGGGGGAGAGGGCGGTCCCAACCCCGTCCCAGCCCCGGGGAGGGCGGTGCGGCCCCACGGCCGGCCCCTGTCCCGCTGCCGGGCTCACACGCGGCGGCACCGGGACCGGGGGTGGGGAAGGACCGAATCCCGGACATGGAGCTGCCTCCGCCGCCCTCCTGAACCGAGCGGGGCCGTCGGCGCGGAGCCCCCCGGCTCGGCATCGCCCGGTGAGCGGGGCCACATCCAGCCGGGGGGCGCGGGGGGATGCGGGGGGCGTGGGTGCGTGTACCTGCCCAGGCGGGAGGGGGTGCGACAGTGTGGGACGGGAGGGGGGGGGGGCGACCCCCCGGGGTGGGAGTGGGCACATGGTGGGGGGGACGGGACAAGCACGGACCCCTGTGTGCACACACGCGGGTGGGGGGGGGGACACGGACACACACGTGTACGTGGGTGGGGGGACACACTCACACCCCCCTGTGCACACAGACGGGGGAGGGGGACACACGCACACCCCCCTGTGTGCACACAGACGGGGGAGGGGGACACACACACACCCCCCTGTGCACACAGACGGGGGAGGGGGACACACGCACACCCCCCTCTGCGCACACACACATATGCACACGGGTTGGGGGGGACACGCACACGGGTTGGGGGACACACACATGGACCCCTCTGCGCGTGCGCGCACGCACACACATACACATACACGTACACGAGTGGGGTGGCACTTGCTGCTGGGTGGGTGACACGGGTGACGCCGGGTCCCCGTGCATCCAAAGCAGGGAGCAGGGCACTGGAAGGGCAGAGCCAAACCCCAGTTCTCCTCCCGGGTGTGGGGGCAGCTCGTACCCCACATACTGCCACTAAAACTGCCCCAAAACCCCCAAACTGACCCAAAGACGGGGTGGTCGGAGCAGCGGCCGGCAATGAGCCGTTGGCGCGGGCTGGTGCTGGCATGAAGGGCTCAAGCCGGGCACTCGAGGACGCCTCTTGGGCTCCCTTTGCTCCTCTTTGCCTGAACTATTTGATTGTTTATGCGTTAATTCCCAATAATCTCTTTTTGCCGCTCGGTTTCTCCCTTCCCGGGGGATTTCGCTGGCTGTTTCTCAGGGGTTTCCTGTACACACCTCTGGTAAAAGCCATGGAGCTGATTCCCTGCTTTACTCCAGCTTGTGTTTTTCCACCCCTTTGCATGCCGGGCTCCCTGTGGAATTTATTTAGGGGTGGTTTAATTTGCGCTGGGGTCGGTGAGACTCTGCTTTCAAACCCTTCGACTCCTCCTAACTCCAAAACCACCTTCTTTTCCCGGAGCTGGGCGTGGGGTGGCATCACTGCAGGAGCAACTTCAACAGCGAAACATCTTATTTCTCTTTCTGCTCCATTTTTCTTATCGGCTTATTGCAAAACCCATTTGGCAACCCACTGCCTTCCTGTGCAGGAGGCAGGGAGCAGCAAACCCCAGTCCCGGGGACGGTGCTCCCGGCTCAAGGCTCAGGGCTGCCAAAATTAGGCCATTTCATTCCCGCCGGGCATGTGAACTGAGTTCTTCTTCCTCATTTATACCCAAGCAAAGGGAACTTTGGCCTTCGGCCTCGGTGGCCGATGGGCTAAGGAGCTCCGGAGTGAAGGGGGAGACCCCTAAATATGCTGCCGAGCCTTGGAGCACAGCAACATCCCGGGGCTTATTGAGTTATAAAACCCCGTGAAGTGTTTTTGAGTGTCCTGGCACTGAGTGGCTTTACCCCGTCTCTGCCCGATGTGATTTTTATCTCTGCTTATTGACATAAAGCCAAAGCCATGAATAGTTGGCTGGCAACGGAGCGTGCTGCCGGCCACGCCGTCGTCCCTCCTTAACGCCGATCATCACCCATTAAAGCCTTAATGGGAACTGGTCCATGAAGCAAAGACCCTTTTTCTCCCATGGGATCCCCCTTATGGAGGAGCAGATTATTCCTCAAAGTCCACCCCGCGTGGGGTTTTCCGGGGTTTGGTGTTGCTTTGGCTTTGCTGTAACTGCCGGTGCCGTGGTCGAGCCCGATAATTGTGTTATCCCCGGTCTCGGATGCTGGTTATCTCCCAGATGGGCAGAGTGTGTTTGGTTTTTCTGGGTGGGGGCGGGTGTTGTGGTGTTGATGGGTGACTTCCTTGGTTTGGGCAGGAGGCTGTTAGGTCTCTGTGGAAAAGTCATTTTCCCCAAAATTTTACACATTTTTGTAGGGTAAAACAGAGTTACCAAGAGCAGGGGATCAACCAGAAACCAGTCCCGCAATCTTCTCCCGTTCCAATCATCGCTTCCTCCGGTGAGCACTGCGAAATCTTGGAGGCCAGAACCAAAGTCAAATTCCTGGCTTAAAAACCAGCACCGGGCTCCTCTTTATCCCCAGGAAGCCTAAAGGATGCGAGCGCCCCGTTTTCCCCCTGCAATAAATAAAAATCGGGGTTTAGAGGCTCAAATAGGATGTCATCTGCCCTCAACCCCGCCGGGATGCTGCAGGGTCTCCCGGAGGGCAGGGTGATGTAGGGATGCAGGGAAAAACCACGCAGGAGGCATCACTTTTGCAGTAGAAGGAAGGGAAATGTTAGATCTGGCGATGAAGGGATTAAATATTGGCCAGGGTGATATTTGTTTCCAGCAGGATCCATCCCCGGAGACCTGCCGTGCTGGGAACTCAGTCAGGTTCAGCTGAACGAAGGCGGCTTTAATTATGCACGAGCGCCGACACCGACGGGTTTAGTGCTTTTATCTAATTCACCCTAAAACCACAGCTTTGGTTAATCCGGATTGACTTCCCGTGGTGTGGATGAAAGCAGGAGGTTTTGGTAGCGCCTGGGAAGCGGAGGCTGGAAGGGAGATTGATTCAGGGAAGAATTCAGGGAGTTTTCTTGGGGGAAACCAGAAATTCCCAGAAAAAGTCATTTGGCTCAAACCGAAACATTTTATTTGACCTACAGACAAAGTCATGAAGTTGTTTTTAGGTCGTTATATCTTTTATCCAAACTCGTGCTCCCCTTTTTAGCTTGGGTCAAGTGGCTGAAAAACCCTCTAGGAAACCAAAACTCCCCCCGAAAAATACTGTTCATGGAGAAAACAGATTTAACTCTGCTGCTTCTCAAGCTGGGGGGATGAGGGGAAACTGAGGCACGGGGATACTTTGGTGGAGCAGCTCCATTTCTGCCAGCCAGAGCGGAGGTCCCGATGCCCCCTAAGGTGCATTTTGGGGGAAAAAAGGTAGAAACACAGATTCTTTGCAAGCTCATTTGGGGAGGAATGAGGGTTTCCGGTTATTTTGGGGATGGGGGAAGTGGTAGATCAGACCCATGGGGAAATAAAAGAGGGGCCATTGTGTGGGGCTTCGGGCAGGGAGATGGGTAAAGCCCCTTAAGTGGTTTAAATCTTGCTTTTGAGTATTTTGGAAATATATATTTGGAGGTATCTTGCCTTGGTATCGCTGGAGAGAAGCACCGAGGAGCGATGCGGATGGTGGGAGCAGGACAGCTGGGGATGTCCTCAGCTCACACCGGTGGCCGGAGCCAGCCCGGAGGAGAAAGGCACTGAAGGTCACGGCAGCAAGAAAGGAGCCAAATGGAAAGGGCAGATGAAAACCAGGCAGTTTGGCCAGGCTCAGATTTCAGCCTGGTCCCATCTCACGTCTCCCGACCAGACGGGCTCGGTAGCATCCGAACGCGCCGCCTGTTTGCTTTTGGTTTCAACCACCGTCCCCAAAGGAGAGAAAAACGATGCCAGGTCGTTCGCTTCCCAGCGTCTCGAGTAGTTCCTGATCCGGAGCGAGGATTTTGATGAGTCCGCTCAAATGCCTATAAACGAGGGCAGGGAAAACACCCACGCTCTCCTTGTGTCCGTGGCGAAGGAGTCGGTGGGGGAAGATGCCGTAAACGGAGCGCGGTTTCGACCTCCGGCGTGAAACGATGGGAGCTGTGGTCCGCGCCGATTGGATTTGATTTCCCAGGGCTTCACACCAGCAGAATGAAGGGCTGTGTCTGTGAGGTCCTGCCGGTAAAATTAATCCACATTAATTATTTGGGAAGGTCAATTAAACCTCATCAGCCTCCCTCCCCCTTCCTCCCCCCCCCCCCCCCCCGTGAAAACGCATTCATCGCAGCCGTCACTTGGTTGCGCTTTGTTTGCTTTCGTGACTTTGCTTCTGCTGGCAGGATCCCAAGGACAAAAGATGGCGGGATGGATGGTGGCTGCTGGGATGGCACCGGGAATGCTGAAAAATGGGGCAGAAAACAGGATTAAAGCCCTTTCCTTAGTGACTCAGTGCCCAACCCGCGGTCCCACTACGCTGGCCCTGGGTGCCGCATGTCCCTCAGCTGCCCGTGACCTTCTCCGATGACAGCCCCCTCCTTCCCCATGTTGACTCATCTCAATATCCCCGGCCCGGCCGTGGTAGATACTGTTACGGGAGCGTTTTGGGATGCTGGCATCACACGCACATGCCTGTGGGTATATATATTTGAGGGCACGTGGCTGCCAGGATTATACCACCGATCTGCCTGGGCTCCTCTCATCACAGGGCTCCTTTCCCATGCCTTCTTCATCCTCTACAGCTGATGGTACCCATTTTCTGGGGAAAAAAACCCATGTCCCATGGGATAAACAGGTCCAAGGCCACGCTGCAAAGAGGGTGATGGTCCAGCTGTTGCAACCAGGTTCATCCAGCCCCAACACGTGGTCTAGCATGGAGGAAGCTGGTCAGGGAGATGCCCTTGCTGTGCACAGGTGGCTGAAGGGCACCTAAAAAGCTGTCCGTGGTCACCTGCATTCAACGCCGGAGAAGAAACCTCCTGCTGTGACCCTGGGAAGGGCCAGGAGAGCCGATGGAGCAGGTCCAGGTGGTCCTCACCAAAGCATCGTGGTGGGTTTGCTTTCGGTAGCCGTAGAAACATTTATCCTGCTTGGCATCCTTGGGGATCGCTGTTGCTTTCCTCCTTCCCCTCGTCCCCGCCGGAGGCTCTCGATGCGTCACCGTGGGAGCTGGCGTTCGTGCCATCCGACCCGTAGGCAGCGGAAAGGGCAGCTGCCAGCTTTTGTGCCTTCGCACGCCTTGGCTGGCCGTGTCCTCTCCGTCTGGCTCCCTGCGGATGCAACGAGGCCGGGGGCGAGGGGGTGGACCGCAGCCACGTCCCCGACAGACACAGCAGGTTTTGTCCTAGAGATTCCGGGCAAAAGTAGGCAAAAAAAAAAAAAAAAAAAAAAAAAAGAAAAAAGAAAGGCTTTTGCATTTCCAGAAGAAAAAGGAGGGAGAGCATGATGACAAGGACAAGACTACCTTGTGAGCGGGGTTTTGTCTCCCTGATTACCCTGTTTGAGCCAACCAGAGAGCCCTGTGTGCTCCTTGTCCTGAAGATGGAGATGTGCATCTTGGCGCATCCGTGGGTGCAGGATGGCCTGGGGCAGCCCGTGCTGCCCCACACGCTGGAGGAGATTCCCCACCTTGACTTACAGAAGGGTTTCAAACGCCTTGTTAGGTTTTCTAGCTGGGCTCACAGGAGCCTGCAAGGAGGTGGGCTGGAAGACGGGGTGATCTTGCCCCCATCGGTGCTTCAGAGCTGGGTGACAGGTTGTCCGCAGGGGACAGACTAGATACAGATGTAGAGGCATGGAGAAGCCACGTGCAAAGCTGAAGTCTCTGGAGCTCTGTAACCCTTCCCCATGCCTTTTAGGGCACCTTGTGTGGCTTCTCTTGGTTGCGGTGGCTTGTCCGACCCGTTTAATCGGCTGCCAGGTCTGCAGGCAGCCTCTGTCTCGTTGACCACAGATCTGCAAAGCTCAGAGGGAAGGAAGAAGTTGGGGAGAAGAGCAGCTGGAAAGTGTTTTGCCATCTGCCCAAGCACTGTCAACCCTCTCTTTCTGCAGGGACAAACCCTGTTGCCAGGGTCTTGAGGGAAGCAGGATGAAGGGTGGTGGGACCAAAGCTGAACTGGGCACAGGAAAAGAAAAACCCTGGGGTGAGGACAGAGCGAGATGTTCCTGGCTCCTCATGTTCATTACAGAGCAGTTCCCAAAATTATATTTGGGTTTTTTGCAGATGTTGCAGATTAGTCAGGGTGTGAGCGTGTGTGTGGTTTCTGCCCACGTCCTTGGGAAGTGTGAGCCTCAGCCAGCGCTGCTTGTGGTCTGTTCCAAGGGGTAAAGCAGCAAAACTGGGGGAACATCAGTGAGGATCATGTCCATGGCACATCTGGGTAGGCTATTTGGTCCAGTCGCCGGAGCAAGGGCTGGAGTTACCCCTGTGTGATGGGCTGGAAGCATCACTTCACCCTTTCTCCATTGACTGTGAGTTGCTAAGGTGCCTTTTAATGCCGTGGAGCTTCACTTTGGTGAGAGATCATCCAGGCTGACAGCTTTTAGGAGACCCTCATTGCCTCCTTCCCTACAGAATCTGAACTGGAGGTAGCTGCAGGATAGCTCTGGGTCAAAACGATGCTTGTTTGCTAGAAAGGGCATGCCTACACCATCCCACAGCATGGTGGCACCAGGTTAGCACTGAACCATTTAGCTGAGAAGGCTGGTATCGCTCTTTTCCACCCAAAATCATGGTGAGATTTGGGTCAGGGCACATCCCACATGTTCATTCAAAGGGCGCCTATACCCAAACCCTTTCTCCTGTAGTAGCTTCTGGTGTCTCAGCTCCTGCAGTGGATTCATCTCCCCATAACGCCGTTTCCGCGGGCTCCCCGTGACAGGGAACAGCAGCACAGGGCTCAGCACGTTGCGTCTCCTGAGATCAAACCGGCTTGTTTTACGGGAAAGGAGGCAAACGCATTTTTATTTGATTCCTGGCTGATGGGCTCACTGGGCGATCATGTGTCGGCTGGGTCGTGGGCTGTCCCCGATGCACAAAAGGGCCCTTGTCTCTCCTGATACAGACAGTGCCAGACTCTCCGTGTCTGCAGAGACTCTTTCGAGTCCATTTTTCTCGTCTCAGCTGGTCATTCCCGTACATAAACCAGCCTTGCACAAGCAAGGGCCAGACTTTCTGCTGGTGGTGATGCTGGAGGAGCAGGTCTCAATGCCAGGAATGAGGACCAGCGAGATGGCCACCATCAGCCCAACACAAGCAAAACCCTTGCCGTTAAAAACCCACCACCACCAGCAGCAACAAATCCAGGCAGAGCCCCTGTGGTGGAGAACACGGTCTCTTTGGTAAGGTTTGGTTACCTTGGGGTAATCAAAGGGGCTTCCTGATGTGGCGATGTTTACTCTACCAGAAGGAGCTGAGGAGCTCTGAAATCAGAGTCCTGCCAGTGTCAGGGATTGCTCATTCCCTTTTCTTGCCCTTTCTGCCTGGGTTTAGTAGGACCCACCTTTCACGATGCTCAGCTGAGTCATTTCTAGCAGATGGTTAAGCACAGAATGAAGCATCTTTGCTGTTCTGTAGCATGGGAGACCAAATTGCTGCGTGAACCTGGTGGGATGGGTGGATTGGGGCATTGAACTGGGCTGCCGGAAGTCTGAGCTGGTTTCCCAGAGTTGGGACCTGGGATTTGTTGGTGACTCTAGAGCAGCCTGGTTCCTCTCGTGTGCTCCAGATGCAAAATGAGGATAAATAAAACTCCCTTTATCTGCTTGACCATAAGCCCTCCATGCTAGGGACTACCTTGCTTGTGTCGACACCCAACACAATGAGACCATGATCTTCAGGGGGATGCCATGTTCTGGCAGGAGGCATCCACTGCTGCCTCTCAAGTCATTGTCACCTGCACTGAGATGGCACTACCAGACAGTGAGCCGTGCTTGCAGGTGGCTTTCGGATAGACACAGATAAGCATTGATGGCAACTTTAATGGGAGGAGCAGGAAGGGGTGCAAATATAGTAATGATGACAGCATGAACCACACAACGTGTCGCAGCACTGTGGCACTGGGGTTTTCTCATCTAACCCACCTCTTCCAGGGACTCCTCATCTCCATGTCCTTACAGCCTCTTTGCTCTCCCCCCAGGGTGATGGCAAACCTAACGACTCCTCCAGCCTGGACCAGAGTCATCAACAGCTCCTTGGACCCAGATGGCACAGGAGACAATGCCTACAAGTGCGTATTTGATGAGGACTTCAAGTATGTCTTGCTGCCCGTCTCCTATGGCATCGTGTGCGTGGTGGGGCTGTTTCTCAACCTGCTGGCCCTCTACGCCTTCATCTTCAGGATCAAGACCTGGAACGCCTCTACCACGTACATGTTCAACCTGGCCGTGTCCGACACGCTCTACGTGGTCTCCCTGCCCCTCCTGGTGTATTATTATGCCATGGGGGACAACTGGCCCTTCAGCGTGGGCTTGTGTAAGATAGTCCGCTTCCTGTTTTACACCAACCTCTACTGCAGCATCCTGTTCCTCCTCTGCATCAGCATCCATCGATTCCTGGGCATCTGCTTCCCGCTGAAGTCACTGCAGTGGGGACACGTTCGCTACGCCCGGAGGGTCTCGGTCATCGTGTGGGTGGTGACCGTCGTCTGCCAGTCGCCTGTGCTCTTCTTCGTCACCACCAGTGTGAAGCGTGACAGCATCACCTGCCACGACACTTCCAGCAAGGAGCTCTTTGGCGAGTTCGTCATTTACAGTTCAGTGATGCTGGTGCTGCTCTTCTGCATCCCTTTCCTCATCATCATCGTCTGCTACTGCCTAATGGCCCGCAGGCTGCTGCAACCAACACGGGGGATCTCCCGACTGTCCCGATCCAAAAAGAAGTCGGTCAAGATGATAATCATCGTCTTGGTGGTCTTCATCGTTTGTTTCCTTCCTTTCCATGTCACTCGTACCTTGTATTACTCCTTCCGGAGCTGGGACTTGAGCTGTCAGACCCTCAATGCCATCAATTTAGCCTATAAGGTGACCCGTCCCCTGGCTAGCACTAACAGCTGCTTGGATCCCGTTTTGTATTTCTTAGCAGGACAACGATTTATGAAGTTTGCAGGCAGCAAAATGCCGGGGAAGCCTCAAAATGAAATGGCGCTGGGAATCGTGCCCAACAATCACCTGGGAACCAGTGACGACACAAGCTCGTTATCCAAGGAAGTGAAATCCTAGCTCTGCTCCAGCATGGCCAGCACCGTCTCTGTGACGGAAAGGTTTATCCCAGGTGTGAAGGGAGGTCAGGATGCTTCAGGGTCCGAGGATTTTGGTGTTTGCAGTGCCTTGGCTTGCACCCACTTCAGCACGGTCCATGTTAAACGCGCTCCTCTGCTCGTCACTTTCAAACGTATTTTTTCAGGAAGATGCTGCTGTGGTTGTACACACAAACTCCGTATCTCTGCCTCTTCATCCAAGCCTGCCTCTATGTTCAACCCTGAATGTCATCTGTCCACCGGTGAGGCTGGGTGACCTCTATCATGGTGGCCAAATCTGCTAACAAAAAAAAATATCACACCCTGAATGTCTTTGATCATTTTCTAAAGCAGAAATGTTGTGGGCAAAAGGTCCTCCTGAAGAAATCCATCTGCCTTTCTCCAGATTCCCTGGCGCGGAGGTAGCAAGGGTTTCTGTGTGCCTTGGCAAGGGAGGAAAGGCTTTCAGTCGATGAGGATTGTCAGCTGCGGTTCTGATAAACAAGTCAATGAAAATGTCAAGCGCAAAATACCACCCACAGCAGGAAAGAGTATCCCACAGCTTTGCATCCCTGAAGAAAGGCTCTCCCACCTTCAAGCCCCGGCCTCTGCTGGCAGAGCCGGGAGGGGACTTCCAGCTCTTGTCCAAGGGGTGGCTTCCCACTCAAAAGGGTGCTGGTGGGCCTTCCATCCCGCTGGAGTATGCTGGTGCCATCCCACTTGAGTTTAGTGGTCCCATCAAGCAGGTCCCCTGTAGGTTTCTCCAGTGAGGTCAACATCTTCCCAAAGACCCGTTAGTGCTTCCCAACAGCAGCGTTCACCCTTGAAAAGCTTTTAGGCACCCATAGCTTTCCCTCAGCTGTTGACTTTAATAATGATCTCCAGCTTATTAAAATTCAGGGTGAGCTCTTCATGTCTTGTTTTTAACCCCCTTACTAGTGACTCGTGTTTCCAGTAAAGAAGCAAAGACTGTTGCTCATCGCCTTGGCTTAGTGCTGCCACATCCTCACTGCTGCTCAGAGGTGACAGCCCTCTGTGACCTTTAGCAGCTTGCTGTGACCCAAAATGCTGCCCAGATGCCGTTGTCTGGTCTCCTCGTAATCCCAGTGCTCCACTGGAGCCAGTCAGCAGAACCCTTACTGACAGTGCGACCTTCCCTGTGTTTAGGAGCCATACCAGTAAACATGGTGCTAAGCTTAGCCCCAGTCCCATCTGGTTTTGGCCTTGCATCCCACATCAGCCAGGACAGTTCAAAGTAAACCGGAGAAAATGCCCACAAAACACTTCACCAGGAGGCCCACTTGGTCTTTCTCTCTGTAATTGCTGGGTTAGAGAGCCGAGAGCCCAGGCCCATCGTTTCCTTGCCCAGTCTTGCCACGAGGATGCTGATTCCTCACCCCAAAAATGAAAATTGCTTGTGATGCAGCACTGGACGAGTCATATTTTGTAAAAGCAGCCCTGGCTCTATTTTAGGGTTAGATAAACACTTTTGATCCTGGTCTAGACCGACTCCTCAGACCTCTTCTTAGTTTCTCCCATCCCTCCTTCCTATGAAGTGGCTTGGTGGAGATAAAGACACACCACGATGTGACCAGCCGAGTTCAGCCAAGGACAACTGGGACCATTCAGGGTCAATTGGGAGGTTCTTGTGGTCCCGTCTCAGTGGAGCCATGGTCCCATGGAGGGCTCTTGTACCAGCCAACAATGTCACAGCCACAGGAGGCAGAGGAGGAGGCTGTTTCAGCTCTGAGCACCGTCGGCAAAGAAAAATAGGAGGAAGGGTGCTTCATCTCATCCTTGAGTGAACTTTCAGGGTAGGGTTGGGTTAAGATAGTGGTTGCACCATGGCAGCACCTTTTTCTCCTTGTGCCTGTGAAGGAAACTTGGCTTTATGTGGAGGGTCATGGCATGACCACCGGGGCGAGACAAATAATTGGAAGAAATTAATTCAACCGAAGTGCTGAACTGGTACAAACGTTACTCCAGGCCAGGTCTTGCCTGGTCTTCAAGACTTGCCAAAAAGCAGTGTGAACACCAAGTTACGTGCTCTGAATAAGTCAACAAAAATGTGCTCAAAGTTCACTCCTGCGGCCCTGCTGGGTGGTCCCACCTTTCTTTGAGGTGGCATCAGCCGGCTTCAAACCACCATCGTGGGCAACGCTGCCAGCCCCATCGAGGGTGTCCCTCTGTGATCCTGGTCCCGCACAAGCTAGTGACACTGTTCAGATTGAGAGCGGTTGGAGAGGTACCAACTGGAAATTTATATATAGATTTTTTTTTGTTTGTTTGTAAAAGCACTAACTTATACTAAAAAAAAAATGTGGGTTTTTTGACAATGACTGTACATTTTTATTTTTGTAACATGCAGACACCTCAGATTTCTTATAGTAAATAAATTTATTTCTACTATGAGCCCTCTTCTGCCTTCTCCTCCGATGTGCACAAAGAAGAGGGGATACTGGGGATAGAAACTGGGTTGTTGAATGTTATAGAGGTGTTTCAAGCTCCAGATACAGCTGTCCACACATGGGCTCCACAGTAGACACCTCCAGCATCTAAACTGCTGTAGGAGTCCATGGAAGAGCTGGTCACCCCAAAAAACAGGTCTTCTCATAATTGGGCAAGGTGAGATGGAGCTGAGGTGGAAAGGGCTGCTGGAGCACCCCAAACCCAGCAGCTCCCTGGGGAGGGTTTCACTTCATCTTGCTGCTGTCTCCCCTTTTCCAGAAATCCCAGTAACACCAGTGTTCATCCTGCATCTTTGCTTCTTAGAGACAGGAAGACCCCGAGGAGCAAGTCAACTGTATCAGAATTTGCTGCAGAGATGGGTTGGAGCATCCTAGTACACCCCATGATGGCTCCTTAGAGCTGGTCAGAGCAAACTTCTGGACCTCAAAAGCCACTGAGCAGGTCTTCAGTCCTCCCTCTAACCCACCCCTGGTGGGGTCATGCAGCTCCTCCACTGCAGACCCGTACAGCACTTCCCCATAACTGCAACAGGCTGACCTGAAACCCCTGATTTACCCCTTAAAGGTCTGGCAAAGATTCAGGTAGGGTAGAAAATGCCCTACAAGAGACCACTGCTCCTGGAGTCCATCTGCCGAGCAAAACTTCCTCTGTGAATCTCCACCTAGAGTCTCTTGAATTCAGTGCTTGCAGGGGGTTGGTTCCACGCATTCTGGCAAGACCCAGGTGTGGAGAGAACTGTGTGGTCACAGCAGGGCTTTACAGGTGCCAAAAACCCTCGTAGCATGAAGAAATTGATAACTAGTCTTTTTGGTTGTATCTCTATGGACATGGTGGGTAGCTTCTCCTAGGCCACTCCTGCCTGTTGAAGACCAGAAGTTGCTAGATCAAGCAATTAATTAATGAATCTCTGATTTATCTCCCATCCCACAGAGCACATTTTTTCTGCTTCACCGAGCAATTCCTGGAGCCACCAAACCAAGAGGTTTCACTCCACGTGTTGGAGTGAAACCTCTTGTCATAAAAGGTTTCTCACCTTCCTCCACAGACACCAGGAGAAGAAGGTTTCCGGAATATAACCACAGTCCCCGTGAAAAAGTACATACTTTGTTTTCCATCGCAAAAAGTACATATTTTGTTTTCCGTTGCAATTTATCTGCCGCTTGCTCCCCCGTCTGGCTTTTGCTGCGCCTTTCGCCGCCAATAGAACGAGTCTTTTAGGACACACTCATCTCAGTTGATGAATTTATTACAAACTGTGATCAAGTTACTTTGAAATCTGCCTGGCAATAATCTGAGCAGCTCCAATTCCTTCACTCTCATCCCGAGGCTGATTTTTCCAGCCTTCAAATTAGTTTCCTGCCTTTTTGCCGCACCTGGTCTCCCAGCAATGTCTATAAGATGCAGACCCGGGAAATGCCCACTGCTCTGCAGTATGGGATGGAGAAGCACTTCATGGTCCCGTGCAGCATGGGGGAAAGCTCCACTTTGCTCTCTCTTTTAAAAAAACTTTCTGGCCCTTAGAGTTGCCAAAACATGAAGACTCAAAAGCATAAAGCCAAAGAAGTAGCTGCAAGCCCCCAAATTGCTGAATTATACTCCCAAAATACACTCTCCGAAACTCCCCTCTTGATTTTCAGCCCAGGTTTTGGAGTCCCACCCCGGGGTGAATGCCATGTGGATGAAGGGCTTGCACGTGAACAGCTTTAGCTCATGGATTTTACAGCATCTCACTCGAGCTTTTCCTGCAGTGACTTCTCCATAGCTCATGTGAGTCACTCAAACCCAAGAATGAGAATTAAGCAAGAGTAATATCCATTGACGGGGAACACAGCCATCATGCACTTACTTCAGAGAAAAAAGAAAACAAACCCCCAAAACCACTTTTTCTAAATATCTCTTAGCACTGAGAGCAGGAAGAGAAAGTTAAGAGCACGGAGGGTTTCCTGCCAAGCAAACAAATCTGCCACGTGGGCTGGAGGGATGCGGATTTCTGCTAGACCTTCCCAGCATCCAAGTGCAGGGCTTTTCCTTCCCAGTCGTGTCTTTCTAGGAAGCAGACCCTTAATCTGGCAGAGCCAGGCAGTGGCTCATGTTGTTACTGTAAACCACTTGATACTTCTTTTTCGAGTAGTTTCATTTTTCTTCTAGTTTTCCTCCTTGGGGCTTGATTTTCCAAGGAACAAGCCTGTCTGCCCCTCCAAGTCATTTCTGATCACAGAATCACAGAATGATATGGGGTTGGAAGGGACCCCTGGAGATCATCTAGCCCAACCCAGAGCAGGTTGCACAGGAACATGTCCAGGCGGGTTTTGAATGTCTCCAGAGATGGAGACTCCACCACCTCTCTGGGCAGCCTCTTCCAGGGCTCTGCCACCCTCAAAGTGAAGAAGTTCCTCCTCATGTTTAGATGGAACTTCTTATGTTCAAGTTTGTGCCCATTGCCCCTTGTCCTGCCACTGGCCACCACTGAAAAAAGACCGGCTCCATCCTCCTGACACCCTCCCTTTAAGTATTTATAAGCATTGATCAGATCCCCCTCAGCCTTCTGTTCTCCAGACTAAAAAGGCCCAAGTCCCTCAGCCTCTCCTCGTAAGAGAGATGCTTCAGGCCCCTGATCTAGTTGGCCAACTCTATAGAGGGACAAAGTCTCAGCCCTGTTGAGCTCCTATGGGTTTCATAGAAAACAGCTTGTCACATGAAGGAGAAAGAGCCAAAGGAGCACTCATCCAATAGCTCAACCTTTATATTAGACATCAGAGAATCCACACCTACTTCTCCCATGCTACAGACTGCAGTGGCTTGGGAAGGTGTCCATCACACCATCAATGATGAGCGAGGAAAGGTGACAGATGGTGCCCCAAAACCACCCAGGAGAGCGGCGCTGGGTTCAAACAAAGGGAGGAGATTCCCAGACCCCTCAAATGAATCGTATTATTGCAGAAATTCCCCAAAATGGATGGGATGAGGCAGAATTTTCTTTGGAAGAAGCCAAACCAGTGGGTGTCTGAAATAACATGCCAATCACCCAACTTTGTGAGGAGTTTATTTTAAGGCTTTCATGGGTTTAATACCAATATTTGCAGACTCCTTGGCAAATAGATGCTCAGGCAAGCCTGAAAGTTTAAAATATCCTTTTCTTTTTCTTTTTTTTTCTTCTTTCTCCTCAAATACCTACAATTTTAAGCACTGGCTAAACACCAACATCTTGCTACGTGCTTTGGGGAGCAGCTGGACTGTCACACTGCCAATGCACACGTGTACGCACACATGCACATGTATATAAACACATACATGCTCACAAAGCATCTTTCCCACACTCCAGGAGAGGAGAAAGGTTTGAGCCCTTGTGCTTGCCCTCCCAAGGGCATGGGAAAGTGTGCAAAACAGCCCTCTGTACCCCAAAAAACTCCTAATTTATTCAAAAATGGTGACTCTTCAAATTCTCCCAGCGAGCTGAAAGCTGCCTGGCTGTGGCTCATCACCCATGAGATGAATTGCAAGGTCTCAGCTTGGCACTGGAGGTTCCTGCCTTTGCAGCAAAGGATGTGCCAAAACAACCCCCCCCCCCCCCCCCCCCCCAATACAACCCATCTTGACAGGGTGGGTTTTGCAGCCGCATTTGATGCTGCTGGTGGTAGATCATCCTCCAGATCCTGCTCCTCTGTTTACACCACCCGCCATGAAAAGGCACTATGTCACAACCCCATTTCCAGCCCCTACCCCAAAATCCTTGAGGGACCCCTCACACCACCCTGCTCCCACACTTGATCTTGGAAATAAAGGGATGGGCGGGGTTCCAGGTGACATCCCAGCTGGTGGGATGACCAGTGGGAGACCTTGGAAGATGCACGGAAGACTGCAGTCCCTGTGGTGCAATCGCTGAATAAGCTGAACCCTGCTGCAGCAGAGTCCTCTGCTGGTGCTAAGGGGATGTGGCAGCAAGGAGCAAGGGGTCCTCACATCCACCCTGGGGGAAAATGGGGTCCCCCATGGGAGTGCTAATAATGTCCTAGGAACACCCTGAGACCAAACCAAGGGATGGGACCAGAGTCCCAGGTTAGTGGTGGGACCATCAGGGCCCCTGTCCCCTTGCCAGGGTTTCCACCCAGACACACATGACCACTCAAGGCAGGGTCCTGGTTTTCATTCGTGGGACTTTCCAGGGGATGGAGATGTTTTCTATTTGCTTTGAAGTTCTCCTTGCGTGAGCCAAGTCGCAGCCTGCGAGACAATCAGGGAGTCAGCCTCTCCTCCCGTGACCTGTGGTTTTGAGGGCAAGGAAAGAGCCAGGTCACCATCTGCCTTTCATCCAGCCACCCACCCACCGCTCCAGCTCCATCCCTGCCCACGTGTAAAGCCTCAATGCTCATTTAACATCCTTTCATCCTTTTCTCATCAAAACTGGGGCAAGCGGGTTGGAAACTGGCTGGCCACCATTGGGAAAGGAGCCCAAGTGCATGGACAGAGGTGGAGGCCATTTGGGACCCATGGCAGGAAGGACTTTGTTATGTGTCCTTCACGATGGGGATTTACCACCTTGTCTGCATTTGGAAACGGGCTCATTCTGTAAGGATGTCCCTGATCAGCCTTTCACCTGGGCTATGAACCTCTCTGCACAACCTCATCCGTGGCCAGACCGTTGGACCAGTCATCCTGGTCCCCTGAGTACTCCTGCAATGCCATTAGTGAAGCTGGGAGCCCAGCACCAGGATGTGGGGTACAAGCCAAGCCCTGGAGGTGCTTGCAAACCTCCTCTGCTGGGATGCAAGAGGACGTGATGCTTTTCTTAAAACCTTCATTAGGTGAACAGCTCCACCACCCCCAGCCGGATGCGGTTCTTCTGCTCCTGCTTCGTGACTGAGTGCATTTTGCAGCCTGGCAGCAGGACAAGATGCCACGTGGGTGACAGCACAGCCTGTTTGCAAATAGGGTGTGGGTGCTATGCCCTGGCACGGCAGCTCTTCCTCATGGCCTGTTGAACAAGTCCATCTAGTCCCAAATGAGCAAAGGGGCCCAAGGACCTTAGGATGGGGTTGCAAAGCAGGTCGTAACTCCTGGGGAGCAGCTGGCTCTTCGGTATGATCCTGTCACTGCACGCTGCAATTTGCAGGGCCAAGTAGAAAGGCTGCAAGGAGGAGGAGGAGGTTCTCAGGGGGGTGGTCATGTCTGGTTAGCAGAGCTTCAAGTCCTCCTTGGGCAAAGGATTCACCAGCCTCAGCTTCCGCCCTAGGAGAGAGGGACATTGCTGTGGCTTTTGGGGAGCTGTTGGACACCCTAGAACTTGATGCGTGCCCTCATCCCTCTGTGCAGGACCCATGATCACAAGGGGAGGATGCATTTCCCACAGTCCAGGTTCCCAGGGGAATATATCCCACCTGAGTGGACCTCCAAGCATCAGCGGAGGGCAAGGGAGACTGGCTGCCCCTCCACCAGCCCTATGGGAAAGTAGGGGACGTACTCTGGCAGAGCCACCTGCTTTGGTGGCACCTCCATTGAGGTAGCTGCCTGGGGTCCACCAGGATAGGATCAGACAGAATCTAGCAAAGGGATCCATGGAGGTCTTAGGTCCAACCCCCTGCACAGAACAGGGCTGGCTCCAAAATCAGAGCATCCTGGACATGACTCAATGCACCCCAGAGCTACATCTCAAGGGGGTCCATGGGTGCATGACCCAGAAATGCCTTTTTCTCTCCATTGGGTATCAAGAAAGCCTGGGAAGCCAGCTGGGAGTTGTTAAGTTGCATAAAATTGCCCCTAAAGAGCCTCTGCAACACTGCTGAGGCCGTGTGCTCAGCAAGATGCTGATACTCCATCATCTCACCCTTCCAGCACCCTCCCAGGATTAGCTCGCAGGGCTGAGACTTAAAAATAACCCAATGGGGGCAGCGGGTGGGTGGGCATTGCTGTCACCACCCCATCACTAACGTCAGCCTTCCCAATCCCATCTGCATGCCAATGCCAGCCGCGAATCCCAACTGGCATACCACGGCTGCGCAAAGGCATCCGAGAAACCATGGGGGTTTGCCAAGGAAGTATCAAAAGCCCCGGAGCAGCCTCCCTGCTGATGCCTCCCCATCTGCTCTTCATTAGGCAAATGAGCTGTGGGCTCCTGGCTGGGTGGTCTGAGCTCGGGGACCCCTCTGTGGTCGGCTCCTGGGGTGATGTGCCGGGGTGGGGAGGAACAACAGTGCTGGGGGGGGGGTAATTTTCAGGATTGTGGGCTTGGATCAAGCAGCATCCATATGGATGATGCCTCCAGCCAGGGCTGTGGGCAGCGGTGAGTGCCCTTGGTCCTGTGGTCCCAGCTGGTGATGAATACCCCACTGGCCGGAGCCTCATCCAGACTTTCTGGGATCCTTTCCTAGAAATTCATCATCCCTTCCCAGGCAATACTTCCCAGATGTTGCAACCCGTGTGTGCATTTCAGCATCTGGTTGGTGATGCAAGGCTCTCCTCTCCACAACACAAAGCCTGGAGGAAGAGCAGCCTTTTAGGAGAACCCCTTGAGCACCCAAACCCCCTCATCTTCAAAATATTTCCATTTTTTGCCCCAATTAGGAAAGGACTCCGGAGTTAAGGTAACACCTCGAGCATCGCCAGAAGGCAGCTGGGTTGAAACACGATGTAAAAATTAATTTGTAGCAGCTGTTCTTCCTCCTGGTTGCCCATAGATGGAGAAAGAGAGCTTCACCCCTTTGGGTTCCCTCCTTCAGCGATCTGGTTGATGAGTGTGTGTGATGTTTTGGGGCTCTCCTCCTCCCCGCTTTGGCCCATCAGATGCTTGGGGTGGACAATTTAATGCCTGTCCTGGGAAAGACGTTGGCCATGACCTGCTCAAGACCCTGATACCCAATGCCATGCAAACCCACAAGGAAGAGATGGTCCCTCCAGGAGCCCACGTACCCTCTTGAGACATCAAGATGCTGCATAAAACGTGGCCCCATGATAAGTAATGGTGTCAGGATAAGCAAATGCAGCTCCTCCTGGCTATGGCTGTGCTGGTCCATGAGGAAGGTCCTCCAGGACCCATCTTCTGGCTACACATCCCATACAGTTATTCTCTTACCACCCTGACCCACTGGTGGGCATCCCAAAAAAGAGCTGCTTTGGAGGAGTCCAGGTCCAAACCATGTCAGCAACGGTGCAATGATTAATCTGGACTTTCGCAGCCCAGAGGCATGGATCCAGCCAACGATGTCCAAGGAGGCTGAGTCATGCCAGGTGAGCACCACAGAGAACCAGGGTTTGATGGAGAGGTTTCCCCCAAAGAGTTGTTCTGCTGCTCAGAGAATGGAGATATTTTGAGGGGAATAATTTGACTCCCAGAACATGTCATAATTTTTGGAGATTTTTATTCTTTTCTTCCAAAATGAAGTAGTTTGCTCAGGAGGCATGGAAGTATTCCCCTTCTCCCTTTTCTGATACAAAACACTTGACTTTTCACTTCAAAAAGACACTTTTTCAACAACAACAAAAAAAGCACTCATCTCTTTTCAAGCAAGTGAATGAAAATAGGCAAGGGTTAAAAAAACCCAACAGAAACTATTCGCTTTGACCTCCCTTTGACCGGGATCGTGTTTTCCTCCCAAATTTTGGTTCAACCACCCAGTTGAAAAATGCCTCCTGCCCCGGCCTCGCCGCTCGGGCCGGCTTTGTGGGTTTCGTCCGGTTGCGAGTTAATGGGATTATTGTGAAACTGGTGGACGCACGCTTGACGTCGACCCTGTGTGGGAGGAGGAATCAGTTAGAAGACTGTAAGGAACCCGATTTAGTAGGAAAAGAGCAGGGCTTCATTACCCCCCGGACAAAGTTCTCACAAAAGCAGGGGAAGATAATGCAATCCTTTTCCAGTAAGCGCAAATGTTTACCCTGCACGATGCAAACTGACCCCAGGTAATCTCAGGTTTAACGACATGGTTTAATACCACCCAAAAGGGCCTCTTTTGTATTTCTCAGGCTCTCATCCAGACATGTCCCGCCCACCGGGGAATTTCCTATGGGTATCTGAAGATATCCTGGTAACAGCAGTGACACTTTTTAAATGGGTTGTGAAACATGCGCTATATGTAAATATATATATATTTTAATTTTTTTAAAACGTGTTGTGCATTTTAACATATAAATATTTACATAAGCCCCAGTGCCCCATCACTGGCAGAGGCCACTGGAAAAGTGACAGGGGTAAGGAATGAGCAATGTGATACCTGCTCTGAATCATGTCCTGCTTTTGTGGCTGCAGGATTTTGTGAGACGGAGGTGGGGGGGGATTAGCGCGCTCGATAATCTCCAGAAAATTTCCTTGTCTCAGAAATTTTCCCACATTTAGAACCTCCACGCATCGCCCTGCCTCCTCCAGGTAGGACACAGAGTGGGTGTTGGGAGGATGAGCCACTACAGCTGTCACCCTCGTGCTCCATCTCTTGGTGACGGCAATGTGGGTCTTGGACAGGTCTTTTACAACCACAAGGAGCTGAGTAATTACTGGGGGAGATCTTCATACCCCCTTGGTGCTCCCTACAGCTCCATCCCATCAGCACACCATTGGTGCCCAGTGACAGGACAAGAGGTAACGGACACAAACTTGAACACGGGAAGTTCCATCTCAACATGAGGAGGAACTTCTTCACTTTGAGGGTGGCAGAGCCCTGGAAAAGGCTGCCCAGAGAGGTGGGGGAGTCTCCATCTCTGGAGACATTCAAACCCGGCCTGGACACGTTCCTGTGCAACCTGCTCTAGGTGGACCTGCTTTGGGAGGGGGTTGGACTGGATGATGTCCAGAGGTCCCTTCCAACCCCATATTATTCTGTGATTCTGTGATCCCCCTGTGGTACAGCAGGACAGGGAGAGCTCATGGGAGATGCTGGCACATCCTCACCACCATTGCAATTCAGCACAACGAATTTTATTCAACACCATAAAGCTCTGCAGCTCTTCACTGTGGGCTCTGGTTCCTGTTAACTCATTTTTCAGCTCTTAGCGAGTTGTTCCCCGAAATTTTCGATGCACACTCAAGCGGGTTTTTGCATACAGCTTGTTGTGCTCGTGACCTCTTCCATGTCTCCCCCTTTGAATGGGCATGGACCCTCTGCACAAGATTTTCTTTTTTCTAAGGACATTTTTCACTCTGCTGTTTAGCCCTGGCAGCCCTGGGGAACCTTTTCATGGCCTTTTTGAATTAGTGCTTTGCATTTGCATTCTCAGTCCACTTCCACTCCGTCTGCAAACGTTTCATCCTTGTGTTCAGCTGCCTAATTCTGAGGAGCTTCCTCATTTCTCTGTAATTTCCCTTTGTGCAGTTAAACACTGCAGTAGCACCTTTTTTTTTCACTGCTAATACTTTACAGTTACAAAACCTCCCCTGCTAAATCCATACTACTTGCTTACCATGGTCAGGCAGGTGTTTGGCCTGTGCCAACTCAAACCCATCAAGATAATGCCCAAGCACGGTCAACCCTATAGGTTGGCCATAAAGGCGTCCTCTCCAAGGATGGAGTCGGGGCTAGAGCAAGAGGGATTTCAGGACCTGAGAGCTTTCAAGACTTTTACAGAGGTTGAACTGTTGTGGACCTCTGCAAGGAAAAGCCCAGAGCATCTTGCAGCAGACACATCCAGTGGACCAGCTCTACTTGTGACTGTCTCAATAAGAGAGAGGAAATTATATTGTCTCATAAGCAAATGTCACAGAAAATGTCTTTTTCAGATATTCACAGTCTATACCAGGCACCAGGGGTTCTCACCACCATCAACACCTTCCCAGGGCAAGTCTGGTGGAGATAGCTCTCATCGTGGGGGACTCTCCCTGACACAAACAAGGTCCTGGGACAGCCGGAGTTGGCAGGAACCAAAGTGTGCTTCAGACAGGAGCTGGTTTCCATGGACATTTCTAGTCTGGGGCTTGGGTTTTTGCCCAGTAGAGACAGTGTGGTCACCCCGCTTAGGGATGACAGTGCCCTCTGACCACGCTGCTCCAGGGACAACCTCTCTGGACCTCCAGCCAGCAGACTCTGGGCAGGCAGTGACTTTCCCGACATGTAGTCTCAGTCTAATTAGTCTAAGAGGAATATTTGTTCTGGCTTTGTCCAGAGCAACTGGCCATGGGCCAGGGTGTTTTAACTTCCTAGCCTGCGCCCTGGAGAGTCGCCGGTCAGACTGTCGCAGCACAACAAAGACCTTGCCCCGACTCTGTCCATCACGGTTTGGCAGCTCTGAGCTCGGCAACAGCACAAGGAGCTCGTGCATGGTTGCTACTGAAGAAGAGGAAAAGCTAAGGAGAAGCATCCTCAACTTCTAGTGGCCCAGGACCTACAGAATGACTTGGCTTGATGGTATATCTGCACCCCAAAGCCAACTTATAGCTCCTTTTTCCAGGAAAGCTCAAAATCTGCAAATTTACACAGGAGGGTAAAAGCACTGTCTTGTGCAGCTACACCAAAGACACTCTTCTTGGTGCAAAAATGTTATGGGGAAGTGTAGAAGCCCCTGATATGCAGCCAGCCCCCCTTTTCCATGGAGAACGGTGTATAAGTCCTTGCACAGGTCAAGAGATAAAAATCCCATGTGGATATCTTGTGTGTCCTCTGAGGTGAACCCCTTTCCTAACCACTCAGCTTTTCAAATTCATGGAGAACAGAAAATGGGGTCATCACCTTTCTCCCCTAAATACCATTCCCTGCCACCAGCTTGGCTCTTTGCTGCTCTTCTGTGTGGCCTGAGGTTTTGAATCCAATCCAGAGAGAAAGCAAAAATGGAAATTCCCCAGGGCACAGAGGGAAGGAAGATGGAGAGGGAACAGTTTCTGATCTCGTGGCAGCTGTGAGGTGGCTGTGGACCAGGCAGCTTGGCCTGTGCCAGCTGGGAAGCCACAGGGACCACTGGGACACAAAGCCCAGGGCAGGCTGACCTGGCGAGTCGCATCTCACCAGGCTTTGTTCCTCAAGTGAAGTCATCAGAGATGCAGAGGTGGAAAGCGACTGAAGTGACATCCCTTCCCTGGGGTCATACAGTAGCAGAGTCAGGATGAAACCGCGGGTCCCTGATCCAGCACCTTACGGTCAAGACCATGGACAATCAGGAGAAGGAGGACAAAGACTGTAGGTTCTCTGACTGTGCTGGTGGGGGGACAAGGGACAGGTAGCCACATGCCTTACCGCAATGCCCATTTCATGTGCTCCCTGTGGAGCTGGAGAAGCTGGAGGCTTTATCACAAGTGGATTCTCTGAGGTCTAATAGGGGTTCTCCCTGCGTTGTTCCCCATAGAGGGATCATTCAGGGTCTGTCTCCTTCCTCGTCCATATGCTGGTGGGAACATAAACATCTCTGAGCTTTCCACCTTCCTCCAGGTATGATCAAATGAACCAACAGGCTCAGAAGTAACTTATCGCACAGAAACACACTCCAGTGTGGGGGTGAGTACCCATTTTCTTACAAAAGACACCACCAGGCCCCTCCAAAATCAAATACAGCTGCCTTCAAGAACAGAAGAGCTTTTAAAACATGTTCTGTTATTGGGTTCTCTATATTTGTCTTCTCATCCCAGAGTTTTCCAGTATTTTCTAGGCGTCCCTTGTCCTCACAGAGGGGCCAGAAAGATGAAACTTCAGGAGCCAGCACTTCCCAGTCTGTGAACTGGGACAAGCCCACCAGACCTGTTGTTAGACATGCTGGTGAAGCACCAGCTCTGCTTCTTTCCAAGCTCCTTGGTGGGCACAGCGTGGATTTCTGATCCATATTTCATTGCCACTTCTTGCTCTTCTCTGGCACCATGTACCAAGGGCAAACACACTGAAATGTCCTGACTAAACTGCCTCTGGCTGCAGTGAGAAGCGTGGCAGGTGTTAACACTAATGCTTGGTTAAAGTAATCCATTAAAACTGGCAAGGAAGAAGACTTGGTGTCCTAGGAAACATCACGAAGAGGAGTTGAGTGGACTGTTCAGGATCTGGCTAAAATCCTGCTGCTGGGGTTTTTTTGCCCCTGTTATTATTTCCCAGTTGACCTGCTGCCCTCCAGCCCCTCCTCCCCTCCACATTTTCCACTCCATCCCAGTTTAGGGCCAGGATAGCTCCACCTTCTGCAGGAAAACCCACTTTGGAGGAACGTAAAAGGACAAATACTTGGCTTTGCCTGTGTTGTTTGCATGTTTGTGTGCACTATTTCTAAGGCACTGGTATTTCCCCAGTGCTCCCACCGTCGCCGCCCGTGGGAGGTCACTGCAATTCAGCGGTAGGCAGCAAAAGAGCTCTGCATAATCCCAGGCCTTGTCCCCAAATATTCAGAAATCGCTAGCTGTTGCCCTTTGTGGCATTAACTGCTTGCGTTGTCCTTTGAAAACCAGCCCCAGAGTTGGGTGAATGGATAAACTAAGCAGGATTCTTCCTGAGCCGAAGGGAAAGGGAACCAGGCAAATCCTCAGGGATGCTTAGAGCCGCTCAAGATGCCAAGAGCAACGTTGAAATCAGAAGAGATCGGGGAGGGAGGGAGGAGAGAAATATTTGCAACGCGTTGGACCAAGCAGAAGGACCTGGGGCGGGCAACCGACCTCCAAGCATCAAAGGGAAGGCCAAGGGAAGGGAAACACCCAGTGCCAGGGTGATTTCCCAAGGGAAACAACCCTGAGCTTGACATTGCACCCAATCATGATGCCACAGAGAACCGGAGAAGGGGCCAAAGCCTGGACCTCACAGGGGGAAGGGCAGAGCTGCACTGGTCTCTCCTGCCCACACGTGCATGTTCAAACACGGGGAGAGTCTTTGCAGCCACCTCAAAGACATCGTAGGGAGATAGCAAATACGCCCGAGCAGGTCATGGGGATCTTCTGGATCACTGTTTGGAGTAGCGTGGAGCAGTGACCACTTGCACCTCTGTCTAGATGAGGACAGGGGAGCTATTCCTGGTTCATGGATGAATTTTTGGTCAGCTGTGCTGCTGGGATAGCCATGGGGCTCCCTCCAGAGGAGTCGCCTTCCCTCCTGCAATGCAGGACCCATATGAGAGCTACAGTCCCCACGGCTGGGTGGTCAGTGCCAACATGCAGGGCATGGCAGGTCCCACACATGCTGCTGACCTGCTTGGAAAAGCAGCCAGCTCTGCTGAAGGGCCATTTTTACCCTTTCTGACCTCTTTACACCACTTGATCCCAATTCCCATCAGCTCCCGAGCTCTGCTTGGATCAAGGTGCCGGTGGCTGCTCCAATGCAGTTATTTATAGCGGTGATTTTTAACCTCAGGCATGTAAAGGGCAGCAGAGCAAAGCAATCTGGTTTGAACCTACCCGATTTTGGACCTGTTCCCAGAGGGGCAGGATGTGTCCATGCCCCCAAGGCTGGCGGCATGTGTCCCTCTCCTATCTCTGGCACAGTCCAGGGTCGCTTGGCCCTGGATCTGGCTTCCCGGAGCTGAAACAATTCCATGCTTTGCAGCCCATCAGGGCTTTTGCCAATGGCTGTTCTCCCGCACGTTATCTCAGCCCAGCTCCCCGCCTCTGTACCAGACCTTATCTCCCCCCAAACACCCTCCCCATGCTTTTAAACTGGGAGCACTTTTAAACTGGGAGCGCACCCCTTCCCTGCCAGCTGGTTTTGCAGGCTGGGTGAGTGTGGTGGCATAAAAAGGGGAGATCTGGGGCAGAAAATACGTGGTTGCACCCATTTTTCCTCTATTTTTTCCACCTTTTCATAAAAATCACAGAATCACTCAGGATGGCAAAGACCCTTGAGATCATCGAGTCCAACCATCAACCCTGCTCTGCTCTTTTCTCATTACATTGTACTGGAAGCCAGTTTGCCTCAGCCTGGATGCACTGGGAGGGATGGGAGAAGGGTGTCAGGAGGTATTGCTGGAGGAGAGGCACCTCCAGCCCCTCCATGCATGGAGTGATGTGATGCTTGGTGGGTGTCTCCTCTTCTCCGTGGTGGGTGAAAGGTGTGAGATACCCCCGACAGCGCTGAGCCAAGTAGCCCTGGAGGGCAAGCACAGGCTGGAGCCAGCGACTGGTGGGAATGGGACTGTTTGGGCTAAGGGAGAGGCTGATTAGAGCTGCTCAAGGCCCTCAGAAAGCTGACCTCACTGCAGCAGCCAGGGTGAGGAGCTGGAGCAGAGGGCCCGGCTCGGACATCCCACTGCACATGGGAGCTGCTCTGACCCTGATTGCTGAGGACAAGCAGCCCAGTGCCCGTTTTTGCTGTGATTGATGGAGACTCAGTGACTTGAGGGCATTTGTGCTTGCCTGGGAGACCCTCCAAACCTTGGTCAGGATTGCTTTTTGGGAACCAGGTGACTGGTGGGCTTCTGCATCCCCCAAAACTGCCTGGGACACCCCAAAAAGCCACTACTTGAGCACCAGTGGCACTTTGTACCCAGACCCACGTGGCTGACAACCATCACACCTTCTCTGAACACCTCCCAGGAAAGCATTTAGCTGCAGCCCTTTGACTCTCCCATCCAAAACAACCTTCCCTGCCATGCTCCCTTCTTCACCCCACATCCATGGTGTCAGTGAGGTGTGAGATTCCCTTGTGGGACAGAAAGTGGGTACTTCTTCATGCCAGAAATTCTTCCCCAACCTTCACTTAACCAAGTAGTTTCTCACCAGCCCAGTATTTCACTTGCTTTTTCCCCAAACCAGATGCAACTTGGCTCTTTGTGCTCAGTCTTTCACTTAAGCCACAAGCCTCAAAACTCGAGGGTTATCTTGGTCCAACCAAGAAGGACAATTGTCATCAATGGCGGAAGCCACAGAGGTGCCATAGCCTGGGGAGGAAATATCTAAAATTAAGTAAGCGTGAGAGGCATTTCTGTGCTGTGTACAGATCCATGTACCACATCCATCCTTCCAGCTCCAACCCCATCCTCATCCTCATCCTCATCCTCATCCTCATCTTCATCCTCATCCTCATCCTCATCTTACTTCCTATGAGTGCAAGATGTTCTGAGCAAATGTTCTCCAGAACAGTGGTCATGGGAATTTGGACTTAATTATCTCAAAAGCCTCAAGATTGATGTTTTGCACAGCCTGGAGAACATTTTTAAGGTGTAGTAAGTACGAGTAAGTATGGATCCTTCTCCAGGGTAATGAGAGGGGGGTCACCTGGTCTGATTTCAGCAGGTAAATGCAACCATGGGAGTCTGAGAGGAGTCTTTAGCACCAGAGAGGAAGATACTTCCAACAGAGAGCTGATGCCGTCTCCAGGGAAGCAAAGCAAATTGTCCTCTGGAGGTAGCTGATTGTCCCTGTGGTCTATAGAAGCAGCCTCCAGACTCAAACATGGACCTTTTAAAACACATCTGGACTCATCAAACCAAAATTAAGCACCTAGGCTGGATATCCACCCAGCGTAGGTACACAGCCTCTCCGTCGGGAGGGATGTAGGTGCTTCCCAGTGTTGTTCATCTCCAGCTGTGCCTATGCTGGGTCTCCAAACCAGTTGGAAAGGGGCCCATCTCCAAGCGGAGCAGGTCGAGCAGCCACTGTGCTCAGATGTTTCTCCAGGAGCAGCCCCCTCCTTTGCTTTACAAAAGTGCTGACATCTCTGCCAGCTGTGCTGACATCTGGACTTTGCTATCCTGCAGGAGCACCTGCTTCAGAGGACAGAAGTTCATCCGCTTCAGCCAGAGATTTTATCTCTGATCTAATGACAAACACATGGCCCTCATGCTCTGCAGCACGTCCGGAGGTTGTCTGGGATTTACTGGGGAGGGAGGAGGCGGATGACGAGCTCACCTTGTCCTCACAAGACCACTGTATGGGGCAAAGCAGCCCTGCCTGCACTCCCAATGTTCTTCACGATGGGTGGGAGAAAGCCTCATATAAGGGCTTGGAAAGGGCTGGCATTAGCAGCTCCTCCACCTTGCAAAGGAGTAGACAGAGAGTGGGACAGGCACGTCCTCATTACACCAAACTGTGACTTTAAGGACTCCCAGGCACAGGAGAGACCCCCCCCCACCACACAAGTGAGCAGGGTTTATTTCCCAAGTATGTCCTCTCCTCCCTTTCCTTCCACAGAATGGCTGAGGCTGGCAGGGACCTCTGCAGACCGTCTAGTCCAACTACGTGTCAAGCAGGGTCACTGGGGCCATGTCAAGATGGGTTTTGAGCATTTCCAAGGATGGAGACTCCACAACTTAAACTGGCAACTTGCGCCAAAGCTTGACCACCCTCACAGTAGCAAAATCACTTTCTTATGTTTAAATGGGATTTCTTGCATTTCAGTTTGTGCCCATTACCTCCTGTCCTGTCACTGGGCACCACTCAGAAGACCTTGGCTCCATTTTCTTTATCCCCACCTCATCAGGTATTTGATAAGATCCCCCCAAGTCTTCTCGCCTCCAGACTGAATGGTCCCAGCTCTCTCAGCCTTTCCTCATACAGAAGTGCTCCAGTGCCTCCTTCACCTTCATGGCCCTTCACTGGACTCCATCCAATAGGTACATGTCCTTCTCATGCTGGGGAGCCCAAGAAGCCCACCAAGACACCTCAGCCCTGCTCTGCAGAACTTCTTTCCAGCTGCTGAGCACCCCGCCTGTGGTGGTGCCTGGGGTTAGTCCTCCCCAGGGGCCGGACTTTCCATTTCCATTGATTGAACTCCATGAGGTTCCTCTCTGCCCCTTTCTCCAGCTTGGCCAAGTCCCTCTGGATGGCAGCTCATCCATCAGGTGTATCAACCGCTCCTCCCAGTTTCATATCACTTTTCCCTTTGTCAGTGCTTCCTAAAGGATGAGGAACCACAGGGCATCCCTGTGCTGGCAGGGCAGGGGACTTTCCAGGCAGGACCCATCCCACCATCCCCGAGAGAGGTGAGTAGGGCAGACCTAGAGAGGGGACAGTCACAGGAAAGTCCCAGCACCAGGCAAATTTGTGGTGATGAGGAAGGTCTGAAGCCAAGTCAGAACATCAATCCATGGCCAGGCAGGGCTGGGCCACGGTGGGGATGGAGACACCTATGGCGTTGCTGGGGCAGGGACTGATGGCTCTGGGCTGAGCTAAAATGAGTGTCCTGGGCCCATGAGCAGGTTGCAGGGGAGGCCCCAGTGGAAGCTGGGCAGGGCATTTAAAGCAATTTAGTGTCCTCAGGCCCCCAACACTTGTCTCTTCTCTCCTAAGTGGCCAGGACTCATCACAAGGAAGAGGGAGCAGACAGGATGAATGGTGCAGGATGGACATGGATGTACTGCAGGTCTCTTAAAGGCTTGGCTAGTGACCATTGGTCATGCGTTTAAGATCATAACAGTTGAGAGGCTGGGGGGGGTCAAGAAGAGATGTTTCCCTGGTGGTTTAGGCCATGGAACGTTTCATGGAGGCTTTGGCTCAACTTCTCCCCTCCCACAACACCAGCCCCAGCAGAAATGAGAGTGGCTCCATGCAAAAAGACACCATGGCCCAAGGTAATGGAGGTCTTGCTTCTGCTAGGGATTTTCCGTTTTCTTTAGGTCTTTGTCTTGCAAAAACCTCCTCTCCTTAGTACATGGTTGGCATCGTCACAATGAAGGACCCATCTCAGCCAGGACCTTGGGACGATCTCACCCTGTCTGATCTCCAGCTGAGACGCTCAGGAGGGCTCTGGGCAGGCTATGAGGGATGAAAGCGGTTTGGTTCCCCATTGTCCTTGTATGGGAATTTGGATGGAAACAAATGTGTAAGAAGCTCGCCAAAAGGAAATACTCTGCGAGAGATGTCAAAGCAGATTTTAATAACTGTATACAAACCGCCCAGCAGCTGAGAGCAGGAATAAAGAGGGAAATAACTATAGAAAAGGACAGCTTTACTATTTAAAACTTCCTGAATCATTCCTATCCAAAAGAACAATCGAGTCTTACTCATTTTACCTGAAAACAGAGACCTTTGGGAGTCTGCAGGACAGGGCTGCATCATCCTGTGCCCGGGGCACACGAGATGTGTGGTGTGTCCCAAATCTGGGGTGCCGTCTGTGTCCCTGTGGTACCCGTGTGCCTCTCAGGGACAAGGTTTTTCTTCTTGGTAGCATCTCTCCACAGCAGGGATGTCCTGCTGACTCCACTCTGCTTGAGGAGCAGAGGTCCTGGGCACCAGCGTTGGGGAGGGGAGAGGTTTTTAACCTGTTCCAGTTGAGTTTAGAGCGGAGACCCATCCGGTGTCTTCCTCGGGACCATGTGGATTTTAACACCGAACAATTCCCAAAGCTTAGCTGAGGCCTCTGTTTTTGTGCTTGCCTTGGCGCAGGGCCATCGGGTGAGTCATAAACCCCTTGTTGTTTGTTTAATGTACCAATTCCGGCTCTATTGGATCTCTAAGAGGGAAGTTAATTCATAAGCCAAATCAATATTAACTGCTGGAGGAGGAGGAGTAAGAAGAAGAGAAGGAGAAACCAACCAGTTCGGCGTTACCACCACACCAGTGAGCCATTTCATGTTGCCTGCTGGTATGAACATGTCTTCCTCACTCAACAGTCCTATGGTGATGCAACAGTCCTAGGACCTATGTGGCAGTCCTAGGAGCTTCGTGAACATCATTGTCCTCTCCAGGCCCTGTGTGATACCTGCAAAGACTTTCTGGGGACGTAAGGGAGGAACACAACCTGCTAGAGACATCTGCTTGGAAGATGCCCAAAGAAATCAGCCTGTCTGCACACAGGTCCCAACACCCTGAAAAGCGAGTTGGTGACGTCTCTGATACCTGGGAGCTCTCCTGTCTTAATGCCTGGCAAGCGATGGGCACGCAGAGGAGGGAGGAGCAGGGCCGGTCTGCTGAAATGCAGAGCAAGGAAGAGGGAGAAGAGCCAACGGAGGAACAGGTCCAGGAGCCGGCAGGATGGGAGCCAAGCCCTTGAGCTTGTCCTGGTTGTTTGCAGACATAAAAACCTTGTGCACACATGAACACTTAGGGAGGTAAGTGCTGTCTCTGGAGGTTGTGAACTACCCACACGGGAATGGCCAAAATGGATCGTTGCTGTGCTGACTCATGGACCGTGTGGTACCTCTAAAATACGGGAGATTGGGGCATTTGGACACTCACCCAGGAAGAGATCAACGACATGGGATGCAGCTCAGCTCTTGCACTGGGACTGAGCAGAGAGGCACGTTCAGGCGTGCCAAGGTGAGATGAGACCGCAAGGTGTGTCATGCCCAAAGGTCTTGGTTAGCCAAGAGTTGTTTGCACCTGCTTTTATCCCGGTGGAGAAAACCAGCATTTCCTCTTATGTCTGTGCTAAAAAACAGATGTCAAGGCGCCCGGAAAAAGGAGCTTTAACGACAACTTAATTGCAGCTGCCTGGTCGCAGCCTGTCCCCTTGGCATCTAGAAGATAAGGTCCTGTTGACCACTAATGCTTTGTGTTCAGGGCCATGTGTCTCAGGGACAGAGCCCACCACAAAACATTGTAGAGAAGATCCCATGGCTCTTTCTCCAGCCACCTTGCTGAGATGAGCCACTTTGGAACAAACAGGTCCAAGCCCACCAGCTGCTGCAACTTCAATTGGTCTTGAAGGCAACGTAGCACCTTCATCTCCCCCTCCGACAGAGATTCGGAGTGTCACACAGTCACGTCCCTGTGCGGGAGATCCTCCTTGAACCTTCCTGGAAACCCAACCAGCTTCTCGTCCATCATTCCCGTTATTTTTCTGGTTTTATTTTAATCCCATGTTTGTTATTGTTCAGTTTTCCTTTTGAATAATTTTTTTCTGAGTATCCAGGAATAGAGGATCACGTCAGATAACAAGAGGAAGGAAGTGAGAATGCCTAAGATTACTGGATATATTAAATTAAACCTATTTCACAAGGTTTCATTCTGTTTATGCTAAAGACCTGTGTGCGCCTTTATCCCTACAATTTATGTTAGAGCAGCTGCCACCCTGCTGAGATCAGGGCTCTCGGGTTGACGTGTGTGAAAAGAGAGGAACCCAGCAGTGGCAGCTCCCAGCCTGAGTGAAGGGGGTTGAAATGCTGTACGTCTGTCTTTCCCTGAGCCTGGCACTGGATCTAAGCTGTCTGGCAGCATCCACGTGGCAAAAAAATAAAATAAATAAAATTAAAATAAAATAAAATAAAATAAAATAAAATAAAATAAAATAAAATAAAATAGTAAACAATAGAAAAGAATATAAAATAGAATATGAAATAGAATATAAAATAGAATATAAAAAAGGAAAGGAAAGGAAAGGAAAGGAAAGGAAAGGAAAGGAAAGGAAAGGAAAGGAAAGGAAAGGAAAGGAAAGGAAAGGAAAGGAAAGGAAAGGAAAGGAAAGGAAAGGAAAGGAAAGGAAAGGAAAGGAAAGGAAAGGAAAGGAAAGGAAAGGAAAGGAAAGGAAAGGAAAGGAAAGGAAAGGAAAGGAAAGGAAAGGAAAGGAAAGGAAAGGAAAGGAAAGGAAAGGAAAGGAAAGGAAAGGAAAGGAAAGGAAAGGAAAGGAAAGGCAAGGCCCAAAATAAATGAAATGAAATGAAATAAAATAAAATAAAATAAAATAAAATAAAATAAAATAAAATAAATAATAAATTAAAACCTTATTTGCAGGAAAAAAAGGATTAAAAAATATACACATTAGAGAAGCTGATACCCTGCAAAAAGGGTAATGCACAGCAGAGTTAAGTCCCCCGCTGCTGCCTGCACTGCCTGCGCTGCCTGCACTGCCTGCCAGCACACACAAGCGTGAGGGGAACTAGCTGATCTTGTTTGCCACCAGCTTCCTCTCCTCCCTCCCCACCGATGCGCAGAACTTCACTTGGTTTTGCAACACATCCCCAACGGGACGGACCTGCTTGAACATTTTTGGCTTGGGCAGGTCTCAGCTGTCCCCGGTGGTGCAGGACGGGCAGGTTGAGGGCAGCAGGGCTCTGCCTGCTGATCCAGGAGGCTTCATCCATGGCAGACATGGAGTACAACCCTCCACTTGAGGGTCCTGGAGAGTTTTCTACGTGTTAACTGGAAGCTGGGTATTCCCAGATTGGAGTCATCACAGGACAGGAGCTTCTTGGTCCACTCTCCCTCTCTCAGCAGTGATGACCACAGACCTCCTTGCTCAGGATGGTCTTAAAACCCCTCAAGGATGGATCTGACCTCTACGTCAGTGTCTCCTAAACATCCATGGGCATCTCCTGGCCGTGGTCCTGTGCCAGATGGGCACCCAAATATCACCCTTCCTCCACGCAGCACCCAAAACCTCAAACGTGGTGCTGCAAGCCACCATGTTGAAGGAGAAGGTGCAGCAACCATGCCCATGTTTGCCCAATCCCAGACAGTTGATGGCCAGGACCCCCCGGGATTGTATTTTCCTTGTTATAGTTTTCCCCCGGTGTTTGTACAAAACGTCTGGGCACTGGCTCTGCTCCGAGGTTTGTTTAGAAGATGCTGCCAAGCATAACGCTGCTCCCAGCACCGCTGCATGAAGACCACATCCTTGCAAAAATTGAGATCATCCTGGGAAGCTGTTTCTCTCTTTCCTTACCCCGGGCCACCGAGTTGGTCCCAATCCCCTAATTCTTGTTACTATAGGGGTCATGTTGCCCATAACCCAAAGCAAAACCTATAGTGAGCCCTGAGTGGGTTTGCTGGAGCTTCAAGTCCTTCTCTGATTGCAGAAAAGGGGATGTGAGGGGTTTCCTGATGGATTAGGTGGGGAGAAAAAGATGGGAATCACCCCCATTTGAGGATGGGGGACATGCAATGGTCCCTCTGCAGGGACGTTCCCGATAAAGCCTCCAGCGAGTCGTGGTTCAGTCATCTCCCAGCAAGCAGCGCAGAATAACCTGTTATCCATAAATCAAGGAGTATTAATATCAGGGATATCTCCAAAATCTTCCTATAAAATGTTACAATCACATTTGATTTAGCTGAGTAGAAACCTCAAGCACTGGTGGGGTTTTTTTGCCCACCTGTAAGTGGCAGAAGAGAAAACTTGTGTCTAAATTTCACCTTGTTTCTGTAATTCTGCTCTTTTCCAGAGAAAAGAGCAGATATTTTTTTTCTATAAGAAAAAGAACTTTTCTTGCATAAGAAATGGACAAATTCTTGGAATTAAAAAACCCTCCCTTGGCACGTGGCTTCCCCTTTCGCCTTCTTCAAGGGCACGGCGTGGTCTTCTGAGAAGCGGAACTGAAAGGGAGAAGCAAGGACACGTGAGTTACCCCACACAGAAAACTTCGCCGATGATGCTGGACATGAAACAGATGTTTTTTTCCCAAAATAAATGCCTGATTTGGTCTCCTTTGAAATGGAAGGAACAGAACTCCATGGCTTAAATATTTGCTGTGGTGGTTGGGTGTGATGGACCCACCTGAAGGCAAAGGAGAACCAACGCCGGAGTTGAGCGTGCTCCTGGGAAGCAAATGGTCCATGCTTTGAGTTTTAATTCCTGGAAGGTTTTGGTCCTTATGGGAGATGCCTCATGCATGGGTGTTATTTTGCCTGCTCAAGAGTTCCCAAGGTTCTCCCCTCGTCATCACGGCCCTTGGCAAAATGATGGACATCGTGAGTCAACAGCATTGCATTTAATGGTGTTAACGAGCAGGAAGAGCAGCGAGAGACTTAAAATTCCCATTTCAGAAAGTCACAGACTATTAGTATGGACTAAAAATTGCATGTCCATCCAGCTGGGAGATTTAAGCCATGGCTTGGAAGTCCCAAGTGAACTCATCACATGCAAAATCCCTTGTTGCTCGCTGCAAGAGCAGCAGAACTGAGTGTGGGGTTCCTGGGGAAGCAACAAGAAGTTGCACCAACAAGTAGTTTTTAATGCAAAGGATTAAATTGCTGGGTTCCTGGTGACTCACACCCAGACGGGTGAGAAATTTGCCCATCTTGCCCTTGGCTGCCTCAACCCATCCATAAGACCCAAGTGTTGGGTGGCCACCAGGCAGGTGACAATCTGTGCTGTCATGCACATGGTGGCAAGTTGGGCCATTTGTGTTTGCCCCTGCTTTACGATGATGGACCATGATCATGGAGCACCTTGGGTTGATTCATACCCGAGATGCTTGTTTTCAACCTTAAAATACCTATTTTCACCCTACGAATGTGCCCAAGTGTGTGGTCCTGCTGGGATGGTGGTACCCCAAAAGGAGGCATCTCCATCAATGCTTCCACCCTTCATCCCTGGTTGTAACTGGGGGCAATTGTTTCTCAGAGAAAACTCTTCAGCTGGAGAACTGCCTCTCGTCCAACAGCCAAAGCAAACAAGTTATCGAGGAAACAGCAACAAGTCAGGGTTAGTTATTTTAAATCTTTCCTGGATGGGAAATACCAAAGGTACCTCCAGGTCTTGTGTGCCTTGACCTCCTTTTTCCTCCCTGTGGATGTGGACTGGAAAGCAGAGGAACCTGGAGGTGGTGAGCCAAAGGGGCACAGCATGGTCCTCCATCACTCCCTACTCAGCTGGCAGCAGGGCTGCATCCTGCAGGTCCCCATGAGGAGCTGAGCCTGCTTTTGGACACCCTTTTATTATCACCTGATATCTGGACCCATCTCTGGGGCTGCTGACAGAGCCCAGTTCTCCCAGCACAAGAATGGTGGAGCTCCATGCTGGGTTGCACCTCTGCTCCATAGCATGGTCTCCCATCATGGGGGATGGGGACGATGGGTGTTTTCAAATGGGTGTGTTGGTGAGAATACTGAGATGGCCATCACTGTGCTGAGCCTCAGGAGCTCGGGGCTCTCCCAGGGTGGGAAGAACCACAGAGGGGTGAAAACCCAAAAAGTCTGAGTGATCTGCTGGCATGGGAAGGAGCTGAAGGAGAAATTGTGGCCAACCTGGAGGTGTTTGGTTTCCACTCAATGATGGAAGTCAGTCCAGAGATGTCCCCATCTGAGACCCCAGCTCCGTCCTCGAAGGAAGAAAGTACAATTTGTGAGGATGAGGCAGAGAGAGACAATGATCTCCCTCTTTGCAGAGCCTCCTAGCAGTGGGAGTGGAGAAGACCTCTCAAAGGTGGCCACAAAGTGTGAAGACCCACCTCGGAAACCTCTATCACAAGAACCCCACAAGCCCCAACTCCTGGGATTTCCTGCCTACAAAAAGCTACAGATGTGAGTCCCAAAATCTCCCTTCCCAACCCACTTCACTAGCAGACAGACAAGGTCTCCCGTGCCCAGGCCACCTCCCAAACACCCACCACTTTCCTTCTGCTGAAGTTGTGGATGAAACTGGAGCCTAAGACACCTCCCGTGACTGGCTCCTCGTGCTCTGCACTGCTTCTTGGCGATTCCCAAGCAAAGAAAAGCGATGAGAGGAAGAAATCCCAAGTCCCCGAGGCACATCAGGATGTGCCGGTGAGAGGAAAGGAAGTCTGCGAAGATCGAGGCATTAATCATCTATGTGCTGGGAGGAGAAGGAGCTCAGCAACCCCTTCCTCCTCTGCTGACGTCCGTGGGGCTGTAGGAAAGCAGCTTGGGGAGGAAAATGAGCTGAAATAGACTTCTTCAGAAATGCTGAGGCATAGGAATGATGGATCAGTGCCCTCTTGGAGCAAAGCCAAGGCTTTTTTGTCTGAATTCCCATCAAAGCCAAGGTTTCCCAGGGCTCCCATGGAGCCCTGGCAGAAGGGGTGAGTTGGGCTTGTAGGCTGTTGTTGGGTCCTCATCACCTCAAGAAGGAAATTTGAGCTGGATGGTCCCAGAAATGTGGGCCTGGGACCCATCATGGCAATGGGGGTTGAAGGTCAGACAAGTTTATGGTTGGACTCGGTGATCTCAGAAGTCCTTTCCAACCATTAAGATTCTGTGATTCTGTGATTCTCCAATGCAGAGGTCCAGCAGTGAGACTTGTCATCTTCTCTTGGGTTTTTCACCCCAGGTAGCTGCACTCATTTGACTGCAGTGAATGTGGATTGCAGCAAGAGGACAGAGGGGACCACCACAGTGGACCTCAAGAGATGAAACTTTCTCCACCAGACACCTTCTTTGCCAAAAATTAGGGGACCCAAAGGCAGGTGCTGGGGTAGCAGATGTCTGCGGGTGAGCCCAGGGTGACCATCTCCTCTGACCTAGTCAAAAAAGAGAAAGTTGCTATCAAATGTCACCTCCTCATGAGCAAGCTCTACCAGGTCCCCCACCCCGTCAGGCTGGTGTTGTCTGGAGGACATGAGAAATTAACTTCATTTCCATTATAAATAGCTTTTAGAAGTAACGAAATTTTTCATGCAAGACGTCTCCGGTCTGGTGAGCCGTGGCGGAGCCCGAGGCAGGAGGGATCCAGCCTGTGTCCTTGGTATGTCTGGGTTGGGGGAGAACCTGAAAGCCCTGTAGGACCATCCCCGTGGGGATGTCCGGCGTCTGGTGGTGGGGACATCCCTGCCCCGAGGCCTTCGCAAAGCTTCAGCATTTGAAAAATGCTGTTTTTCGCCTTCAACAAGAGTTTCGCATCGGTTGGAGGAGCATGGCCCCGGCTCCCAGGTGCCTCCCTGGCCCCCACCACGGATGCTCCGTTCTCCATCCTGGCATCCCGCTGCAACCCGCCGGCGACTGGAAACCTGGAGCCCGGTGGGAAAGGTGTAATTACCCTGGGAAGCAGCAGCAGCAAAGGTCGCCTGCAATCAGCCGCTAACGCGATTACTGGCAACATCCAGCCGGAGGAAGGGAAACCAGGCGACCAAAGAGTCTCGTGAGGCCAAAACCAGCCACCCGTGCCAGGCCTGTTTGCCAGGGATTAATTCAATCGGTGAGACTGCAAGAGGAACCCGGGCTATTCCCTTTCCCCGATTATTTTTCCCAATGTGCTTCGTCTGCCTTTTGCATGGATAAAAAAAAAAAAAAAAAGGTGTAAAAACAAGGCCCTGCTTGAAGTCTCTTTTTTTAGCCCCACCGTTGCCTCCAAATTTCCCTCTCCCATCCCTGCTCAACCCCCAAAATGTCTTTTTTTTTTTTTTTTTTTGGGGGGGGGGGGGGGGGGGGAGGGTTGCCCTTTATTCCAGGTGCTGTGGGGCTGGGCTGGGGGCTATGGGTCCGGCTGCCAGGCTCAGCAGAGGCGGCTGGGGCTGGCAGGCAGCCAGCAGCCGCTATTTTCTTTTTTTTTCTTTTTTTTTCTTTTTTTTTTTTTTTAACACTCCCTCCACTATTTACAGTGTCCCCACAGCGGGACAGCTGGCTACGAGGCGTTCACCTTGGGGACCCGCAAGGACACCCGCCCGTGCCGGGAAGGAGGAGGACACCAGGTCCTTTCCATCAGCTCGGAGCTTGCCCCGAAGACGGAGGCAGCGCTGGAGGTGGGAGAAGTGCTCTCGCTGGTGGCTCATTGGAGGAGTGAGTTGTGTCCGTTCTCGGCTGAGTTCCCCGGATGCTTGCGGAAAGCTCTGGGTTCCCCATCGCAGGCAGCTGGGCTTGTTTGCACAAGGCGTGTTTTCTGCTCTACTCTGGGGAAAGACACTTTTCCCCCCCTAGTTTCCCTCTCCCCGTGGCGGCTGAGGGAGCGGGGAATTTCACAAGGGCACCGAGCCATCGCCAACTCAACCCCACAAGCCTGGGCAGCCCCGGGATGAGGGTGACGGCTCCAGCCTGGCTGTGGTTGTAAATACTCCTGGCTGCTCTCGCCAGAGCCCGTCTCCCCCGTGGCCCTGCTGCCTGGCTTGGTCGCGGGCTTGCGCCAGGATCGATGAAAGCCCGCGTTGTCCGCCGTAGTGCAGGCGCCGGCAGGATGCAGATGGGCTGCAGCGCCTTGTTCCGTCTCCCCATCCCGCACCCTGCAGCCGAGCCTCTGCCCCAAACCCTTCTCCTCATATTTGGGTGCCAGCTCCGGGGGTGCATCGCTCAACGAAATGATGCTGGGGAGCCCCCCACATGGTGCTCCGTCATCCAGGTGATGACGGTTGGATTCCTCCTTCCCCTCCACCCTCACCGAGACCCATCACGAGCCCTGAAAAAAGAAGGAAGGGATTAATTTTGGAGGGCAAACTGGGCTTCCAGGAAAATGAAGGGCCGAGCCCTCCATCCTGCATAGGTCCTGGCATCCCTGGGTTGTTTATGCATTGGCCCTTTCATACCCGACACGTTCCCCCCGGGTTCCTTTCCTTATTGCTCTTTAATAGCCCTGCTCAGGAAGCGCGGAGGCTTTACCGCCTGGTTAATGAGTACAGAAGCCACCAACCCCTTCAGTTGAGACCCGGTGCCGCGGGGAGACCCTGTCCCCAACACCCAGCTGCTCCCCTCAGCAGCTCCCAACCTCTGGCCAGGACAATCCAGCTGTTGGCCAGTGCAGGAGCATCCCACCCCTGTAAATCCCACTTTTCGAAAAGGTCGTTGGATGCCCCCTCCCACCCCACTCGCTCCAGATGTTTGCCCATGATGCCAGGCCAGATGTTTGCATGGCAGCCCCCTCCAGGCAGCTTTCGGTCCCCCAGCCCAGATGTTTCCCCCCCCCCCCCCAATCCAGCTGTGACCCTTCCCCAGCCCCCGCAGGTGCCGGGGGCCGGAGCGGGGCGGAGCGGGGCGGCCCCGGGGCGGAGCGGGGCTGGCGGCGGGCGGCAGCGGGGCGGCCCCGGGTGCTGAGCGCTGCTGCCGCCCGGGCGCATCCCGCTGCCGGTAAGTGCCGCGTACGTGGGGGGGGGGGACGGGGACGGGGGGACGGGACCAACCGAACCGGGACTCGAGAGGGTCAGAGTGAACCGGGCAGGATGGGGCTGGACCGGGGAGGACGGGACCCGAGAGGGTCAGAGCGAACCGGGTAGGAACGGACCCGAGAGAGTCAGAGTGAACCGGGAAGGATGGGGCTGGACTGGGAAGAATGGGACCCAACAGGATCACACCGAACCGGGCAGGATGGGACCTGAATGGGTCATACCAAACCGGGCAGGAGCAGACCCAAAAGCGTCAGACCGGACTGGGGAGGATGGGGCCAGACCGGGCAGGATCGGGCCCGAGCTTGTCAGGAAAACTAATTCAGGATGAGACCCGAGGGTCAGACGGAACCGGGTAGGATGGGACCCATCAGGCTCAGATCAAACCGAACAGGATGGGACCCGAGCGGGTCATTCAGAACCGGGCAGGATCAGACTTGAGAGGGTAAGACCAAACTGGGCAGGATGGGACCCGACAGTGTCAGACCAAACTGGGCAGGATGGGCCCCAAGTGGGTCAGATCAAATGGTGCAGAATCAGAGCTGAGCCGGTCAGACCGTACTGGGCAGGATGGAGCCAGACTGGGCAGGATCGGACCCGAGAGGGCAGAGGGAATCAGGCAGGATGGTGTTGGACCGGGCAGGATGGGACCCAGCAGAGCCAGACCGAAGCGGGCAGGATGGGACCTGAGTGGATCAAACCAAACACGGCAGGATCAGATCCAAAAGGTTCAGACCGAGCAGGATCGGGCTCCAACACGTCAGACAAAACCAATTCAGGATGACACCCGAGGGTCAGACCAAACTGGGAAAGATGGGGACGGACGGGACGGGATCAGACCCAGGCGTGTGAGACTGATCCAGGCAGGATTGGACCCAACCTGGGTCCGACCAAACTGGGCAGGATGAGGAAGAACTGGAGAGGATGGGGTCAGATCCAGAGAGCATTAAGTCAGATGGAGATATTATCTATATGTATATGTACATACATACGTACAGAAGTATAAATCTATTTGTATATATGAGCATGTGTGTGTAGACGTGTATAAATATATTCGTATATATATGGATAGAGCTATGTATATACATGTGTGTGAGTCCATGAGCTCAGAGACATATATTTGTGTATATAGGTGTAGAAGTTTGTATATGTGTGTGTGTGGAGACATATATATTTCTATGTATATGCATAGAGAAATGTATGTATGGTATACATGTGTGTATACATGTGTGTATAGAGCCATATATGTTTGTATATATATGTATAGAGGTATATTTGTGCATAGAGGTATAGATACAAAGAGAGGTATATATGCATAAAGGTATATTTATGTATAGAGGGGGTATGTTTATGTATAGACACATGCTCTGGGCAATCCTGCTTCAGCAGGGGAGTTGGACTAGATGATCTTTATGATCCCTTCCAACTCTAAAAATTCAGTGAAATTCAGAGGTATATTTCTATGGAAAGGTTTATATGCTCGTATATATACGTTTATGCATATGTGTGTACATATGGGTGAACATGTGGCTGTATATGTGCCTATATGTCTGTGTGTATATATGAACGGGTTTACACAAGCCCAGCCGGAGCCTTGTTACTGCCAGCTGAGACCAGGGAAACTCATTGCACTCCCCTGTCCCCAGCATCTCCCATTTCCAGCAGGAAAATGCTGCTCGGGTCGCTCAGAGCATCCCCGAGATGTCGATTTATTTTAGAGATGGGGCACCAAAGCATGGGGAGGTGAAGGGAATCACCCAAGGACAGAGTATATTGGTGGCAGAGCCACCAGGCATCGACAGAGTGACAGTCCCTGCACCCTGTCTCCACAGGTCCATGTTAAGCACCCAAAAATGCCACTCGGGCCCGATTTGGCCACAGCATTACACCTTCAGACTTCAATAAGTGGAGATTTCCCTTAAAACACCCAAGCCTTGGTCCCCAACCACCCTGGGGCAGGTGGGGCACGTCCACGAGCACCTGAAGATGTTTTTGAGACCAGCCAGGAGGCGTTTGGGGACAGGGATGTTGTGGCTTCAGCCAAGCGACACGCAGGACGGTAGCATCCTTCCTTCATCCCCTTTGAAATCTGCTGAGCTGGAGCTTTCGCTTCCGTCTCCACCATCCCAGCCCTGCCATCAAGCCACCAAGATGTCCCCACCACGGTCTCCTCCCAGGGCAGGACAAACCAAGGAGGAAGGTTTCCAAGGGAGGGAACCTTTTCCCTTATATCCTATTCGAGGGTATCAGCAGCCAAAATATTTTCCCGCTGGAGCGAACTTGCAGACACCCTCTTCACATTAATGCCGGGGTATTAATTGAAGCTAATTTCGTCGGAGAAGGGCTTGCACGAGACGGTTTGAAAGCAAAGGGGTTGGAGGAGGGCAAAGCTGCACCAGCACATGCTGGAGGAAGCTTGTGGTCACTGGTGAGCAGAGCCAGTGATTATTTTTAATCTTTTCCCCGTCCGGCCGCAGAGCAGTCCCACTTCTCTTTCTTAACCCAGTTCCTCCTTCTCGGGCACCTTAAACCCACGGGATAAGGGTGACCCCATCCTACAGAGCACCCCCAAAAACACGGGCACCCCTTCCCCCCCCCCCCCTCCGCCCCTTGCAAGTCGCGTTCCGCCTGCTGCCCGTCACCGCGGCGTCAGGGCAACCCCTTTTCCCCCCTGCAAGTCTCGTTTCGCAATGGATTTCTCCCTGTGCCCATCACCCGGGTGTCAGGGCACACGGACCTGGTCTCCGTAATCCCATGGATGGCTGCTTTTTGGGGAGGCTAAGCACGGAGGGTGCCCACCCCATGACCTCTAGGACTGGCGGGGATTCCTCTGATGGTTTTTTGGGGCGAAAAAGGGGAATTTGGGAATAATCCGCCAGGCCAGATCATGACCCGGGCACAGCAGCAGGATGAGGCTGAGTGTCTTGATGTGGTTTCGTTAATTGGAAACAGTGGTGATTTATGGGCGCTGGCAGGCTGCGATTACAGGGTTACGGGTGGCTGCAGGCAGTGGGTAGAGTGGGGTGGGGATTCTCCGGTGTCTAATAGAAAGGTTGTGCTCGGTGCAGGGGTTTTTCCTGGGATTGGGAGGGATTTTTCCTCCTTTCCTCCAACTTTCCTCTCCCTCCCAGCCTGACAGCACTGGGGTTCAGTGCCCCATTTCCCTCTTACAAAGAGGATTTTTGCTCATTTACCACTTTTTTGGGAGGAGGAGACCCTTGATTTTCAGCTGCTCATTGTATCTTTGGCTCAGTTCTGGCTGTGACTGCCCTCTGCCACCGATAGCTTGTGTAGCCTTGGGCATGTCCCTTAGCACTCCCTCCAAACACCCGCTTCAGGGGTGTTTTGGTGAGAAAACCTGTTAAAATGAAGCGTGAACCACAATGGTTTCCTTCAAACCCCACTGATCGTGCCTCAGTTTCCTTTGTGTGGCTGTGGCGAGAGAGGACGAGGCAACAAGAGCATCTTCCTTCTCTTGGTGCCACCATCTCAGGAGCCCTCCCTATCCCTGTCCCAAGCATGTGTCCCAGATGGCCACACTTGGAAGGAGTCAAAAATGGAGGGAAAGACCCCGAAATGGGGGAAATGACCCAAAAATTCATGAGCCTGCTGACAGATCTGGTGGCCTCAGCCGATTGCATA
This sequence comes from Numenius arquata, assembly GCF_964106895.1. Taxonomy (NCBI): domain Eukaryota; kingdom Metazoa; phylum Chordata; class Aves; order Charadriiformes; family Scolopacidae; genus Numenius; species Numenius arquata. The sequence continues at coordinate 139,713,369 of NC_133576.1, forward strand.
CAGGCATCCCCGAGCTGGGTCCAGGGCACATCCCCAGCCCTGGTGGCATTTGCCAGATCTGGATGTCCCTTGGTGTCAAGGTATGGCTCTTTAGGGGGCGCAGTGTGGGTGCCTGGGGGGTGCGTGTCTGTGCACACATGTAGGACGCGTACATAGGAGTGTGCACACATATGTCTGTGTGCGCATAGAGGATCTGCATATGTGTGTATAGGGGCCCATGTACGTGTGTAGGGGATGGGGATGTATGTACGAGGTGTGGAGCCGTGATGGAGGTGCTGGCGTGGGCTGTGCCCTGCCATGTCACATCAGTGCGGCCACGCAGTGCCACGCAGCGCAGTGTCCACCCTGCCATGCAGTGCCATGCGGTGCTCACGGTGCCGTGCCAAGCAGTACCATGCCATGCAGTACATAGAACCACGGAATGGTTTGGGTTGGAAGGGATCCATAAAGCTCATCTAGTCCAACCTCCCCGGCCCTGGGCAGGGACACCTCCCACCAGACCAGGTTGCTCCAAGCCCCATCCAACCTGGCCTTGAACCCCTCCGGGGATGGGGCAGCCACAGCTTCTCTGGGCAACCTGGGCCAGGCTCTCACCACCCTCACAGCAAAGAATTTCTTTCTGGTATCTAATCTAAATCTCCTCTCTTTCATTTTAAAACCCTTCCCCCTCGTCCTATGGCTCCCCTCCCTCATCAAGAGTCCCTCCCCAGCTTTTCTGGAGCCCCTTGAGGGTCTAGAAGGGGCTCAGAGGTCTCCCCGGAGCCTTCTCTTCTCCAGGCTGAACCCCCCCAACTCTCTCAGCCTGTCCTCACAGCAGAGGGGCTCCAGCCCTCCCAGCATCTCCGTGCCCTCCTCTGGCCCCGCTCCAACAGGTCCATGTCTCTCCTGTGCTGAGGCCCCAGAGCTGGAGGCAGCACTTGGGGGGGTCTCCCCAGAGCGGAGCAGAGGGGCAGAATCCCCCCCCTCGCCCTGCTGGCCACGCTGCTGGGGATGCAGCCCAGGATGGGGTTGGCTTTCTGGGCTGCCAGCGCACGTTGCCGGCTCATGTTGAGCTTCTCATCCACAAACACCCCCACGTCCTTCTCCTCAGGGCTGCTCTCCATCCGTTCTCCACCTAGCCTGGATTTGTGCCTGGGATTGCCGTGTCCCAGTGCCATGCCACGCAGCACTGTGCCCACTCTGTCACCCAGGTTTCTCTTCCCCATCGCCCCAGGCTGCTGCTGTTGGGTGGAAAAGGGAAGCGTTGCTCAATGGGGCGAGCGCAGGACCCCACGGCTGCACTGGGAAGAGCAGCGGTTCCCACCACCCTGTGGCACTCTGTGCCACCCCCTGCCACCCTCTGCCACCCCAGGAGGTAAGACGCGCTCCCAGGTCACCCACATCTTTGGCCAACGTGTCCCCGGTGTCACAGTGGTGTTCCCGTGAGCACCCGTGGGATGACAGAGGCTCCTGTGGGTGCCCAGTGTGGGGGCTGGGATGGGTGCTGCCCTGACTTGGGGTCCCAGAACAGGTTTGGGGGGTCCCAGGGGATAGGGGAGGTCACAGACATGGGGCGCTTATTGGCTTGGAGGTGGTGGAGGTGGGTTCTGGGACTGCCTGGAGCTGGGTTGACAGTGGGAGCAAGGGGGCACAGTGGGGTGCTAGGGGTGTTCAGTGGGGTGCCATTGGGGCTCAGTAGGGTGCAGGGGGTTCAGTGGGGTGCCAGAGGGGCTCAGTGAGGCGTCAGAGGGCCTCAGCAGGGTGCTGGGGGGGGGGGGTCAGTAGGGTGCTAGAGGGACTCAGTGGGGTGGCAGGGGGCTCAGTGGGGTGCAGGGGGCTCAGTGGGGTGTCAGGGGGGTAGAAGGGTTATGCAGCATCAGAGAGGGTTGGGGGGGGAACTGATCTGCACCCCACCAACTGATCTGCACCCCGCCAACTGGTTTCCCCCCGCAAGGCTCTCCCAAGCCTGACCCCACGGCTGGGCTGGGCTGGGTTCTGGGGCTGGTAAATCCCCAAAGACCCAAAATGGGGTCACCAGGGTGGTACGAGCTAACTTGATGGCCCCTGGACTCATGTGTCCCCCTCTGGTCCCCTCTGCCCCATAGACCTGACTGGAGCTGGGCCACTCCCCCTCCCTGCCTCAGTTTCCCTTCCCAGCCTGTGTGGGGACACCGGCCACCCCATTTCCAGGCAAGCTCGTCCCCATCAGGTGCCGGGACATGTAAGAGGAAGCCAGTGCTACCCCCATGCCACCAACTGGGACGGCAGACGAGTCTGTAGGAGATGGAGGAAGCGAGAGGAGGAAGGAGGAGCAGCTTTGCCCACGCCTGTGTAACACCCATGGGTGGCATGGCCAAGGATCTGGCCAAGTGATGTGGCTGGGGTCAGGGGTCTCTCTTCATGCTGTGGGACCGTGTCCTTCACACCAGTCTCAGCCTCTGAGAAAGACAGGTGACCGCTTCTCCAGCTCAGAGCAGCCCAGAGGCCACGTGGATGGGCTCTCTTAGCCCACAAGACCGAAAAACTCTGGGGTCAGAGTGTCACCGGTCCCAATTCCTGGATGAAAGTAACCACAAAACATCTGTGGGTTATGCTGGCCTCGGTGCAGGTGGCATCTCCTGAAACTCAGGGGACGCAGCCGGCTCGGGTGACTGGCCGAAGGGTTTTGGCACCCCCTGCAGAGGAGCAGGAAGCCGTGACGGCAGCTAACGGCACACCATGCCGCAATTTCCTCTCTGGCACCGGGATGAGGGTGATTTGGCCTTGTGCTAACCTTTCTGTGGGGTGCGAGCACCAGGGAAAGTGGAGCTGAGATGGTGGTGATCATGGCCACCACACTGTCCCGTGTGCCACCATCCCACACAGTCCCACTCTCTCCACCTTCACCTTCCTGATGGACCCTTAAATCCATCATCGTGGTTTAGAATCATAGAATCACAGAATGGTTTGGGTTGGAAGGGACATTTAAAGGCCATCTAGTCCAACCCCCTTGCTATGAACAGGGACATCTTCAACTAGAACAAGTTGCTCAAAGCCCCATCCAACCTGGCCTTGAATGTTTCCAGGGATGGGGCATCCCCCACCTCTTTGGGCAACCTGGGCCACGGTCTCACCACCCTCAGTGCAAAACATTTCTTCCTTAGATATAGTCTGAATGTTCCCTCTTTTCGTTTAAAGCCATTACCCCTCATCCAATCGTTACAGACCCTGCTAAAAAGTCTGTCTCCATCTTTCCTGGAGCCCCTTGAGGGACTGGAAGAGGCTCGAAGGTCTCCCCGGAGCCTTCTCTTCTCCAGGCTGAACCCCCCCAACTCTCTCAGCCTGTCCTCACAGCAGAGGGGCTCCAGCCCTCCCAGCATCTCCGTGGCCTCCTCTGGCCCCGCTCCAACAGGTCCATGTCTCTCTTGTGCTGAGGCCCCAGAGCTGGAGGCAGCACTGGGGTGGGGGTGTCTCCCCAGAGCGGAGCAGAGGGGCAGAATCCCCCCCCTCGCCCTGCTGGCCACTCTGCTGGGGATGCAGCCCAGGATGTGGGGGGCTTTTTGGGCTGCCAGGGCATGTTGCCGGCTTATGTTGATCTTCTCATCCACCAATGTCCCCACGTCCTTCTCTTCAGGGCTGCTCTCCATCTTTTCATCACCCAGCCTGTATGGATACCAGGGGTTGCCCCAACACAGAAGGATGGGGCTATGGGGTCGCACACACTGGTCCAGGTTCATCATGTTAGGGTGGGTGTGACACCATGTGGCCAAGTCACCAACCATCCCCTTTGTCATTGACAGGCACTGCTGAGAGACCACACCAGCAGAGAGGACATTGACGGTGGTGGACCACCACCATGGCCAACTTGACAGCCCTCATAGGGGCTGGGAGAAACTCATGCACCTTCCACGAGGAGTTCAAGCAGGTCCTGCTGCCCCTAGTCTACTCCGTGGTGTTCATGGTGGGGTTGCCCTTGAACGCTGTGGTCATCGGGCAGATTTGGGTGGCCCGTAAGGCGCTCAGCCGCACCATGATCTACATGCTGAACCTGGCCATGGCCGACCTGCTGTATGTCTGCTCCCTCCCGCTTCTCATCTACAACTACACCCAGAAGGATTACTGGCCTTTTGGGGACTTCACCTGCAAATTTGTCCGCTTCCAGTTCTACACCAACCTACACGGCAGCATCCTCTTCCTCACCTGCATCAGTGTCCAACGGTACCTGGGCATCTGCCACCCCTTGGCCTCGTGGCACAAGAAGAAGGGGAAGAAGCTGACGTGGCTGGTGTGTGCTGCTGTGTGGTTCATCGTCATCGCCCAGTGCCTGCCCACCTTCGTCTTCGCTTCCACCGGCACCCAAAGGAACCGCACTGTCTGCTACGACCTGAGCCCACCCGATCGCTCTGCTGCCTACTTCCCCTATGGCATCACCCTCACCGTCACCGGCTTCCTGCTGCCCTTCGTGGCCATCCTCGCCTGCTACTGCAGCATGGCCCGGATCCTGTGCCAGAAGGATGAGCTGATCGGCTTGGCGGTGCACAAGAGGAAGGACAAAGCTGTACGTATGATCATCATCGTGGTCATCGTCTTCTCCATCAGCTTCTTTCCCTTCCACCTCACCAAGACCATCTACCTGATCGTCCGTTCCTCACCCAGCCTGCCCTGCCCGGCTCTACAGGCGTTTGCCATCGCCTACAAGTGCACGCGTCCCTTCGCCAGCATGAACAGTGTCCTTGACCCCATCCTCTTCTACTTCACCAAACGCAAGTTTCGTGAGAGCACCCGGTACCTCCTTGACAAGATGAGCTCCAAGTGGCGACATGACAATTGCGTTACCTATGGCTCCTAGGCGAAGATGAGGGTCACCTCACTGACACCAGGACACACCAATTGCATGGAGCAATTTTGACTTTAAGCTCCACAGAGCAGAGATGGCTTCAGCTGGGGACATGCTGGAGGACAGAAGGATGGCATCTCCCAAGCTTTCAGCACTTTCATCCCATCTCCAGCCTGCAGCAGCACAGTATTAACCCCATCATGGCACAGATCGTGTCCTGTCTCTAGCTCTGTTGCTTGATTTGAGCAGCTTAGCACCATGTTTCCTTGGTGTCCAAGCCACCAATGCAATAAAAACCACTGGTGGGACCATGGAGAACACAGTGGGACTGTGGAGGACACGGTCCCTGGCTCAGGGAGAGCTGCTGGGGGACAATTTCTCCCCCTTCTTGTTTAAAGCTTCCCTCATGGGGCCATGTGAAGGCTGGGGAGGGTTTGGCTCAGTTCGTACCCATCCGGCGAATATGGGCCTGTGAGTTTCTCCAGCTCAAGATCAGTGTCACAGACATTTTTGGGGGTAATACTGGAACATCCATATCCTCCAATCCCTGGAATGGGGACAGGCCAGTAAGGGACTTGGGCCCACCGGTGACACTGGTGCTGCAAAAAGGTGGGAGAGCATCCCTGGCCAGACTGGGAGCCGGGAAGGGGGATATAAGGACTGGATTTCTAAGTGATGACCACAGGCTGGGTTAGACACAAGCCAGCAGTGTGTCACCTGCTTGGGGACCCTCAGCATCACCCAGGTCCAGCTCCCTGCTTAGTCCAGCACCCCAAATCTGGCCCATCTTGGCATCCTCGACGTCCTGCTGTTACCTCCTGACTAGGATCCACCAAAATCAGAGCTGGCACACCCGGACACAATGCCAAGAGTCAGGAAACTCCATGCCACTGAGCTACTCAGTGTCCTCGGCCATGTCACCACGTGTTCCACCGTTGGCTTGGCCTCGCCACCAACCCCACACTGGGTTGGGGCTTGAGCTTTGCTCCCTGCAGCCTCCAGCAGGACGTTGTTTCCTCCCGGCAAGGAGGGATTTGCTTCCACGGCGTGGGGTGGATGTACCACTAATCGCTCTGCGAGTCTTCTTTAACATATAGGATGTATAGAATAAATGTGTGTGTGTCCCCCTTTTTCAGATGGATATGTACACATATATATACCCACTATATATACGTGCATATAATACATCCAAGAAGGGGAAGGTTTGTAGCCCAGAGGAGGCTACATGGTGCGGATATTCTCCACCCTAAATACACTGTATGTATCTATAGTGTATGTATGTACATATAGTTTACATACTTATATATGTATAGGGATGATTGCTTCGCTGCATTTATCGCAGGTTGTCTATGTGGAATAATCACATCTAAGTTGATTTAAGTAATTTGCTTCAAATCTCTGGGGATGAGCATCCCTCCTGCACCCGGCCAAGCGCGTGACTTCATCCCAACTTGCTCCCCGCAAGTGTGTGGCATCTTCCTCGGGTACCTGGCCATCCAAGGACCTCACCAGCACCCAGGGCTGGTGGTCCCAATGTGGCTCCTTTCTGTCGCGAGGATGAGGAGGGTGCCCAGGGTGGTCATCAGCTCTTGGATGATGCTCAAAGATCTCAGCATCTCAGTGGGCTGGAATGGAGAGGGATCCTGTGATGGTGTTAGCTCAAGCCACCTGGTTTTACAGGGGCGGTGGCCGTGTCCTGGTGGGGAGGACCATGCATGGTGCCAACAGCTTTGGGTTGGAGCACAGAAAATGATGGAGGAGGCAGAACCAGCCCTGGAGTTTCCCCTTGGCCAGAGTTCATCTGTGCCCAAATCTCCTCCGATGTATTTTTGGGGTCCCACAATAGAAGGGCAAAATGCTGGGGGCTGAGAGAGTGGTGGCCGGTGGGACAATCCCACCCTAGTGTCCCCAGCTCTTTGCAGACAAAAGGAAGGGTGACAGGGTGGGAGACAGCAGGCCACACCATCTGGACCCAGGAGAGGGCGCAAAATATTCAGATTTGGAGAGATTCAGCTGGGTCTGTGGGTGCCCACCCAGCTCCAGGGAGGCATGGAGAAGCCCTGCTCCGTCATACCACCCCATGCCCGGATCGTATCCATGGGACGAGGTGGCCAGCCAAGATTTAACCACAACACAGCTTTGAAGAGAAAAAAAATAAGTAGGTCCCAAAAAGGCCGGTGGTGGCTGCAGGGACAGTGTGGGCTCAGGCAGTGACATCCAGCAGCCTCAGGACACCCCAATGAGGTTCCTGATGGTGGAATCATTAATTTTGAGTGTTTTTAAGGGTAGGAAGCACATGGAGCTCGCTCATTTTTTCACTTTGGGTCTGATCATGTCCCACCCAGGCTTGGGGTCCTGTCAGCAGTTCCCTTGGTACCACCAGGCCTAAAAACCAGGGCGATGGGCACAACAAGGTGCCTTAGAGATGGGGTGGGTGCTTCAAAACAACTCCTTCACTTGCGAGATGCTCAACACCAACAGCCTGAGGACCAGCTCTTACAGCACCGAGAGGTGACGAAATGTGTAGCTCTTCCCAAAATCCCATCCTGAAGGCCAGGTGACTGTGGGGACACCATGGGGACATCGTCCTTATGGCTGGGAGACACCTAGCCCTGGGGGAACCAGGGGAGGAGGGTGGAGGGAGGGAAGGGAGATATGGAGAAGGAATACCTGCTGGGGCAGTGCATCTCACAGCATCGCCGGAGGCACTTTTTAGGTCCTGAAAAATGCATTTACGGAGGGTGTTGGATTTTTTTTTTAATCACCACCAGGTTTTTTTTGTGCCCTTGGGACAGAGGCAGCAATGTCCTTTACGTGGCCAGGACACCTCTCCAGCCCCATCCGCGCAGCCAAGGCCCCAGCTCAACCCATCAACCACCCTCCAGCCACCTTCATTTTTTCACATCCCCAGCGATAAATCCGTTGTCTTGGGGGAAAGGGGGTTACGAGCTGCAAATAGCAAGCGCTGACAAGCGATGCTGAAAAACCAGGAGAAAGTCTGTTGGCGGGGTGGTGCGTTGCCGGAGCTCTTTGCAAGTTGGGAACAAGGTGTTCTGCCTTCCCCGAGATGACTGGCAAAGCAGGGGCCGGAGAAAGCCACAGGAAAGGGGAAGGATCTGTCGCTGGCACCCAAATTTTTGCTGACTTCTCCTGTTTTCCCCTTAAAAAAAAAAAAAAAAACACCCCAAAAACTAGGAGGAGATGGAGGGAAGAGGATGAAGGATGTGGGGGCGGGGGGGATGAAGGATGAGGGGGAGGGATGAGGATGAAAGATGGGGGGGGGATGAAGGATCTGGGGGAGGGAGGGAGAGGATGGGGAGAGGATGAAGGATGCAGGAGAGATGAAGGATGGGAGGATATAGGGGGAGAAGGATGGGGAGGGGGTGAAGGATGCGAGGTAGGGGGGTAGGGGGAGAAGGATGGGGAGGGGATGAGGGATGCGGGGGGGATGTGGGGTGCTCCTGCTCAGCCTGGGAGCGGGAGGGCAGCTCTGCGGCCACCTTCATCTTTCCCCCAACCCCCCCCCCCCCCCCCAAAAAAAACCTAAAAAACTAAAAAATAAAAATTAAATAAATAAAAAAGGGCAAAACCTCCAACCATCCCCCTCTGCGGGAGGAAACCACGCCTCCGGGGAGGAAAGTTTATTTGAATGCAACAAATAAAAAAGCAGGGGGGTGAGGGAGGAGGAAAAGCCAAAAAAAAAAAAAAGAAAAAGAAAAAAAGGAAAAAAAAAGAAAAAAAAAAAAAAAGAGGGGGAGAGAGAGAGAGAGAGAAAACAAAGCGGGAGGGATGAAGCCCGCTGGCAGCCCGGAGGAGGAGCGGGGCCGGGCGGTGCCTGCGGCGGGGCCGGGGCCGGGGCGCGGCGGCGGCGGGGCCGGGGGGCGGGCGGAGGCGGCGGAGGCGGCGGGGGGGGGCAGACAATGGCGGAGGGGGGCAGCGGTCGGGGGGTAGCGGCGGGTCGGTGGCTCCTGCCCGCCTCCTCCCCGCCTTCCTCCTCCTCCTCCTCCTCCTCCTCCTCCTCCTTCTTCTTCTTCCCGGGTAGGAAAGTTTCAGCGTCGATCGCGGAGCAACAACCGGGCCGGGCTTTTGGCAGCCTGGCCCCTTCGGTACGGCAGCTTTCGCTTCGTTTTACCGAGCCGGAGCCAACGGGCCCGGTTCATGCCGGGGCTCAACCGCCGTCCCCTGCTCCACCGCCGCCACCGCCGCCGTCGTCGTCGCCGCCGGGCCCGGGGTTAAACGCGGAGCCGCCGCGTTGGCCCAGCGTCCCGGCGATGCGGAAACTCTTCGGGGAAAGCTGCCGGCAATCTGCGGGGGGAAGCGGGAATGGGAACGGGAACGGGAGCGGGATGGGGAACGGGAGCGGGGTTGGGAGCGGGAGTGGAACCGGGAGCGGTCGGGGAGCTCCCCCTCCGCCTCCACCCCGCAGCCGCGTCCCGCACCCGGCTCTCCGTTCTCCCCGCGGAGCTCCGCCGGAGCCCGGCCCGCATTCCTGGCATAACTCGACTCGACCGCAACCACCCTCCTCCTCCCCATCACCCCGCTCCAACGGGGAGGATGAAGCAGCGGCATCCCGTTCCCCCCGCGCTTCATCGGGCAGCGAAGGCGAAGGGCAAACCGGTGCCCACCGTCACCGCGCCGCCCGGAAGAAGAAGAAGGAGAGCGGTGGTTGGGAGAGCTCGGCGGATGGCGGCGATGCCGAGGCCGAAGGCTGCGGGAGGGTGGTCCCCCGTCATCCGTTGCCTGTGGTGGCCCGTGTCTCCAAAGTGAACATCCTGCCTTTCGGCAGTCCCGGTGGGTCGCGGAGCAGCAGTCGTTATTCCAGCACAGAGACCCTGAAAGAAGAGGAACAGTTTGGGATTTGTTGGCCCAATCAAGGACGGACTCTCCAGGCGGGTTATGGCATCTATCGATCCCCCAGTTTTGGGACGAGTGATGGCCTGGCGTGGGGACAGCCATCCGTCCGTGTCCGTCCCAAGCTGCCACAGGGCACGGCTAAGGCAAAACCGGACTTTGGGAGTGAGAGCCTGCACCAGCCGGGGTTGGAAGCGGAGCGGGCCAAGCACCGCAAGTCCTTGTCCAACCCCGACATTGCCACCGAGACCCTGACGCTCCTCAGCTTCCTCAAATCAGACCTCTCGGAGCTGAAGGTGAAGAAGAAAGGGGTGAGGATTGGCCTTGACGTGGGCTCCGATGGCTGCTCCGGCATCACCAACTCCTCCCCGGGCAGCCGTGGCGCCGCTCAGCCCCCCAACCGCTGGGCGCCGGGCGAGCGGCCAACGCTCAAGGACCTGACGGCCACTTTGCGTCGAGCCAAGTCCTTCACCTGCTCTGAAAAATCGGGGGCGCGGAGGCTTTTCCTACAGAGCACCATGAAGCAGAGCTCCTCCGAGCTCCTCCTGGCCACCGCCGACAGCCAGGACCAGGTGGCTTTGGATGGGGGACCACGAGGGGATGAGGATGCTCTCCCCATGGTCATCCAGGACCAGTACATCCAGGAGGCGAGGCAGGTCTTTGAGAAGATCAGCAGGATGGGTTCCCAGCAGGACTACGGCTTCACGATTGAGCAGAAGGACAGTGGAGGTGTGGAGGGCGCCGAGGTGGTTGCACCGACAGGAACGACAGATGTGACCCTTCAGGGACGGGCGGAGAGCACGCGGTGTTTGAAGGAAGTGGAGTTGGAGGAGAACCTCGCTCGCAGGAAATCTGTGGAGGAGTTGTCGGGTCACGAGTCGAGCGTGACGGACGAGGGCATCGTCACAGAGCCAGAGCCTGTGGGGATGCCCTTCCAAGACTTGCATGAATCCGTGGACGCCTGGACGCTGCCCAATGCTGGGCCGGCAGCCGGTGACACCGAAATGCCACTGCCCGTTCACCCGACAGCGGTGGTTGAAGACCTTCCAGCTGGCAAATCTGAGACACCGAGCACCCCTGGCAGCTTGCGGCGCCGACGTAAGTTCCCCTCGGCGGGTGCCAATGGGATGGAGGGAGGCAGCGAGGGTGGCACCGAACCCTACCGCTCCCTGAGCGACCCCATGCCCCACCGGAGGTGCTCGGTGGCAGAGGAAGCGAAGAATTTCTCCGTTGACAGCAACCTCCTGGGCTCGCTGAGCACCAAGGCGGGCATCCCCCAACCCGCCGCCATCGCCGGCAGCGCAGGCAGCGCGGGCAGCGACCTGTCACTTGGCAGCGATGGGCCACGGGACTACAGCAGCCTCATCCAAACCATCGTCAGCCAGCCCGGCGCCATGGCTAAGCTCATCGATGAGAAGGGCAACGGCAAGACCATCAAGAAGAAGTCGTTGAGCGACCCCAGCCGCCGCGGTGAGCTGCCGGCCGGTGCCTTTGAGGGTCCCGGTGAGGCCATCAGCGAGCTGGAGCCCAGCATCCCACCGTCCAGCAGCGAGCCCATCCTCTCAGCACAACCAGCAGCGCCGGGCACCGGCCGCGGTTATGGCTTTGACCCCAAGTTGGCTGATGTGTTGTCCCCTCGCATCGCCCGGCGCAGCTCCAAGAAGCGCTCCAACCGCGCGGCTCACCAGGAAAACCAACCACCACCAACGCCTGCCGTCCTCACCAAGAGCCGCCCGGCCACCAAGCACGTCCGTCACACCAGCGAGCCTGCCACCTTTGTCCCCATCACCGTCCCCGAGCCGCTTATCCCCTCCGGCCACCACAGCCACCTCCCTGCACCTGCTGCTGGCCGCTCACCCGGCAAATCCTTCCCAACCCTCCAACCTCCTTCGCTGGAGGATGTCACCAAGCGGTACATGCTGGCCCTCAACTCAGGTGACGCGTCCCCCGGTCCTGGGGATGGACCCCGCTCTCCACCCGCTGCCCCGCCACCCCGGCTGCCCCGGTGCCCACGACCACCCGACGAACACAGCCCCAGGACCAAGCCCCAGGTGGTGAGTGCCCATCCATCCTAAAAACCTTCGTTTCACAGGGTACATGACCCTTCCAGAGCATTGGTGGCTTTGGGTGTCCCTTGCATGTCCCTTGTTGGGGACAAGTTCCCATCTGCGGATGTGCTGCCGGATGGCCAAGAGCCTTCCCAGCCCTTTCCGGCTGTCCCAGGGGGATGAACTCTTGTTTGTAGGAGTGACCTCCCCAGTAAAAAGGCGACTTTTGGGTGGGAAGAAGCAGTTTTCAGGTTCAATAGCACCAAACTTTGCTGGAAGGTGGTTTTACAGACATATATTATACGCTATATTTATATATAGCCTCTCCCAGCAATGCTATGTAAGGTCCCAGTAAATGGGTGTGCTCTTGGCCGGCCCCAAGATGCTGAACCAAAAATTGCCTTTTTCTTGGCGGGGAGGGCTTAAATGGTCCTTTTGCTTGGGATTCCCCATGTCACACCCCTTATTGAACAAATCAGCATTTCCCCCCCCCCCCCAAAAAAAAATCGCCATCCCTCTGCCTGGGACCATTTACTTTGTCGTGCTGGCAGCGTGGGAAAAAGGGGAAGAAATATTCCTGTGCACGCACTAACTATTTTATCAACGGGTAAAGTTTTGTCCTGTCTGCGGAAGAATTAATGCTGCTTGGGGGATGTAAAGGGGGTTTGTCCACCCCGAAGCGCGGCCGTTGGCTTTGGGGTCTTTCCTGGGGGTGGGTTTCCGGCATTGCCGACCGCTCGGCTGTTGTTTGAAGCTGGACTTGGGTTCCCATCGCTCCGGGTGTTTGTGCCGGGAAGCACTTGGAAGCGCCACCTCCTCCTGCGGCACAGCAGCGCCGGCACCCACGGGGCTTTTAATAGCTCCAGGCGAAGCCCAGAAATACCCGTTCCCGCGGGGGATGAGCCGAGAGCTCACGGGAATGGGGCTGGCAGGGCTCTCTCTTGCCCTGCTTCGATGCCGATTTAAGAGGACGGGCTGGACCGTTCCCTTCCAACAGCCGCTGGCAGCCAAGCGTGAAGTCCCCAGGGCTGAGCCCGGCGGTGTAACCCTTGCTGGCCGGGGCAGAGCCACATGGAGCAGGGTTGTTTTTCTTTGCACCCTCACGAAATCCAGATCCCTGTGTCATCATTCCCCCAAGACATCCTCTTGGGGTCAGGCATCCCTGAAGGATCTTTCCCCAAGATATTCTCTTGGGGTCCAGCATCCCTGTAGCATCATTGCTCCAAGATATTCTCTTGGGGTCAGGCATCCCTACAGCATCTTCCCCCAAGATATTCTCATGGGATCCAGCATCCCTGTAGCATCATTCCCCCAGGATATTCTCCTGGGGTCTGCCATCCCTGCAGCATCATCCCCCAAGATGTTCTCTTGGGGTCCAGCATCCCTGCAGCATCGTTCCCACAGGATATTCTCTTGGGGTCAGGCATCCCTGCATCTTCCCCCCAAGATATTCTCCTGGGATCCAGCATCCCCACAGAGTTATTCCCTGAAGATATTATCTTGGGGTCCAGCAGCCCCACAGCATCATTACTCCAAGATATTCTCCTGGGGTCCAGCATTCCTGCAACATCATCCCCCCAAGATATTCTCATGGGATCCAGCATCCTTGCAGCATCATTCCCCCAGGATATTCTCCTCAGGGGGGCTCTGTGCCCCATCCAGCTCCTTCTCCGACTGTTGTCCCCATTGCCGGACAACAGCCGTTGGTGGTGGAGAATGGGGAGCTCTCGGCTCTTGCGAAAACCATCCTTGGAAATAATTCGGGGTGAATTTTGCAAGATTTTATCCCAATGTACCAGTTTAGAGCAAAGCACTTGTCTTCTCTGATCCTGGGCTGAAAAGTGCTAATGAAGCATCGAGCATTATAATTTCGTGGGGTAACGAGGAACCTCCCGGGACTGCAGCTGGTGGCACCTTGGGGACATCAGCAAGTCCCCAAGGTGAAGCAGTGTACCCAGCGGCATTTCTTTAGAAATATCTCTTACTAAATTATTAATATGTTAAGTTTATATAATATGTGGTTTATATTAATAATTTATAATGAGATTATTTCTTATTCAGGCAGCTCCCTGTGGTACCCCAGGGATGGTGCCCACCCCATGATGGCCCCAGTGTCAGGGATGCTCTGCTGACCCTGCACCCCGATACACCCCCCAACCCTGGTCACTTTGGGATCATTTCGGCTGGATTTTTACCGACTCCTGCAGTGGGTTCTGGCAACTGGGACCCCAGTTTGGCCGAGCATCACCTTGGGGACATAAGCCACCCCACGGGGCTGGACCCCAGGGATGCTGCTCCTCACCTTGCTTGAACCCGCCAGCTTCAGCAAGGAGGGTGCGAATTTTCCCTTTTAAGGGCAACGCCGCAGCTGTATCTTCAAATCTCTCTCCTGCCTTTGAATTTCTTTGTGCTGCAGCCATAACATAACTGGAACCAGGATTTTTATTTCTCTTTTTGATTTATTATATAGTGGAGCTGGGATGTTTTATTTCAGATGGCACCAGCCTTGGCTGGGGGGGCGGAGGGGGACCGAGCCCTGCAAGGGAGTTGCTTTAATTATAGGCAAGAGCATCGAGGACCGGATATAACTTGGCACCGGGACGGCTGGCTGGGAGTGGAGATTTACGTGCTCCCTGACCGACGGCGAAGAAATAAGCTTTATTTTTTAATTTATTTTTTTTTTCCCCTCCTTAACTCAATGGAGAGGGCTGGCCTCACGAGGTTGGCCGTCTGCTTGGGGAAGCGATCATCGCTGCTTGGGGATTTTGGGGGTGTTGGAGCATCTGTCCCATGTCACGGTGATGGTCTGTCCTTCCTGGTGTCCATCTCCAGCAGATGATGCTGGGAAGGGATTAATAATGGGGTCCAGCAACGCTGAAGCATCATCCCCCCCAAGATATTCTCCTGGGAACCAGCATCCCTGCAGCATCATTCCCCCAAGATATTCCCCTGGGAACCAGGGTCCCTGCAGTATCATTCCCTCAAGATGTTCTCTTGGGGTCCAGCATCCCCACAGCATCATTCCCCCAAAATATTCCCCTGGGGACCAGGGTCTCTGCAGCATCCTTCCCCCAAGATGTTCTTCTGGGGACCAGCATCCCTGCAGCATCATTCCCCCAAGATATTCCCTTGGGAACCAGGGTCCCTGCAGGATCCTTCCCCCAAGATATTCTCCTGGGGTCCAGCATCCCTGTAGCATCATTCCCCCAGAATATTCTCCTGGGGTTCCAGCATCCCCACAGCATCGTTCTCCCAAGAAATTCCCCTGGGGACCAGGGTCCCTGCAGTATCATTCCCCCAAGATGTTTTCTTGGGGTCCAGCATCCCTGCAGCATCATTCCCCCAAGACATTTTCCCAGTCCCCATGGTTTAGGGGTGGCTTTGGCGAAGGTGAGCACTGCCATGCCAGCTGTATGCTGGGTTCCGCCGCCCGGCATGTCCCGACCGGGAGAGGTAACGTGCTGTTCTCCCTCTGCAGCAGGACTGTTTGTCCTGGGCGCTTTCCAGCAATCCTCCGTGGGGCTGGAGCCGGCCAAGCCATCCTGGGTGCAGAAGAGCTCCTTCACCCTGTGTCTGATGCGGGGCACGAGTTTTTTAATTCCCCAGGAGCCGTTAGCAGCACGTCTCGCTCTGGCGCACGGCGCGGGGGCCGCGGGAAGAAAGGATGCTTTCAAGAAAAACAAGAAAAAAACTCAAAAAAAAAGCTCAAGACACAGAAGTTTTGCTGCCTCCAGCATCCCATGAGCTGCTGGGATGGGCAAACAGACGCATGCGCACCCATGCACACTGCGTGCAGCAGCCCGTCACCAAGCAAGGATGCATTTGGGTTGGATTTGGGGTCCATTTGCTGCTAAGGAAAGTTATGAGAGGGATGCCAGGCTGGCAACCCCTTGCATCTTTCTTTTCCCTGTGGCCGAATCCAGCACGAGATGGAAAATTAGGTATGCTCACTGCCATGCTCTGTTTGTTGACTTAGCAGCAGTCGGATTAAACAGGAAAATATTGATTTAAATATAGCACCTCGCGGGAGCGGAGGAGTCGTGGGAACGTGGCCCCCGGCGCCCCGGCCGCTGCCTTCCCCACCTGCTGCTCCCGGAGTGGGGTGGCCGCACCTCGAAAAAGTCATTGGGGATGGAGGGGGATTCCTCCTCGGAGGGAAACATCGGGGTCACGTTCCCAGGGACACTTGCGTGAAACGCCCATGTCCCTCCCGAGCATCCTCTCTCCAAGCTTGCCCCAACATGGCTCATCTTCCAGAAGCTCATCCTCACTTTGGGGACAGCTCGAGTGCCAGATCCATGCATGGGGCAACTATTCCTTGGCCAAAGTTTGGCATCTTTGGACCTATTTATCCCTTCATTCCCTTTCTGTAAAGCTCCATAGAAACCAGGTTTTGGGCCACGGCTGGGAGTTTTCTCACTTTTCAGCGTTACTGGAAATCTATAATTAAAGCCGTTGCAGGGGGAGGATGGGGATGGGTAAATCTTGGCTTTCCTCTCCCAGTGCCTGCGCCGATGGTGTGCCCATTTTTTGTGCGCCTGGCTCCGCCGTGCTCAGCGAAACACTGGGGTGGGGGGAAACTGAGGCACACAGGGAGCCCCTGCTTCCCTTTGGAGGGAGGTTGGAGGTGGGATGGAGCCAGGAGAAGTTGCCCAGCACTGGGGGGACCCACAGGTGATGCTACCTATCAGTGGCATGGACTGATGCTGGGACCATTGGCACGGGACCAAGCAACACCCAAGCATCAACAGAGCCCCCATTTTTGTCCCTTTTCTTGCCCTGTGCCAAAATCCCCTTAACTCTGCCCATTTTTGTGTCTCTCCTCCTTTGGTTCCAAAGTCCCCTTAACTCCGTCCAATTTGGCCCCTTCCCTTCCCTGCTGCCAAAATTCCCTTTAACTCTACCCATTTTTGCCCCTCTCCCTCTGCCAGGGTTTTGAACACCCTTGGGTGACACAGAGGACGTGTCTTGGTGTCACCCAGAGCCACATCCCTTGCTCCTTGTCCCTTGTTCCTGGTGCCTGCCCCTACTTTAAGTTAAAGCCTCTAATTAATTAAGCAGCCAACTCCAACAGAGGATCCATCAGTGCGGATACACATCCTTTGAGACCAAGCACCCCAGGGGAGCACCCCATGAGTGCGGGGTGCCCCTGTGATGGTGGCTGTGGGGCAGGATCCGGCCCCGGGGGTGAGAGGGTTAGCGCTGGGCTGAGCTCGGTGCCGGAGGCTGGCCTTGGCCCGTGGCCACCTGGCCCAAAGGTCAGGCTCTTGGCTGGATGCCGGGGCTGCAGAGAGGATGGGGAGCTGGGATGAGCTCGGTGTGAGCTCCACATCCAGCCCATGGAGGGACCCATGGCCTTGTGCAGGTGCTGGGATGCGCGTGCAGGAGTGTATGGAGAGGTCCCCTGGTGTAGGGGTGCACATGCAGGAGGTCCCTAGTGGCAGAGGTGCACATGCAGGGGTGCACGAGGAGGTCCCTGGTGCTGGGGTGCCCATACAGGGATGCCCCAGGAGGACACTGATGCAGGGATGGACATGAAGGGGTGAATGGGGAGATCCCTGCTGCTGGGCTGTCCATGCAGGGATGCACGGGGAGATCCGTGGTGCTGCTGTCCATGTGCATCCCTGTACAGGGAAATCCCTGATACTGGTGTGCACGTGCACCCCTGCACTGGGATGTCCCTGATGCAGGGATGCGCATCCAGGGGTGCACAGGGAGATCCGTGGCACAGGGATGGACGTGCAAGGGTGCACAGAGGTGTCTTTGGTTGCAGGGGTGTCTGGGCAGGGGTGCACAGGGAGAACCCTGATGCAGGGGTGCACATAGAGGGGTGCGTGAGAAGGTCCCTGGTGCAGGGATGGACATGCAGGGGTGCACAGGGAGACCCGTGGTGCTGCTGTCCATGTGTATCCCTGTACACGGAGACCCCTGGTGCAGGGGTACACACGCAGGGGTGTATGGAGAGGTCTCCTGGTGCAGGGGTGAACGTCAGGAGGTCCCTAGTGGCAGAGGTGCACATGCAGGAGTGCATGAGAAGGTCCCTGGTGCCAGGGTGCCCATACAGGGATGCCCCAGGAGGACACTGATGCAGGGGTGGACATCAAGGGGTAAATGGGGATATCCCTGGTACTGGTGTGCACGTGCACCCCCGCACTGGGATCTCCCTGATGCAGGGATGCACAGGTTGATCCGTGGTGCAGGGGTGCTCGGAGGTGTCCTTGGTTGCAGGGGTGCCTGGGCAGAGGTGTACGGAGAGGACCCTGATGCAGGGGTGCACATAGAGGGGTGCATGAGGAGGTCCTTGGTGCAAGGGTGCACTTGTAGAGGGACAACAGGACATCCGTGGTGCTGCTGTCCATGTGTATCCCTGTACACGGAGACCCCTGGTGCAGGGGTGCACGTGCAGAGGTGTATGGAGAGGTCTCCTGGTACAGGGATGCCCATGCAGTGGTATGTGGGGAGGTCCCTGACGGTGGGGTGCTGGTGCTGGGGTGCGTGTCCAGGGGTCCAGAGGGAGATCTCCGATGCCGACGTGCACACGCAGAGTTGCCCGGGGAGATTCTGGTGGCGGTGTGCACGTGCAAGGGGCCGTAAGGAGATCGATGGTGCTGGTCTGCATGCACAGGGGTGCAGAGGGAGATCCCCGGTGATGGGGTGTACGTACCAGGGGTGCACGGTGACGCCCCTCATCCAGGGGTGCACGGGGAGGTCCCTGGTGCTGGGGCATAAGGGTGCAAGGATGCGTAAAGTGATCGGTTGTGCCATTTTGCGTGTGCAAGGGTGCACGGGGAACTTCACGGTGCTGGTTTGCACGCACGCACGAGGATGCACAGGGAGATCAGTAGTGCCACTGTGCCCCCCCTGCGTCCCTGCCCGGGGAGATCCCAGGCACTGGAATGCACGTTCAGGGATGAAGGGGGAGATCCGGGGTGCTCTGTGTGCTCCTGGTGCGCACACCCAGTGATGCCCAGGGATGGGGCAGGGTCGCACCATCACCCTGAGTGCGTTGCACGGACCGCTCTGCATTTCTGGGCAGCCTGCCTGCACCCTGCCTGCGTGCGTGCAGAGGGCGTCACGCCTGGGCTTTTCCGTGCAAAATCACCTGCCTCCGAAGCTTCTGCTGGGAGGAGGTGGCCTCGATCTCCGATCTGCTCCCTGCAGGGGAAGCAGCAGGTCGGCATCTCTGAGATGCGCACCGTCCTCCTGCCAAACTCAGCTGGGGTGGAGGCTCAAAGCTTCACGGGTCTTGTAGCTGCGGTGTTAATCCATCCTCACAAGGGTTATGGGATGTAGAGCCTTTCCCAGGGATATTTCCAAAGCGGGGAAGTTTCCTGCGGATGCTGAGCCCTGTGTGATGGCAGGGAGCAGAGAGGTGATCTGCCGAGGTTTCAGCTTGCTGTGACTTTTTTGCTGAGCTCCATCACCCTGGCAGGGTGCAGGCAGGTCCTGATGGGGCAGTTCCTCCAGCTTCAGAGCTGCAGCAGGGATTTCTTCTACATTCAGGGTGGAGAAGGTGGTGCCGTCACACAAAGATGCTGTAGGGCAGCACGGGCGTTGGTCTGTAGAGAGTTTCTTCCCCTTCTCACAGGGCTTGCCCCAGGAAAGAGACTCCCTTCCTCCTTTCCATTCATCCATCCATCCATCCATCTCCAGCCACCCATCTCCATCCATCCCCCATCCATCAATCCATCCATCCATTCATCCATCCATCCACCCACCCATCTCCATCCATCCATCCATCCATCCATCCATCTCCATCCATCCATCCACCTATCCACCCATCCATCTCTAGCCACCCATCTCCATCCATCCTTCTGTCCATCCATCCATCCATCCATCCATCTAGCTCCATTCATTTATCCATCTCCATCCATATATACATCTCTATCTGCCTGTCTCCATCCAACCATCCATCCATCTCTAGCCACCCATCTCCATCCGTATTTCCCCATCCTTCTCCATCCATCTCCTCCCATGTCTATCCATCTCCATCCATCTCCATTCACCCATCCAGCAATCCCCCTCCACCTATCTCCACCACCCATCCCCACCACCCAGCCAAAACAACAGGCCCCACTAGCCATGCAGGCATGATTTTCAGAGCAGGCAGGGTCCGTCTTCCAGAACATCTCCTCCTGAAGGCATCAAGCCCAGCTTGCACAGACAGAACCCACTAAACCAAATACACTGCGATTTCCACCGTGATGTGTCCAGGCCAGGATGTGTCCAGAAAAGAAAAATCAGCCACTTCCACCCCCTCTCCCTCAACGTGGCTCTTTTTTAAGCTCTGATGGTTGGTCCCGGTGGGGCTGTTTCTCCGGGCTCCCTTGGTTTCCATGGAGAGGATGGGTGAGGAATTTTGAAGGGAATGGCTCCAGTAAATGAACTCTTCTCTAAAAATAGTGTGTTTGCTTTTGGGTCTTTGGGAACTGCGGCCCGGCCAATGGGAGGGAGAACGAAAATCAGCATCTGGGTAAAAATATTCCAGTAACTTGCTCTTTGTGCAAACTCCCGTCGGAGCTGCTCAGCTTCCGGGGGACAGGGGACTGGTCCCAGTCTGCCCAGTTCCTGCCCTCCGTGGTACCAGTTGCTCTGTGACTATCGTTCCTTGTCGCAGATGGGGGTTGTTCCCAAGCTGTGTCCCCCTCTGTGCCTTGTATAGATTGTTTTAAGTTGAATCCCTTCAATTTGAGGTGTAGAAGGGTTGATGGCAGGAACATGTTGGGCTTGTGTGACCCGTGTGTCCTGTGATGTCCCAGAGCCCCTGGACATGTCCCTTTTTGGGAATCAGGGGATGGCCACCACCACCTTCCACTCCAATGGTGACATCCAAGACACCAGCAAACCCCATTAAGACATCTCTCCATGGATGTGCTGGGAAAAGGACATTTGTGGTAGTGTCCACCACCAGGTTTACCCTGGAGGATTCACCATCCTGACATGGGGACGGCCACCACCAGGTCCCCTCTCAAGGAGCCACCATCCTGACGGCCTGATGGCCACCACCAGGTCACGTCCGGAGAAGCCACCGTCCCAATGTGGAGATGGCCACCGCCAGTGTCCATCCAAAGTAGTAACCATCACAATGAGGGGATGGCTACCAGATTCCCTCCAGAGAAGCCACCATCCTGACATGGGGAGGGCCACCACCAGGTGCGCTCTAGGGGAACCACAATCCCAACATGGGAATGACCACCACTAGGTCCCCTCCAGAGAAGCCACCATACTGAAGGGAGGGTGGTCACCACCAGTTTCCCTCTGGAGGAACCACCCTTCTGACATGGGGATCGCCACCACCAGGTCCACCCTGGAGGAGTCACTATCCCAACATAGGGATGACCACCACCAGGTCCCCTCCAGAGGAGTGATGGGGCGATGGCCACCACCAGGTCCCCTCCAGAGAAGCCACCATCCCAACAGGGGGATGGCCACCACCTGGTCCCTCCAGAGAAGCCACCATCCTGACGTGGAAACATCAGTGTCCCCACGCGGTTCCTGGGGCTGGAGAAGGTTTCCCTGGCGGTGCTGTGGAGTTGCTATTTGTGACTGCCCGTTCCCAAGCCCTCCGGTACTCTCCAAAAAAAACAAGAAGGGAGTTGTTTGCATGGGAAGATTGGCATCTCCAAGCCCGGGATATGGTTTCCTGCTTTTTTTAGCTGGAGTAGGAGCAGACTCGTCGGCCTGCCCTGATTTGGCATCCTTCTTCTTGCTTTTTTTTTTTGTTTTGTTTTTTGGAAGGGTTTCATCCTGACCCCTCAGCAGAAACGCCGTCGTTAGTAGTAGGGGATCGGTTTTGGTCCTTTATTATTTTTTTTTGGGTTGCCCAAAACCCCAGTGAGATGGGATGTAGATGGCTCAGAGCCTCAATAAGCGGAGAGGGGACTCGTCCCTTGGTCGTCCGAACCCAGCGCAGGTCAGTAGATGCCGAAACACCCTTTTTTTCACACCAACTCCCCTTCCCCCCTGCCACTGGGGTGCCACCGTGACAATGACGTGACAGGGAAGGCGCCACCTCTCGCCTCACGGTGATGTGACGTGAGATGTGGGCATTCCTGGTAAGGTCCGTGGTCTCCCCCCTCATCAGCTCCCTGCCGCCCCTGTTGCAGCCATGCTGGGCGAGGGGACCTGCTGAGTGTGGGCCGCTGTGGGACTGGGTGTCTGTGGGGCACGGGTGATGCTGGGGATGGAGGCTGGCATGGGCACAAAGAGGGTCTTCTCCTGGTGGTTGCACCCAGGCTGCTGCCAAGGGCATAGATCCAGGTGAGGGAGGGTGGCGGGGCATGAGAAGAGCCGGGCCAGGGGCATGGGTTGCCTGGGACTCCTGGCTCCTGTATGTCCATCAGCTCCTGAGTGCCCAGGGACTCCTGGGTACCTGTTGGCTCCTTGGTGCCCATCATTCCTGGGTGTTCATCAGCTCCTGAGTGCTTGTGGATTCATGGGTACCCATGCTCTCCTAATATACCCGTTGGATCCTAAGCATCCATCCATCAGCTCATGGCTGCCCATCAGCTCATAGGTGCCTGTCATCTTCTGGTTACTTTTGGATTCATGGATGTCTGTGAATGGGACCTGTTGGATCCTGGGAATCCATCAACTCTTGCATCTCCATGCACTCTGGGTGACCATTGGCTTCTGGGTGCCCATCAGCTCCAGGTTGGATGTGGATTGTAGGTGTCCAGGGTAGCTCCTGGGCATCCATCAGCTTCTGAGCATCCATCAACTCTTGGTTGCCCTTTGGCTCCTGGACACCTCCTGCTGCCCATTGGCTCCAGGGTGCCCTCAGTTCCTGGGTGCCCATCAGCTCCTGATGCCCATTAACTCCTGATGCCCATTAACTCCTGCTTACCTTGGGCTCCTGGTGCCCAGGCTCCTTGTGCTCATCAGCTTCTGATGCCCAATGCCTGCTGGGTGCCCGGGGCCCATCAGCTCCTGGGTACCCTTTGTTTCTTTGATGTCCATTGGCTCCTGGGGCCCATCAGCTCCTGGGTACCCTTTGTTTCTTTGATGTCCATTGGCTCCTGGGGCCCATCAGCTCCTGGGTGCCCAGTGCCTCCTGGATGCCTTTTGGCTCTGGGGTGCCCATCGGCTCCTGGTGCCCATCAGCTCCAGCTGCCCATTGACTCCAGGGTGCCCTTTGGCTCTCAGAAGCCCATCTGCTCCTGGCCCCCATCAGCTCCCAGGTGCCAATCACCTCCTAGTGCCCACTGGCTCCTGATGCCAATTGGCTCCTGGTGCCCATCAGTTCCTGATGCCCATCACCCCCTGGGTGCCAGGCTGGTGCCCTCCTGAGTACCCCAAGTTTGCTTGCACCCCCCTCACCTGGATCCATGCCCATTGCCACCAGGCACCCAAGGCACCTCCTACCCGCATGTGCCAGGCTGGCACCCAGCGGCGATGCGAAGGGGTGCCAGCATCATGCACCCTTCTCCTCCTTGTCTTCCCTGTCCCCCCCCCCCCAAAATCCCACTAACTATTGGTTTGGGGTGCTGTGGGATGTGGGGTGCAGCTCATGCCAGCGGCAGAGGATGCTGGTGGGGGGGATCCAGGGATACTGGCGAGTCGGGGGGGGCGGTGGGTGGCATTACCCCTCGCCTGGTGGGTGCGGGGCCAAGCGCGGCGGGAAGCAGCGGAGAAGGAGAGGGGAAGGGGGGGGGGGGGGGGGCGGGGGGAGAAGAGCAGGGCTGACCTCAGCATCTGGAAAGCTGCGCTCTTGGGCCGCGGCCTGCGTGCCGAAAACCGGAGGCAAAAAAAACCTTCCATATTTGGTGAAAGCTGCTCTAGGGCTCGGCAAAGGCTGGCGGCAAACGGGGGGCCGGCAAGCCCCCCGCCGTGCCCTGGACGGCGGCGACAACGAGTTTTTGCAAGGGCTCTGCAAATGTGCCGGGGGATGGATGGCAGCGGGAGGGGGGGTAAATTGGGGTGAGCATCGCGGATGGGGTTGGGGGGGTGGGGGGCGGTATGGGAAGGGGGCGCCCATAGGGTGCTGTCAGCAGTGGAGGGAGGGTGCCCTGCGATGCGCCAGCATGACCCTGAGCCTTGTTTTTGGAGGTGGGGGACGGAGAGAACCCCTCGCACCCCAGTGCCGGTGATGCAAACCCTGATTTTAAGTGAAAATCCCATGGGAAAATCCCCGTGACACATTTAGAGGATGAATTTTTGTTGCTTCGGGAAATGAGCCGTCCGTCCCACCGTTCCCCATCCCGCTGGCACCGCTCCCGGCACTGCCGCTCACCGGGACGGCACCGGGATGCCCAGCATCCTTCCACCCTGCCCTGAAAAAGTTACTCCAACTCCTTGATTTTTTTTATTCCTGGCTTTTTCTCACACTTAAAAAGCAGAATTACAGCCAGGCCCTGTCCTCCTGGGATGAATCACCGCAGCCGAGAAGTCAAAGAAGGGAAAACAGTCGAATTCTCGGCGCATCTGTTTGGGGCTGAAGCTGCCCTCCTCTTCCTCCTCCTCCTCCTCTTCCTCGCCGTCCCGGAGGCGGTTGTGCCACCGGGTTTCTCCAT
The DNA here is from genome assembly GCF_964106895.1 of Numenius arquata. Lineage (NCBI taxonomy): Eukaryota > Metazoa > Chordata > Aves > Charadriiformes > Scolopacidae > Numenius > Numenius arquata. The sequence goes on from NC_133576.1 coordinate 139,737,575, forward strand.
GGGAGCATCCCTGAGCAAATCAAGGCTCCTCTGTGAGCTGGGAGCCTGGGAAAAACCACGAGCGAGGGAAAAGCAAACATCTCCAGCCCCAGGGCTGCGAATAAACATGGGAGTATTATTAGTAACCGATGGGGAGCTGAATCAGAGCTGCTGATTTATGCTCTTATTTCCTTTCAAGAAGTTACACTTCGGAAAGCATCTCGGACTTTTCTTACCCGTGGGAGAAGAGCGAGCGGCTGGGCGGGGAGGGGATGCAGCCCCGGACGTGATGATCTACGGCGTCAGCCTGGCTCGGGCACGGCCCCTCTTCTGTGGTGCAGGTTCTCGTGTTCCCCCTGGGAGGTGGAGGGTGGTTTCCCCAGGAGACGGAGCCTGGTGGTCCCCAGGGATGGGGGTGGCTGATACCCATGGACGGGATAACTGCTTTTCAGGAATGAGGAGACTGGTACCGGGAATGGTTGTGGTTGGTATCAGGGATGGGGTGACATGCTCCATGAAGGAGGTGACTGGTACCCGAAGATGGAGGTGGCTGGTACCTAGGGGTGGTTGTGACTTGTAGCCAGGGATGGAGGTGGCTTGTAGCCAGGGGTGGAGGTGACTGGTACCCAGGGATGGTGATGACTGGTCCCTAGGGATGGAGGGGGCTGGTGCTTAGGGATGGTGGTGGCTGGTGCCCAGAGATGGTGGTGGCTGGTACCAGGGATGGTGGTGGCTGGTACCACGGGTGGAGATGAGTGGTACCCAGGGATGGCAGTGACTAGTACCCAGGGATGGTAGTGACTGGTACCCAGGGATGGAGGTGACGGGTACCCGGGATGGAGGTGACTGGTACCCAGGGGTGGAGATGACTGGTATTTAGGGATGGCAGTGACGAGTACCCAGGGATGGCAGTGACTGGTGCCAGGGATGGAGGTGGATGGTACCAGGGGTGGAGATGAGTGGTACCAAGGGATGGGTTGACAACCCCCGGAAAAGAGGTGACTGGTACTCAGGGATGGTAGTGACTGGTACCCAGGCATGTGGTGACTGGTGTCCGGCAATGGAGGTGACTGGTGCCCAGGGATGGGGTGAGTGGTCCCCAGGGATATGGTGACTGGTACCCAGCAATGGAGGTGATTGGTGCCCAGGGATGGGGTGAGAGTTACCCAGGGATGTGGTGACTGGTGCCCAGGGATCGAGTGAGAGGTGCCCAGGGATGTGGTGACTGGTGAGCAGGGATGGAAGTGACTGGTACCCAGAGATGGTGGTGGCTGATACCAGGGATGGGGTGATGGATACCCAGGGATAGTGACATGTGCACGGATGTGGTGACTGGTACTCAGGGATGGGGAGGACTAGTACCAGGGATGGGAGTCACTGATGCCCAGGGATGGAGGAGACTGGTACCCAGGGATGGAGGTGGCTGGTACCCAGGGACGGAGGTGATCCAAGGATGCCAGGCGCTGGTACCCAGGGATGGCAGGGGCTGGTACCCAGCAAAGCAAGGTCTTCCCCTGTCTGGTGGCTGCCGTCTCTGCACCCGTGTGGCACAGAGATGTGTGGGACATATGGCTGAGCATCATGTGTCCCGAGGTGAAGGTTAGATGGGTTTGCTTTGAAAGCCCTACAAAACCCAATCAAAACTCCTGCTTAAAAACATCCCGAGAGGACATAATGTGATTTTTTTCCAAGTGATTTTCCTGCCAGAAACCGAGGGATTGAGGAAATACAGAACTGGATGCAATAGCATCATCCAATTTGGGATGATGGTGCCAGCCAGAGGCTTTTCCGGCTGTTTTATGTGTCGGGATGATGCTGTTTGCTGTGGAAGTATTTGCTCATCGCGTTGGGATGGATGGAAGCGGGTCCAGGTTTTCTTCCAAGCCTTTTTTTTCTGGGATTTTGGTAGAAATAAAGCCAAGGGTGCTTTAAAATTGTTAAGGCTGGGTGTTCCCCATGAACTGTAGGTTCCCTGGGGCAGGGGACTGTACCCCTCCATGGGCTGGTGGCTTCCACTATGTCCCAGCTCCCTCTAGTGGGATCTGCCCTGGGAAGAAGCATCCAGGGAGAGAAAAGGTGCAGAAATCCCAATTCCACCCAGTTTCTTCCAAACTGGGAATGGGGGTTTCAGGAGGTGCCAAGATTCAGGCTGCTCCTAGTACAACCCTACTACAAAACAGCAGAGAATCCCCTCCCTCCCCCCCCCCCCACCCCCCGGCAGTGCGGAGCATCGTGAGCCAGTGGTGAGGACAAGCCGTAACGAGGGAAAAACAACTTGCATTTATTTATTCTTAAAATTTTGGCACATTTCAGAGGGGTGGGAACAATTTCGCTAGTAGGGCTGGCACCTCCTTCGGCAGCCGCAGGAAAGATGAGCTGGGAAGACCCCAAGCAGCAAATCCTGCCCCCAAAATGATCCAAAACCCTCCAGATTTTTCCTAAAACTCAATTTTTTTTGGCTGCAAAGTGAGGCCTCAGGGTGAAAATCCCCACGACAGCTCCCCCTGGGTATGGCTGAGCCCTGGCACAACTCATTACACTGCTGACCTCAGAGAAACGCCACGTGTTGTGGCTCCAGGAAGGGAATTTTGGGGTGAAATTGCATCTCCAGGGATACAGAGATCCCCTTTCCCATGGGATGTGATTTTAGCATCCCAGCCGGGTGGTGACAGCATGCGTGACACCCACCCGCACGTCCCCGGCTTCAGTGGCCCGGTTCCCACCCGCAGCGGGATTTGAGTGGGAGGAAGGGGGAGAGTCCTCGAAGTAGCTGCAAGTGGCATCATTACATGCACTAATGTGTGCATGGTCTCAGCCTGGGCTCAAGGGCCAGAGGTTGGGATTCCTCATAGATAGAATCGTAGAATGGTTAGAGTTGGAAGAGACCTTAAAGATCATGGAGTTCCAACCCCCCTGCCATGGGCAGGGACACCTCCACTAGAGCAGGTTGCTCAAAGCCCCATCCAACCTGGCCTTGAACACTTCCAGGGATGGGAAGATGTACATCCCTGTTCTAATTTTCCTCCATTTTCCTTTAAAAAAGGAAGTTTTTAGTTTTAGGACTTTCTGCCATCGATGCCTCTCTGTTTGCAGAGGGTGGAGGCAGGACGTGATTTTCCAGGTCGTTTTTTAAATATTTTAAGATGTTTTAAAACCCCAGGGGGATGCTCAAGCACCTCCTGCATCGTTACGCCTGGGTGGGGCAAAGCAAAATGACGGATTTGCACCCGGATTTTTTATTAAAAAATAAAACGGAGCAGCCTAAGAGAGCTCCCATCCTTCGGTGGGAGGCCAGGCAGGGATGAGGGGTTGTATTTCCAGTGCTGGAGGGAGAAACTGGGGGGGAATCTCCTCTTTGAGCCCCCCCATCCTGAATGTGGGGTGCTGCCAAATTGCCCCCCCCAAATCCCCGTTGCTGGATCTGCTCCACCTTTGGATTTTTGGGAGCATCCACGCGATGCTGGCGCAAACCTTTGGGATGGGGGATGAACCCCTTGGCTCCATCCCATGGGTTTGGGATGTTTTTCCCGGGGGGGGGGGGGGGGGGGTGGGTGGCGGCGGGGTGGGATTTGGGGTTTTTTGGGGAGGAAACACCCTGGTAGGGGGGGGAAAAAAAAAAAAAAAAAGAAATAAAAGGATTGTCCGAAAGGAAATCTAAAGGTGTTTACAAAGAGCCGCGCTGCTAAAAATAACCGGCTCATATTTTAGACGGCCCTAAAAATAGGCAGTGCTGTTGGAGTGGCCAAACACTCCCAGGAATTTCCTGTGGGCTGCGGGCCGCGCGCAGGGGGGTCCGGGCTCGGCGGCCGGCGGGGACGACCGGCATCGCTCCGGCTTTTTCTTTCCTGGGTGACAGCGCGATAACCTTCATTGGACCCCTCCATGCACAGCGGGATCCAGCCTTGCTCCTTCCCTGGTCTGGGCAGCGATGGGCTTAACCCTTCTCCATCCATCCTTCCTCCCTGATAACGTCCGAAAGAGGTTGGGTGGGTTTGAGAGTGGTTTTTAAACCCGTCAGCAGAAAGCTCAACCTTCGTAGTAGACACCGGAGAATCTACTCCCGCTGTTAAATGAAAGGCTTGACTCGAGGGAGGTGTTTGGATGTGGGAAGGGCCCTCTGCAGAGGGAGGGATCCCCCCTGCTCGCCCCTGGGGACCAGCCATCCCGTGGGAGGGCTGGAGGGCGTTGCTGCAGGCGGAGCGGCCGGGTCACCGTCGTCACCGCAGCGTCACGGCGGCGTCGCGGCGTCACGGAGGCGCAGGGCAGCTGGGGTTGGGGTCGCCATTTAAATGAGGCAGGGATTGCGAGAGGAATTGGTTTGGGATCCCAACCCGGATGGGTGGGGGATTGCGGTGCTGATGGACCCAGGTTTGCAGCCCTGATGGGTCAGGGGTTGCATCGGGAATGGGTTTGGGATTGGAACACGGATGGATCAGGGATTGGAACCCAAATGACCCTGGAATTGCAATCCAGATGGATCAGGGATTGGAACCCAAATGACCCTGGAATTGCAATCCAGATGGATCAGGGATTGGAACCCAAATGACCCTGGAATTGCAATCCAGATGGATCGGGGATTGGAACCCAAATGACCCTGGAATTGCAACCCGGATAGATCAGGGATTGGAACCCAAATGGCCCTGGGATTGCAGCCCGAATGGATCAGGGATTGGAACCCAAATGACCCTGGAATTGCAATCCAGATGGATCAGGGATTGGAACCCAAATGACCCTGGAATTGCAATCCAGATGGATCAGGGATTGGAACCCAAATGACCCTGGGATTGCAACCCGGATAGATCAGGGATTGGAACCCAAATGACCCTGGGATTGCAGCCCGAATGGATCAGGGATTGGAACCCAAATGAGCCTGGGATTGCAACCCAGATGGGTCAGGGATTGGAACCCGAATGAGCCTGGGATTGCAACCCAGGTGGATCAGGGATTGGAAACCAAACGAGTTTGGGATTGCGATGCAGATGGGCCCAGGGTTGCAGCCCATATGGATCTGGGGTTGCAACGGGAATGGATTTGGGATTACAACCTGGATGGATTGGGATTGGAACGCAGCTGAGTCAGGGACTGGAACCCAAATGAACCCACGATCACAGTGCAAATGGACCCAGGAACTCAACCCTGATGGGGCTGGAATTGCGATGCAGATGGGCCCAGGGTTGCAGCCCATACGGATCTGGGGTTGCAACAGGAATGGATTTGGGATTGCGACCCGGATGTATCAGGGATTGCAACCGGGATGAACCCAGGATGGCAAACCAAATGGGTCCGGGATTGCAACCCCCATGAGCCCAGGATTGCAATGCAGACAGACCCAGGGCTGCAACCCAGATGGGTCCAGAACCGCCACCCAGGTGGGTCCAGGATTGCAACCAGATGGGTTTGGGATTGTAATGCAGACGGATCCGGGATTGCAACCCGGAGAGGTCTGGGATTGCAACAGAAATGGGTCTGGGATTGCAACCCAGGTGGGTCCAGGGTTGGAGCCCAAATGGATCTGGGGTTGCAACCCTGATTGATAGAACCAGGACCGCAACAGAAATGGGTCTGGGGCTGCAGCCCAAATGGGGGGGGGTTGCAGCCCAAATGGGGGGGGGTTGCAGCCCAAACGGGTCTGGGATTGGAACCCAGATGGATCTGGGATAGCAACAGAAATGGGTCTGGGATTAGGATCCCAGAAGAGCCGAAGATTGCAACCCAGATGGGTCCAGGATTCCAACCCAGATGGGTCTGGGATTGCAACTGAGATGGTTTTGGAATCGCATCCCAAACGGGTCTGGGATTGGAGCCCAGAATGGCCCGGGATTGCCATGTAGATGGGTCTGGGATTGCAATGCAGCTGGGCCCAGTGTTGCAGCCCATGTGGGGCTGGGATTGCAACCTGAGTGGGGCTGGGGTTGGATCCTAGAAGAGCCCAGAACTGGGATGGGACTGGGATTGCAGCCAAAACGGGCTCAGGATTGCAACCCAGACAGGTCCCGGATTGCAACAGAAGCGGGTTCGGGATGACGATGGTGCTGCAAAAGAAATTGCAGGAGCCCCTGCCTTGCAAACAGCCTCATTAACCCTAACGCAATTAAGCTGTACTGGGTGCTGTGCAGGCACCCATCGTGCCCGCACCGGGTGCTGTGGGTCCATCCTCCCTGATCCCACTGCCTCCCCTCTCATTGTATGCACCGAGTTGGCCGTTCTCTGCCAAGCATCCCTGGGGAGGGGGCCGGGGGGGGGGAAGCCGGGACCCATCCCGGCTTCCCCCCCCCCCCGGCCCCCTCCCCAGGGTGAGATGCTCATCATCCTCATTACCAAGAGGAAATTTACTGGCTGCAATGGGAGGGCGCAGCCCTGCTGCACGCCGTTGCTGTGGAAACGGGGTGAGCGGCTAATTAGATTTAATTAACGAAGCAGGAGGGGAGTGTTACAAACCGATCCGGGCAGGGTGCATCACCCGGCGAGCAGGAATGTGGGTGCTGAGGTGCTGATGGGGGGGCGCGGAGAGGGGGGGGCAGGGTTAGGGTTGCTCCGTGCCTCAGTTTCCCTGTCTGCAAGGTCATGGTACCCAAGGACCTCCCCCCCCACCACCACCATTGATGGGGACAGAGACCCCCAAGGATGCTCAGCACCCCAATCCAGCATCATCTGTGCACATCCTCCCCCCCCCAAAAAAAATCACACGCCCCAAGAAATCATCACCCCCCCACCCTGTACAGCATCTTCCTCGGGCAAAGCCTCTCCGACAGCATCCCTCCAAGCAGGATCCGGCCCTGCCTGCATCCGCGCGTGTCTGTGTGGGCACGGCTCTGCCTCCATCTCCGATTGCTCTCTCCTGCCCGTGCCTCGGTAGCAGCCGGGGCCGGGGACCCGCGTGCCGCCACGGACGCAGGCGCACGCCCGCCGCACGCAGCCTGCAGCCGCTCTGCGGGAGGGCTTTTCTTTTTTTTTTATATATATATATATATATATATATACACACACACAGAGAACCCTATCGATATAAATAGCTCCTCTATTTTATTTCCCTCCTTGCTGCATCCCAGCGCAGCGTTCCGGCTCTTTTAAAGGGGAGACCTGGGGGTATATATATATATATATATATAATTTTTTTTATTCCTTGGGCCGCGTGGGACGGACCGACCCCGGGACCCGCATGCTGCAGATGGTGAGGACTCTGGCGCAGTTCACCATCGCGCTGGAGGACATGCGAGATATCGGGGACGGCATCGACGCGGCCTTCGCCGCCTCTGGGCTCGGCGGGGCGGCCGAGGAGCTACCGGAGAAGGGTTGCGGCAGTCGCGGTGGGACCGAGGTGATGCTTAAAGGGATGAGGGGGGAAAGGGGGTCCTGGAGATGGAGAAGGGGGTTTTTTTGGTGGGATGGGGGAGAATATGTTGGGGGGGGGGGGGGGAGGCTGTGCATGGATGCGTCATGTTTGGACACGTGTGCACCCGGCAGAACCCGGCACCTGCGGGGTCTGGACCGCGATTGCCATGGCAACGGCGCCTCCATCCTCATCCTCAGCCTGCCGCCCCCGGGGTTCTCCGGATTGCAGGGAGGGGGGGATGCTCCCACCCGGAGAGGGTGATGGGGGGGCTGGAGCCATCCCTGCCACCACCACCACCCCCCCCCCCCCAGTGCTGATTTACACTGCGGAGGCATCATCTAGTGGGGAAATGCCCCAATGCCCATCATGGCGGGGGCTGATCCTGAGGGTGCTGAGCGCATCTCAGGGAAGGCAGGATGCGGTTGAGGGGCAGCAGGGGGGCCCCCAGGAAGAGCGGATGGAGACCGTAGCAACATCAGCCCCACACAGGGGAGAGGCTTTGCTGGGGTAAGGGATGCAGTGGGGCGCATTCTGCCCGTGCCTGGGTACCACTTTGCCCCACCAGGATGGTGCATTACTCCCAGCTCCTGCTCATCCAAGCGGGAATTTTCCCCCGCTGGGATAATACCGCTGCTGTAATGATGGAAAAAAAAATCCCCTTGCCAACGGCTGGGCCTCATCCTGCGTCTCCCCATTGCTGGAAAAACCAGAGCCACCAGTGCAGCACGCAGTGCTGAGCTTGTTCAGCTCAACAATCCGGCTTTTGGCTTCAGGAGCTGGGACAGCTCCGGAAAATGCCGGGAGCATCGTATTGAGGCAGGGAACTACAGGCTGTGCGAGGGTTGGGGAAACTGAGGCAGGATGGGGGGGTGTGTGTGTCAGATGCTCTGCACCCTTAAAGGTCATCCTCCAGTGGGTGCCCTTCAACCCATCATTACAACAAATTAATCCAGCAGTGAGAGTGTTAATAAACTTCAGGCTGTAATGAAGAGGGGAGGTCTCAGCCTCCTCAGCATCCCTGAGGACCCTGGCATCAATGTCTTTTGTGGGACAGATTTCCTGGGGGGGCTTTGACCCATCTCCATAATATTTGGCTCTAGACAGTCTCCTCCTTGCTTGGTTGAAAATACTGCTATCAGCTTGGTGAGTGAGTGGGGAAACTGAGGCACGTCTCTGTTCTCAAGCACTGAGCAGGGTCTGGCCATGATCCCTTCCCATAGCTCCTTGGGGACCACCAGGGAGATGGTGACCTCCATCCGTGGTGAGGATGGTTGGGTTAAGGCTTGCTCTTGTGGTTGCAGTGTGGCTTCTTGGCACCTGTGTCCCCACTGGGAGCAGTGAGGGGACATATATCCCCTTGTGGCTGGGGGACATGGGCTCATCCCATGAGGACATGGGGTACATGGGGGTTTGGTGGCTCGGGCAGACCCCGTAGCAGCAGCAGGTCAGGGGAACCTAGTCCCAACATGCTGTGGTAGCCCCGTGGGACATCTCTGCACCCAGGGTTGTTGGGGTATCCAAGCACCCACGACCTTTGGAAGGATCTTGTCCGCAGGGGTTTGGGGGCATCTGTACAGCATTTGGGGTGTTCCTGCACCCATGGCTTTTGGGGTGTCACCATTAATGGGATGCTTTGAGTGTCTCTGTGCCCAGGTCCATTGGAGCATCTCTACACCCAGGACATGTGGGGCATCTCTGCACCTATGGCCTTGGGGATGTCCAAGCCTCCATGATCTTTGGGGTGTTGATGACATCCAGCGTGTCTCACCCCCACAGCTTGGGGTGCTTCTGAACCCAGGGCCTTTAGAGGGCCTCCATAAACAGGACCATTGCAGTGTCTCCATACCCAACACCTTGGAGCATCTCCTTTCCCAGGGACCACGGAGGGTCTCTACACCCCAGACTTTGGGGGTGTCTCACACTCAAGGCCTTTGGAGCATCTCTGCACCCAAAACTTTTGGGGTATTCTCACATCCAGGGTCTCTGGAGAGTCTACACTTGCAAAACTTTTGGGATATCTGCACCCAGCACACCTGGAGCTTCTCTGCACCAAAAACTTCTGGGGTACTTCTGCACCCAGTGTCTCTGGAGCACCTCCATATGCAAAACTTTTGGGGTATCTCACACCCAGGGTCTCTGGAGCATCTCTTTACCCAGAACCTTTGGGGTGTCTCACACCGAGTCTCTGGAGCGTACCCACATCCAAAACTTTTGGGGTCTCTGGAGCATCTCTGCGCTCAAAACTTTCCGTGTATCTCTGCACCCAGGGCCTTTGAAGCACCTCCACATGCAAAAATTTTGGGGTATCGCTGCCCCCAGGGCCCTTGGACCATCTCTGCACCCAAAATTTTTGGGATGTCTCTGCACCCAGGGCCTTTGGAGCATCTCTGTACCCAAAACTTTTGGGGTGTCTCTGCACCCTGGGCTCTGGAGCATCTCGCACTCCAGACTTTTGGGGTGTCTCTGCAGCCAGGGTCTTTGGAGCATTTCTGCACCCAAAACTTTTGGGGTGTCTCTCATCCAGGGCCATGGCAACATTTCTGCACCCCAAACTTTTGGGGTGTCTCTGCAGCCAGGGTTTTTGGAGCATCTCCACACCCAAAACTTTTGGGGTGTCTCCGCACTCAGGGCTCTGGAGCATCTTGCCACCAGGCTGAGCTGCAGGGGCGTCCCCCCAAATGCTGGGTGTGAGGGGGGTCTCCAAGCCCCACAACCGAGAAGCCCCCGACCCATCTGCTTCCCAAAGGCTGGCGGACCATCCCACACCACCACCTCCTCGTGCTCCCCCACCACCCCATGAATCCCCCTCCTGCGGGGCCACAGCCCAGCTCTGGGGTGCCCGGGGTGCTGGGCAGGAGGCGAATTCCTACGGGACCGCTCCGAGCGGAGCCGCCGGAGAGACGGAGGGCGCCGGGACCGACCCATGTAGGGCTGTGAGAGCCAGGGCGGGCTCCTGACGCGGCCGCGGAGGAAACCAGGCGTCTCTGTGCGCTCGGTGTCATGTACTTCCTAATCCTCCCAGATTCCTCCATCGGGGTGGAGAGGGAGCGGAGGGGAGCTGGACGCCAGCCGGGCTCCTCCGGTGTTCAGCCTCCCCGCCGAGCCCCCGCGCCGGCACTGACACCCCGCCACGTAGCTCCCCTCCGTCGTGTCACCCCAAAAATTCATCTCGTCTTTCTTTCCACCCCGGGCAGGACATGAGGAAACACGTCATCATGACGCTGCTGGACACGGAGCAGTCCTACGTGGAGTCCTTGCGCACCTTGATGCAGGTAACGCAGCACGGCCGGGAAGGTGGCACCCCAAACCGTGTCACGGCGTGACCGTCCCTTGCTTGTCACCGTCCTCGGGACCCCAAGTCGGACCCCCAGCTGTGGGTGCTCTACCAGCATGGATGTGGTGTGGGGATGGATTGGGGATGGGTGGCAGTGGGGATGTTGGGGACGGCAGGGCAGGAGGTGGGAGCAGCATGGCAATAGTGTGAAGAGGGGGTTTGGGGGTCACCTCTGCCCCCCAGATCAAGCCTGTAACATTCCTGGTGGGTTGTCACCTGGTGGGTATCGTGTCCCCACGCCCCTTCCTGTGCTTGCCCCTCAGATGCTCTTCGTCATGTTGCACCCTATCTCCTGGGCTGTTGCTGATGGCCATCGCATGGTGGGGGACCCCTTACACGTCCCCCCATTTTCTGCTCAGCGTCATCACCTGCAGCCATGGTACAAGGGTTTTTCTTAGTCTTTTTTTTACTGAGCTGGTTCCAACCCCCTTGGAGCAGCCTGGCCGGAGGGTCCACCCCACGTTTCAGATGTTAATGAAGGTGTTTCAGAAGGTTAATGGTGGTCAACGCCCTGGAGACTAGGTCACGCTGGCGTAGGTGTGGGTTATCCAACCACATCGCTGCAGGTGGAAACACCTAAAAATCAGAGCTCTGCTCTGCTCAATACAAAGCAGTGCCTGTAGGACATCTGGTGGGCACGTCCACCAGGGCATGGGGCACCCATCGTCCTGACTTTCTCCATAAATCCCCTGCGAGGATGCCCCCGTGGTGGACCCAGATGTGCTCTACCAGTTGTTGCTGCAGGAGGGAAGGACCTTTCAAGGCTGCTGCTAGTGCAGATGTTGGCTTGGAGGGGTGAGAGGACCCGGGCTCTGGGGCTTATTTTGGGGGAAAGTGTACAGGGTTTGGGTGATGTTCCTGCTGGTCTTGACACGGACGGAGGCTGTCCCATGATCTGTGTCCTCTTCTGAGGTGGGACAGGAGGCTGGTTGGAGGGAAGACAGCCGTGCTGGGGCTCACTGGTTCCCCACTGGAGGGGCTGGTTGGACACAGGTGGGGCTTTAATGCCTGAGCTTTTGCCCATGGGACACGTCCTGACACAGTGCAATCAGGGGGACCTGGCTTTCTGGGAGGGGAGTCACAAGGCTCCAGACACCCCCAGCTCCCTGTATTAGCTGGGACAAGGTGTTTGGATCCCTGCTGTGGCACGGTGGCTACCAGGGACAGGGACCACGGCATCATCTTCCAGCCAAGCCAGATGGTGCATGAGCAAGCCCTGCCTGCTCTCCTCGTGTGCCAAGGCAGGGGCTGTCTCCATGTTCTTCTTCCCCATCTGGTCCTTGATTCCCCCAGTTCCACAGCGAGTGGGATGCATGGCACAGCCCAGCCCAGCTCCTGCTGGAGGTGTTGGCCACAGTAGGGCAGGTGAAGCAGGTTATGAGCCTTGGGAAGGATTTGAACCTTCTAAATTGGCTTTTCATGTGATACCCACCGTCAGCCAGAGGAACCTCATCCTTGAGGGATGACTCCTCCCTTGCCAGCTTGCATGGAGATGTCCAAAGCAGCTTGAGGTGGGTCCTGTCCTCCCTGCTTAGCTCCATGGTCCTCCCAGCATCCTGAAGGATACCAGCACGCCGTACTGGTTGAGGAGGAGACAAGGCCCGAGAAGACCTTCCTCATCCTGCTTTCCTTGGAAATCCAGCTCTCCTGTTCCCAGGGCACTACTCCCCTCTGCAGCTCTGCCTCACAGGAGGAAAAGGGTTTTGTAGTAGAGCTGCCCACCCAGCCTTGCAGAGGACCTGCTCTTGTCCCACTTTTCCTACTGACCCTGAGCATCGCTCGTTGGCCATTGCCCAAGAGATGCCGATGGTGAGGTGGTCCAGGCTTGACCCGGTGCCTCCACCCTGCTCACTCCAGCCCCTCATGATCCCAAACATCCTAAATCCCATTGGGAACCCACTGGCTTTTGGATCCCAGGGTTGTGCTGCTGTGATTCCCCAGCTGGGTCAGGCTATGTAGGAGATGGAGGTGGCCAAGGCTCATGGCAGCAAAGTTTTGGAGCCTCTCAAGGCTGGGGGACAGAGGACGTCGCGCTTTGGGGGTTCCTTGTGCAGACCTGCCCTGTTCCCCATTCTGCCATGGGGATGCACTGGGTGGGATGGGACCCAGGGGGGCTGACGTTCAAAACCTACTGGGACCCAGTGCTGTGTGGTCCCTCTGAAGAGCCCAACCCAAAGTTCACTGGAGAAACCCCCTGCTGCAGGATGCCACCGATCCCCATATTTATAGGGGGTGAAAAATTCATATTGAGGAGGTGGGAAAAGAAATCTATGGGGATCCCGATGCCTTTGCTTCTCCACAGGGTTACATGAAGCCACTGAAACAGCCGGAGAACTCGCTGTTGTGTGACCCGTCACTGGTGGACGAGATCTTCGACCAAATCCCCGAGCTGCTGGAGCACCACGAGCAGTTCCTGGAGCAGATCCATGACTGCGTGCAGAATTGGCACGAGAAGCAGAAAGTGGGCGACCTCCTGGTGCAGTCGGTAGGTCCTCGCGGGGTGGATTTTCCGCTGGGGGGGAAGTCAGGCGTGCCCGCTCTCCCCAGCAGGAGAAGTTTTGGAGCAGGAGGCAGGGGAGTGATTAAAGGACGGGCCAAACACGCCTGAGATGGAGAACAGGAGACGATCTCCAGGCCTGCCGTCTGCTTAGCGTAACGGCAGGGTGTTGCAGCGACCGGCTGGGTCTGCAGCTCCGCGTTTCTGCCTCGGGAGCAGAAATGTCAGGGCTGAAAAATTGAGGGGGGCGGGCGGCAGGCAAGCCCTCCCCGAGCCAGCCCAGAGCCAGGATTAACCCTTGGAACAGCTTCTTCCAGCCTTGCCCAGGACCTATCCCATTTCCTCCCCCCCCCCCGCCCCATCTTTTCCCCTCCCAGTTCTCCAAGGACGTGCTGGTGAACATCTACTCTGCCTACATCGATAACTTCCTCAACGCCAAGGATGCCGTCAGGATCGCCAAGGAAGCCCGGCCGGCGTTCATGAAGTTCCTGGAGGTGGGTCCTGGTTCCTCTCCCCATAGATGCTGGCCAAGGTCCAGAACCACCTGCAAGGCTGCTGGTGAGGCGGGACGGGGTTTAATGAGAGTAAACTGATAATCTATGGCCAGACTGGGATTTTCCCCCCGACATCTTCTTCTTGGTTTTATTGCAAAGGTTGGGATGAACTGGAGTCACTCTGGGTGGTATAAAAAGGAGTCGTCCTCATCTAAACGGGTGTTGCTCCAGTTCCTGGGCTGGTGGCACGTAGGGTCCCTGCTGTGTCTCACCTCACGGGCCCATCCTTGTCCCCCACTGGTGTTTTGCAGCAAAGCATGCGGGAGAACAAGGAGAAGCAGGCTCTGTCCGACCTGATGATCAAGCCGGTGCAGAGGATCCCACGATATGAGCTGCTGGTGAAGGTGGGTGCGGGCAGCGGGTGCAGGCAGGAGGGCGTCTGTGCTGTGCCAGAAGCGGGTGAGACCATGGTTCCTCCTCACCTCCACGTAACGGGAGCTTTTAGGGGTCTCATGTCTCTCCTGGCCCCTTTTCCCATCCCTTGACACAAAGTTGGTGTCCCTGGGCATTCATGCAGCTCTGCCCTCCTGGGGATGGTTACCCTGAACACCGTCACCCTGCTGTCACCTCCAGCATGTCTGTATGGGTGTGGAGTCCCCTTCCCCTCTACCTTTCTGCTGGGAGGTTGGACATTGCAGTGTCATTTTGGGACCAGTCATGCTGCCAACCCCTCTGTTTCCCCATTCCAGGGTCAATCGCTGGTGCTGGGGGTGGTGGAGATGTGCTTTCAGAGAATCACAGAATGGTTTGGGTTGAAAGGGACATTCAAAGATCACCTAGTCCAACCCCCTGCCATAGGCAGGGACATCTTCCACTAGATCAGTTTGCTCAAAGCTCCATCCAACCTCACCTTGAACCTTCCAGAGATGAATTTCAGGCGCTCATGCAAGGTGATGAGGTGCTCTCAGGAGCTGGTGGTCTCTTCAGAGGTGACAAAGACCAGGCTGGTGGTGGTCAAAGCTCAAGGCTTCATTTCTTTGCAAAACGTTTCCTGTATGGGGCTGGTTTCCATCCCCAGCAGCCAGACCAGCACTATCTTTTGCTTGGGGGTGTCATGGCATCGCCAATGCCCAGGCTTTGCCCATGGTGATGTCCCAACTGTGTCACTGTGGTAGGACCTGCTGAAGCACACGCCAGAGGACCACCCTGACCACCCTTTCCTCATCGACGCCCAGCGCAACATCAAACAAGTGGCCGAGAGGATCAACAAGGGCATGAAGAGTGCGGAGGAGGTGGAGAGGAACGCCCGGATTGTGCAGGAGATTGAGTCCCACATCGAAGGGATGGAGGACGTAAGTATGAGGGTCTTACAGTGGGTCAGTCTTTCCTTCTCCCCAAAATGCAGCTATTTCTGCTCTTTCTGGGTCACCCCAGGCTGGACCACTTGTTTTCTTCTCCGAGTCCTGCTTTCCCTATCATCACTTGGCCTTGGTGGCCTCCTGGGGGTTTGGGAAGGGCCTGGATTGCCAATTCTGAGCTGGGGGGCCTCAGGGGTAGGGACGAAGCTCACAAGGATCCCCACTCACGAGCCTCCTTGTCCCCACAGCTCCAGGCTCCGCTCCGCAGGTTCCTGCGCCAGGAGATGGTCGTGGAAGTGGTAAGAGCAAGGTGGTCCCATGTTGCCATCAGGGCCATGGGACCGCACAATGGATGGGGCGGTGGGAGGCTGTGATTGTGGGTCATGGGATGCCTCTGTGCCCATGGGAGGCTACAGATGGATGGATGGAAGGTGAATGGAAAGAAGGATGAAGGGATGGATGGAAGGTGGATGGAAGGATGGATGAAGAGATGGATGGAAGGTTAGAAGAATGGATGGATGGACAGACGGATGGATCGATGACAGATTGATGGGGCAGTATAAAATTCCCCAAGTGTGTGTGAGAAGGTGAGATGGGTTTGGGAGCAGGCAGGAGGCAGGGAGAGCCCACAATAGCCCCGGACCAAGGGTGGATAGGGAGGTTGGAGGTGGAGAACGCGAGGGTCTTGGTGAACCCATGCCTGGTGTTCCCATGGCCCTGGTGCTTCCCTGCGAGTGGGACCCTGTGGCTTTGCCTGCACGGCTGTTGCACCCAAGTTCCCTTTCACCATCATGAAGACATAGCTTGCTCCCGGTGGCGTGGGACCCATCCCACCCCGCAGCCTCCATCCGCCAAGGCAGTGCGTAGGGAAACTGAGGCAGGCACCACTCCCAACACCAGCAGTGGAGGGTGGGGGGGGCTCCACATTAACCCCTTGGTGTCTCCCACCACTCCTCAGAAGGCGGTGGGTGGGAAGAAGGACCGCTCCTTCTTCCTCTTCACGGACCTGCTGGTGTGCACGACGTTGAAGCGCAAGTCAGGCTCCCTCCGCCGCAGCTCCATGAGCTTGTGAGTACCACCTGGTGGACACCCACCACGATTAACCCACGGCGCTAGGGCTGTCCCTGCTGCTGGGCTGATTTTAGGGTGCTGGGGACATGAGTGCAGCTCAGACATCCCCCCCAACCTCGCAGGTACACGGCAGCCAGTGTGATCGACACCGCCAGCAAGTACAAACTGCTCTGGAAGCTGCCACTGGAGGACGTGGACATCGTCAAAGGTCTGTCACCACCTGCTGAATTGTCCCATCCCAGCCCAAAACCCATCCTTCACCCCTGGCTGATGGGTAGAAGGTTTCCTGCGTAATGCCAAGGAGGAGGAGGTTAACACCATGCACATGTTCCCACATAGGTGCCTCACAAGCCACCAACCGGGAGAGCGTCCAGAAAAGCATCTGCCGTCTGGATGAAGACCTCAGCACGTTGGGGCAAGTCAGCAAGCTGTCAGAGACCCTCAGTTTCCCCCACCAGGTATGGAGATGATGGCCCTGGTACTGTGCCCTGGCTGGACACATTCCTCATGGGACCAACCAGGATGTCCTTGGTGGGAAGGAGAGCCTGTGGAAGGGCTGCTGGCCATGAAAGTCCTCTAAGAGCCCAGACGCCACCAGCTCCAAAGCCACAATGGGGATGGGGCAGCCTCTGAAGGAGGCTTGGGGATGGATGGAGGCATCATCACACACATGGCTGATGGTGGGCCATCCCTGAGAGCTGAAGCATTGTCCCTGTCCCCAGAACCTGGATGATGTGATCAAGGACCTGATGGCCGCCATCCACCGGGAGCTGGCAGAGAAGCAGTCCCTGTCCTTCAGTATGGCCTTCCCCCCCAACAAGGTGGAGCTCAGCACCACCAAAGCTGACGGCACTGAGTCCTTCATCTTTGAGTTCCCCAACCCCGATGCCCGGCTTGGCTTTGAGCAAGCCTTCGAGGATGCCAAGAAGAAGCTGGGTAACACTAGGGACCGGGTGGATACGGTGGTGGGCTTGGCATCATGCCCTCCCTTTTGTAGACCCCTTTTCTCCATCACTTCTTCATCCTCCAATTTGACTTTTCCCAGCTTCCAGCAAAAACTGCTTGGACCCAGAGTTCCTCAAGGCCATCCCCATCATGAAGACGCGGAGCGGGATGCAGGTACTTGGTAGCTGGGTTCCAGCATCCCAGGGGAGCTGCAGTCCTCTCCATCCTGGTGGGCTTGCCGCTGGATGCCGAGAGCTCCTGCATCATTCCCGAATGACCCAACTCATCCCATCTTTTGCTCCTTTGCAGTTTTCTTGTGCTTCTCCCAGCCACGGCAGCCCGGAAAGCTCCCATGAGGTTTGGGTTTGCAACAGCGATGGTTACGTGGGGCAGGTTTGTTTGCTCAGCATCCGTAAGGAGCCCACGGTGGAGGCGTGCATCGCCGTCTGCTCCGCCAGGATCCTCTGCATCGCCTCCGTACCCGGTCTCAAGCGGGTGTATAGGTAGGACATTCCCACCGGCACCGCGGAGCCGGCGGGCATGGGGCGATGCTGGAGCTGCTTCTTTCCTCCCCCTCCCCTCGTCACGGCAGGGAGCGTGCCGAGGCAGTGGGCAGCCCCTCCTCGGAGCCGATGCTGGTGCAGCCAGAGGACGCGGGGCCGCAACCATGCCTGCACATCTCCATCTCGGGTTCGTCGCTGGAGCTCTCGGAGCCAGTGGACGGTGGCAACAGGGAGCTGGTGCCCTTCGACAGCGACGACACGGATGATGAGTCCTCGCCCAGCCCCTCGGGGACGCTGCAGAGCCAAGCCAGCCACTCCACCATCTCCTCCAGCTTTGGCAGTGAGTCCTTTCTTAGCAAAAAACCACTTCTTTGCCCCAAAATCATAGAATCATGGAATGGTTTGGGTTGGAAGGGACCTTTAAAGGCCATCTAGTCCAACCTCCGCTGCAATGAGCAGGGACATCTGCAACTAGATCAGGTAGCTTAGAGCTCCATCCAACCTGACCTGTAATGTTTCCAGGGATTCAGGCATCTCCCACCTCTCTGGGCAACCTGGGCCAGTGTTTCACCACCCTCCTTACATCTAGTCTGAATCTCCCATCTTTTACTTAAAAACCATTACCCCTTGTCCTATCGCAACAGGCCCTACTGAAATGATGGGCAGCTCCATTGTTTTGGCCACTCTGCCTTGCGTTCCTCAAGGAATTCCTCAACTGGAGGCTTTTGAGTCAAGGAAATCCCCGGAAAAGAGATGTTGGGGGGCATCAGCCCAGCCCCCATGGGGCTGGGATGGGGCTGGTGGCTTTGGGTAAAACCCAGTGGGTTTGGGGCCACCAAAGCATCCCTATGTCATCCCTTAGGCTTGACATCGCAAGGGGACTCATGGTCTCTTCCCCATCCTTTTAGTAGGTGTTGGGTGGTCCTGTTCTGATCCATTCCTTCCTCTTCCTCCTCCTCCTCTGCAGATGAAGAGATCTCGAGCTGCAAGGAGGCAACGGCGGAGACGACGAGCTCGGAGGAAGAGCAAGAACCTGGCTTCATGCCCATCACCGGCACCTACAGCCAAAACCGGCATGGCGAGAGCCCCACGGATGGGCGAGCCCTGCGCCGTTCCAGCCGTGGCTCCTTCACCCGGGGCAGCCTCGAGGACCTCCTCAGCCTTGACCCTGAAGCCCATCAGAGCTCCATGTGGCTGGGCACGGAGGATGGCTGGTACGTCCCCAGGATGGAGGGACACACACGTGAGGGTGGACCCTGATCCCAGGTGAGCCTCAAGCTTTGCTCGTCTCCCACAGCATCCATGTGTACCAGTCTTCGGACAACATCCGTAACAGGAAGAACAGCATGAAGATGCAACACGCTGCCGCTGTCATGTGCATCTTGTAAGTGGGGAAGATTTTTGTCTCCAGGATGTCCACAGTGAGGTGGTTTAGGGTGGCTGAGTAGGGCTCTGTGACCGGTTGTCCAAGGGTTTTTCTTCCCGCAGGTACCTGGATAACCAGGTTTTCGTGTCGTTGGCCAACGGGGAGCTCGTTGTGTACCAGAGGGAGGCAGGTGAGGCCGGATCGGGGCCATCAAAAGGTGCTGGGGAGGTTAAACGCAGCCCCAGAACGGCAGCTGTTGGGTGGTGGGTGCTGGGGCGACCCCCCAGGGAGGGACACTTGAGATGCCAGTGGCTTCCCTGCCTCCTTGGGAAGGGAAGGGACATCCCTCAAGCGATGTGAAGACCTCAAAATCAGAGCCAGGCAGAGGTGTGCATCCTCATCCTGGTCCCTGCCCACCACTGCCATCCCCTGGGGACATCAGCTCATGTCCCCTCTAACAGGGGACCTGGAGGTGGGCATCTCCAGCCACTGCATCCCATTGGCTGGGTCAAGAAGTTTTTTTGGGGGGATGCTTTAACTACCCACCCCATTCTCACCACCCTCTCAGGCCGCTTCTGGGACCCCCAAAACTCCAAGTCCTTGTCCCTGGGCTCACCGGGGAGCCCCATCACCAAGATGGTGGCAGTGGCGGGGAAGCTCTGGTGTGGCTGCCAAAACCGGGTCATCGTCCTCAACACCACCACATTGGCACAAGAGGTACCGCGGGTGATGGCAGGAGGTCAGGGGGACGGTGATGGGCATGGGTGGCATCATCGGTGGCATCATCAGTGGCATCACTGTGGCTCTCTGTCACCCGCAGCACACACTCCAGGTGGGACAGGACGGTGGGCGCAGCGTCACCTGCATGGTGAGCGCAGGGACTGGCGTGTGGGTCGCGCTGCAGAGCAGTGCCCAGGTCCGGCTTTACCACGCCACCAGCTACGAGCAGTTGGCCGAAGCCGATATCACCCCCCCGGTACACAAGATGCTCGCTGGTAAGTCCCACTGGTGACAGGTCTCTGATGGGTGCCCATCGCTGTCTCCAGTGGCTGCCCGTGCCCATCCTTTGCCTTGAAAATGCCATGCCCTGCAGCATCCAGCACTGGGAAATTTGTGCCCAGGTGGCCAAGAAAGCCAACGGCATCCTGGCTTGTATTAGAAATAGCGTGACCAGCAGAAGTAGGGAGGTGATTGTCCCCCTGTACTCAGCGCTGGTGAGGCCACACCTGGAGTATTGTGTCCAGTTTTGGGCACCTCAATCCAAGAGAGATATTGAGGCGCTGGAGCAAGTGCAGAGGAGGGCAACGAAGCTGGTGAAGGGCCTGGAAAACAAATCCTATGAAGAGCGGTTGAAGGAGCTGGGACTGTTTAGTCTGAGGAAGAGGAGGCTGAGGGGAGACCTCATCACTCTCTACAGCTACTTGAAAGGACACCGTAGAGAGGTTGGTGCTGGTCTCTTCGCACAGGTAATTAATGACAGAACGAGAGGGAACGGCTTCAAGCTCCAACAGGGTAGGTTTAGACTGAACATTAGGAAAGAATTTTTCACAGGAAGAGTGGTCGGGCATTGGAACAGGCTGCCCAGGGAGGTGGTTGAGTCGCCATCCCTGGATGTGTTTAAGAGCCGTTTAGATGTGGTGTTGGGGGATATGGCGTAGGGGAGAACTTTGTAGAGTAGGGTAGATGGTTGGACTCGATGATCCCAAGGGTCTCTTCCAACCTGGACGATTCTATGATTCTATGATTCTTTCCGACCAGATTCAGAGAAGGGGGCCTGAATTGTCACCCTCGGAGGGTTTGTCCTCAGTGTTATGCAGCTGCACAATCATAGAATCATAGAATGGTTTGAGTTGGAAGGAGCCTTAGAGATCATTGAGTTCCAAGCCCCCTGCCATGGGCAGGGACACCTCCCACCAGACCAGGTTGCTCAAAGCCCCGTCCAGCCTGGCCTTGAACCCCTCCAGGGATGGGGCAGCCACAGCTTCTCGGGGCAACCTGGGCCAGGCTCTCACCACCCTCACAGCAAAGAACTTCTTCCCCACATCTCATCCCAATCTCCCCTCTTTCAGTGTCAAACCCTTCCCCCTCCTCCTGTGGCTCCCCTCCCTCATCCAGAGTCCCTCCCCAGCTTTACTGGAGCCCCTTGAGGGACTGGAAGGGGCTCAAAGGTCTCCCCGGAGCCTTCTCTTCTCCAGGCTGAACCCCCCCAACTCTCTCAGCCTGTCCTCCCAGCAGAGGGGCTCCAGCCTTCCCAGCATTTTCATGGCCCTAATCTCACAGGGAAATAGGGCAAATGGATAATCCCATGCAGAAACAGGGCATCCTTTGGACATCAGCATAATCCCACGGGGTAATCGGGAATCCCCTGGGCATCTGCATAATCCCATGCAGGAACAGGGCAGCCCCTGAATGGCTGCATAACCCCATGCAGAAATCAGGCAGGCTCTGGGCATCTGCATAATCCCACATGGAAACAGGGCAGCTCCTTGGAGGTGGTATAATCCCATGCAGGAATGGTGCAGCCCCTGGGGATCTGCATAATCCCATGGGGTAATAGGGCATCCCCTGCCTGGCTTCATAGTCCCGTGAGTTAATAGGGAAGGCCCTGGGTGGCTGCATAA
Organism: Numenius arquata; assembly: GCF_964106895.1. Classification (NCBI taxonomy): domain Eukaryota; kingdom Metazoa; phylum Chordata; class Aves; order Charadriiformes; family Scolopacidae; genus Numenius; species Numenius arquata. Next base: position 139,759,076 of record NC_133576.1, read on the forward strand.
TCCCACAGGGAAATAGGGAAGGCCCTGGGTTCCTTCATAATCCCATGCAGAAATAAGACAGCCCATGGGGATGTGCATAATCCCACACAGGAATCGGGCAGTCCCTGGGCATCTGCATAATCCCACATGGAAATAGGGCAGCCCCTGGTTTCCTTCATAATCCCATGCAGAAATAAAACAGCCCATGGGGATGTGCATAATCCTACACAGGAATCGGGCAGTCCCTGGGCATCTGCATAATCCCACATGGAAATAGGGCAACCCCTGGGCACGTGCGTAATCCCATGTAGGAATAGGGTAACCCTTGGGGTAGCTGCATAATTCCATGGGGTGATAGGACAGCCCCTGGGTGGCTGCATAATCCCATGTAGAAATAGGGCAGCCCCATGGCAGCTGCATAATCCCATGGGGTAATAGGGTATCCCTTGGATTGCTGCATAATCCCACATGGAAATAGGGAAACCCTTGGGCATCTGCATAATCCCATGGGGTAATAGGGAATCCCCTGGCTGGCTTCATAATCCCAGGTGGGAATAGAGCAGCCCCTGAGTGGCTGCATAATCCCATGGGAAATCAGGCAGCCCAATCTGGCAGCACCCAAGGGTGCCTTTTACCAGCCAGGGGGGTTGTGGGATCCCTTCCCTGTGTCCCACATCCCCCAGATACCGCTGGGAATGGAGACCGGTGGCACTGGTGGGGTTGCCAGCCCCATGCCAGGCAGGGAGGGATGCTGATGGCTGGGATGTTCGGCAGGCTCGGATGCCATTATCCGGCAGCACAAGGCAGCCTGCCTGCGGATCACGGCTCTCCTGGTGTGCAAGGACCTGCTGTGGATCGGGACCAGCGCCGGGGTGGTGCTGACCCTCGCCGTCTCGGCCAAAGCGGCCCCGGCGTTGGTGGGGCTCTCCCAGGGTCACACCGGCCACGTCCGCTTCCTCACCGCCATTGAGCTGCCCGACGGCTTCGACCTCCTCTTCCCGTTGCCGAGGGAAACGGGTAGGTGGGATGATGTGGGAGGGGGCCCAATCCTGACCTGCTCGTGGAGGGGAGTGGGTGTTTTTTATTGGGAATGCTGTCCTGCTGGTGGATAACCGGGAATAGCCTTGAAATGTTGTCGTCAGCATCCCTGCTCCATCTTTGCCTTGTTAAAATCCAGGGAGAAAAACTAGGGGTGGGAGAGGGGGAGGAAATTGGGTGCTAAATCGCCCCCCACCCCCAGTGCTTGGGGCATCACTCGAGTGACCCCAGATTTCCCTGGGAGACCCTAATTCCCATGGGGAAAAGCCACCAGAAAGCCATATGCTGAGTTTCGTCCAGCCCAGCTCTGAGGTCAGGGGTGGGATGGGGAGAAGAAGGTGATGTGTGGGGGGGAAGTGATAATTGGGGTGGGAGGGGCTAATATGGGGAGAAGAACTAATTTGGGGTACGAGGGGCTACTTGGAGGTGGGAGGAGTTTTTGGGGCCAAGATACAGCACCTGGCAAAGTGGTGGTGACATTTGAAAGATGCTGTTGGGAGGATACTGGGATGATGCTGGGAGAATGCTGGTGGGAGGGTGATGCTGGAATCATGCTGGGAGGATGCTGGTAGAAGGACGCTGGGGAGACGCTGAGGGGATGCTGGTGGTGGGATGCTGGTGGTGGGATGCTGGTGGGAGGATGATGCTGGGAGGATGATGCTGGGAGGGTATTGGGAGGATACTGGTGGGAGGATAATTCTGGGATGGTGCAGTTGGGAGGATGGTGGGAGCTTGCTGGTGGGAGGATGATGCTGGTGGGAGGATGGTGGGAGGATGGTGGTGGAAGGATGATGCTGGGAGGGTGTTGGAATGGTGCTGGGAGGATGCTGGTGGGAGGATAATGCTGGTGGGAGGATGGTGGGATGATGCTGGGAGGATGCTGGTGGAAGGATCATACTGGGATGGTGCTAGTGGGAGGATGCTGGGGTGATGCTGGTGGGAGGATGCTGGGAAGATACTGGAATGATGCTGGGAGGATGCTGGTGGAAGGGTCATACTGGGATGGTGCTAGTGGGAGGATGCTGGGGTGATGCTGGTGGGAGGATGCTGGTGGGAGGATGCTGGGAAGATACTGAAATGATGCTGGGATGATGCTGCTGGAATGATGCTGGGATGATTCTGCCGGGATGATTCTGCTGGGATGATGCTTCTGGGATGATGCTTGGATGACGCCGGTGGGATGATGCTTCTGGATGATGCTGCTGATGGGGAACTGGGAAGCCATGGGGGGCCATCTGACAGGACATTGGGGTTCTGCTCATGGCAGGGGCCGAGAAGCCAAGCGAGGCAGAGAAACGAGACCCCTCGCGGCCCCGCGCCCCCGCCCTCACCCTCTCCAAACCCAAGATGCTGGTGATCAGCGGGGGGGACGGCTACGAGGATTTCCGCCTGACCAGCAGCAGCGAGACGGTGGGCCGGGATGACAGCACCAACCACCTCCTCCTCTGGAGAGCCTGAACGGCTGTGGCCACCCCCCCGGGGCCATCCTGGCGAAGAAGGGGGGTGCTGGCCCCCCTGTATGCAGAGGCGGGGGTCCCCGACCCCCCTCCCCACCACCCCCAGCCCCAGCGCCTCTCATCTCCAACCCGGCTGCTCTCTGTGTGCTCGGGGTTGGGGGGGATGAGCCCCAGTCCCCCCACCATCCCCCCAGCCATCGCACCAGACTGGGAGGGGGGGGGACGATGACACCGCTTTTGGGGTGCGGAGAAGATTGGGGGAGGGGGAATGCATTCGCTTGGGAAGGCGCTAACGAAGGAGGAAGGCGTTAACGAGCATCCCTGGGGACCGGCCGGAGGATGCCGTACAGGAACCTGCCTTGCTCTCCGGTTTTGTGTGTGCCTGCTTCGGAGCGGGGGGGGGGGTCACGGCGCTGTCACCCCCCCCTCCCGTCCCCCGGGACCCCCCAGCCACGCTGAGGGACCACCCCAGGGACAATATGCCCGTGGTGTCCCCCCCGCCCCGGGCCTCCCGCTAACCCGCTCGCTCCATCGCCAGCACCCAGATAGCTCTGTTTGTTTGTTCGTTTGTTTTAAATATATATATATTATATATATAAACATCCTTATTTATTTGGGGGAGGGGGTCTGAGGAGGAGGTCGGGCACATCTTAACATCTCTGTTCTGGAGCTGTGGGATGAAAAGCTTCCCGGTTCATCGCCCCGAGGCAGAGCTGGACCCCACTGGTGGAGCTGGACCCCACAGGGATGCTGGTGGAGGGGGGGGGGGGGAGGGGGGGGGGGAGCTGAGGAAGGGGAGGGGGGAAAGGGGGAGGAAACTGGGGGATTCCCACCCCCATCTCGGTGATTCTCATGGGATTTCACAGCCTGGGGAGCGGGATGGAGGCGCTGCCGACTTCAAAGCATCTTCTGATGAGAGCAACCATCTGCTCCACCTTCCCCTGCCGGGCACCAGGGATGTCCCCCCACCCCTAAATTGGGGTGAGGGCAACGGGGACCCTAAAAACGAGGCTTTCCTGGACCAAACTCCCCCATTTGCCGTTCGCCCCCCCCCCCCATTTTACTGCTTTCACCCCAGGGTCCAGGCGAGGCCGGTGCTCACAGCCCAGGGCACCCTGTTGTCCCCATGGGAGAGGTGACAACGAGCCGGTGGCAGGGATGAACCAGGGTGTCCCCATCCCCCCCGCAGCCCGTAGGGCGCTGCCCTCCCACGTCCGTCTGTCCATCAGTGAGGATGTTATAATTGGGATAATGAGGCTATTTTGGGATATTTGGGAAGGGGGAGGGGTGGCATTGGGGGGGGGGGGGGGGGGGGGAGCTCCCTGTCATTAAAGGTCACCCGTGTCAGAACGAAGCCGGCGTGGTCTCGTCCTTCACCTCGGGTGGGAAGCGGGCGACGCTCGGGAGGTAAAAACCCACCCACGGTGTTATTTTTACCCGTTCTCCCCCCCAAAAAAAAAAACCCTCTCCGTGGGTGGAATAAACCCTCCAAATCCCACACACACACACACACACACACCCCCCGGCAGGTCCCGCCGCGCCCGGCAGGTGGCGCTGTCCGCGGCGGGGAGGGAGGGAGGGAGGGAGGGAGGGAGGGAGGGAGGGAGGGAGGCGTGGCGAGGGGGGGGGGCGTGGCCCGGCCGTGTGACGTAGGGAAAAGGGGCGGGGCGTGGAGGAGTAAGCGCGGCGGCGGGTTCATTCATAAGGAGCAGGCGCGCTCGGCGGGGCGGCCCCGAGGGGAGCAGGTAAAAGGGGGGGTGGGTGGGAAAAAACTCCGGCTGGGCTCCCCCCTAGAAAGGGGGGCTCGGGGGGGGGGGGGGGGTGTCCCCCATTCCAAGCTGGGGGGAGCCTCGGGTCACTTCACCGTAATCGGTTATTTCCTCCGGGTTTGGGGGTTGCTGCAGTTTCGGGTTGGGTAAGGGGGGTGTGTGCGCTTTTTGGGGTGCAATGTAAAAAAGGATGGGGGGGGGAGGGAAAGGGGGGTGTTTATCGCTTTGACCTTATCCCTAAGCGGGGTGTTTGGGGGGTGGGAGCTTCACCTTGGTGCTGCTTGAAGTTGGAGAACCACCCCACCCCCCACCCCCCCCCACCTCCCCCGCGGTGCTGGCTCCGGCTGCTGCAGAGCGAATGTAGGTTAAAATAAAGGGGGGGGGGGGGGGCAAAAAGTAGGTTAAGGAAAATTCGGCAGCTGCTGCCTGGAAAAAGAGAGGGGAAATGTGTCGGGATTGATTTTTTTTTTTATTAATCTTTTTTGCCGGAGCTGGAAAATCACAGGGCTCCCGGCCAAATCCCTGCATCAGCCGGGACACTGCGGTGAGGGGCTGCGCCCCAAAAATAGGGCTGGAGCCTCCCCCTGCCTGGGAATTGCGTCCCAGCGATGTCCCTGGGATGGTTTGACTTTCATCCTGGAATTTTTTTGCGAGGCTTCGCTTATTCCCGCAACAGAGCCCCGGTTCCGATGGGGCCCAGGGGGATGCGATAAGGCTGAATTTTGCTCCGTCTGCCGGACAATCCCTCCTCTTGTCCCAAGCTGCTTCCAAAGAGCTGTTCCCCAAAGTGTTCCAGAACAGTTGCTCCTTTTTTTTTTTCCTCCCCCCCCCCGTTTATCTGCAGGAGCCATCGGCTGAAATCCTCTTCCCCCATAGGGAGGGGAAGTCCTCGCTGGAATCCCGGCGGCGGGCAGCCTTGGATTACCGTATTAAGAAGAGGGAATAAAAGGCTTGTGGGATTTGGGGGGGGGGGGGGGGGAGGTACGGAAACCCAGTTGCCTTCCCCAGTGTGTTTGCATCGATGCACTGGCCAAGCGGGGTCTGGGGCCGGTGGAAGTTGGGGTGTCCCCAAAAAGCAGCCGGTGGGGTGATTTTTTGGCTTCTTCTGGTTCTTGGGGGGGGGGGTAGGGGGGGGGACGACGGGATGATGTTGGTTTTAGTTTTCACTGAATTTTTTTTCACTGAATTTTTAGAGTTGGAAGGGACCATAAAGATCATCTAGTCCAACCCAGGAGCTTTTCGGGGCTTCTCTCCCCTGTGCCAGGGCAGCCCATCGTCACCGGCTGTGGGTTTGTGCCTGCGTCCCCCATCCCCACCTGGGATGTCCCCGAGCTGCCCCCCAAAAATGGGTGCTGAGTCCTGGGGTGGCCGTCACCAGGCAAAGCGCTGGCGGCAACCAGGAGCTGGCACCTCCTGGTTCTTGTACCTCCTCCATGTCAGACCTTCGTCATCTAAGGGATATCCTTAATCTTTGGATTAAGCTTGGCCTCAGATCTATTTTACCTGGGGCCAACCCTGTTCCTGGTGGGATTTAAATCCGGTTGTCTTGAAATAAGGAGCTGGGATGTTCTGGCACCCGGGATACGTGGGCTGTGCCGGGCTGTGCCGGCCTGTGGCATCCTCCGGCCACGGCTTGTGGTCCCCCAGCCATGGTGGGACCTGCCCATCTCCTTCCCCAGCAGAGCAGCACCCCAAACATCTCTGGGTGTCCCTAAGGTGCTGCTATAAAAGGCTTAAATACCACTGCCCCAAAGGACTAAAATGCTTCATTTTAGGCTTAGACTCGAGTTTTATTACAGGGCGGGGGGGTTTGCATCGGTTTCACTCTCCTTCCATGATCTAGGGGCACATCCCAAGTCCTGGCGTGATTTGGGAGGTGTCCCCATGGGATGCCATCACCCTGTGATGATGCTTGGTGGGGAGGTGGCACGTGGTGGGGCTCGGGCTGGCCAGGGTGATGGTGGCAACTGGCTCAGCCCCCCCCAAAAATCATGGGGTCCCAGCTCGGCACGGATGGTGCTAGTGAAGATGGGGCTTGGTGGCTCTTGGTTTGGGGGTGCATCTCCCCAGGAGGGGAGAAGAGCTGGTTGGCTTCATGCTGGCACCCTGATGGGGTGCTCCCTAACTGGGAGCTACTGGGAAGAACTGGAGCACGGAGGATGCTCATTTTGGGGTATGCTGTCGTGTCCTATAATTACCCTGCTCGCCCCCCAGCATCCCCCCTCCCTCGTGTAATTAGCTGCATCTCAGACCATTGATGCCGGCCACTAATTAGCAGAAACTCGTCAGGCAAAGGCAGTAACGAAGCTCTGGCGTAGCTCTCACGGGACCGTGACGACCGGGGAAGTTTCCATGCGGGTGGCGTAGGCTGGATCCGGGTTATTATTTATTTTTTCCTCTCTTCCCCTGTGCTGTCAGCATTTATTTTAATTTTAACAATTAATTGCTGAGCCTGAAGAGGGGGGATGAGCCTGTAGGAAACGTATTTTGTTTTGCTTGTTGGTTGAGGTTTTTTTATTATTATTTAAATATATTTATTTTTTTAATGACTTCATTTCCTTGCGGCAGATGCATAAGGATTTCCTCCGGAGCAGGAAAAACCTTTATTTAGTGGTTTTTAGCATCATCTGTTCCTTCCCCTGCTCCTTTCAGGGTTGGTCCCTCTCCGATTCGGGATGGAGTTGGGATTTGCAAGGGAAGGGGGTGATGCTGGGCATCCCATAAAACCCCTGATAAAATTTTGGGGGGGGATGGTGGAGGATCGCTGCTGCAGGGATATTTAGGCAGATGCCTTGGAGCATCCCACCGGGGAGGAGCAGGGCTCCCAAATCGCTTCTCCACTGGGATTTTCCATGGATGGTGATCCTGGTACTCCCCCTTGGGCAGGTCTCCCCCGGCGATGAAGAGAAGCGGGATGCGCTGGTGGCTCGTCACCATCCTGGGGGTGAGTATGGCCTTGTCCCTCCCATCCCATCCCTCTGAGTCTCTGCTTTCGGCTCCTCCGATGCTCGAGCCCATCCCAGCATCACCACCCCGGAGCCACAATCAGGCAGCCCAAAATGTTTCTCACCCAGAAACTTGCAGCCCCAGGGGATGCTCACTTTGGGTCAAGGGTGTTTCTTTTTCCAAAAAAAATAGTTCTTTCTCCTCCTTTTCTCTCCCTCCTCGAAGCGTTTTCCAGGGTAGGGGGTGATAGGCAATGCGACATCTCCCTCGCTGCTCCCCCCGGGGCCACCGTGTGGTTCCATGTCCAGGAGATACTCGTGGGATGGACCCTTTGGGTACCCCGGGGTACCATCACAGAATTGGGGGGGATTGGCAGGGACCTCTGGAGACCACCCAGTCCAACCCCCTGCCAAAGCAGGTCCACCCAGAGCAGGTTGCACAGGAACGTGCCCAGGTGGGGTTTGAATGTCTCCAGAGAAGGAGACTCCACCACCTCTCTGGGCAGCCTCTTCCAGGGCTCTGCCACCCTCACAGGAAAGAAGTTTTTCCTCATGTTTAGATGGAATTTCCCATGTTCCAGTTTGTGCCCGTTACCTCTTGTCCTGTCCCCGGGCACCACTGAGAAGAGTCTGGCCCCATCCCCTCGCCCTTTAGCTCTTGCTCAGCATCAATGAGGTCCCTTCTCAGTCTGCTCTTCTCCAGCTGAACAGCCCCAGGTCCCTCAGCCTTTCCTCAGCAGAGAGATGCTTCAGTCCCTCATCATCTTCATAGCCTCTCTGCTGGACTCCCTCCAGCAGTTCCCTGTCCTTCTGGAACTGAGGGGCCCAGAACTGGACTCAGTGCTCCAGATGGGGCCCCACCAGGGCAGAGCAGAAGGGGAGGATGACCTCCCTCCACCTGCTGGCCATGCTCTTTTTAATGCCTCCAGGAGACCATTGGCCTTCTTGGCCACCAGGGTACATTGCTGGCTCATGGGCAACTTATTGCCCACCAGGACTCCCAGGTCCCTCTCTGCAGAGCTCCTCTCCAGCAGGTCACCCCCAACCTGTCCTGGTCCATGGGGTTATTCCTCCACGGGTGCAGGACCATGCACTTGCCCTTGCTGAACTTCATTTAGGTTCCTCTCCACCCAACTCTCCAGCCTGTCTGTGTCTTGCTGGATGGTGGCCCAGCCTTCTGGTGTGTCACCCGCTCCTCCCAGCTTTGTGTCATTGTGTCACCAGCAAACATGCTGAGGGTACACTCTGTCCCCTCACCCGGGTTGTTGATGGAGACCATGGGTTTGCATCCATCATGTTGCTGGCGATGGGTTTCCATCTGCCATGGTCCGTGTGACAGTTTTGCATCCATCACGTTGCTTGCGATGGGTTCCCCTCTGCCGTGTTGTCCATCACAGGCCCCAGAGCAGCAGGAGAACCAGAGCAGCTGGTGCTGAGCATCCCTCTCTGCTTCTCCTGCAGGTGCTGAGCGGACCCAGCGTGGGGGCCGGGAGCTGTGGTCCCCAAGAGCATGGGACACCAGGATGCCCACCTGGAGAGGAGCCCACCGGGGTAAGCTGTGCCCACCCCTGGCACATCCAGCACGGATCCGGTGCAGGATCTGGCCATCGTCACCTCCCCGTCCCTCCATGCAGGCCTGTGGCTCGGTGCAGGGTCCGGTGGGGACGTGCCGAGCTTGTCCCCCCGGCACCTTCTCACCAGGGGATGTGTCCTGCTCCGCTCACACCCACTGCCGGGCCAGGAACAGGATCCTGCTGGCCCCGGGGACTGCGGTGACCGACAGCCGCTGCGGAGCCTGCCTGCCGGGGTGAGCCCAGCCCGGGGTGGGGGGGTGGGGGGGGGGGGGGATGCTGCAAACCCCCAGCCCCGATGTCACTCGTGGGCCCTATCCTGAACCCCCCCCCCACTCCCACCCCACAGGTTTTACAGACCTGAAGGGGAGAGGGAGCCCCGGAGCCGGTGCCTGCCCTGCGCCGCCGCTCCCCGCAGCACCCCGGGGTGCCCAGGTGGGTGCTCGGGCTGGAGGTGTCACCCCAGTTTCGTGGGTCCTGAAAGAGCTTGTGCCAGCGGTCGCCCTGGGGACACCGCAGGATGTGTCCCTCTCAAGATCGGGGGTGGGGATGTGGCAGCTGAGAACGTCTCCATTTGTGACACAAATGGCTTCTGCTTCCCTGGGGGCCAACCCTGCAGTGGGGCTACTGGGGAAAAATGGGATTTAATCCCAAAAAAGCTCTTTTCCGAGGCTGATCCCGTGCCTCCCCTCAGGCCGGCGACGAGCCCGCAGCCCCGAAACACCGGGCCGGTGGCTGGGGACCAACGGGACACGGGTGACCCTGATGGGTGAGGAAGAGGAGGAGGAGGAGGAGGCAGCGGCGGCGCAGGCAGCCGTGCTGACCATCGTCCCGGTCTTCTGTGCCATGGGATTGTTGGGCATCCTGGTCTGCAACCTGCTGAAGAAGAAGGGTTACCACTGCACTGCCAGCAAGGACCCCCAGCCTGGTGGCAATGGTGAGTCCCGGTTGTGCCACAGGCACCTTCTGGTGATCCCACACCCATCCCACCTCTCTCAGCCCGTCCCCATGGCTTCTGGTCCTCATTGTCCCAGGCATCTCCCCCCTTGGTGGAGTTTATCCCCCATCACTGAGTCCCCCCAACTTCTGCCTCCAGGTCCCAGCTCCATCTACCAGCTGGAGGACCCCAATGAGGACACCATCGGGGTGCTGGTGCGGTTGATCACTGAGAAGAAAGGTCAGAGGGGGGTCCCTGGGTGGGGGGGGGGGGGGTGACACAGGCCAGACCCCTGTGACCTCCTCCTCAGTGTCCCCCCCACCCATAGAAAATGCCGCGGCGCTGGAGGAGCTGCTGAAGGAGCATCATGGCCAACAGGCGATGCCACCACCGGGCTGCACCCCCCCGAATAAGTAAGACCTCCCCAAGGCGGCACCGAGGACCCCCCCCCCCCCATGGTGGGACTAACCCCATGGTGATGGCATCTCTCCCCCCGCCCCCAGGCTGCACCTCCTGCCTCAGTTTCCCCCAGCCTGCCGGCACCAGCAGCACCTCCACACGGTGCAGGGGCCGGCCCCGTGCGCCCGCTGCAGCCAGAAGAAGTGGCCCGAGGTGTTGCCATCGCTCAGTGCCACCAAGGTCCCCAAAACCGGAGGTCGCCCCGGTGAGGTCACCATCCTCTCTGTTGGCAGGTAAGTGGTGACCCCATCCCCGGCGTGTTCCCCCCCCCACCTCCCCAGGGTGGGGACAGGCTGATGTGACACCCTCCCCACTCCAACAGGTTTCGGGTGTCCCGGATTCCCGAGATGAGGAGCGAAGTGGGGGGCGAAACCCCCCGTGGTCCCCTCCCTGCCGGTAGCGGGATGCGGCCCTCGTGGTTGAAAAGCACCGATGGCCCCCCCGAGGTGAGGGGGGTGCAGAGGAAGGATGGAGGGGACCCCCTGGTGGGGGGGGGGGGGGTTGTCTTCCTGGGGAAAAAAAAAAAAGGGGGGCTTCAGGAGGCTGGAGGGTGGGGTGTTAACTCTGAAACCTAATGAGGGCAGCTGGTGACGTGTAAGGCTAGAGGTGTTGGGGGCGGGGGGGGGGGGGCTTAAAAGCCTGAAGGGGTTTGCTGAGTCCTTCACACACACACCCCCCACCCCCCCAAAGATGCTATAGGGGGTTGTGGAGTGGGTGCTGCTGGGGGTGCAGGGGTGGGTGCTGGTTGGGGGGGGGGGGGGGGGGCGGGGGGGTGCTGCAGTTGCATGGAGCTGGGGTGCCCTGCAGCAGCGGGTGCTTTAACATACCCCTGTCCCCTATGTATCTGAACACTCACACGCGGCTACCCCTACATCCCCCCCCCCCTACATTCCCCCCCCCTACATCCCCCTCCTACATCCCCCCCATATCCCCCCCCCATATCCCCCTCGATACTCCCCCAGCATGCTAAAAACACATATGCAAATGCCCATGCATCCCTATACAGCATATTTGCATACATTTGCACGTATAGTCATAAGCCCATATATGCACAAAAGGCTACACATGTGCGTCTGTGCACTTACATATGTGCACGCACCTATACACACCCACCCCTATAGCTGTGTGTAAGCTGGGACACACGGAGGGGACACTGAGGCAGGATGGGGGGGGGGGATGTGTCACACGCCGCAGGGTGCTGCGGGCTCGTGGCAGGGCCTGGCACGGGGTGACACGACCCGGGGGTGGGGGGGGGGGGGTGGGGGCTCCTGTGTGACTCACGGGCAGCTGCACGGGCGCACGTGCCCTCACACACACGCCCCCCCCACCCCCCCCCCCGCCGCAGGCCACGCTAGCAGCCATGAGCGCCCGTGCATGGAAATGCGTGTGCAAATGCACATACACATGTATAGACGTGTGCACGTCGCTGCACACGCATGCCCACCTCTGCACGGATGAACACAGGGAAACCCACCTCTGCACACATACACACGTGTGCAGTTACACACGCGTGCAAACACACACCTGGAGCTCCGTGTGTACATACATGCGCATACACACACAGAGGTGTGCACACATGCACCCGTTCACGCGCTGCTGCACATCTACACACACGTGCGCAGACAAAGGTGCACAAACGCATGTGCAAACCCACATTTGCATGTATACACATATGGACATGCACACATATGTATGCAGTCCTACACATGACACTCTATAAGCATGTGCACACACAGATGTGCACGTGACACCTGTTCACACACCTCTGCATGTGCAAATGTATGCAGGGATGAACGTGTGCACATACAAACCCACCTCTGCATGTGTGCACATGCACATATGTACATGTACACACATGTGTGCAGTCTCACACACATCCACGCTTGCACATGGAGCTCTGTAAGTGTGCATGCATATGCACACACACACACATAGAGACATGTGCCTGACACCTGAGTGAACACTGCTGCATGTGCACACGAACATGTGCATGTGCAAACCCATCTGCACACACACCCCACACGTGTACACATGTTTACAGTAACACTCGCATGCAACCATACCCACACATGCATGTGGAGTTCTGTAAGAGTGCATGCACATGCATGTGCACATAGATGTGCACACGTGTACGTGTTCACACACTGCTCAATGTGCACATACACATATATATGGATGTATATTTGCGTAAGTGCACATGCAAACCCATCTCTGCACATATACACGTGCACATGCACCTAGGTACATGCACACACATGTATACAGTCACACATGCATGCAAACAGACACACACTTGCACATGGAGCTTTGTAAGTGTGCATACACATGTGCACACATGCGCCTGTTCACACACCACTGCACATGCACAGATGAACACATGCATAAATGCACGTGCAAACCCACCTCCGCGCACATACATACACATATGTACATGCACATACATGTATGCAGTCGTGCAAACATGCAGCTGGAGCTCTGTAAGTGTTCATGCGGCATCCATTCACACACTGCTGAACATATAAACATGTATGAACATGTGCATGTACACATGCAAACCCACCTCTGCACACATACACACAGGCACATGCATGTATATACATGTACATACATGTATGAGATCACACATGTGTGCAAACACACCCACACTTGCACATGGAGCTCTGTAAGTGCATAAACGTGCAGACGTGCACATGACACCCATTCACACATGTCTGCACGTGCAAACATACGTGCAGACATGTGCATAAACACACATGCAAGCCTACCTCTGCACACATACATGTATGTACGTGCACACACATGTATGCAGTCACATATGCATGCAAGCACACCCATACTTGCATGTGGAGCTCTGTAAGTGTGCACACACGTATGCACATACATGTATACCCCCCCCTTCTTGCCACCCCCCCCCCACACACACCCAGAGCTGGACACATGGGTGCCCACCACCCTGGGCGCTGCCCCCCCGCCGCGGCCGGTCACAGCCTGCTAGCCCATGGGGCCACACGGCCACCCCGTGTCCTGGCCCTGTAGCCACAGCATCTGCCTGCCCTGCCTTCACCTCTGCCCAGCTGAGACCGCCCAGCTCGTGACAGTGATGGTCAGTGCTCACTGCAGCCCCCCCGTCCCTGCCCAGCACCCTCAGGAGCCATCCCAGACACCGTGTCCCCTCCAGTTCCCATCACCCTGGGCTGTCCCCAGCCATTTAAGGACACCTTGCCCCTGCTTAGCCCACGGCCCAATCCTGCAGGACCTCAGCATCCTTATGGGGGGCCTGGACCAGCTGCAGCGGGTGGGGACACCTGGGGGTGTGGGGACAACATGGGTGGCAGCCTGTAGCAGGAGGAGTTGTCCCCTCCAACATGGGATGTCCCTGGGTAGTGACAGCCACCATGGACCTTGGCCCAGGGAGTGACACTTGAGTGGCTTCTGCCACCTTTGGTGATGCAGAGGGTGCAGTCCAGCCTCACCCAAAGATGTGGTCCATCCCTTGTCCTCCACAGCTGACACCTGGCCTGGGGGCTGCTTCTGGAAGACAGTGAGACCCACAAAGACCCCATGGGAGGAGATGGAGGACTTTGGGGATCATGTGAAAGGTGTCCCACTCGGTGCCATGAAGCTCTGGAGGTGGCAGCTTGGCTTCTGCTCCTGCCACCAAATTGTCCACCAGCAGCACAGCAAATCCAATGTCTTGACCAGCTGGTGAGAAGGATTCCCCGTCCCTGAGGTCCAGTGGTTGCCTAATGGAGAGCATCTCCAGAAGACATAAAACTTACTGCTGGTGGTGGCTATGGTGTGGTGGCCTGGAGAGCATCTCCAGAAGCTGCAACACTGCTGGTGGTGGCCATGATGTGGTGGCTTGATGGAGAGCATCTCCAGGAGCTGCAATGCTGGAGCATAGCTCCATTGGAGGCACCATGCAACGGAGGACATCATGCAGCCAGGATGCTATTCCATGGTCACCTCCTTCTGGGTGTGTTGAACGGAAGGCTCTCCAGGACCATCATGAGCTCTTGATTTCCCTCCATCACCAGGTGCCAACGCTCAACATCACAGGCTAATGACAGTCTCAGGCTCATGGGACAACTCCCACCTTACCAACAACCCAACTAGGGCATGGGTTGCTCTGGCCAAAGCTGGTTTCCTGCATCCACATCTCCTCTCTCCGAAGTCTCAATCAGCCCGGGAGAACGTGGCGGTGATGCTCTTCTCGCCGTGAAGATCCCACACTACACTTCCCATAGGAGCTGTTTCTATAGGATCACATTGGCTTGGCCATGTCGAGGTCGGTGGGACAACCCACCCAAGGTTGAGTTGGAGACCTTCATGCTCCACCACCAACCTAGAAACGGATTTATGGCCGGTCCTGTTCACTTCTCCACCGTGTCACTGCGCCAAAAAACCAACCACCAAACCCCCTCGGGTTCTTTTATTTATTTTTTTTTTTTTTTTTTTTGGAAACATTTTAATAGTTATCGAATGTTCTACATCTTACAGTAAATATCATACAGTTACAAACTCTTGGCTGAAATCTGTCAGGGAGATCACGACCTGATCTTCAGAACCAAAAACCAGAACAGAAAACAAACTGAGGGTGGGATGGGGTGGCGGGGGGGGCTGGGGGGGGGGGGGAAAACAACCCAAATTTACACTTCAGCTGGACAAACCCAGGCTGTGGGGCTTCCCAGGGCATCAGCTCAAGGCCACGTTGCCTACACACCTTGGAGACTTAGACTTGGAAGACACGGTTACTCTTGGTTTTCAATTTTTTTTTCTTGGTCTTTTTTTTTTTTTTTTGTATATTTATTTTTGCTTGAGAGTCCAATAATATTAAAAAAAAAAAAAAACCCAAAAAACCCCAAAAAACCCCCAAAAAACGAGCTGGTCTGGCGGTCGAAATGAATTAAAAAATTAATTACAGAGAAAAAGGGGTGGGTTTGCTCCGTGCTATGGGGACGGGAGGGTTTGGATGGGATCCTGCATCCCGCTGCCTCGTTTTCCCTTCCTCCCCGTGCCTTCCCGACCCTGCGGATCCCTCCCCAGCCAGTCCCTCATCCTGACCCTGCTTTGCGCCGGGAAAATCCCAGTTCCTCCAGTTCCAGCCCTTCAGGAAGATGCAGCGTTGCAACAGGATTTTTTTTTTTTCCCTACAAACAGCACAACTGAGCATTTCCAACCGGGAATAGCTGCCGTTAAACCACGGATTTTGCTATTCCTGCTTTGCAAACATCCCCGTAACAGGCTATTTTACCCGATTACTAAGGAATCTCTTAAGTGCCACGGTGCAACACGCCAGAAAAACACCTTTTCCAAGCTCTCCTTCCTCCCAAGCTCCTGAACAGGCTTTATTTTCCCTTTTTTTCCCTATGGGAATGCTAGCACACGGCAGAGAAACCATCCAGAGGCTGATCCTGCCGACAGCCCAGCGCTTGCTGCGAAGCAAAGGGAAGATGGGCAGAGGGTCACCATGTTTTGGGGACGACAGATGCTCGGAGGGAGTGAAAATATTGACAATTTAGGGAAAAATAAACAACCCCAAACCCTGGATTTATGGGTATCCAGCGGCTTTTATTGCTATTGTCGGCTGGTTGGGTTTTCCTATAAAAAATACCCCCTCCCCCCCCAAATTGTGGTTTTTCTCCCCAGTTTCACACCCTCCGGCTGGACCACATCATCCCAACCCCCCCCCCCCCCCCGCAGGGATGCATCCGCAGGGATGCTGAAGGGGATGGCAAAGAGGGAGCGGGGAGGCTCTCTCTGGGAAGGATGGGATTCAGCGGGATGGCCGGGGGAAAACCTGACACCCAGGAAAACATCCATCATTAAAACAAGCCCCTTAAATAACACTCTGTGGCAATTACACCTTGAAACTGCAAAAAGCTGGGACGGGTTATTATTCTTCCTAAAATACAGGAGCAAATCCTTGCCCGGAGGGTTCAGCCACTTGGAGGCGTGATGGGGACAGGCTCCGAGGGGCTCGTGTGGGTTGGGGACCACCACCACTATTAATATGCCCTTCCCTCCCCCCCCCCCCCCCCCCCCAAAATCTTGCATTACAGCTCGTGTTTTAAAGCAAAGATAACGGCAGGGATGGGTTAATGGTCATAGCAGCGGTTTGAGAGTTATCTTCCTTCCTCCTTAGCTGGAATTTTAATCTGGGAGACACTGGGCTGCCCCGCTAAGGATGGTTTAACCCCTCCCGCTCTTCCCTGCTAACGCCGGCTGGGATCCTTTACCACGGGAAGGCCTTTTCCTTAACCAACGTGGGCAAAGATTTGTTGGAGTGAAAACATTTGAGAAGCTGGTGGCCCTCATCTGTGTCCCCACCGCAAGGGAGTCCCCCCCCCGTGACCTCCCCAGAACCTTCACTTTAAGCCATGACTTGGCCAAGGAAAGAGCTTGGGATCATGGGCTTTCCTCCCGTCCTTCTATCTATCAAAAAAAACATGTCCCTCCAGGGCTGCAGGTCACTGCTGGCATGAGCTGGGGGGGGAGCAGGCATCAAGCCCCACATCCCCACACGGCGGCAGGGAGCGTCTCCCCACCACCACGACCCCATGAAGCCACCTTGGGAAGGAGCTACCCAAGCCTGGAGCCACGTGGTGGCCCTGGAGCCGTGCAGTGGTCCAAGCCTAAACCCAACACCGCCTGCCAAATGTGCTCGTCAAAGCCTCTCACCCAACAGATGGCAAATATTTCACCTTTTCACACCCTGGTTGAGTTAATGAGTATTTCTGCCAAGGCATAATGGGATGAGGAGCATCAGATCTACTACTGATCCAAACAAAGGAATTAAAGCTAAACCACCCCATGTCAGCTCTCATTAGTGGTAACTCCGGGTGATCCTCCATGCTCAGCCCTTGGAGCTTTCTACACCACCTTAGCGTTTTCTTTCCTTGCCAGAGAAAGCATCTCCTTCTGGCCATGGGCCAACAATTCAGCAGTGGTTCCTAATGTGGTTAAGGGTGAAGGATGCCTCGGCCAGTGGTAGGATGATGTCTGCTGGTGGAGATCTGCTGGGAAAGATCCTCCTCTGCAGAGCCCGGGCTGTGATAATGAAGCTTCTTGGACCCTGCAAGTCACCGTGCCGTTACATTGGCAAGAACTTACTCTAGTCTATGTGTTTTAATGCTGATACGTAACGTGAAGTCAACAGTGAGAGCCAAAAAAGGATATTTGAGAGGTCTTCAAATCCTGTGATCTATTGGGGTTGGGTGTTTTTGGCCCAGGTTTAACTGTAACGTGCTACAAACAGTGGAGGGACGATGAAGTGTTGATATTTCCAAATGTCTCTTTACGTGCTAACCCTTGGCTTCGCCAAGTTCAACAGGGCAACCCTCTGATTATTTACTCTTTTTTTTTTTTCCCTCTTTTTCTCTTTTCCTTTTATACAAACTCAAAGTGCAACCCAAAGTACTACGCATGAGAAATCCCCCTTCCCCACCCCACAGCACTGGTGTCCAGTCTTCATCCACTTTGTTCCCCTTAAGGTTGGGAAGGTCAACCAAAGCTTTGCTAGATTTCCTTTAAAACCATCAGAACCAGCCAAACGACGCCCAAACAGAAGTGTTGGCGCCAACACCTGACCTGACAGATCACCCAGGACCAATCAGGGGTAAGAAAAGTCCTCTTGGGTCCCTAAGCTTGTGTCTCCCCATCTGGACCACGTTCATGGGAAGGAGCTCCAGTAGCTCCTCCCAATGGCAGCAGAAGCCAAGCTGGAGATATCACCAAGAGCAAGGAGGTCTCACCCAGATGTCAACAACCTGTCACTTTGGTCTTCTGAAAGACCCTCCAGTCTGACGTCTACACCACCATGTCCTGGTCAAGGTGACCCTCCAGAGCTGGTCCTCACTGCCCTCACCTCCATCTGGAGATGCGATCCAGGCATGACCAAAGTAGGGCAACCAAGAGAGATATCTGGGCATTAACTCAACACCACACATGGGGTGGAAACCCACACCAAGCAGTACCAGGAGGGATTCCCATCCACACATCTCCTAACCTGACTTCTTTAAAGGCTCTGGATTTGGCCCGCTGTGAGAACCTCGGAGCCCAGGAGACATGAGAGTTGCAAACATCTCAGTGTGAATGCAACTCTTTTGGCACGCTTGAGGGAAACATCAAAACCCAACGATGTTTTTTTCTCTTAGGGAAAAAAAAGAAAAAAGAAGAAAAACCTTGTTTCTATGCTGGGTTTAGGGATAAGGACTTCAAAATAACTCAAACTGGCCGCAAGCGTTGTCTGCAAATGAACACTCTCATTGCTGCCCTCGAGACAACTTATTGCTCTACTTGGACACCTCGAGGTGGGATGTCACTGGCTGTGGTCGGCTTCATGTCCTCGTGCCCTTGGGTAAGCCAAAACCCCCCGAAACAACCTCAAAACCCACAGCCTCTGCAGGCCCATTGTCTCCCAGCCTGGTCCGAGTCAACTGTGGATCACGTTCCTTGCTCTCACCTTTTCTCAGGTACCTTCCATGAGGAAGGCGACATGTTTATTGCTATTGCTTTCCTCTTCCCCCTGCTTCTCCATGCTCACCAGCAGAGCAGCTGGACATCATTCTCCTCTCCAGCCTTTCTCTGTCTTTCCAGGATTTGTGCCTGGATGAACGTTTGTCCCGAGTCTCCAAGCCCAGCTGTAACGCAAAGAACGGGGTGCCACCTTAATCACCATGGAGGCATCGTGGTTTGGTCTCAGCCCTGCCAAAAGTGTGGATGCAAGGTGAAGCCACCCGTCTTTCTCCCTTGCCCTGCCTCAGAGACTCTTCTCCATTGACCAGCCACCCTCTTTCCCCACACCACCAGATTCTGGAGAAGCTCTTCAGACCAACCCCTGGACCTGAAGAAGCTTTTCAGACCAACCCTTGAACCTGGAGAAGCTCTTCAGACCAACCCCTAGATCTAGAGAAGCTCTTCAGACCAACTCTTGGACCTGGAGAAGCTCTTCAGACCAACCCCTGGACCTGGAGAAGCTCTTAGAACCAACCCTTGGACATCTCTTTGCTTTCTTCACCAGCCGCCCAGCACACCTCTGCCTGCAAACGGTTGCATGCAAGGAAGGAGCCGCCTTTTCCCTCGCACAGCCCCAATATGTGGCTGATGGGGAGCGTTATGGTTTTCTCAAGAGGTGCGAGATGCTTCCAGGGCATGCGTCTCTCCGCTGCTCTCTTCCCATCACGCAAGGTCCGTTTGCCCAGTTGGAAAAAAGCAGACCAAAGACCGGATGGTGACCAGTCCTCCTACTTCCTAAGACAAGCGTGTTACGTCGCTAATTATATTTATATTCTCTTACTCCTACAAAAGAAGGGATGAGTTCAGAATTTTCACTGCAGATAATGCATTTATAATCTATCACGACAGCTATCTGGAAGACACCAATTTTCTTGTAATATGTTATGGAAGATTAAATAATTTATATTATTCAACTAAAAATACCCAAACCAAATCGGAATAAGCCTGCCTACCAGCGCTGTGCTTTTCACATAGTACCCTGAACATCAACCACTCTTACTAGCCAACGAAAATCTAGGCTCTCGTCAACAACAACGACAACAGAAAAAAAATAAGGAAAAAAAGAACCCAAACGAACGAGAAGTGGGGGATCTTCGCGCCACTCAGCTGGGCAATGCTGGAAAAGTGAATATTCTGAGCTTTCGGATGATAGGACCAAAGAGAGAACTTTACTATTGCTCAGTGTCAGTATGTGTGTTACACAATTTATGTGGGTTGGGGAGGAGGAAAGGGGGAGAGGAAAAAAAAAAAAAAAAAAAAAAGAAGAGGCAGAAGATTAGAAAAAGCAGCTTTTACAAAAACCACTAAAGAATGCATAAAGTGACCCTTGCACTTTTTTTTTTTTGTTGTTTTTTTCTTTTGTTCTTGCAAACAGACGAGGTGCTGCAGTACAGCGGCCGCAGCACCGATGTAAGACTTGTGTAGTTGCATACAATGTTTGACTCCGGATCTGGAAGAGAGCAAAGGTATTAAAAAATAAGGAGTTAGAAGCAAGCGGTGCAGGTAGGGTGCTGCACCTGGGGAGGAATAATCCCATGGACCAGGACAGGTTGGGGGTGACCTGCTGGAGAGCAGCTCTGAGGGAGGAAAAAGACCTGGGAGTCCTGGTGGACAACAGGATGACCATGAGCCAACAATGTGCCCTTGTGGCCAAGAAGGCCAATAGCATCCTGGGGGGTGTTAAGAAGAATGTGGCCAGCAGGTGGAGGGAGGTCATCCTCCACCTCTGCTCTGCCCTGGGGAGGCCACAGCTGGAGCACTGGGATCAGTTCTGGGCTCCCCAGTTCAAGAAGGACAGGGAACTGCTGGAGAGAGTACAGCAAAGATGATGAAGGGCCTAGAACACCTCTCTTACGAGGAAAGGCTGAGGGACTTGGGGCTTTTTAGTCTGGAGAAGAGAAGACTGAGGGGGGATCTGATCAACACCTATAAATACTTCAAGGGTGGGTGTCAGGAGGATGGGGCCAGGCTTTTTTCAGTGGTGCCCAGTGACAGGACAAGAGGTAACGGGCACAAACTTGGACATAAGAAGTTCCATCTAAACATGAGGAGGAACTTCTTCACTTTGAGGGTGGCAGAGCCCTGGAAGAGGCTGCCCAGAGAGGTGGTGGACTCTCCTTCTCTGGAGACATTCAAACCCCACCTGGACACGTTCCTGCGCAACCTGCTCTGGGTGGATCTGCTTTGGCAGAGGGTTGGACTAGATGATCTCCAGAGGTCCCTTCCAACCCCATATCATTCTGTGATGATGTGATCAGACCGGGCTGTTCTCTCCTCTGTACCACGTGCAGCACATATAGTCGATGCATTTGGGATTTAAGCATCCCTCGCACCGCTCTGCGGGCATTTTTTTGGGGGCACAGAGCTGAGAAAGCAGCAGCTTGATGGTGGCATCCAACACGCCGGGTTAAAAATATGCAAATTTTTAGCTCTCTGCTAACTGCACAACAATTTTTGCTGGGCAAGATTAGCCCAGCGTAATGTATGGAGCAAGGAGAGATTGCAGATAACCCCCCTGGGCTGGATGGGATCTCGGCTGCTTCCTCGTGCAGCATCATGTGTTCCCATCAGCTCTGTTGCCTGTTAATTGGGTATGATGGACCAAGGGCTCTGGCAACGCGCGGAGGGCGTTTAAACCAGCAGCCGGGATTTCTGGGATCCTGAGCAGGACAGGATCCTGCAGGCAGGGTGCAGGCAGCTGCATGTAATCCCGGTGTCAATGAACAGGATGATCTCCCAGCACGTTTTAGCAGGAAAAAAACCCGTATTTGAGTGACATGAAAGCTGGGGAGGGACTCCTTATGAAGGATTTTAGGGATAGGACATGGAAGGAAGAGTTTTAAAATGAAAGAGGGGAGATTGAGATGAGATGTGGGGAAGAACTTCTTTGCTGTGAGGGTGGTGAGAGCCTGGCCCAGGTTGCCCAGGGAAGCTGTGGCTGCCCCATCCCTGGAGGGGTTCAAGGCCAGGTTGGAGGGGGCTTTGAGCAACCTGGTCTGGTTGGAGGTGTCCCTGCCCAGGGTAGGGGGTTGGAACAAGATGGTCTTTAAGGTCCCTTCCAACCCGAACCATTCTGTGATTCTGTGAAAGCGCATGATGCATCCAAAACCCTAAAGCATGAAAATCAGGCTGACTCGATGCCACTGAGGTCACTGGTAAAGCCTTGCACGCACCGAGCAGCAAGATGTGGAGTCAAAGCGTCGCCCAGACAAAGGGGTTCAGCAGCTTTGGAGGAAGGAGAGGAGCGATGGCAGTGCTCAGTGGCTAATTAATGGACAAGGACAAGAGCAAGACCCGCGAAGGCGGCACTTACATGAATTGGCCAGTGGGATTACCAGTGTGGAGGTACGTAGCTGTAGGTGGGGGTTCCTTGAGCCCTGTACGTTGGCACGGAAACTGGATGTGCTCCGATGGCGGTGTGTTGTGGGGTGGTCAACAAGGTTCCTGCAACAGCACAGAGAGATATTTAGCAAGGAGGAGAGGCCCGTCAGGGGAGCGGTACCCTGAGGGTTTGGGGCTGCAGACCGCATCCGAGAGGCAGGCACAGCATCGGCTGCTTCTATTCTTCCTCAGTTCTCCCAAATATTATTCCACTCGTGACACCCGAATCGAAGGCGTTTGACTCAGCATATGGACCTGTTGGAGCAGGGCCAGAGGAGGCCACGGAGATGCTGGGAGGGCTGGAGCCCCTCTGCTGGGAGGACAGGCTGAGAGAGTTGGGGGGGGTTCAGCCTGGAGAAGAGAAGGCTCCGGGGAGACCTTGGAGCCCCTTCCAGTCCCTCAAGGGGCTCCAGGAAAGCTGGGGAGGGACTCTTGATGAGGGAGGGGAGCCATAGGAGGAGGGGGAACAGTTTTAAACTGAAAGAGGGGATATTTAGGTTAGATATTAGGAATAGCTATATCTTTGGATATAGGAATATCTGTATCTTTGCTGTGAGGGTGGTGAGAGCCTGGCCCAGGTTGCCCAGAGAAGCTGTGGCTGCCCCATCCCTGGAGGGGTTCAAGGCCAGGCTGGACAGGGCTTGGAGCAACCTGGTCTGGTGGGAGGTTTCCTTGCCCATGGCAGGGGGTGGAACTGGATGATCTTTAAGGTGCCTTCCAACCTGAACCATTCTATGATTCCATGATTCCATGACTCATGTGGTTCCATGAACAGAATAAACCCATCTGAAGCTGTAGCATATTTTCCATGCTATTTTCTGCCCTTAACTCACCTTTTTCCCATTTTTTGCTTGTCCCTAAAGACCAGCAGCAGAACTACCCACTAACCTGCTGACATCCTCCACCTGCTGAAGGCACCGGGCTAAATTGCAGCAGCAGATCACTGCAGGGATCTGAAACATTTAAGGACCAAACTGGAAGGGATGAGGGCTGCAAAAGGAGACGAGATAAACATCCCAGACCTCCCAGGGAAAATTAAGAATCATAGAATCATAGAATCATCCAGGTTGGAAGAGACCCTTGGGATCATCGAGTCCAACCATCTACCCTACTCTACAAAGTTCTCCCCTATACCATATCCCCCAACACCACATCTAAACGGCTCTTAAACACATCCAGGGATGGTGACTCAACCCCCTCCCTGGGCAGCCTGTTCCAACGCCCGACCACTCTTTCTGTGAAAGGCAGAAGGCAGCAGAGCTCTTCTGCTTAATTTATACCAGCAGAGAGCTTTGGGATGCAGCAGCAGGAGTGATCCCCTCCCAGCCATGAAGCAGCAGGACTTGCCCGGTGCAGCCTCTTTTTTTTTTTTTTTTTTAATCTGCTGCTGATACACAGAGGGATTTTAGGCGAGAATTTGCACGGTGCCTTCAGCAAACTCGGGGAGGGAGAATACAGCCCCAAACTACTTAATTCTGAGAGTAATTGGGTGCTCAAAGCAACTGTACTCTCAGTTTCTAGGTATCTCCCTACAAACGCTACTAACTAAATTTTAAGCCTTCCCACACAGAATCATAGAATCATAGAATGGTTAGAGTTGGAAGGGACCTCAAAGATCATTGAGTTCCAACCCCCCTGCCATGGGCAGGGACACCTCCACTAGAGCAGGTTGCTCAAAGCCCCATCCAGCCTGGCCTTAAACACTTCCAGGGATGGGGCATCCACAACTTCCCTGGGGCAACCTGTTCCAGTGCTTCACCACCCTCACGTGTATTCATTACATCGATTCACTTCTCAGTATAAGCAACAGTAAATCTCTCGCCGAGCGGCTCTTGGCACACCCAGGCTGCAATATCTCTCTGCTTGTAACCGGGATTGCGAACCATGACAGAGTCCTATTTCACAGCTAATGCAGATGCAAAAGGATGAATGATGCACTTCTTGGCATAATTCAATACACAATCCGAAGGATTGTTAATGGGAGAAATACAGGCTTTGGGAAAAAAAAAAATAAAAGCAGCCCATACCCTTACTTAACGTGCTATCGATTAATTGCAGTGTGAAGCAATCCCGCGCAAAAATTGCAGAGGGTTTGGGATATATAAACCAAAGTTAATGTTAATTTTGTCAAATATACGCAGCAAGACCGTAAGTACCCCAGAAAAGGAATTTGAGGATAGAAATACAAGAGTAGTTGAAGGACAAATTTGGTTACTCCTCTATTTAGGAATAACCTAGGACAAGAGGAAACAGCCTCAATTGCACCAGGGGAGGTTTAGGATGGATATTAGGAAAAAATTTTTACACTGAAAGGGTTATCAAACTTTGGAAGAGGCTGCCCAGGGCAGTGGTGGAGTCGCCATCCCTGGAGGTGTTTAAAAGCCGGGCAGACGTGGTGCTGAGGGACGTGGGTCAGCGGTGGGTTTGTCAGTGTTGGGTTGATGGTTGGACTCGATCTTAAAGGTTCCTTCCAACCTCAACAATTCTATGATTCTGTGGTTCCGCTTATAGAATGGACTGAGGAAAAAATATTATATTTAAGGATGCAAGAGTGCATCCCTCTAGAGTCAGCCAAACGAAAGGTCTCCTCTGCTACCCTAAAAACTGAGTTAGATCAGTATCGGGAGCAAATTAATTGATTTTTGCCTGCAAAGGGCAGTTAGCAGCCAGCAAAACTAGCAGGAGAAGCTGCAAATAGCTGTGTGCAGGGCGATTCTGCAGCCTCAAGGATCCTGCTCAGGTTGTTTAGATACGTCCCACTCTGAGAGATGAAACTGTGGCTCAGACCACGGGAAAATTTTCCTTCTTACCTGCTGACATTGCCATGGTGGTCCCAGCGACCATCCCCATGGCCACACCGTTGGTCCTGGGCGCAGCGACCGGGGCCGGATAGATGGCCGATGGGATGCTGTTGGGCTGAACCACGGTGGTGTGATGGATAACGTGAGGCTGTGCCGCGTACACTGGCTGGGTATAATAAGCTCCCTGTTTTGAGAAGGGAAAAAAAAAACAAACCACCCCGTCATTGTCTTTGTCATTCAATTGAAAACACAAGCCAAAGCAGTGACTTGAAGCCTGGTATTTTATTTAGAGAAGATCACCAGCTCTGTCTGCAGGGGGTATCAGTGTGGTAACACAGACCGTGCTGTCAGCAAGGAGTTAGAGCAGCTAACTCTGCTCTGCTCTGCAAGATCTGGCTGCAGATCCTGCTGTGGAGAGAGCAGTGATGCTCTCGGGGCCAGTCCCGCAGAGCCCCACACCAGATGGGACACAGGAGGTTCCCAAACCCAGCCTGTACCACGAGCCTGGAGTGACTCTGCTGTGACAGTCCTTCACGTCGAGACTTCAAGCCCTCAGCTCCTCTAGATGTGGTGCAGAAGAAGCAATATTAAGACAAGGAGGCATCACGCGTAGCTGCTGGTACAAAGAGCTGCCCGTGGGACATCATTCAAGCGCTGCCAAAGGGCTGGTCCTTCCCATGAGCAAGCTCCTGAGCTTGGAGACATGGAGAAGCAAGGACGAAGCTGAACTGGGGACATGCGGGATGGTCCCCAGGATGCATGAAGGCAATGGGACTGGGAGGGGAATGAGCATCATGGGTTTGGAGAGTCAGCTCGTCAGGGACAAACTGTGCTGTCTCCATTTGGTGGGAAGAAATGGGGCCTGGACCCAAAAACTTTGGCTTCTGGCATAGAAAACGAACGAGAGATGGAAGAAAAGGAGAAGCCCTGGCTCTCAACTGATTCCAAGGCGCTTGCCTGGGTCCAGGAAGC
The DNA here is from genome assembly GCF_964106895.1 of Numenius arquata. Classification (NCBI taxonomy): domain Eukaryota; kingdom Metazoa; phylum Chordata; class Aves; order Charadriiformes; family Scolopacidae; genus Numenius; species Numenius arquata. The sequence continues at coordinate 139,784,902 of NC_133576.1, forward strand.
GTGTCACCTTCTTGCGTTTCCAATGGACGGGCTCCAAAATCCAGGCTGCCAAGACCCATGGGGTTTTCAAAAAAGGGAGGATGGATGGGAATAAAAGAAAGGAGCCAACAGAAAAAGGTCCACATCCAAAATAATAAAGGGCCTGAAACATCAACATCACAAGGGAGAGAACTGCCATCCCCAGGACAGGCAGGGACATCACCGGTACCTGCAAATCAGGGACGGTCAGAAAGATTAGAGGGTTTAAAACAACGAAGGGAGACTTTATCGTGTGTTAGTGAAAGCCATTAGAGAACCTCTGAAAGCATGGGTTAAGGGGAGAAGGAGATGCAGGGGAACTAATAAATTACTTCTTTCTTTCAGGAGCCACAAAGGTTGATAGGACAAATTGCAGATGCTGAAAGGCAATTCCCTGGGGAAGGAGAAGGACGTGCTAAGATAAATTAAGCTCGTGAAGGTGACTGAGAAATCAGCTGCAGAAGAAGGAACAACCCAGGCAGTGGGTGCTGCAAGCACAAGGTGCTGAAAGGATCTGCCAAAGCATCTCCTTCTTGATGTTGTTCCCTTCCAGGCTGTTGAAACTCTTATTTGCCGGTCCCTGGGAAGCAGAGATGGGGGAACGGCATCCGCAAGCCCTGCTCCATCTCAGGCTTGCCGGTGGGCACTGCTAGTGGATGCCAACCTCCCACCGCAGCTGGGATCGGAGAGGAACCAGTAGGCAGGGATGGGTTTGGTCCTCAGAGGTTTACGCAACACTGAGTTAACAGAAGGAGAGGTGACAGCAGACAAAATCAGCAAGAGGAGATGCTCTGGTCTCAGCAAGGCATGGAGAAACCACTCCATGAGGTTGTAGGTGTTGGAGAAGTTGGTTATTTGACCTTAAAGAGGAGGGGGGAAGCTAAGGAAGCTGTAGGGCCAGATTTTTCTGAGGAGCTCGTGATCTTCAGTGGGAAGGGCCATCAAGGTGATTTTCAGAGGACATCTGCCCTAAATTGCATCCCTGTGGAGGATCTTGGCCCCAGCACATAGCTGGAGGCAGTGGCAATGCAGGAGCAGAGAAGATGGTATTGGAATCCATCCAGCTCCTCGAGAAGGAGCTCCTCCATGAGGACACGTATCTGGGTCATGCCTGAAGTAATTTGTGCCAGTGAAGATCACACAGTGGTTTTCCCAAGTGAGGTGGCAGGAGGGTGATGCAAGTTGAGTGAGATGCCAACAGCCACCAGCAAGTGGACTGTGTGGTGACCCAAACTTATTTGTGGCCCTGAAGAAGAGCAACATTGAGAGCTGGGGATAGAGGGGAGAGGTGGGTGCAGGGACCACCCTGGAGCCAGCGAGCCCCATCAGTCAGGCGTGTGATTTTGGAGGAAGGGACCTCATTCCCAACCTGTCCGAGTCACAGGGATGCCACTGCCTTGACTCTGCTACACATCAACAACGGTGCAAGACCATGTCTCATCCAGAAGATCCAATGGAGAAGGCAGGAGAGAGATGCCAGCATCTCAGAGACCCACCAAGCCCCACCATGAGCATCTCCATCCCACCAGGACATGGGTTCTCAGCCCTGATGGCCAAGGATGAAGCCCTGTAGGAACCTCAGGCTGCATCTACATGCCAGTGAGCTGCCATGGTGAGCTGCTGCGGTGGCCAGCGTGGTACCTACCTGGGTGTACAGGTTCTGCTGTGGATAGGCACTTCTGATGGGGTACATAGCGGTTTGGTACGGATTCGGAGACGGCGAGTAGGGAGGAGGTGCGTTGTTACTCTGGGTCGGTGGGACCTTGTAGGGAGTCCCCGCAGTGTACCCTGGTGAAGACAAGAGTAGTCCAAGTTAGGGTGAGGATTTAGAGCTGCAGAGATGGTCCAACAGGCACACAAGCAACCCAAGCCACCATTCGTGGTGCACCAGCTACTTTCTGGGCATCACTCAGCCTGGAGGAGACCAAGATGAACCAGCATCTACTGGTATCCCATGAAACCCACCAAGCCAAGACCTCCAGCTCCAGCATCCAGCCCCTGGTCTCCATCCTCCACCCAGTCCAGCAGCAGTTCTTCCCACGCTGCCTACACCGGGCCGAAGAGCTGAAGAGCATTCCCAATGGTCAAGGCATAACTTGACGGGACTCAACCAGCACTTAAATCACCTAAGACAGCACTATCCCCACATCCACTTAGCCATCTCTATACGTCTACTTGTAGAGAATAGTGTTTTTCCTTCTCTTCTCCCCAGATTTTTGTCCTTTCACCTTTTTTTGCCCTGGGTGTGATGGCCAATACTGGAATTTACTTGCTGGGGGTTCTAATTTCAAGGCACAGCATTGCTGTCTCCCGCCTATGTCCCCAAGAAATGACCAGAAAAGAAGCAACGCCCATGGTCCAAACCTTCATATTAAGAGGTGAAAATGATAGATGCTTCATGAAAATGAAGTATTTCATCAAGGTGGACGGTGCCGAGCAGTTTCACCTCCTGCAAAGGAGGGCTGTGGCCATCAGCTCACCTTGCAGGTGGGAAAGGCAACTCCACACGATGCTCAAGCACCTTTATACCTGTCCCACTCCCCGCAGGCTATTTGCATTAGTGACAAAAGCAGAAAATCTGCTTTATTGCCATTAAGAAAAGCCATTTTCTCTGCTCGGTAAACACGCACGGCAGGCTATTAGCAAGGCAGGAGGAGCAGCGGGGGCTTGGGAGGGTGGCAGCTGGGCAACCAGGGAAATATCCCTTGCAATATTTTCAGTTTTGTGATTCTGATAAGGCAGATTACAGCAATTTTTGTCTTCTGTTAGGGTGCAAGGAAAAGAATATGGACTTCAGCATACAGCAGAGGACCACAAAGATGATGAGGGGCCTGGAGCATCTCTCTTAACGAGGAAAGGCTGAGGGACTTGGGGCTTTTTAGTCTGGAGAAGAGAAGGCTGAGGGGGGATCTGATCAACACCTATAAATACTTAAAGGGTGGGTGTCAAGAGGATGGGGCCAGTCTTTTTTCAGTGGTGCCCAGTGACAGGACAAGAGGAAACGGGCACAAACTTGAACATAAGAAGTTCCATCTCAACATGAGGAGGAACTTCTTCACTTTGCAGGTGGCAGATCCCTGGAAGAGGCTGCCCAGAGAGGTGGTGGACTCTCCTTCTCTGGAGACATTCAAACCCCGCCTGGACAAGTTCCTGTGCAACCTGCTCTGGGTGGACCTGCTCTGGCAGGGGGTTGGACTGGATGATCTCCAGAGGTCCCTTCCAACCCCATAGCATTCTGTGATGCTGTGACCCCCCAGTCTCCCCTAGCATCCCCCAGCATCCCAACAAGCTGTTTAGCTGGAGCCTCCAAGTCCCAGATGATCTACACTTTATCAAAGGTCTAAAGAAACCTTAACTTATCTTGCAGCATTTAGGAGATGCTGAGTATATTGGGAACAAACTAAACTGAAGGATACTTTCCAAAATGTGGAAATTTGCCCCCAAAAATAAGCCTAACTTAACCTAACAAAAAATAACCTACAGGATAATGTGATAGCAGCTGACGTGATATGGCTGTGGGTGTCACTTTGGGTTTTTGCTGCTATTTGCATTAAGTTCTGAGCTGTCTGGCACTTATAAAATTATATTTTTGTGTCCAGCTTTGGAGTCCTCAACACAGGAAGGACATGGACCTGTTGGAACAGGTCCAGCGGAGGGCCACGAAGCTGATCAGAGGGCTGGAGCACCTCCCCTATGAAGACAGGCTGAGAGAGCTGGGGTTGTTCAGCCTGGAGAAGAGAAGGCTCCGGGGAGACCTCATAGCAGCCTTCCAATATCTGAAGGGAGCCTCCAGGAGAGCCGGAGAGGGACTCTTTGTCAGGAAGTGTAGTGACAGGACAAGGGGTAATGGTTTTAAATTGGAAGAGGGAAGATTTAGATGAGATATTAGGAGGAAATTCTTTCCTGTGAGGGTGGTGAAGCACTGGAAGAGGTTGCCCAGGGAAGTTGTGGCTGCCCCATCCCTGGAAGTGTTTAAGGCCAGGCTGGATGGGGCTTTGAGCAACCTACTCTAGTGGAGGTGTCCCTGCCCATGGCAGAGGGGTTGAAACTTGATGATCTTTAAGGTCCCTTCCAACTCTAACCGTTCTATGATTCTATGATTTCCTTCCAGGAAGACCCAGTGGTACCAGCTCAAGATCCTCTAATGCAAGTCTGATCATATTTGTCTTTTTTTAAAAGGCTTTCCCTGGAGTGAGGACATCCCATAATGATCTTTGCTCTTCTGCTTCCTTTGAAGGCATCTTCCCACCTGTTGGCTTGGGATGAATATGGGGTTGACCCTCATAATCTCCACCGATTTTGCTCTCCAAAACAAAGAGGTGGCTTTAAGCAGGTCCATGATAATGCTGCATAATCCAATTATTATTACCCAGCAGTGAAGTTCCATAAGACCTCATGGCAAGTCCCCAAGGATGGGATGTCCCTGCACCAAGGACAGGCAGCACCTGAATTCTCAACCTTTAGAGGCATTTCCAAGGAAGGTTCTATGAAGTTGCCCCTGAAATATTATTACCTAAGTGCTGAATTGGGGAAAAATCCTCAAGAATAATTAAAGTTCTGCTTTAAGGGTGGGGTTTTTTTTTAGGGTAGACTAAAAGCTGAGCTGCTGCCATGGGATGCCCCAGTAGGCATCAAGTGCGCCACGAAGGCATCAAGGTGTCGGTCACAGCTCAATGAATGGTTAAAATAAATGGAAATGGTAAAAAATCGGCTCACATGAGCAAAAAAAAAAGCACGTGGGCTGGGATTACTGGTGAGAAATGGTAGCCAGCTCTCGCAGGAGGGCTGGGAGAAATCACCCTTGGAGCAAATGAGCACCAAAGACTGTGTAGAATGGAGAGGAGAAGTCAAGGCTCAGCCCAGCGATAAGATGTCTAAACACTCAAATATAATGAACTAATTTACTCAACCGGTGTTCAGGGCAGCAATTAATGAAGGCTAAGATTTCAAGACTGCTAATATCCCGTATTATCCGCCCAGCACTGAAACAGCGTGAAGATAACAAGGAGCTTTCTAGGAACTCCCAAGCAGCATCTCACCGCCTCCTGATTACTGCAGATTGGAAAAAATGTGTTAATTAAACAGCGGAATAGCTGTGACCCTTTTTTTCTGACTCACATTAGCAGGAGAGCAACTATCTTTAAATGAGAGATGGAAGAAGTGAGAGGAAATGAAGGTTCAAAGCAGCCATATTCACCACAACAGCAGAAGTGGAGATGACTCCACCACGAGGTCCTCCAGGAACCCAACAATGTCACCTACAGACCAACCAACCTCCCGATTTTCAACCTTATGGATTTTTTTTTTCCATTCTGAACTCTTTTTTTTTTTTTTTTTCCTTAAACAAAGACCTCGCAGGCTGCCAGGTGTCAGCATCAAGCTTCGGTTCTGACGGGTGTCTGGAGATGTGGACCAGCTCAAGGCTGTGTGGTTTCACCACCTTGAATGCTAACGTTTGCTCTGCTTTCCCGATCGCTGAATCAGAGACAATTTAGCTACGATATTAAAGAAAGGTATTAAACATAATAGTCCAGGCAGATATAATTTTCCATGTTTATAAATTGGGGGAAAATAGAACAATTTGTGGGTAAAACCAACGTGTAATCAAGTTTTAATGACACAAGATGACAGAGGCTCCTCTCGGCAAAGCACGTCTGACAGCTAATTTTAAAGCCTAATTATGACTATCTAACACCTTATTAGGATTAGGAGGTTGGCATGGCCTGTGCTTCTCCTGCTTTGCAGTTCAGCAGCAGGCTGGGATTTTAAAAGCAATAGTGAGCCTTTAAGCTCCAGCTTCTATTAAAATTGCTGATTAAATCCCTCGTACCACTCTAGAAATCTCACCCTTATTGATCCCGCAACACAGAAGTGTCCTGAATTGCACAGATAAATTTTTCTATAGAATCATAGAATCATAGAATGGTTAGAGTTGGAAGGGACCTTAAAGATCATGGAGTTCCAACCCCCCTGCCATGGGCAGGGACACCTCCACTAGAGCAGGTTGCTCAAAGCCCCATCCAGCCTGGCCTTGAACACTTCCAGGGATGGGGCATATAATGGCACAAAGGCTGGTGACGGGGGTGAAAAGCTCTGTGTTGAATTTTATATCACCATCTCCTCTTGTTTCCACATGAAGGGTCCACGGCGAGCATGATTCCTTAGATGGACGAGGAACTGGCTGGATGGCCAGGTCCCGACTTTCAGTCAACAGCTCAATGTCCAAATGGAAACCAGTAAAGAGTGGTGTCCCTCAAAATGACACAGACAGTAGGATCAAGTCCACCGTCAACAGGTTTGGGGATGACACCAAGCTGAGTGGTGCGGTTGATGCACTAGCGGGAAGGGATGCCATCCAAAGGGACCTGGACAGGCTGGAGAGGTGGGCCCAGGTGAATTTAATGAATTTCAACAAGGCCAAGTGCAAGGTCCCACACCTGGGTTGGGGCAATGCCCAGTATGAATGCAGACTGGGGGATGAATGGACAGAGAACAGCCCTGCCAAGAAGGACTTGGGGATACTGTTGGGTGACAAACTTCACATGAGCCAGCAATGTGCGCTGGCAGCCCAGAAAACCCCCCACGTCCTGGGCTGCATCACCAGCAGCGTGGCCAGCAGGGCGAGGCGGGGGATTCTGCCCCTCTCTGGGGAGACACCCCCAGTGCTACCTCCAGCTCTGGGGCCTCAGCACAGGAGAGACATGGACCTGTTGGAGCGGGACCAGAGGAGGCCACGGAGATGCTGGGAGGGCTGGAGCCCCTCTGCTGTGAGGACTGGCTGAGAGAGTTGGGGGGGTTCAGCCTGGAGAAGGTTTTAAACTGGAAGAAGGTAGGTTTAGATTGGACAGTAGCAGGAAATGTTTTATGATGAAGGTGGTGAGACACTGACACAGGTTGCCCAGAGATGTTGCGGATGTCCTATCATTGGTAGTGTTCAAGGTCAGTTTGGACAGGGCTTTGAGCAATCTGGCCTAGTGGAAGATGTACCTGCTCATGGCAGGGGGGTTGGAATAGATGATAGTTGAAGGTCCCTTCCAACCCGAACCATTCGGTGATTCCATGATTCTGTGATCCTATAAAAATAGTCTTGCACCTTTTTCAGCAAATTCAAGCTGTGTCTAAGGAGACTGCACTTGGTTCACTCCCACCCCTGGGAGCAGAAGGCAGATCCCCCAAGGAGGATGCAGGGCAGAGCTTGGGGCTCACACTGCGGCAGATTGTGGGCAGGAGTGAGCAGCCACGAGCAGCTCTGGGAGGTCCAAGGTGATTGCATGGCCCAGTTGAGTCTGACTGGTTCCATGTGTCTAGTCCTGCTTTTGCCACCACCCTCCAGTTTGGCTCATCCTCCTCCAGCCTTTTTTCCTGGCTTTATTGTCCATCTGCTTTCCCTGCGCCCATGGGGCTGGAGGAACAGCTCTGGGCCACGAAGATGATCAGAGAGCTGGAGCCCCTCTGCCATGAGGACAGGCTGAGAGAGTTGGGGGGGTTCAGCCTGGAGAAGAGAAGGCTCCGGGGAGACCTTCGAGCCCCTTCCAGTCCCTAAAACAGGCTACAGGAGAGATGGGGAGGGACTCTTGATGAGGGAGGGGAACCATAGGAGGAGGGGGAAGGGTTTGACACTGAAAGAGGGGAGATTGAGATGAGATGTGGGGAAGAACTTCTTTGCTGTGAGGGTGGTGAGGCACTGGAACAGGTTGCCCAGAGAAGCTGTGGCTGCCCCATCCCTGGAGGGGTTCAAGGCCAGGTTGGATGGGGCTTTGAGCAACCTGGTCTGGTGGGAGGTGTCCCTGCCCATGGCAGGGGGGTGGAACTGGATGATCTTTAAGGTCCCTTCCAACCCAAACCATTCTATGATTGGAGTGGTGAGCATGGGGATATCACAGGGGACAATGCCACGGTGTGGACACCAGTACGGACAGCTGCCTGGCAGGCTTGCGTTGCCTCTGCCCAAGTCCTCCCTGGCACATTGGCACTGCCACCATTATCCTCACCAGCCAGACAAAAGCAAACAAGAGGCTCTGGGGCAGAAATGACCATAAAATCTATAAACTTGCTCATTACCGTGCGCAAAGCTGTGTGTTTGTGACCTCCCTGATCTCAACTGGAGCATCTAGGCAAAAACACAAAATACCTCAGGCAAAACTAAGTTTTGAAAACCCATCATTAAAGGATAAAAAGCCAAAAGACAAAGGCATGTCCCCACACTGTAGGCAAGGTCAGGATAAAGGCACCTCGGCTGCCCTTACCCAACCTTTAAGCTCATGGATGTCTCGCCATGGTCTTTCACTGCAGGATCACAGCCCAGTGGATCCCTCAGTACCTTTCCTGTCTTACTGGTGCAGACGTGGGGAGGCACTGAGCAGTTATTGCGTATTTATTCATATTTATCCCTGTTCAGCGTGCGGCTCCAGTCTGTACTGGCGGGACACTCTTCACCCTGGGAACAGAAGGACTCATCTCCCAGCCTTCTCCTTGGCACTCCTCCATCCAGATCTGACACCTTCCTGGTGCTCATGAGTAAGCTCTCACCATCTCCTGCCAACAGGATCCCTGGGGAAGGCTGTTCTCCCAAGAACAAAACCTGGGCTAGGTGAGACCGAGCCGAAGGACAGAACCAATTTGGGATGCCCAACCTGAAATGCTTCTGATTTTTCAGAGCCTGCGGTTGAGGTGGCATCTCCCAGCAGAGCTCTGGTGAAGTCAACCGCAGCTATAAGCCTGAAGCATCTCTGCAAATTGAACCTCAAGGCTTTATCTATTACATTTCATTTCCAAATTACATGTGCCCAAGCCAGTTCTCTGGCATTGTGAAGCCAACCTTCACAGGTCTGGCCTTTATCACCCACGCTGGGTGGCCACGGCCAAATTTTGCCCCCAAACCCTCTCCTAACCCCAGAACCTGCTCTTGCCCTCTCTGGTTTCGAGGGAGGAATCTCACCTGCGGCAGCCCGGAGGTGCAACGGGGAGGAGTAATCGCATCCAGGCATGGGTTGAACTCCCAAGGGAATTTTGCCGAATAATATCTAGGTTTCTACTCATTTCCAAACAGCTACAACTCGGTCAAATCTGCTCTGGCGTGAAATTAGGAGCGATGCAAAGCGCAGGCACCGTGTCAGGGGTCCAGCCCCTACTCCAAATGGTAGAGACGTCCCTTTTCAAAGAGAAAGTCTCCCGAAGCCTTTTAATAGGTTTATTTTTAATAGTTCTTTTCATTAAAAAAAAAAAAAAAAGAAAAAGAAACAGTATTTCTTCCCTTCATCTCATTCCGTAAATGATTTAATTTAGCACAAAAAGGGAGCCTGGAGCAGACAGCCGGTGAGGAACGCTTCAGCCTACATCGTGACGGGCGTAGAGGTCCCAGCCTTGGAAACAACATGGCCCGTGGAGAGTCACTTTAAGATACCTTATTATTTTTTTTTCTCCAAATACAACTGGGAGTTTCTCCGGGTCCCAGGGGTGTCTGGAAGGTTAATTTTGCGTTTTGAACTTAGGAGCGGTCCCACCCCACGCTTGCACACCAGCCATGTCCCCGCTTCAGCAGGCAAGGTGAGGGCAAGAGCGGTTGGGCAGGGACCAGAGGACACCCCACATACCAGGGGAAGCACCGGGAGCCTTCTCAGGGAGCTTAGCACCCCTCCTGGAGGCACAATTTGACCCCTTTGGGGATAATATGACAAGGCTCCACCTGAAAAAGCCTGTTTGACTGCTATCAGTAAGCGGCATCTCCTCCCCCTGCCTCTGCTCAGCCAGTTTGAGTTAAAAACTCACCCAGGTTCCCTGAAAATCATGCTTTATTTTGGATTTCTCTCACTTTTAAGGGAATAGGAAATAACCTCCCTTGGGTTTTTCTATGCATACCGTTCTGCTCAACCACAGAGCATCACCACTGCAGGTAGACACCTGTGAACAACCTCAGGTGGCTCCCGGGGACCAAAGGCTCAGCTAAAAGAGAGGCCTTCACCCTTCTCCACTTGACTCTTCCTCCTCCGAAGGAGCGCTAGGAGGGTCCGTGCTCTCCTTTTCATGCTCCTTCATGGTTTTAGCACAGAACAGAAAGGAGCAGGGATGCTACCTGGGTTTCAGAGGAAAAAACCCAAAAGCTCTGCAAAACTGCAGCCCAGAAGGGAATTGCAGCAGCAGGACAACGTTCCCACGGGGCAGTTCCAGCAGCAGAAGGTGATGGATCTGCTACATGGTGCCGGTGAGCACCCCTAGGACCCTCACATCTGTCAGGGCTCAGCACCCAGGGAAGGACACATGGGGACAACATACATCTGCACGCGCATGGATGATCCCATCCGTTGCAACCAGGCTGATCCCCACTAACGCCATCCCCAAACAACCCAGGGCAGGGGAGGCAAACGGGCACAAAACAACCAAGTAAAACCCCAGAAGAAAAGGTTTATTTACTGAATGCTGCAGAAGAAGCCTGATAAGTTCTGTTCTCGGTCCCGGTGTCCACCGGGAGGTGGAAGGTGCCCTCCGTGGCACAGGAGGAGGAGGTCTGTGGCCAGGCTTGCTTCATCAGAAGTGTAGCTTGAGTGGAGACAGAGAAGAGGTGTCACACACAGCAATGAAGATACAACTTCCCCCGTTTATGTCACATTTGAGCCACTTTGCTGGTCTTTTCCTTTCCCCCCACCTTTTAAGGACACAGGAATTTCTCACCGTGGTTCCTCTGACCCCACCTGCTCCCCAGGGAGGGATGGTTTGCACAGAGCATGGCTGCAAACCAGTTACCTACCCCAAACAACTGGTTTCCCAAGCTAAGTGACCTGCATGAAGATCTACACCTGGGGGACATGGCTAGCAGAGTCACCATCCCTCACCAGATACCACTGGTCACCTCTGGGCACTGGGACCAGTAACAGCTGCCCTCGGCCTTGTGCTTCCCAGCTGGGAAGCAGGCTGAGCCTTGTGTGCAAGGCATTTTATTCACAGTAAACCCCTCTGAGATGCTTGCATGGCAGGTACCACCAGTGGAGAAGGTAATGGTTGCTGTGACCATCCCATCACAGTGTTGGTAGTACTTGGAAACTCTGGAAAGGACAGTCAGCAGAAGCAGTAGCTTTGGGCAGGGCACCCTGTATCCATCCCAGTTTGCGGAAAAGTATTTAGGAAGCCAAGTAAAATAATCCAGAAGAGTCTCAAGAGCCAAATCTTGTGGGATTTGAGAGGGGACCAACAGAATTCAGTCATTTTGAGGGTCTTAAATTTTCTGAGAGAGGAAAAGGTCTTATACAAACTGCCACAATCCACCTGTGTATGATGAACCAGCACTGGCTATACCTTTATCCTATATCCAAACACATTGCCAGTGCGGATCTAACAGGGATTGCTGTTAGACCCAAGGCCTCTGGAGCACATCTACGGAGAAGGCAGATCACCAACACAAGCCTGCAGGCCACAGGCTCCATCCCAAAGTTGGTGCCTCCAGGAAAGGCTTAACAAGTCTTTTTCTGCCTTTATGGTGTTGTGGTTTTTTCCCTGAAACTATGGATCCGTCCTAACTTTTTGTTCCAGACTAATCTCAGCTGGTGGCCCCCGCCATCCTTGGTTTAAGCCCCACCGCCTCCCAACGGAGTGAACGCATCTTCTGAAAGCCTCAACTGGTTGTTACAGCTCACTGCCCATCAGCTGAACAAGCTGCTCTTGATGTCATTACAAAAGAAATAAGCTCCAGGTTTTCCATGTACGTATTTCGCAACTCCCGGCTACTAAGGAAAGAAAACCACGCGAGGGTTGATCGATGCTCAGCAGGACACTTCGCTGAGAAGTTGTGGAAGGTAAAGGAAGTAAAATGATATAGCTGCTGGAATCAAAGCAAATCACCAATTTATGTTGCCTTTAAAGGTATTTTTGGTGAACGCAGAAGGTAGACTGATACGCTCTCTCTACACCAAATTACTGTATTCTCCAAGATCTCTAGAAGGTTGGAGGTCAGGGTATGTCGCCGATGTCCCCTTTCTCTGATGTACCCTCAGCAAGTTTGCTGACGATACAAAACTGGGAGGGGTGGCTGACACACTAGAAGGCTGTACCGCCATCCAGCGAGACCTGGACAGGCTGGAGAGTTGGGCAGAGAGGAACCTGATGAACTTCAACAAGGGCAAGTGTAGGGTGCTGCACCTGGGGAGGAATAACCCCCTGCACCAGGACAGGTTGGGAGTGACCTGCTGGAGAGCAGCTCTGAGGAGAAAGACCTATGAGTCCTGGGGGACAACAGGATGACCATGAGCCAGCAATGTGCCCTTGGGGCTAAGAAGGTCAATGCCATCCTGGGGGGCATCAGGAAGAGTGTGGCCAGCAGGTGGAGGGAGGTCATCCTCCACCTCTGCTCTGCCCTGGGGAGGCCCCACCTGGAGTACTGGGTCCGGTTCTGGGCTCCCCAGTTCAAGAAGGACAGGGAACTGCTGGAGAGGGTACAGCAGAGGGCTACAAAGATGCTGAGGGGCCTGGAGCATCTCTCTGATGAGGAAAGGCTGAGGGACTTGGGGCTTTTTAGTCTGGAGAAGAGAAGGCTGAGGGGGGATCTCATCAACACCTATAAATACTTAAAGGGAGGGTGTCAAGAGGACAGGGCCAGTCTTTTTTCAGTGGTGCCCAGTGACAGGACAAGAGGAAACGGGCACAAACTTGAACATAAGAAGTTCCATCTCAACATGAGGAGGAACTTCTTCACTTTGAGGGTGGCAGAGCCCTGGAAGAGACTGCCCAGAGAGGTGGTGGAGTCTCCTTCTCTGGAGACCTTCAAGACCCGCCTGGACAAGTTCCTGTGTAACCTCCTCTACGTGGACCTGCTTTGGCAGAAGGATTGGACTAGATGATCTCCAGAGGTCCCTTCCAACTCCATATCATTCTGTGATTCTCCCCGCATGGGTGGCGTTAGGGACAGAGATGACGTAAAGGGATTCTGGGTCAGATCTGCAAACTCAAGAGACTTCTGGAGAAATATAAAAAGGACCTTTGGGCAAGAGAGGAACAAAAGAGGCGTGATTTTGCAGGCAGAGAACTGCTTCTGATAGCTGTTCTCTGTCCAGCCAAGCCTGGACAAAGCCATCGGGGGCAGAAAAAGGAGCTTTTTGGGAGGGACACCACGGCCCCAGGAGGAGGTGGTGGGCTCCTTATCCTCTCCATGGCCCCAAGGAAGTAACACATGAAGACATTTTAAAGCTGCACTTTGTAACTTCAACTCCCAAGCAAATTCCTCCCCCCTGGGGGGCCAGGGCTGAGCCCCACAAAAAGGACTTCATGACTTGGTCAGGGTTTGTAAACCTTTCTGCACCCCAAAGGCAAGAGCAATGATGTTTTGAACCCCTCCAAAGCCTCCGTGTCTGCTCAGACTCTTAATTAACCTTCTCTGAAGATGCAAGTGTAAATCCAAAGTTGCACAGGGCTGGAAGTTGGGGATGAGTGATTGAGGAGGCCAAGGAGGAATCAGCGCTGGTGCCACAGCCTACATGAGCCACACCAAAGGTCCTAATGGTTGGACACTAGTGCCCAGAGAGAACGGAGAAGCACTGCTGAAGGTCTCTTGATCAACCGAAAACTCAATGAGACCATCTTCCTGGTGTGGGACAGAAATACAGGAGCATGGAGGACACCCAGCATCGATGCTTTACTGGACGGCATGGCAATCCTCAGCTGTGTGGAGATGTTTATGGGTGCAAGATCTGGCTGGCTGCTGCTCCGTTGTTGGAGATGTGGAAACGTTCTCCTCCCTCACCTTCTTCAAGAGAAAACCAAGAGGTCTGTGGGAAGTGAGAGATTCAGAGCGCAATTTCCCCTCCACCCGAGCACTGATCAATGTTCTGCTCCGAGCCTGTGCCCTCTTCCAAAGGTTTGCGAGTTATTAAGGATTTCCCAACTGCCTTCCTTTATTTTCCATGGTATGCTGCACTCCTGAACATCACGCTGGAGAGCTGACTCCCAGCGCTGAGACAGAAATGCTCTTTCACTTAGACTTTTTTTTTTTTTCAAAAGCAGATTCATTTTTGCCTCTGGATTTCACAAAGGTTTTAATCTCCAAGACTGATGAGACAATTTATTTAGATGTTATATGAATCCTTCCTCTGCGGTTTCTCCTCTCCACATTAGACCTACCGAAAAATCAAGGTAATTTGGGTCTGAGATGGCTGGGAGCTTGCAACTTATAGCTACGCATGTTCTTTACATTAAATCACGGATCCTCGGAGAATCCATCACTTAAAACTACACAAAAGGTGAACCAAGGAGGCTTCTCGGACCATTAATATCTCCTGGTCCTTTGCAAGAGCTACAATGCACCAAGGTTACAATCCAGCCATGATTATCTGATATCATTTAAGGTCTATCTCCTACCAGTGTCTTCTGGATTTGGTTTGGCCTCTCGCCTATGCTGTCCATTGAAAAATAAAGAGCTTTTATTCACTATCTGTTGGATCCCCGGCAAATCGAGTGGTGGGAACTGGGCAAGCAATGTGAGCATGGGTTTCTGCAGGGTTGGGTCTGGTCTGTCTCTATGCAAGGACCTCTAGCCACCGTGGTAACGTTCAGGACATATTTTAAGTGGAAAAGAGAAAAAGATGAACCAGATGTGCCCGAAGAAAATCCCATTAATTAACTGGAGTACAGAATCACAATGAAAAGACGAAGCAGATGATGCAGTAGAATCATAGAATCGTCTAGGTTGGAAGAGACCCTTGGGATCATCGAGTCCAACCATCTACCCTACTCTACAAAGTTCTCCCCTACACCATATCCCCCAACACCACGTCTAAACGGCTCTTAAACACATCCAGGGATGGTGACTCAACCACCTCCCTGGGCAGCCTGTTCCAATGCCCGACCACTCTTTCTGTGAAGAATCGTTTCCTAATGTTCAGTCTAAACCTACCCTGTTGGAGCTTGAAGCCATTCCCTCTCGTTCTGTCAACCAGTATATATGGTATATATATTCCTCGCTTCCCTCTGCCAATCTTATTTGTGGTGGATACGGCCTTGAGCCTCGTACAACGTTTGCAATAAGCCCAATTCCCCGGGCAGTCCCATTACCGTGTGCCTCAAAATGGTGGGAGCACTGGCTTTTAGAAAGCCTTGCAAAGCTCTGTAGGATACTCACCCTGCCAGACCCCAAGATATACATCTCAGGGGACTCACTGATGTCCCTAAATAATCGTTGGGCACCTATAGAGGATGGTTCGGAGCACTTATGTGGGAAAAGACAATGCTTACACTTCCCTTCTGCAGAGCCACGTTTCCTCTGGGGAGCACCCAGAAGCAGGAACGGGGGGATCAGAGCCTCCATCCTTGTCCCACAGCATCCCCAACGAGACCCCTAATTTCCCAGGCTGATTTTAGAAATCTCCGTTCTGCTCTCTGAGGGCACCGAAGTAATGGATGCAAAGCATTATCCTCCCCTGCATTATTAATAAATGCAGTTAAAGCATGAGCCAGCCTCCGTGCGAAAAAGTGTGCGCCCTACTTTCAGGAAAATAAAAAAGGCACGCTTTAATGAAGGAACTTAAAACAAAACAACCATCTCAGGAAGACAGAATGCCTGGGAGGAAACATGCACCAGGCTTAATAAAGACATACATTTATTTTTTTTTATTTTTTTTTTAAATTGTCTCTGCAGCAGAGTGATTTCAGGCACTCATTTTTACATACTTGAAAGGAATACATTTTATTTTTTTTTTTAATAACACTGTCCTAAATAACCGAGCTTATTGGAAGCCTCAGAATTTGCAATGCCGGTGTTTTGCAGTGATCTTGTAGCCTGCCTTGTGTCCCTCTAACAAATATGGAAAAACGCAACAGTGAAATCACACTGGTGGTGTTTCCATGAATCGGGATGGGAAGAAATTAATTCCCTTGCTTGACACAGGGCTCCTTTGGCTGAGCTTTGCAAGCGATGCAGTGGCTGGCTGTTCTCTATGCCTTGAGAGGGGTTGGTTTGAAATAAACTGGTGAAGAATTTATCAAACACTAGCAAATATTCACCAAAAACCTGACACTGAGAGAAGGAGGAATTCTGGTTCCTGGAGGAAAACCGGTTCCAGTTACCATGTTCCTTTCCTCGCTGCTGCTGGACCTGCACAGACCAAGGGGACTCTAGAATTCTCCAAACTTCTCTCTACATCTCCTTACACTTCTCTGATTGAGGCAATTACAGAGTTTGGGGCACTAAATCATTTCATTTTCCATGTGGATCCCAGGGTCTTGGGAACCTTGAGGTCAACAGAAGAGCGTGAGCATCACTGACTCCAGGATAAGAGGTACCGGGCACAAACTTGAACACAGAAAGTTCCATCTAAACATGAGGAGGAACTGCTTTACTTTGAGGGTGACAGAACACTGGAAGAGGCTGCCCAGAGAGATGGTGGAGTCTCCATCTCTGGAGACATTCAAAACGCACCTGGACATGTTCCTGTCCAACCTGCTCTGGGTGGACCTGCTCTGGCAGGGGGTTGGACTAGATGATCTCCAGAGGTCCCTTCCAACCCCATATCATTCTGTGATTCTGTGACTTCCAGGGACTGTAGCGTGAGTGTCTGGAGGACACCAAGGATGAAAGTGGATGGCACATGAGTACCAGGTATTTGAAAACGACCCTTCAAAAATTAACCCCCACCGATGCACTTGACTTCACTTGGGGTGAACCACACCAAGGGCAGGAGCAGAGGACGTCTTCATCCTCGCTCGGTGGTTGATCCCTTGTTAAGATTTTGCATGGAAGCCAAGCAAAACTCATGAGGTTTGGGGCAAGAGGCACCTAACCAGAGGGAGCTCATCTGAGGAACATGTTTAGAGTGATCACAGAGAGTGATCAAACCAGTACTGAAGACTTTCTTTCAAGGTTAACAGCTCACTTTCAAATACATCCCACAAATTCGGAAATCACAAACAAAGGACGTTCTCCCCACCCTTTCCAACCTCTACTCCAAGTAGTACTATGGGACACGTTTGCCTGGTTAACCTACTTATGGAGAATCACATGTTGAAGCAGATTAAACTTTGGTTTGCGATTGCTTTTTTCGGGATCCTGAAGGATTTCTGCCAGGAGGTACCACCCCCCTCCCAGGACGTTTGACACGGAAGAACCTTGTCGGTGGACGGGATTCTGCGGGGACCGCACAGCATCTCTTTCTACAGCGAGGCAGCTAAAGGCTCAACATCTAAAATCCCTTAAAAATACACTTAGAATTAGTTTGCCGTATCAGAATCGGAGATTTTAAAAATAAAGCCGACTCCCCTCTGATTCCAAGTGTGTTTGACGGACGGCATGAACCCCAGCAGCATGTTCTTCTCCGCGGCGGGGTTATTTCCAGCCTCCTGTATGACAGCAGCTGATTCAATTTGAGTAAAGGCTCTCTGTACCGATACAGACGACTGGTTTTAAATCAGCCACTGAACCACAGTATTACTTTAACTCAATTCCATTTAACGCAGTTGAGGACGCCGCCTGCTCTGTCGCGCGTTACCCACTGCCGGAATATTTTACGGAGCTCGTTTTTCGTTAGCTGTCTCTCAGAAATTCTTAATTTTTCTCCTTTCAGTCTATTTTCCGTAGAGAAGTGACCACCGACAGTGGGTGTGATGCTGGGAGATCCTGAGCGGTGGAGCCCATGCGTGCTTTCCAGAGTTGTTAATGTGGCATCTCGCCTGCGGCAGAATTGAGATCTTAATAAATATAATTCAATAAAAACCGGCAGGGAGTCGCAAGTAGCTTGAAAAAGCCTCTAGATTTAAGAAAGATCCGAGCCAGGATTGCCTCCGTAGCCTTTGCTCTACCTCTAAAGCTGATGTCGGTGGATGCCGTCCTCGCTCACGGCATCGCACGGGCTTTTTGTCACTGGCGCTTGTGCGTCCCCGGCTGCTCAGCCGCTGGCTCAGTCCACCCGAGCATCTTTCCTCCCGGCTGCACACGAACAAGCCGAGGGCTCTGAACCATGCCTCCTCCGAGATAAATCTCCAAATAGTGTGTGTGTGGGAATAAAACCCTGCCGTGATATTAAAGCGCATTGATTTCAAGAGCTGCGCGATTGTTTATAGGGAGGATGGAGGTTTCTGCACAAGAGGAGTTGGGTTGAGGGGCACCAATTTTAATCTTCACCATTTCCTCGCTGTTTTAGTGCGTTACGGGCTGGAAGATTTTTGTTCTCAAGGCAAAATGACCTGTCAGCTCTCTGGACGTCAGGAGATTGTTAATACAGAAATTATGAACAGCTATTACTTTTTTTTTAAGACTCATAAACAGACAAATGAAATTTAAATGTCGAGACGGCTGCGAAAGCTTTCTTGCCCGAGCATTAAGCTGGGGTAACACAAAAGAAGAATGTCAGGCACCAATACAGGTTAGGTGTGGACCTGCTGGAGCCAAGCTCCGAAGAGAAAGATCTGGGAGTCCTGGTAGACAGCAAAATGACAATGAGCAAGCAGTGTGCTCTTGTGGCCAGGAAGGCCAATGGAATCCTGGGCTGCATAGGGAAGAGTGTGGCCAGTAGGTGGAGGGAAGTCATTCTCCCCCTCTACTCTGCACTGGTGAGGCCACAACTGGAATACTGCGTCCAGTTCTGGGCTCCCCAATTCAAGAGGGATAGGGAACTACTGGAAAGAGTAGAGCGAAGGGCAACAAAGATGATTAAGGGATTGGAGCATCTCCCTTATGAAGAAAGGCTGAGAGAGCTGGGACTCTTTAGCCTGGAGAAGAGAAGGCTGAGGGGAGACCTTATCAATGCTTAGAAGTATCTGAAGGGTGGGTTGAAGGAGGAGGGAGCCAGACTCTTTTCAGTGGTTCCCAGTGACAGGACGAGGGGCAACGGGCACAAGTTGGAACATAGGAGGTTCCACTCGAATATGAGAAAGAATTTCTTCACGGTGAGGGTGCCAGAGCCCTGGAACAGGCTGCCCAGGGAGGGTGTGGAGTCCCCTTCTTTGGAGATTTTCAAGACCCGCCTGGATGCAGTCCTGAGTAGCATTCTCTAAGCAATCCTGCTTCAGCAGGGGAGTTGGACTAGATGATCTATACGGTCCCTTCCAACTCTAAAAAAATTCAGTGAAATTCAGTGAAAAATGTGGCAGGGGGGGTACGGGGGGACACAAAAATGATCGGAGGATGGTGGCTTTTTTTAGAGAAAGCAAGTCGGTAAAGATTAGGATTGCGCTTCAGACAGGAGCGTCAGGGGAGTGAACAAAAGGCCGGCGCAAAGAAGATTGGCCAGGGTTTTGGGTTCCCCTTTTCCCATCACGCAAATCTAAAGCAAGAGACAACTATTTGCTTTGCCTTTTGAAAAAAATCAAAAATCAGTAACTCCAGCCTTAATTAATCTGCAGAGCTGCTCGCTGCAAAGAATTGGAGCGATAAAACATAGCAAGAATCAAAGCACGGGGGAGGTTTAAGCATCTTGAATGAAAGAGAGGACACCCACAGCCACCAGGACAAAGGTAGGGAGAAATCAAAGTCTTCGTGTTTTTCTGCTTATAAAAGCCGCTGACTAACAAGGTTTGGGGTAGATTATTCCATAGCAAACAATCTCGATGCAACTTCTGAAGGCCGATCCAGCTGTATTTAAGGGAGGAGAGACCAGAGCGGATGGAAAACCCGGCCCTCGCTGAGCGTGGGGGCTCCTTTCTGCTGGGTGGAGGACACAGGCTGTAGATGCCACTGAAGAAATGATGGGGCTCAAGAAGGGGTGCCCAAGGGCTCGCTGCTGCCCGTCTGCGCGAACCCCAATTTCCAGTGTTATCCCTGTGTTTCCTTGTTCTCTCCTGGTCTTTTTGACTGTTTCTTCGCTGTCTGGGTTGGGACATCCACCTCTTTCTTGTCTTTATTATGAGTGCAAGCAACTTCTTTGTTTGAGAGAAGGAGGCTTGTCCTTCAGCCCACTCCATGACCTACCCTTGTACACACCAGGTGGGTCCCATTCCTCAATCTATTCCTACTATCCCAACCTAGGCCAAGCAAGCAATCCCATAAAACATCATCCCAGAGGTCATCTTCTCCGAGGGTATCTTGACTATACCAGTGTTACTTGAGCGAACATCTACAATCTCCCCTTGGGTTCCTGTTCCTCATGAGCATGAAGGACATCCCAGGTAGGATTCATCTCAAGCTCTCCTGGTAGGACAGAGGCACCCATGGGGAGTTTTTCCCCAAAGATGGGCTAAATGTCTCTCTGGGGAGGTCTGTCTTTCTCTCCACTCAATACAGGGCGACCTGGGCTGGAAGTGTTAGAGATCTAAGGTCTATACACCTAAAAGGGAATGAAATCTTCCCTAAATATGGCAATTGCTGCAACTGTTCAAAAAACTTGAAAATTTCCTAGTGGTGGTTTGCTTTTTGTTTTTCTTATTTTTAATTTGGAAAATTAAACTGAGCTGAAATACAATCTTTCCAGGGGAATGTGTGGGTTTCATCAAGACTTTGCGAAGAGAAGTATTTTGTTTGGAGAGCAACGCAGCATTCCTGGGGTCTGTTGTCTAAGAGGAAACTCCAGCCTCCCAAGGATGGTGTCTGAGATGTACAAGAAGCAATACGGACTCCCCAAAAATTCCTTGTTTTGCAGCGATTTGGTGCTCCCTC
Organism: Numenius arquata; assembly: GCF_964106895.1. Taxonomy (NCBI): domain Eukaryota; kingdom Metazoa; phylum Chordata; class Aves; order Charadriiformes; family Scolopacidae; genus Numenius; species Numenius arquata. The sequence goes on from NC_133576.1 coordinate 139,805,483, forward strand.
TCACTTGGGTGTCCCCTTGGCCATCTCCCCACTCAGTGGTAGAGCTGGGGACAAGGGACGTTTGATGATGTCCAGGCCAATAGGCAGGAACGCTGCCGTATTTACACCCCTGGCTGAACTGGGAGGACGTTGCCAGCCTCCGGCAGGACAAGCCACTAACACATTTGTGGATATTTTTTTTTATGCTATGGAGCTCTTTTCGCTTTACTCTTTCCGTGTTATATCCTTCAGGGGAATTCGAGGGTGGCCGGCACACATCTTTGGGGAGCAAAACTTGTTTCATATTACACGTTAAGATTTTTCAGTGGGAAGAAATGCAGCTAAAGACCCGACCAGAAGCACATAAAACCAAACAACAGATCCCTTCCAGAGTCATCCGCAGTAAACGGCTTTATTTAATAACCTTACAAAATAACAGTGAATTTAAACTGTGATGAGGAGAAGACAGCACCAAAAGTTTTTGGCAACGAAACCCTCATTCCTGCTTCATCAGTCCTGGAAAGCTCCCGAGTCTGGGGATCCACTGATTTTACGGCAGCTGAAAACTTGGCAATTTGGAGGAGAAAGGGTTTAGGGAGACTGCCACAAAGTCTGGCTTTGTGTTCGTTACGAAAGCATCTATTTCACTCCAATGACTGCCGAACACTTAGCTGAAAAGACAGCTTTATTCCAAAGTTTTAAAATCCCACAGCTCCTTTGAGGCGAAGCCTTCAGAATAAACATCTTGGCCAAGTGAAAAGCCATGAAGTTAAAACAAAGGGCGAGATATTATTTTTTTCATCCCCAGTGTGTGCTTGGAAATGGGTGAGCAAGAGATTTTTTTTTTGGCCTTTTTCATAAAAACCCATGAAAAAAAGGCTCAGTCTTCATTTCAGAAATGCTTTTCCAAGCACAGTTCAGACACTGCCAATCGTTGCGTTTGACCTACGTGACTGCATCCCTTAAAGAAAACGCTCTGACAACACACACTACAGCCTAAAAACCCCACAGCTAATAAATAATGTTCTAATCACAGAATGGTTTGGGTGGGAAGGGACCTTCAAAGACCATCCAGTTCCATCCCCCTGCCACGGGCAGGGACACCTCCCACCAGACCAGGTTGCTCCAAGCCCCATCCAACCTGGCCTTGAACATTTCCAACGATGGGGCAGCCACAACTCCTCCAGGCAATGAGATCTCAAGGTTGCTGTTAAATAGGAGATTTCCTTTTCTTATGCTACATTTCTTTTAATTGTCTCTGGATAAAAGTTATATTTTGAAACTGGTACTTAGCCCTTGGGTTTCTATCACCCTTTGTCATGCCAAGAGGCTCCCGACCCCCGGGTAATTTTGCTGAAAGCAGAGAACTTGACCGCGCTTTAAAAACTCAATGTTGCTTGGTTCTTCCAAAGGGCTGGTTTCAGTGAAGTACTTAAATGTAGGTTTGACTTCAGTTAAATTATTTCCTGGTGGGAGCCCAAGAGAAGTCTTCAACTCCAAAAAGAAAAAGACTTCTATAAAGGTTTCCAAGTTTGGGCTCGAAAGCATAAAAAGGCAAGTGATTGATTTAGCAGAGCAACTCAAATATTCCTCATTAAGCACAGAACCTCATTAGTCCGTGCTGTGGCGAAGACAAGTCCTTGTGGACAGGTGGGAATTACACCATGACTCCTGCTTCGGAGTAACTTCTCTGACTTAGAAATGGTGGAAGGTCACCTTCTTTTGGAATAAGAAGTGTCCTTGGTGGAAGTTATTTGCCAGCAGCTCCCGTGATTAATTTACATTCTGTCCTAATTTACATAAATCTTCTACCATTGGCAACCCCTGCCCATAAGCTATTTCCCCGTTTCCTGACCTCATGTAGATGAAGTGCTCAACCTCAAAGTGATGGACGGGGCATGATGGGGTTTGTATTCATGCCACCCACATCTTTGATGGCTTTCTCCTCTCCAGCTCTCTCTGGCCAGGAGGGAAGGTCCCAAACCTGTGTGTGTCCTCCTCCATCCAGACCCTTCTCTGCATCCCCAGAGCCATGGCTTGGGTACATGTTTGGCCAAGAGACAACAGCAGAAAAAAGACAGAAGGGAGGTGTGGAGAAATGGTGCTCAACAGCAGGGAAGGGAAAGAGCTTGGCCAACTGGTCATGGGCTTTCATAAAAAAAAAATAAATCCCATTGCTAATGGAGTAATTCAACTGAGAAATGGTTTTGTGGGCGATGAGGGGAGAGAAGCAGCAGGGACAAGGGAGAGGTGAAGAGGACAGACATCGCTGGCCGAGCCGAAAGAGTAGTAATGTCCTGGACACCAAGAATGAATGGAGGGGGGGTTGTTTCTGTAAATAAAGACACATAATCTGTGCAGGAAACGAGCAGGAGGGAGATTACATGGTTAAAGCAGGAAGGATGGAGGAGAATTTGCCAAGGTTGGAGATGGCAGCAGAGAGAGCCGGGCTCCAGGGCAGGGGCTGAGCTATGGAAGATGAATATGTTCCCCATCAGCCTGGCTGGTAGGATGGTTCAGAGGAACTGCAAAGGAGGATGCAAAAGAGCACGCGGCTGGTGTGGAAAATTAAGACCTTCCTGAAAAATGAAGAACTTGTACCTCCAGGTAAGTCTTCCCAGAGATAGAGGAGGAGAAGTAGAGAAGGGAATAAAGGAACACAGCCTGGTCGAGCTTTCACGGAAGAAGCAGGTGACAAATATGTCCCAATGGACACGCTGCAGCAGAGGTAGAAAACAACTGGCCAGACTGGGAAAGCCAAGGGAAAACAAGATTTTATGGAGAAGAGTGCAGCTGGTGCCATCAAAGATAACCAGGACACCAAGGCTAAGGCAGAGGAGTTCCTGAGTTTGGCCAGAATAGTTTGCTACATCTTTGGAAGAACCATTTTAGGGCATTGTGAAGGCAGGAGCTGGACAGAAGAAGACACTAGGAAAGACCCAGCATCCATCAGTGCCACAGAAAAGAGGAGGACAGTAGAGACATAGCATGATCGATCCAGACACCAAACAGGACATGGTTTCTGCATCTATGGCATAGAAGGAGGAGAGAAAGACAAGCAGGGGGAAGGGAAAGGCAATCTCGGGGCGATAGCGTGAGGTATTCAGAAAATATGAAAAGCCATCGATGCGCAGGTATCACAGGGATGAGGATTGTAAAATTCCTGGGATAAGTATTAAGATATAATTCATGGCTCAGAAGTACTTTGCAACACAGACAAATATTCCCAACGGAGGGCGTGAAGTTAACGGCGGAGATGGGAAGGGAAGAGCTTAACACAAGCCCTTTCCCTGGAAAGTATTCGCTGGCAAGAAACTGCTGGGTTTCGTGCACTGAGCAGCAAAAGGAAAATCCTCCCGCACGCTTCAACACACCCCATCTCATCTCCTTACACAGATTCTTACCTGGGGCGTAGCCGGGGCTGCTGGTGGGATACATGTTTGGGTTGTAGGCTGGGGCAGCGGTGGGATAGCCCGTCGGATAACCTGCGACGAGAAACAACAACAACAAAAAAAGAGAAATTAGGCTTTTGTCAACGGGGAGAGAGAAGAGGAAAGCATCTCTGGAAAGCAATAAACAACCTGTGTGAGCAAAGAGGCCGTCGGCACAGCTGAGAGGTAGAGCACTGATGTATTCTCAGTTGGCCAGGGTATAGGAAGAACTATAAATCTGCTCTACAGACCTACACGTGACATCATCAATATTTCAGCTTTATTCCCCTAGAAAAGGGGGACGATAACCAGAATGCAGAACGCGGGAATGTTCAACATGCTCTGAAGGAAACTACCAAGAAAATACACACACTGAATGCAGAATCCAGCTACGAAAACCCACCAGCACAGCTTTATTTGAAAGGTTTGATGGCTCCTTGCGGCCATCGTAGTTCGATCCTCGTAGCACTTTGCATTCTAAAAAGCAGAGCTCAGCACCCAGCCCGAGTCCTCGGTTGTCAGCACTTCCATTAAGCACAGCTTCTTGCTAAAGGGAAGGTAGAGACGTTGCATGAAAACATGCCAGCCCTTGTATTCACCCATGGCTGCACAACTGCCATCCCTGGGAGGGACCCGATTACCTGCCAGGCCACCTGGAAGGAACACGCATGGCAGCTCGTACCCTTTGAAGCCACATGAGATTTTAATGGGCACTTTAGAAAAGGTTGCAGAGCATCTTCAATTTTCATCACCTTCACTTGGATCGGTCATAGGGAGTTCAGGGGAAATCATCTAAGCAGTCAGCCACGTGGAGGCTTGGAAATCACCGTACGGTCAAGACCCAAGTCCCTGTGTGCACCCACGCACAGTGCAGATGTCTGGCACCAAACTTTTACTTCATTAGAAGTTCTTGTCCTCCGTGAATCACAGAATGGTTTGAGTTAGGAGGGACCTTAAAGATAGAATCATAGAATCGTCTAGGTTGGAAGAGACCCTTAGGATCATCAAGACCAACCATCTACCCTACACTACAAAGTTCTCCCCTACACCATATCCCCCAACACCACATCTAAACGGCTCTTAAACACATCCAGGGATGGCGACTCAACCACCTCCCTGGGCAGCCTGTTCCAGTGTCTGACCACTCTTCCTGTGAAAAATTCTTTCCTAATGTTCAGTCTAAACCTACCCTGCTGGAGCTTGAAGCCATTCCCTCTTGTTCTGTCATTAATTACCTGTGAGAAGAGACCAGCACCAACCTCTCTACAGTGTCCTTTCAAGTAGTTGTAGAGAGTGATGAGGTCTCCCCTCAGCCTCCTCTTCCTCAGAATAAACAGTCCCAGCTCCTTCAACCGCTCTTCATAGGATTTGTTTTCCAGGCCCTTCACCAGCTTCGTTGCCCTCCTCTGCACTTGCTCCAGCGCCTCAATATCTCTCTTGGATTGAGGTGCCCAAAACTGGACACAATACTCCAGGTGTGGCCTCACCAGTGCTGAGTACAGGGGCACAATCACCTCCCTACTTCTGCTGGTCACGCTATTTCTAATACAAGCCAGGATGCCATTGGCTTTCTTGGCCACCTGGGCACGCTGCCGGCTCATATTCAGCCGCTTGTCAATTAGAACCCCCAGGTCTCTTTCTTCCAGGCAGCTTTCCAGCCACACTTCCCCAAGCCTGTAGTGCTGCTTGGGGTTATTGTGGCCCAAGTGCAGAACCTGGCACTTGCCCTCGTTGAAACTCATACCATTGATGTTGGCCCAATGCTCCAATCTATCTAGGTCTCTCTGTAGAGCTTCCCTATCCTCCTGGGAATCAACACTCCTGCTTAACTTAGTGTCATCTGTGAACTTGATGATGATACACCCTATGTCCTTGTCCTAAGATCATCTAGTTCCAACCCCCCTGCCATGGGCAGGGACACCTCCCACCAGACCAGGTTGCTCAAAGCCCCATCCAACCTGGCCTTGAACACCTCCAGGGATGGGGCAGCCACAGCTTCTCGGGGAAACCTGGGCCAGGCTCTCACCACCCTCACAGCAAAGTTCTTCCCCACATCTCATCTCAGTCTCCCCTCTTTCAGTGTCAAACCATTACCCCTTATCCTGTTGCTACGCTCCCTCACGAAGAGTCGTTCCCCATCTCTCCTGTAGCCCCCTTCAGGTACTGGAAGGCCATTATAAGGTCTCCCTGGAGCCTTCTCTTCTCCAGGCTGAACCCCCTCAACTCTCTCAGCCTGTCCTCCCAGCAGAGGGGCTCCAGCCCTCCCAGCATCTCCGTGGCCTCCTATGGCCCTGCTCCAACAGGTCCATGTCCTTCTTATGTTAGGGACTCCTAAGCTGGACGCAGTACTCCAGGTGGGGTCTCGCAAGAGCATGAAGACCAGAGACGACAACATCTGCACCTTGGTCTGCCCCATTTTGTTTTTGTTTACTGCTCTACCTCCATTTCTTGGAAGTCTTCCCGACTGAAAACGGTAACACTTGACTAACTCCATACTTTCTTACGTGCTCCCGCATAAATCCCTCTGACAGACCAAATGGGACACGTTAATCCTCCTTTGCTGGCAGAGAGTTTGGCTTTGCTGTGCTTCACGGCCACAGCCGCTGCCCCGCTTTATCTGCGCATCTCGTTGGCCACCGTCCCAGAGCAGAGCCAACCCAACGGCAGACAAAATGACCCTTGGAGAGTCTTTCCACGCCAAGCTCCACCGACGACGCTGTCTGCTGGTTGCCAACAAAGGCTGGAAAGAGGTAATTAGCAGTCGATTCACACCCCATCGGGGTTATTTTTTTTGCTTTATTAAAGAAAAGCAAGAGTGGGTCTTTCCTCCCCCTTTCTGAGCAGCAACAGAAACACATCGCAATCCCTCCCTCCCTCCCATGCCCCAAAGCTCCTTGCTCTTCGGCGACGAGCAGATTTCTAAAACCTGGCACCCGGCACACAGCCGACTACTGCGGCAAAATTTTGAGGTTCATTTGAATAAATCTAATTCAACACTCATGACCAGTGTACTGGAATAAATGACTGTATGTTCTACCCTCTCATTTTCATCAGTGATATATTTGGCTTCTAAATCAGGTTAATTAAAAATTGCTGTAGTTAATGTTGGATAAGCAGCAGTTTAACAGATTCTTTTTTTTTTTTTTTCAGGCTACATAAAACCATGTTGTCACCGTACCCAGGAATATGTACAGCCTTTTAGCAATCAAGAAGCTCCTCCGAAAGTTATTTGCGGATCCAGTGATTGCAAGTAGAACGTTAATGATGAAGATCTTAAATCAGAAATATCCCTGCCTACTCCCTGCTTCATTAGAAGGTAACTGTTTCTTTTCCAGGACATTCACTGCTCCAGGGTCCTCCTGTTGCCTGCTCGACCTCGATGATCCCGCTTTGCCCCCTGACCAATCTGGCTTGGGGTGTTAAACCAACTCCAGCTCACTTCTTGACCGCACCAAGCGTATTTTCCCTATAATTCTCTCAACTGTGTTTCTACACAGGGTTTTACCTCCTCGGCATGTGGTTTAGTAGCCAATGGCTGTGTGTGCTTGCCGTGGTTTTGGGAAGCCCCTTGCTCATCAGCTAGGGATGGGATCTAGATGATAGCCTCTTGGGGCACACCAAGAGGTTCTTTGGTCTTTGCTGATGGTTAATCCCCCCAGATAAATCCTGAATCCCATGAACTGCTGCAGTAGTCCTTAATAATAGCCCTTATTTAGTAGTCCTTAAGTCAACAACCATGACAAACGTAGTCCTGTGTGGCGACATGCAGCAAATGTTTCATCTGTGCCCCCCTGAGGTATCACCAGCACTCACACACTACCAAATTCGGCAAAAAAAAAAAAACACACACCCTTCGCTTTTCCTCAGACCAAAAGTTTCAACATTAGGTTTCTACATAAAAAAAAAGCCTGAAATAAATCAGACCACTTTCAGACCACAGGAAAACTGTGGCTTTGGGTAAGCTTTTCCATCCAGCCAATTATTGAAAAACTTCACGGTTATTTCAGGCAGATGGAGACAACTGTATATTTAGGTCTTCTTTCTCTTTTTTTGTGAGTTTAACTTCTGCTTGGTAGGAGCGTATCTTGCTGACTGTGGTATCTTTTGTTGTTCTGAAAGCAAGCTATGGCCATTTTCAGAATAATTGCATTTTAGATAAATACCGTTTCTATCAAGGAAGCTTTAATAGCTTCAGATGCGGAAAGATGCAGCCAGCCTTGCTCAGCTCTATCTTCCACTCCGATCTCATAAACTTTGATAAGTGCTGACCTCCAGCAAGAAAACTTGTCCTTTCTATTTTAAGGGGAAGCGGAGATGCGAAAGGTGCAGGAAAATTAATGTGGTTTGCTCCTTTTTTGGACATACTGAAAAGATAAGAAAGCAGCAGAATGAGGGGCAATTTGTGCCAGGGAAAACGCGCTTGAAAATCCCCAGCGCTCAAAACCCGCTGGGTTTAAAAATATGTGAGACATTTTTACACCTTATTGGGTTTTGAGCTGTTAGGATTTATGTTTGTTGGCTCTTCTTCATCCCCAAAATGACCACAAACAAGCTTCCTGAGGAAAGCAAAAGCTGCAATCCCCATGATGGTCCTCATGTCTTACATTCCCTGGGGTATAAGACAAAGCCTGGATCCAAGGACCAGGGATGAGCTCAGGAGCGGTGGCAGCTCTCAAGCATCCAGCATCCAGCTCTGATTTTCCCCCTGGAAAAATCTAAGAGATCTCCTGTAAAACCCCTGGTCCTCTTGGAGACCCTGCTCCACTCCTGCCACGTCTCTCTTGCCCCTTCAACTTGAATCTGCAAGAATAACAGCAAGCTGTTTTGTGTTTGAGTGCTGCTTCATGGGTTTCCTGCTGGGGATACAAAAACTTCAGGGAAAGAAAGAAAAGTATCCTTTACCTTCTACTTGTACCGATCTGCACCTGATGGGACCCTGTCTCTGCTGGGGCCGGGGGCCTTATTACAGCAGTGATACAGCAGGAAAGAAAATGAGATGAAAACAGATGGAACAAAATTTATTAGATTCCTCACAGAAGAAACCCAAAGTTGTTTTCTTGCTTTATTTTAATTTAATATCGTCTCCGCAATCAATAGGAGTAGGAAAGCCAGTGTTCATCTAATGTTCTCCCCAAGGACAATCTAGAGCACGGCAGCTCTGAGAAGCACCAACCGAACTGCTTTAGAAATTACAAGGCAATAACTGGTTGTGCAAAGCCAAGAGCACACGGGGCGGCATCAAGTGGGTATTTTAAAGCCGCCTTCAATTTTTTCACGCATTTCTAAATGTTTCTAAACCCATTCCTTCCACCTCTGCTCATCCCTGTCCTCTTTGGGGCAACGCTGCTTTTGATTAACGGCTTTTAAGCTGCGAGTCCCAGCTACCCCCCTCCCTCTTTATAACGCACAAACCTTTAGGAGATGCGCTGGTAAAGGAGTTCCTGCGATAAGTTAAAAGAGAGGCACACACAGCCTTCAAACGCGTTTGTTTAGCCCAGGCTCCTTCGTGATTATGCTCAGAACGCCCATAATAAAGCTGTTAGTTTATATTTCCAGCTATATATATTTTACTGCCTACATACATGACAAATTCATGTCTAACCATACACACGAGCTCACCGCAGACCTCTTCTGCACGAGACGAGAAAGGGTTGGATGGGGCATTTAAGATAGCTCTTTCCATCCTGGAAAGCCTTTTGGGCTTAGTTTATTCCTGGTCCCCAGGTACCGAGCTCTTACGCGGCCGCTGTGGTTGTTCTGTACATCAATACAGCAAAAAAAGCTGAATTACTGGGAAGAAATTAGAGGGTAGGAGATAAAAAACAGAGATATCAGCAGGCAAAGGTGCAAACGAGCTCCAGCTCATCCGTCCCACAAGCCACCAGAATAAGCCTTGTGACACCCTAGAGCACTGCCAGGCTCCGAAAGACCATGCACAAGGGACAAAGTGACATTAAAACCCCACAGCAAAGGCACCTGTGGCAAGTTTTAGAGGAGAAACGCCAATTCAAAGATCTCCTCCCCGTTTGTCTGCTTGTATCTAAAGGAGACTTCAGCACACACTGCCCATCCTTGCCGTAAATGAGCAACCTCCATCCACAGAATCACAGATGGTTTGGGCTGGAAGAGACCTTAAAGATCATCCAGTTCCAACCCCCCTGCCATGGGCAGGGACACCTCCCACTAGACCAAGTGGCTCCAAGCCCCGTCCAACCTGGCCTTGAACACCTCCAGGGATGGGGCAGCCACAGCTTCTCTGGGAAACCTGGGCCAGGCTCTCACCACCCTCACAGCAAAGTTCTTCCCCACATCTCATCTCAATCTCCCCTCTTTCAGCGTCAAACCATTACCACTTGTCCTGTTGCTACGCTCCCTCACGAAGAGTCGTTCCCCATCTCTCCTGTAGCCCCCTTCAGGTACTGGAAGGCCATTATAAGGTCTCCCTGGAGCCTTCTCTTCTCCAGGCTGAACCCCCCCAACTCTCTCAGCCTGTCCTCACAGCAGAGGGGGCTCCAGCTCTCCGATCATCTTTGTGTCCTTCCTCTGTATCTGTTCCAACAGGTCCACGTCCTTCTTATGTAGGGGACTCCAGAGCTGGACGCAGTATTCCAGGCGGGGTCTCACAAGAGCAGAGTAGAGGGGTAGAATCCCCTCCCTCACCCTCCCGGCCTCGGTTCTTTTGATGCAGCCCAGGATGCAGGTGGCTTTCTGTGCTGCGAGTGCGCACTGTCGGCTCACGTTGAACTTCTCATCCACCACAACAATAATCCATCCACCCCTAATTTCACGCCACGTATGGGTGAGCTTCCAGCTTCAGATCAGAAGCAGAGAGCAAAGTTGTCAGGAGCATCTAAATCACACACCAGCCAATGCAGCACTGACAATCCACCAGCGCTGGGTCTCTGCAGGACTTAGTTGCTCTTGAAACTCTTAAAAAAAAAAAAAAAAGAATTTACTTCTCTTCAGCTAGAGAGCACAGGAGGTTTGGGCCACGTTTCAGCCTTCCACCGGTGACCGGGTGAAAGAATTGTCACTTAAAACGCAGATTTCCAAAATGTGCCATTTAATTGTTCAAGAATAAGTTTCTGTTGGCCGTTATCTGATTAGGGCTTACGTTGCTACAAGCAGCCTAAATTAATTTACAAGACAAAATATTCTCCTCTCTTCTTTTTCCTAGCAAGTCTCGAGCAGTGATACGCTCCTAATAGCGGCCTTATCACCAGGACTTTTACAAGGACAGATAATAAAGTCATTATCTAAGTGCAGGACCAAGGCTCTCCAAACCACACTTCATCCCGTTGAACCACTGCCACCAAGGTCCCCGGCTCACCGTTGCTCAGACACTTGCTGCACTACCTCAAGAGCTCATCCAATGGGCCAACGTCCAATGGACTCAAAAGCTGTTTGGACACAAACCTGTCCATTCGCTCTTCCAAGACAGATAAATTCAAGGCACCATTTCACTCATTTTCCTTTTTAAACCCCTAAAACACTCTCTGCCAGATTGCTTCTGCTGAGCAACAGCTTTGAAGCTGCAACAGGTCCAGGAACATTTTGACTTTACGATCACGTCTTCAGGTCAGCCACATCAAAACCAAGGTATTTTCACCTGCAAAATACTTTCATGTTGTATTTTAAGCCACATTTGTGTTTTAGGACAAGAGGAAACAGCCTCAAGTTGCTCCAGGGGAAGTTTAGGATGGATATTGGGGAAAATTTCTTCACCAAAAAGGATTGTCAAGCCTTGGAAGAGGCTGCCCAGGGCAGTGGTGGAGTCACCATCCCTGGAGGGATTTAAAAACCGGGCAGACATGGTGCTGAGGGACATGGGTCAGTGGTGGGTTTGTCAGTGTTGGGTTGATGGCTGGACTCAATGATCTGAAAGGCCCCTTCCAACCTTGACAATTCTATGATTTTAAGCCCATCCACCATTTCTCATTCTTTATTGCCTAGAGCTCAGAAACTCTTCAAAAGTAGTATTTATGTATACCTCTCAGGACAGAAATGTGAGAAACTCGATGTCTTCAACTTCACCCTGCTGTTAATCCGTTCCCTTTAGACTGACTGGGAATTAATTCTTGCAAAAAGTCGCATCCTGTGACACGAACGTGCAAATTCAGTACTTGAGGAACTACCCCAGAGCTAAGAAATTAGAGAGCAGACACCATGTAGGCTTCCTGACGTAGCTCCTCCAGAGCCTCCACCAGCCAGACTTGCAGCAAGGCTCTTGAACATTGCTTGCTGGTAGTGATGAGACCAGAAACAATGTGCCTAATTATGTGATGATTGGGCGACATGGAGAAAATAGTTGAGAAGGACATCTGGGAACTAATTCTGCATTGTATCTCCTCCTGCCTTTCGGGGAGTTGCCCCCCTTGGTGTGTGGGAGGTAGGGAGGTGACCCTCCCTGAAAAAGAGGAGATTTAGGTAAGATATGAGGAAGAAATTCTTTGCTGTGAGGGTGGTGAGACCCTGGAACAGGTTGCCCAGAGAAGCTGTGGCTGCCCCATCCCTGGAGGGGTTCAAGGCCAGGTTGGAGGGGGCTTGGAGCAACCTGGTTTGGTGGGAGGTGTCCTGCCCATGGCAGGGGGGTTGCAACTAGATGGCCTTTAATGTCCGTTCCAACACAAACCATTCTATGATTCTATGATTTATCCCACCTAAATTAGCTGTGTAGCTGCCCTGATACAACACAGTTGCCCATCTGATACACAGCAGGTCTTCCTGCCCCATCACTGTAGGTATTCATGGCCAGCCTTGTTCATCCCGTCACACAAGCCATGACCCAGTGCTATCAGGCTGCTCGTTCTATGGGTCCAGCTGCCTCGGTGGGCACGGGGCTGCTCCAAGGTCAACAGAGAGCAACGCTTCCAAGACCAAGCACTTGATTTACCAGCCAGGAATCCTTTGTCACAAGTGACTTTAAGACTAAGGGCTCTCAGGATGCTACAGGTAAGATCAAATGACTGTGCGTTAGATTGTCAGTGTGTTTTAAGATGCTACCACCCTTTAGTCGGAACCGGGGTCAAACTCGGTACTAAAACATCAAGACATCTCATCCATTAGATTTCACTTAATTTGGCCTCATGCATTTTAAAGGGCAAATCTATTGTACTGAAACTCCTATTATAGCTCAAAACGTACACTCCCCAAATCAAGTTTAAGTCTAGAACCAGTCTCCAACTCAGAAGGACGGAGGTGAAGCCCTCCGTAACTGATTCTATTTCGTTTTATGCTTAACATTTTAAATTCTATGAAGCTGAGTGAATCCTGGTTTGTCAGTTCACAAATGCAACTACAGCAGGAATCACACAGAATCTTCTAGGTTGGAAGGGACCTTCAAGATCATCTTGTCCAACCATCAACCCAACTGACAAAAATAAACACCCACAAAACAACAAAATGCAACACCATCACTAAACCATGTCTCCCAGCACCACGTCAACCCGTCTTTTGAACACTTCCAGGGATGGTGCCTCAACCACCTCCCTGGGCAGCCCATTCCAATGTCTGATAACCCTTTCAGTGAAAAAATTTTTCCTAATATCCAACCTGAACCTCCCCTGGCGCAACTTGAGGCTGTTTCCTCTAGTCCTGTCGCCCGTGACTTGGGAGAAGAGACCGATCCCTGCCTCTCTACACCCTCCTTTCAGGGAGTTGGAGAGAGCGAGAAGGTCTCCCCTCAGCCTCCTTTTCTCCAGGCTGAATAACTCTAGTTCCCTCAGCCTCTCCTCATAAGACTTGTGCTCCAGACCCTTCACCAGCCTTGCTGCTCTTCTCTGGACCTGCTCCAGCACCTCGATGTCCTTTTTGTGGTAGGGGGCCCAAAACTGGACACAAAGGAAGGATGGCATAACCTTTTCTTTTGTCCCTAATTACGCAGAACCGTTTAACGGTTGAACCGAGCACAGCATTTCACACGTTTCCATGTCAAGATCTACCCAAATCTCTCCTCGGGCATTACGAAGGGCAAGCATCCAGATCTGCAAAGGCACCTCGATGCTGCAGGGAGCCCTGCGGCTGGACCAGGTTTCATTCTACGCCGATCATCCCACGTTACCGCCGATATCCCATCACTCACTCGCCGCCTTGCTGTGCAACTATTTCAGCCCACTCATGCTAAATGGATGTAAAAATAGAGGAAAAGCTGAAAGCAAGGGTGGAACCGTTCTGAAGAGCAAGTTAATGGATGGTTGAGAATCCAGCATTTCTGAAGCCTCTGAGGATAATAAATACATTCATTCCCATGAAAAAGTGCCACCCCCTTATTACCGTTTCAAGCCTCATCAGCCCAAGAGTAGAGCAGTCAAATGAACATGTATTCACCAGACACAGCAACTGCTTTAAAAAAAGATTTGCTCTAGCATTTGACAACCCGCCTGCTTTCCTGGAGACCTTTCACAGTTGGCTCTTTTTTCCACTGGAAAGGTCCTCGCCTTTATATAAGCAGCAAGTTATTTCTTGCTCGGTACTCATGGCCATGAAAAAACAATCTTCATGTGGACTGTAAAGGTACCCACGGCATTGCTGGTACTGATGTTTCCCATTTTTAAACACTGACGTCTGTACGGACCAGCAGTAGTTGACCATGGACTCAGGTGAGGCTCTCTACTGGACATGTTATGGCAGAGCTGGAAACCTCTATTTCACCCTCGCTGCTGTTGAGACTGTAAGTCAGCACTGCCACCCGGTCCTAGGAAAATTAAAGGACTTTAAATGGGGTGATTTATTGTATCTGATGTTCAAGGGTTGCCCTTGTGCATTTGTGCTGATGAGAGACATCGTGATGAGCTGCAGACAGACGGACAAGCCCCCACAGCCCGCAGAGAAGCGGTGGTGAGGTGTGGAATTATGCTGAAGGCAATGGAGCTCTGGCTGGAGCAGGGTAAGTCCTTCCCATCAACACAAAGCGCTTTGTGCTGTCTCTCTCCCCGAGGCATTCATAGCAATCACAGACTGGTTTGGGTTGGAAGGGACCTTCAAAGATCACCTAGTCCAACCCCCCCTGCCCTGGGCAGAGACATCTTCCACTAGACCAGGTTGCTCAAAGCCCCATCCAACCTGGCCTTAAACACCTCCAGGGATGGGGCAGCCACAGCTTCTCTGGGAAACCTGGGTCAGGGTCTTACCACCCTCATCATAAAAAATATTCTTCTATGTCCAATCTAAAGCCATCCTCCTTCAGTTGAAAACCATTACCCCTTGTCCTGTCACTATAAGCCTTGGTAAAAACTCTCTCTCCATCTTTCTTACATCCCCATTTATATATCAAAAGGCTGCAGCAAGGTCTCCCCGGAGCCTTCTCTTCTCCAGGCCGAACAGCCCCAACTCCCTCAACTATTCTCCATAGCACAGGGGCTCCAGACCTCTGACCATTCTCATGGCCTCCTCTGGATCCGCTCCAATGGGTCCATGCCTTTTTTGTACTGGGAACCCCACAGTACTCTAGGTGCGGTCTCATGAGAGCGGAGTAAAGGGCTAGAATCACCTCCCTCAACCTGGATATCACATCCTCAACCAGGATATGGTTGGCTTTCTGGGCTGTAAGCACACCTTGCTGGTTCATGTTGAATTTTTGTGTGAAGCAAGCGAATAACGGAGCCTCACTGCCCCAGGAGTCCCCCAGAGGAAGTGGAGCTTCACTCCAGTCCCACATTTCCAGGACTGTGAAGATGTTATACAATCATACAGATTGGAAGGGACGTTTCAGATCGAGTGCAACCATCAACCCAACACTGACAAACCCACCACTAACCCATGGCCCTCAGCACCATATCTATCCGTCTTTTAAACACCTCCAGGGATGGAAACCCAACACTTCCCTGGGCAGCCCATTCCAAGGCTTGACAACCCTTTCCATGAAGAAATTGTTCCTAATATCCATCCTAAACCTCCCCTGGTGCAACTTGAGGCTGTTTCCTCTTGTTCTATCACCTGTTTCTTGGGAGAAGAGACCAACATCCCCTTGGCTACACCCTCCTTTCAGGGAGATGGAGAGAGCAAGAAGGTCTCCCCTCAGCCTCCTTTTCTCCAGGCTCAACACCCCCAGCTCCCTCAGCCGCTCCTCACAAGACACATGCTCCAGACCCCTCACCAGCTCCGTTATACAGGGGGAGGCAGGCTCTCCAGAAGAGGAGGCAGCTCTGGACCTGCAGAGCAGAAGATGAGGAAGAAAGAGTGCTGGTCCTCCAGTGTGAAACCTTCTTTACCTCTTTTCCTCTCCTTCCTCTCCCTCACTGGGATGACAGCTTGACCCAAAGGGTGGCGAATTCCACTTCTGTGAAAGCGCACACTCTTTGAAGGAATTTTCCTTACGGGTCATCCAGATTTTATATGATAAGCATGACGCTTGGAGACTACACAGACAGGATCTCTACAGGCATCCCAGATAACACAACCGTGCCTCTGCAACCTTCAGTATAAACCCAACCCCCCCAAAAAACCTGACAAAAACCTGCCAGACTCTTCTGGCAAAAAATATTTTCTTTGTATAACCATTTCCTTTATACTGTACAGAATTATAAGAAAGCACTTTTGAAAGTCATGGGGGTGGCAGAGGTGGTTTGGCATGAAAGGTGATGAAGAGAAAACCTTCAGTCGATGGCGTGATGGCATGGGCGTATGGGGGCGTATGGTCTTGTCTATTTGTCTCCATTTCACAGGGTCACAACGTTGACACAACAGGGTTCTGCCTGTTGGGGCCCTCACTGCCCTGTGGAGCTGGAGAATCCCAGTTTCTTGGGAATTAGGCAGGAAAAGCAGTGGATCTGCACAGAGCTCTGAGCTCTTCCATGGGACCTTCTGGTGGCACGATGCAATATTTCACAGAATCGTCCAGGTTGGAAGAGACCCTTGGGATCATCGAGACCAACCATCTACCCTACTCTACAAAAAGTTCTCCCCTATACCATATCCCCCAACACCACATCTAAATGGCTCTTAAACACATCCAGGGATGGCGACTCAACCACCTCCCTGGGCAGCCTGTTCCAATGCCCGACCACTCTTCCTGTGAAAAATTCTTTCCTAATGTTCAGTCTAAACCTACCCTGTTGGAGCTTGAAGCCATTCCCTCTCGTTCTGTCATTAATTACCTGTGAGAAGAGACCAGCACCAACCTCTCTACAGTGTCCCTTCAAGTAGTTGTAGAGAGTGATGAGGTCTCCCCTCAGCCTCCTCTTCCTCAGAATAAACAGTCCCAGCTCCTTCAACCGCTCTTCATAAGATTTATTCTCCAGGCCCTTCACCAGCTTCATTGCCCTCCTCTGCACTCGCTCCAGCACCTCCATATTTCTCTTGGATTGAGGTGCCCAAAACTGGACACAATACTCCAGGTGTGGCCTCACCAGTGCTGAGTACAGGGGCACAATCACCTCCCTACTTCTGCTGGTCACGCTATTTCTAATAGCGTGAAGCTTTCTTTCAGCTTGAAGCTGCTGCCTTCATCATGCCAGGGGATTAAGAGACTTTACAAGACAAAAAAGATATTAAGAAAATGACAGAAGCACTGTTTTGGGCTTACGTTGCCTTCATTTTGTCTTGCTCACAGAAAACTTGTGTAACATGCTCTAGGAGGACCTCCTTTGGGAGGGGGTTGGACTAGATGATCTCCAGAGGTCCCTTCCAACCCCATATCATTCTGTGATTCTGTAACTCGCTTTCAGACTATTTTCTTAAGGTTCAATATAATTGCAAGCTGTTGGCCAAAAAAGATGATTCCCATTTATTTCAGTTCCATTTCAGTTTTACTTCCCACCTACGTCCAAAAGAAACCTCCCAGGCGTTGCTGCAGCTGTCTGGGTTGAGGACGCGTTTGTATGAGCAAAACTCCTCTTGAAAACTAGGAGCAACTGTCCAAAAATATTAGTGAGATAGTTTGATTATTTAAGGCACATACTATAAATAAACCACAGTGACAGAACCTGACAGACTGTCAATCAATATAACTCCTGGGCAAGAGACACGTGTCATATCCCTTTACTATGTTGAGACAGGTCTCTGTGGGAAAGGAGTTCTAGAAAACCCTTTAAGTCACCCCGTATTAACGCTCCCTGCAATTATTTACTTCATTCTGTATTTGACTAATCCAAAGCAAGATATGAACAGCCTCTAATGATAAAATAAAATTGTTTGTTGCTCCAAAGCAAGCATAAGCTCTAGATAAAGCAGCCAACACAGTTTTTCTTAAACACTGAACTGTGGCTCCACCTTATCCGATAATGTTCCCCAGGGAAATATTTAGCTGGAAGGATTAAAATGAGTTATGATAGCAGAAGACTGTTAAAACTTGAAGCAGACCAAGTGGTATTGCTCCTATTTTCCCCAAGATAAGCCATGAAAATCATTATTCTTCAGCCTTCCTCAAAGGAATCCCAGTCGTGGTGAAAACCAGCTCGCCATCGTTCTGTGGCTAAAGCCAGATGACCACATCATCTGTGCTGGGTAACCACTAATATGCCTGTCCAGAGCCAAGCAGAAAAGACTAATGAAGTCAGGGTTGTTGGGAGAGGACAGATCTTTCATTAGAGAAGTCGACATAACCACAAAAAAAGAAAAAGGATACTTTTTCAAGCACAGAAATCCATCTGCAGCTCTTTCTCAAGAGAACTCATCACCATTTAGTTTCTTGTGCAGAAGACCAGGTAGTGCAGGAAAAATGAGTTTCAGAAGTAAATGTTGATGTATCCCCTGCAGTGCTTTAGCCATGATGGGCTCTGGATGTAAGAAGAGGACGAACCGTGCCACCAGAACAGCGGGAGCTGCACCATACCATCACAGAATCAACCACCCCCTTGCACAGGATGGTCCTGGGGAAGATCAAGAGGCAAACGTACCAAGGAAAAGCCCATGGCTGGAGAGCAAGCTGAACCAAGAAGGTTATTATTTACCAATAAGTAGAGCTGAGCACAAACACTGGGAGATATTGCTTGAACCCCAGCAATTTGTTCAAAGGACAACTGTTCCTGAAGTTACAGCTGGGCTTCAGGAAGGGCCTCATCAGCTTAATGAAGATTAACCTACCAGTGACTGACGACAGTATCACTTTCCTAGCCCTGCTTGTAAACCTTTCCTCTTCTGAATCACCTACCAGAGGAATAACACAAAGGCATGAGTGTGCATTGTGAAGACCTGACCAGCTTTGGTAGGGTCATCCCTTGACCTTGTGGAGACCCCACAGCAACGATGCGATGGACAAAGCTGACTTCCCCTCTGAGAAGCTGCACACACATTCAACTTAAAATGTAATGCCTGTTTCCTCACCGGTCAAATTCTCTCAGCAAACAGTGTTTCTCTTGCTCAGGCAAATGAAACCTTTCCTAAATTCTTTCATAAAGACTCACAAAAGATGGCCATGAGGCCCTCAGATGAGTTGTAGGGACAGGGCATAGACCAAGAATGAAAAAGGCAAGGACTCTGCAAAACCTCTGCCTTAAAGCAGAGCAGGTAGCTCTTGGGTTGTGTTGTGAGAGAGAAAGGTCTGCCACAAAGAGAGGAACCACCTAGTACAGGGAAGGTGGGAGAAATCCTGCCATCAGCTGGGTCACACCAAGCCCCTTCCCTGCAGAACTGCTCTCTTGGGATGCCATCAGTAATAGATGCTCTGCTGTAGAAGAGAATCCTAGAACTGAGAGTGGTGAGACCCTGGCCCAGGTTGCCCAGAGAAGCTGTGGCTGCCCCATCCCTGGAGGGGTTCAAGGCCAGGTTGGAGGGGGCTTGGAGCAACCTGGTCTGGTGGGAGGTGTCCCTGCCCGTGGCAGGGGGGTTGGAACTCGATGATCTTTAAGATCCCTTCCAACCCAAACCATTCTATGAATTGCCTAGGTTGGAAAGGACCTTTCAGATCATCTAGTTCAAACGTAAAGAGGTTGGACTTGAGGATGGTACTGATACGGCTTAGCAGCCAAGGTGAGAAGCCTAAACCCGAACTGCAGGTGTCTAAAAGGCAAAGAGCGCCTTTTTATAGATACGAACATTAAGACTCACAGAAATGAAGACAATTTTTGCACGGAGGGTCAACATCAAACTTGGATGAGGACCTGATATCCCAAGCTCCCAGAATGGGGGCATATCCGATGCCCAGCACTTCTCAACCTCTCAGCCAAGATCTCTACACATCTTTGTTGAGGGACCTTGTTGAACCCATTGGAAGTGCCACCTCCTTCCTGCAAGGGCTTGTTGAAATCCTTGGAAAATGGCAGTAGGTTTGTGAGGCTTTGGGACATACTGCCCTAAGCCTAAAGTACTTATTTCCTTATCTTTGTTATTTTCAAAATCTTTACTTCAAAAGGCAATGAAATATGTTTTTCTTTTCTGCAGAGCAATGAGGATGAAGCACAACAACTTCATCAGGCCCTTAACTCAGCCAATATCTTAAATTTCAAGAAGGAATTGGAATAATTGTTCTTCTTCCTGCTCACAGTGACTATACACAGCTCATTTTTCATCCTGTCCAGAGGTTTCTTCCTCTGTCTTTTCTTGAATCTTCTGTCTTTCTTGAATCTTTTCTTCCTCTGTTCTCTTCTTCAGCCTTCCAATATCTGAAGGGAGCCTCCAGGAGAGCCGGAGAGGGACTCCTTGTCAGGAAGTGTAGTGACAGGACAAGGGGTAATGGTTTTAAATTGGAAGAGGGGAGATTTAGATGAGATATTAGGAGGAAATTCTTTCCTGTGAGGGTGGTGAGGCACTGGAAGAGGTTGCCCAGGGAAGTTGTGGCTGCCCCATCCCTGGAAGTGTTTAAGGCCAGGTTGGATGGGGCTTTGAGCAACCTGCTCCAGTGGAGGTGTCCCTGCCCATGGCAGGGGGGTTGGAACTGGATGATCTTTAAGGTCCCTTCCAACTCTAACCATTCTATGATTCTATGAATATTGTAGAAAGCATTTTCTGAGGCTGTTATAACATTTGGAAGGTCAGCGTGGGGGCACGGCAGGTGAGGAGATGCCCCAGCAGGGCTTCTGAGATGGCAGCTGAACTGATCCAGAATGACAAACTAAAGGGAGGGTACGGTCAGAAAAGTGACAGGGTTGCCTTTTTTTTCAGAAAAAACTCTGCCTTCCCATGTGTACTCAGAGTCAAATCTGCTTATTTTCCCAGCAGAAGTCGCCTTCTGCTCTCACTGGCTTGTAGATGTGACATGGTTCGGGGAAAGCGAGCCGGAGCCTCGCTCGATTCATGTATCTTTAATGGAATAATTACATATATTCTCAATACTGAATACGCATTTCTGTGTCTGAACTGAAATCTGCACTGAAGCGCAGAGGTTGGAAGGCAAAAAAAAAAAGCTGCAGCGAACCGAGATGAAGGGAGATGTACGTGAAGAGAAGGAAGATGAGGACATCATGTTTCTGGTACTGTTTTTTCCACCTCCAAGTGAAGGTTGCCTGGTGCAACCCTGCCTCAGAGACGGCTCCACCGTGGAGAATTTTAAGCATCGGATCCTCCGTGAGATCCTTCCCTAACCAAGGAGGAGACAGAGCATCCTTCTGGCCTCAGAGACATCCCTTCTTCTCCGGCAACCCGGGAATCCAACCCACCAACACCAGCAACTCGCTCCGGTTCCATGCGTGATGCTACAGAACCTCAAATGCTTTTCAACCCTGACTTCCCCCTCCTACTGAGATCTCCTGGAGGGTGAGGAGAGCCTCACGCTTTTCAGAAGCGGGCGCTCCCGGTCCCCTTCTGCTCTGGCAGAGTTTCTATGGCAACTCCGGATGGGTCTTGGAGGGAGGATTTCTGGTAGGCTCTTTCTGGAGGAGTTTGTAATGTCGATGCAGGCAGGCAGGAGAGCAACCCCGCGCTCCCCGTGCCCTCAGGTTATAGGTTACGGCAGGGTCTTTACAGTAACTGCTCAGAAAACAGCCCTTTGTGATTTCCAGAATGCACTTGTTCATCTGGCTAATTTTCAATTCAGCCTTTTCAGCTCTGTTCTCCCAAGGCAGGAGGAAAAAAAGAAATCCTTTCAAGCCTCAGCCTTTTGCTCCACATGTAATTTCTGCTCCGCGACAGACAGTGCGGTGCGTGCAAGACCTTTATCTTTCCAGCTTTGGAAGGGGAACCAGCTTCAGTGCGCATCTCTGATGCCTTTCTAGAGTTTGGAATTGGGAACTTCACTGAATTTCACTGAATTTTTTTTAGAGTTGGAAGGGACCATATAGATCATCTAGTCCAACTCCCCTGCTGAAGCAGGATTGCTTAGAGAATGAATTCACTCCTGTTTGATATCTACCATCATTCCTTTCACAGAATCACAGGATATTCTTGGTCGGAAAGCACCTTTGAGATCACCGAGTCCAGCCATACACACACAAAAGACCCTCACGATCTCGGGTACTAGAGCATGACCTGAAGTGCCACGTCTACACGTTCCTTAAATACCTCCAGGGATGGCGACTCCACCACCTCCCTGGGCAGGCTGTTCCAGTGCCTGACCACTCTCTCAGTAAAGTCATTCTTCCTCATATCTAATCTAAACCTCCCCTGCCCCAACTTCAGACCATTTCCTTTGGTCCTGTCATTATTCCCTTGGGAGAAGAGGCCAACACCCACCTCTCTACACCCTCCTTTCAGGTAGTTGTAGAGGGCAATGAGGTCCCCCCTCAGCCTCCCCTTCTCCAAACTAAACATGCCCAGTTCCCTCAGCCTCTCCTCGTATGACTTGTTCTCTAGACCCCTCACCAGCTTGGTGGCTCTCCTCTGGACACACTCCAGCAGCTCCATGTCCTTCCTGTGGTGAGGGGCCCAGAACTGAACACAGCCCTCGAGGTGAGGCCTCACCAGTGCCCAGTACAGAGGCACCATCACTGCCCTGCTCCTGCTGGCCACGCTGTTCCTGATAGAGGCCAGGATGCTGTTGGCCTTCTTGGCCACCTGGGCACACTGCTGGCTCATGTTCAGCCGGCTGTTCACCAACACCCCCAGGTCCTTTTCTGCCGGGCAGCTCCAGCCACTCTTCCCCAAGCCTGTAGCGTTGCCTGGGGTTATTGTGACCGAAATGCAGGACCCGGCACTTGGCCTTATTAAACCTCATCCCACTGGCCTTGGCCCACTGATCCAACCTGTCCAGATCCCTCTGTAGAGCCTTTCCGACCCTCAAGCAGATCAACACTCCCACCTAGCTTGGTGTCATCTGCAAACTTACTGAGGGTGCACTCAATCCTCTTATCTAGAGCATCAATAAAGATATTTATTAAGACTGGCCCCAAAATTGAGCCCTGAGGGACACCACTGGTGACCAGTTCTGTGAAGAACTCTGCAAGAAAAGGTTGAAAAGGCTGCAAGAAGTTTCCAGATCCCAGTTTCACAGCCAGAGATGCCAACACACCGAGGAACAAGCCAGCTCACCACCAGTTACCCAGAAACTGCAAGCTGAGCAGAAGATCACAGAATGGTAGGGGTTGGAAGGGACCTCTGGAGATCATCTAGTCCAAACCCCCTGCCAAAGCAGGTCCACCCAGAGCAGGTTGCACAGGAACATGTCCAGGCGGGGTCTGAATGTCTCCAGAGAAGGAGACTCCACCACCTCTCTGGGCAGCCTCTTCCAGGGCTCTGCCACCTGCAAAGTAAAGAAGTTCCTCCTCATGTTCATATGGAACTTTCCATGTTCAACTTTGTGCCTGTTTCCTCTTGTCCTGTCACTGGGCACCACTGAGAAGAGTCTGGCCCCATCCTCTTGCCACCCGCCCTATAGCTATTGCTCAGCATCGATGAGATCCCCTCTCAGTCTGCTCTTCTCCAGGCTGAACAGACCCAAGATCATAGAATGGTTTGGGTTGGAAGGGACTTAAAGATCATCGAGTTCCAACCCCCTTGCCATGGATGACCCTGTTCAGGCTGTTTGGCACAAGACAATCCTCCCACTTCATCCCTCACCACTCCAAGTGTCATAGAGATGCAGTCTGAATGGTTTCTGGGACAAGTCACCATTTTCTGCACAGGAGGGTTTGATGCTACAGAGCTCGTGGGGCCACAGTGCATCTATTGGAGGAGTTAAACACTGAGTAATAGGTGTTAGAAACACATTTTCAGAAAATATGATTTTACAGGATGAGCAGCAAGGCAGCTGCTTGGAAGAGAAGAGACAGCAGAAAGAGCCTTGCTGACCACACATTAGTTTCAGATTTTCTTATTCAAGATGCTTGAATTTCATTTGCCAGTGCTGGACCTACCTTAAAAATGGTATTCCAGGTACCCTGCCAATGCCAAGGTCCCCAGAGCTGTTGGTATAGTGTGCCCTGGGCATCCCCAGAGCACGATCAAGGATTAACGCAACAATTATGCCCAGTAATTAAGTCTCTCCTACAGCACAAGCACCATCCTGCTTCCTGTCTCTGCTTTTCACGCTCCGTATTCTCCTCTGACACTGGCAGCATCCTCCTGATTTCACCGGAGGTAGTCTTGATTCACAGCCTCAAACAAGATCTCTGGGGACACGGAATTTCCTCTTTCAGCTAATTCTAGTAATAGGCAATTCCAGGATGATCACAACGATGTCACAGAATCAAATCATCGCCCAAAAGGGCCAGGTTTAAAGGATGGACTCAGTGATTTTCTTTCATGAGGGTTAGCAAAGATAAAAATTCAAAATTATAAAATATTTCGGGTTGCAAGAATAAGGCAAGCTCGAATTAAACTCGGGTTTAGGGATCACAACATCCTTCACTTCGATACTGAATTTTAAAACGCTAATTAACTTTAAAATGTCCATATGGTATTTTGGACATTTTGGACTTAGACCAGGGAAGTGAATTGCTCTCAAATACATTAGCTTTAGACAAACACAGCAGCAGATGGAGCACACACAGAATATTAACAAAACCAGGTTCTGGGTGTTAAAAGGCTTAATGGGTCTCTTGCATGTATTTGGGCCAGGAGATTAGATTCAAATTGTGCTTGGGGGAAGCTGAGAATACATAATATTTGAACTGGCAAAACTCCACAGCCGCGTTTAAAAAAAAGAAAAAAAAAAGGCTCTAGTGAAAATAAAAACTAATTTTACCAGCTCAAAAGTGCAAAGGTTCTCTTGGAAAGAGAGGAGAAATACAGGGATCCTGCAAAGACCCCTTACCCCAAGCTCTTTGCTATTCATCTTCCGGCCAAGAGCCAGGATGAGGTCCCATGGCCACCGCACCTGGAGAAAGCCACCAGCAGATGCAGCTCCTGCCCAACTCACCAAAAGCCAGGGAGGAAGAGCACCAGCACTGAAATCATAGGTTTACGCAGCATCTACTACTTCTGGTTCATAAACTCAATTTTTCAATGCCGTTACTTCCTAAATAAGTATATATAAACCACGTTCTTGCCCTATAATCCCTCTCCTAAAAAAAAAAAAAAAAAAGAAAAAACTCTTTTCAGGAAATGTTTTAATTAGAGCTATGTTTTTACACCAGCTGTTCTGGTAGAGCCTCTCTTCAGAAAGCTTTAGAAAGAAAAAAAAAAATATGAAAAAGCAAATAAAAATCCCCTCTCCCCGCCCTATCTTGTAAATATTTTACTCCTTACAGACTTCTGCCCAGAAGAAACTACAGACGTATTAAAAACCACAGCTGAGGGGTGACAGCCCAGGGATGTATTAGCACAGTACAATTTTCATTTGCTGGCCATAAAACAATGATTTCTATGATAGTCCAACTCAGCAAAGTAATTACAGCTAATTAAGTAGATTACATTTTATGGTTGAGGTGCACTCTCCTGCTTGCTCAAGCAGATGTGATAAATTTGTGGCAGCTCCTCTTTTGCTTAGTTTTGACAGGGGGAAGCAGTCAGGCTTGTTTAAAAAAAATCCTGAGACTTGCGTGATATTATCCAGGTGCCATATTTTATGTGGATTCAGAATCCTAGAATGGTTTGGGTTGGAAGGGACCTTAAAGATCATCCAGTTCCAACCCCCTGCCACGGGCAGGGACACCTCCCACCAGACCAGGTTGCTCCAAGCCCCCTCCAACCTGGCCTTGAACCCCTCCAGGGATGGGGCAGCCACAGCTTCTCTGGGCAACCTGGGCCAGGCTCTCACCACCCTCACAGCAAAGAATTTCTTCCTAATATCTCATCTCAATCTACCATCTTCTAGTTTGAAGCCATTACCCCTAGTGTCCTATCGCTCCACTCCATCATAAAAAGTCCCTGCCCATCTCTCCTGTAGGTCCCCTTTAGATATCTCCCCCTGTAGCACGTGTCTTGGGTTAGACTGAAAGCTCACTGAAGAAAGACGGTATTTTCATGTTCCATAAGGCAGCGTGTATGAATCCAGCACACCAAAGCTAATAATAGTATCCCATTCCCACTTCCAAATAGAGTTTTACAGGTTTAAAGCTGAAATGCAGTTCTTTGGGATTGAAGTCCCCCCTTAGTGATGGAACAGGTTGCCAAAAGAAGCTGTGGCTGCCCCATCCCTGGAGAGGTTCAAGGCCAGGTTGGATGGAGCTTTGAGCAACCTACTCTAGTGAGAGGTGTCCCTGCCCAGAGCGGGGTGGTTGGAACTAGATGATCTTTGAAAGTTCCTTCCAACCCAAACCATTGTGTGATGGCTCAGGAACACAAGGCACCATGGACACCGCTCTGCAGACAGGAGGAAATCAGAAAAGCATCCTGACACCACTTCCCAACACATCCGTGCCAACGTCCCAGCACAGCCAGTTTTCCTCTCGGTTTCCTACAACCACCCATTGCTGAGCAAACAGAGCTCTACCAAAGGAGAAATACCAGAATGAATGAAATAGTCAAACCTGCAGACTATAGGTTTTCGGAAAAGGTATAAAACCAAAATAAGGAACATTGCTGTGTTCTCCCGTTAAATCATCCCACCTAAGGCATCGCTTTTCCCCAACAAACCCAAGGCTTTCTGCGGTCAACCCCACATCGTCCCCTCTCAACACAAAGACAAGGTCCTTGGGTCACTCCATGTCCCCTAATTTTAGAATGGCAGATGGTTGTGCTGTGTTTAGGAAAGCTTTTGTGACTTTAACATCCTTAAAGGATTTGGGGATTTTATGCTGCGCTCCTGACTATCCTCTCAAGAATTAAATCCAGACATCGATTTCTCGGCAAAAACGTAGGGGGACTTTGCGAATCCATAATGAGTCATCGTGCCGCAGGTAGTGAGGCTGGCTTAAAAATAACACGTCCACCAGCACGTCTGGGAAATGAAAAAAAAATCACCAGTTCCCTCCAGGAATAGCAAATTATAGTAATGGACTGAGACGGAAAAGGGAAGGAAAAAAGAAAAAAAAAAAAAGAAAACCTCAGAAGTCAGAGGAGCGAAAGGCTTTATGTCGAGCAAAATAAAAATCAGACGGTTCACATCAGCTTCCTCCTGTACCGTGAGCTGCTGAGGAAATAAATTAGCTTAAAAAAAAAAAAAAGGAAGATGACTAGTTATGGTTTACTCAAAATAGCAGCACGCTTCAGTTTTACCAGCAGAACCTGAGGGTTTGAAATGAGGAGCATCGATAAGGAGAGGAAAGAGCCGTCCAGAGGAACCTCTCAGATGGTATTAAAATTGTTACCAAAAAAGCCAACAGTAGAAAACTCCCATTAATTCATCACACCAAAATATACTTCGTAAGAGATAATTTGAAGCACTTAAAAATGGAAAAATAGGAATATACATGCATAATTATGATTTTTCCTACGCTGCTTCATGTAGGAAAGGTCTCCTTCCTACGAGATGTCTGAAGCATGATTGCTTTTACACGTGTCCCTGCCCACACCTCCATCTTGGTGAGGACCATCCCAAACCGTGGATTTGGATGACAGATGTGGTCCACAACTGCTGACTCCGCAAGCTGAGGAGCACTGCAAACCCATCCTTCTGCTCTGGAGCACCAAGGACATCATGATGAAGCCATGCTGGAGGGTGCTGAGCAAGGACATGGTCACCCTCACTCCGTGTTGACTTCTCCTTGCAGAGAATTCCAGAGCTTCACACACTTGGGTAATGTTGTGGCCAGGAAGGCCAATGGAATCCTGGGCTGCATAGGGAAGAGTGTGGCCAGTAGGTCAAGGGAAGTCATTCTCCCCCTCTACTCTGCACTGGTGAGGCCACAACTGGAATACTGCGTCCAGTTCTGGGCTCCCCAATTCAAGAGGGATAGGGAACTACTGGAAAGAGTCCAGCGAAGGGCAACAAAGATGATTAAGGGATTGGAGCATCTCCCTTATGAAGAAAGGCTGAGAGAGCTGGGACTCTTTAGCCTGGAGAAGAGAAGGCTGAGGGGAGACCTTATCAATGCTTAGAAGTATCTCAAGGGTGGGTTGAAGGAGGAGGGAGCCGGACTCTTTTCAGTGGTTGCCAGTGAGAGGACGAGGGGCAACGGGCACAAGCTGGAACATAGGAGGTTCCACTCAAATATGAGAAGAAACTTCTTCACAGTGAGGGTGCCAGAGCCCTGGAACAGGCTGCCCAGGGAGGTTGTGGAGTCCCCTTCTTTGGAGATCTTCAAGACCCGCCTGGATGCAGTCCTGAGTAACATGCTCTGACATGCTCTGGGCAATCCTGCTTCAGCAGGGGAGTTGGACTAGATGATCTTTATAGTCCCTTCCAACTCTAAAAATTCAGTGAAATTCAGTGAAATGTTGATGCATTTAAGAAACGCGTTACCATGTCTACATTGGTTTTGATGTATATTTGGATAATTCCATATATTCTTCAACAAGGGCTGTGGAAGGCAACACGATGAAGGAGCCAAAACTCATGGCAGGTTTCTGCTTTGTCTTAGAATCATAGAACAGTTTGGGTTGGAAGCGACCTTAAAGATCATCGAGTTCCAACCCCTCTGCCATGGGCAGGGACCGTAACCACCAGACCAGGTTGCTCAAAGCCCCGTCCAGCCTGGCATATGTGTTAATGGGAAAAGTTGAGAAATGGAGAATCAGCTGAGGTTGTCTCTAAATTTTTTTTAAAAACCAGCTGAAATGCAACAAGTCTGTATTTATCCTGGCTTTTTTTTTTTTTTCAATATCAACATTACCAGCACCGCACACAGCCCTTCACCAAAGGTCCAGGAGGCAATGGTGCTACTCTCTCCTTCGATCACCTGAAATCCTCCTCTGTCTGGAATTCTGCCTCCCACTCCATCTCAACACACTGGAGACCTCCCATCATCCGCAAAGCCCTGGTCTACTTCCAAGCAGGGCAAGTACAAGCAGTATATATTTTACTGGATATGGTTATTTTTAAACCTATATGTATGTATTTAAATTATTCTAAAGATTCAGTGATATAAAATGCTAAGGCACAACTGAAATATTTTCCTCATCTCTCCAAACTCTTTGTGGGTTCACACATCGCAAAAAGGCACTGGGGCTGGCTCCCAGATTCAGCTGGAGGTCCCTGGGATGTGAGACTGGGGATACAAGGGCCCAGACTGAAGGATAAAAGCGCTTGCAAGGACAACGACGGAGCAGAGGAGCAGGATTGAGGTGTGGTGTCAGGTCATCGAATCATTGCTTAAGTTGAAAGGGACCTTTAAGATCATGGAGTCCAACCATCAACCCAACACTGACAAACCCACCACTGACCCATGTCCCTCAGCACCACATCTGTCTTTTAAATACCTCCAGGGATGGGGACTCCACCACTGACCTGGGCAGCCTCTGCCAAGGCTTCACAACCCTTTCCAGGAAGAAACTGTTCCTAATCTCCATCCTAAACCTCCCCTGGCGCAACTTGAGGCCGTCTCCTCTTGTCCCATGGCCTGTTCCTTGGGAGAAGAGACCAACCCCCCCCGGTTACACCCTCCTTTCAGGGAGTTGAAGAGAGCAAGAAGGTCTCCCCTCAGCCTCCTTTTCTCCAGGCTGAACCCCCTCAGCTCCCTCAGCCTCTCCTCACAAGACTTGTGCTCCAGACCCCTCACCAGCTCCATTGACCTTCTCTGGACACGCTCCAGCCCCTCAAGGTCTTTTTTGTGGTGAGGGGCCCAAAACTGGACCCAGCCCTCGAGGTGGGGCCTCACCAGTGCCCAGTCCAGGGGGACAGTCACTGCCCCAGTCCTGCTGGCCACGCTGTTCCCGATACAGCCCAGGATGCTGGTGGCCACCTGGGCACACTGCTGTCTCACCTCATCATCCAGCAGTTGACCAACACCCCCAGGTCCTTTTCTGCCAGGCAGCTCTCTCTCAGGTTGTTGGGGTATTTGGAATGAGGGTAGCAGCATGGTGGAATGGGACACGGTAAAACCATTATGAAAAGATGATGGACATCAGGGAAAGAGCTTCCCAGTATCTCCTCAAGGGGGTGCAAAGGAGCAGAGAAATGGGTTAATGGTGTTCAATCCCTGGAGAACTGAAGGCTTCAAGAGTTCTCAAAAAGCAAGACTGCCCCGATGGGACTAACACGAGCTGCAGGAGGGTCCAGTTGTGTGGGATGAACTTTCTCCAGTTCAGACCTGTGGCTTGATGTATTTTTGGAGAGATCAGCAGCAGAGCCTCAAAGGGGCCAGCAGGTTGGAGTCCTGGGGCCAAAAGGAGGTGTCTCTGGGGGATCTGTGCTCCATGCTAGCAGAAGTTATCGCTGGGCCACTCTCTATCATATTTGAAAAGTCATGGAGAACAGGAGAGGTGCCAGAAGACTGGAGGAAGGCCAACATCACACCAGTCTTCAAAAAGGGCAAGAAGGAGGACCCTGGGAACTACAGACCAGTTAGTCTCACCTCCGTCCCTGGGAAGGTAATGGAGAGACTCATTCTAGATGTCATCTCCAAACAAGTTGAAGAGCAGGGGGTTATTGGAAGTGGGCAACATGGGTTTACCAAGGGTAAATCATGCTTGACCAATCTGATAGCTTTCTATGATGCCATAACTGGTTGGCTAGATGAGGGGAGGGCAGCAGATGTCATCTACCTTGACTTCAGCAAGGCTTTTGACACAGTCTCCCATAACATCCTCATTGGAAAACTAAGGAAGTGTGGGCTGGATGAGGGGACAGTGAGGTGGATTGAGAACTGGCTGTGTGACAGGACCCAAAGGGTAATGGTTAATGGAACAGGTTCAAGCTGGAGGCCTGTAACCAGTGGTGTCCCCCAGGGGTCAATACTTGGTCCAGTCCTGTTCAACATGTTCATCAGTGACCTGGATGATAGGACAGAGTGTATCCTCAGCAGGTTTGCTGATGATACCAAGTTAGGTGGGGTAGCTGACACCCCGGAGGGCCGTGCTGCCATCCAGAGAGACCTGGACAGGCTGGAGAGCTGGGCAAGGAAGAACCTCATGAGGTTCAACAGGGAAAAGTGTAAGGTGCTACACCTGGGCAAGAAGAATGTCAGGCACCAATACAGGTTAGGCTTGGACCTGCTGGAGCCAAGCTCCGAAGAGAAAGATCTGGGAGTCCTGGTAGACAGCAAAATGACAATGAGCAAGCAGTGTGCTCTTGTGGCCAGGAAGGCCAGCGGAATCCTGGGCTGCATAGGGAAGAGTGTGGCCAGTAGGTCGAGGGAAGTCATTCTCCCCCTCTACTCTGCACTGGTGAGGCCACAACTGGAATACTGCGTCCAGTTCTGGGCTCCCCAATTCAAGAGGGATAGGGAACTACTGGAAAGAGTCCAGCGAAGGGCAACAAAGATGATTAAGGGATTGGAGCATCTCCCTTATGAAGAAAGGCTGAGAGAGCTGGGACCCTTTAGCCTGGAGAAGAGAAGGCTGAGGGGAGACCTTATTAATGCCTATAAGTATCTGAAGGGTGAGTTGAAGGAGGAGGGAGCCAGACTCTTTTCAGTGGTTCCCAGTGACAGGACAAGGGGCAACGGGCACAAGTTGGAACATAGGAGGTTCCACTCGAATATAAGGAAGAATTTCTTCACGGTGAGGGTGCCAGAGCCCTGGAACAGGCTGCCCAGGGAGGTTGTGGAGTCCCCTTCTTTGGAGATTTTCAAGACCCGCCTGGATGCAGTCCTGAGTAGCATTCTCTAAGCAATCCTGCTTCAGCAGGGGAGTTGGACTAGATGATCTATATGGTCCCTTCCAACTCTAAAAAAAAATTCAGTGAAATTCAGTGAAATATAGAACATTGTGAGGACCTGTTAATAATTTCATTTTCAATTCAGCTTTAAAAGATGTGAGATACTTAATATACACCCACAAAAAAATAAATATGCATCAAGCCACAAATTCCTTTTATAAGCGATGCCATCTTTTTTTCACATGGTTGGAAATTGCATATTAAAAATACCTTCATGCTAAATTATTTCCCCTGCAATATATTTTTAAGCATCATTATACAAAGCAGTTGCTCGCTTTTCAGCGGATTTTTCAAGGGACTGACTATAGGAAGGATATTTTGAATTAGCATCCTTTTGATCAGCACAGCTGAAAGCAGCCTCCCGGTTACCAACTGAATTAAATCAACAAGAAAGTCCAAGTTTGCAGAGACTTCCTTCAAACCCAAAGGGACTTTTTCCTTCATTAAGTTAAAACTCACCAGAAAAAGTTTTACCAACATCAGGTGAAGCAAAGCCCAAGACCCACCACCCGTGGACCTGCCCGTGTGGTTGCAAAGAAGGTCTCTGAGGAAGCATTTCCATGAGCATCATGCTCTAAAGAAATCCGCAACCAGATTTCCTACAGGAATCTGATTTTTAATCAGACTGATTTGAGACAGAGCATCCTTATGAAACACTCTTAAGAGATTTTGCTCCTCCTTTTCAACACAAACAAGTGCCAATTCCAGGTCACTTGGCAAACGCCAAGTTGGTCACACACAAAGGCTGTTCCCACCAAGCTAGGTGGGAGTGTTGATCTGCTTGAGGGTCGGAAGGCTCTACAGAGGGACCTGGACAGGTTGGATCAATGGGCCAAGGCCAATAGGATTAGGTTTAATAAGGGCAAGTGCCCGGTCCTGCATTTCGGTCACAACAACCCCAGGCAACGCTACAGGCTCGGGGAAGAGTGGCTGGAGCTGCCCGGCAGAAAAGGACCTGGGGGTGTTGGTGGACAGCCGGCTGAACATGAGCCAGCAGTGTGCCCAGGTGGCCAAGAAGGTCAATGGCATCCTGGCCTCTATCAGGAACAGCGTGGCCAGCAGGAGCAGGGCAGTGATGGTGCCTCTGTACTGGGCACTGGTGAGGCCTCACCTCAAGGGCTGTGTTCAGTTCTGGGCCCCTCACTACAGGAAGGACATGGAGCTGCTGGAGCGTGTCCAGAGGAGAGCCACCAAGCTGGTGAGGGGTCTGGAGAACAAGTCATACGAGGAGAGGCTGCCGGAACTGGGCATGTTTAGTTTGGAGAAGAGGAGGCTGAGGGGGGACCTCATTGCCCTCTACAACTCCCTGAAAGGAGGGTGTAGAGAGGTGGGTGTTGGCCTCTTCTCCCAAGGGAATAATGACAGGACCAGAGGAAATGGTCTGAAGTTGGGGCAGGGGAGGTTTAGATTAGATATGAGGAAGAATTACTTTACTGAGAGAGTGGTCAGGCACTGGAACAGCCTGCCCAGGGAGGTGGTGGAGTCGCCATCCCTGGAGGTATTTAAGGAACATGTAGACATGGCACTTCAGGGCATGCTCTAGTGCCTGAGATCATTGGTTTATGTCTGTTTGTGGGTAGGTGTGGTGTGGGGTTGTGGGTGTTTGTTTCGGTTTGGTTTTGGTGTTGTGTGGGTGTGGGGTTTTTTTTTGGTTTGGGGTTTTTTTTGTTGGTTGGACTCAATGATCTCAAAGGTCCCTTCCAACCAAGAAGATTCTGTGATTCTCGGTGTGCGGTGACATCTCGAGTGTCCTTGCTGGCACAAGCAGCCTAAAGTTTGGTCAAATAACCACCAGGCACCTGGGGCTCCTACAGTCCCATTCAATACTAATGAACTTCTGTAGATTTACAGGTAGAAAATCAATGCATTACAATTAATTTATACTGAGTCATCTCCTTGCAGCAAGCAATTGTAGGGAAAACCACAACTGAATAATAGCTTCAGTTTCTAGGTGAAACTCTGAATGTAATACCCATCCCCTGCCTCCTCATGTCAGCAACGAGTCAGAACTAGGCTTTTGTACCAGAATAAAAAAAAAAAAACAAACACATTTTAAAACACTGAGCAAAACTCCGAGATCCAAAATACAGCTGAAGTCAAGAGGAGCACTACCACTGCTAACAATGACTGGGTTTTCTGCCCAGCCATCAGCCTGCTTGAGCTTAGACTGGTACGACTGACCTTGTATCAAGTGGCAAGTGGAGAACCCTTCAATGGTCAGGCTGTTACTCAATATCCACATTCCTGCCACCAGCATCCACCAGGAGCTGTGGCCATCCAGGTACTCCCTGCGAGTGCTTTTAGGGTTTGTGTCCACCTCGCATCTAGCACCGCTTCAAAAGAGAGTCATAGAAGCATAGAATCGTGGGATCATAGAGTCATGGAATCATAGAACGGGTTGGGCTGGAGGGGACCTCTAACGGCCATCTAGTCCAACCCCTGCCCTGGGCAGGGACACCTCTCACCAGACCAGGTGGCTCAAAGCGCCATTCAACCTGGCCTTGAACCCCTCCAGGGATGGGGCAGCCACAGCTTCTCTGGGCAACCTGGGCCAGGGTCTCACCACACTCAGTGTAAACATTTCTTCCTTATGTCCAATCTAAATCTACTCTCTTTCAATTTAAAGGGGCTGCCCCTTCTCCTGTCACTACAGGCCTTGGTAAAAATTCTCTTCCCATCTTTCTTGCAAGCTGCTTTTGTGTATTGAAAGGCTGCAATAAGGTCTCCCTGGAACCTTCTCTTCTCCAGGCTGAACAACCCCAACTTTTTCTCAGCCTGTCCTCACAGCAGAGGGGCTCCAGCCCTCTGACCGTACTTGGTGAAAGTCCAAAACCTACATCCTTACCAAATGAACAAATTCGGAGGCAAATTTAGAATATAAAAGCAAAAAAAGAGGGGAGACTGTGTCAAGCAAAAGCAGAAGAACTCCCCAAATCCTTGAAGCACCAGTGCCAAGACTGGCTACAGCACAGGACACAGAAAATTTTGCATCAATAGAAGACAGAATTTCACGGAATCACGGAACTGTCAGAGTTGGAAGGGACCTCTAGAGATCATCCAGTCCAACTCCCCTGCTGAAGCAGGATTGCCCAGAGCACATCACTCAAGACTGCATCCAGGAGGGTCTTGAAGACCTCCAGAGAAGGGGACTCCACCACCTCCCTGGGCAGCCTGTTCCAGGGCTCTGGCACCCTCACCGGAAAGAAGTTTCTCCTCATATTTGAATGGAACTTCCCATGTTCCAGCTTGTGCCCGTTGCCCCTCGTCCTATCACTGGAAACCACTGAAAAGAGTCCTCCTTCAACCCACCCTTTAGGTACTTGTAAACATAGATAAGGTCTCCCCTCGGCCTTCTCTTCTCCAGGCTAAAGAGCCCCAGCTCTTTGAGCCTTTCTTCATAAGGGAGATGCTCGAATCCCTTAATCATCTTAGTTGCCCTACGTTGGACTCTCTCCAGTAGTTCCCTATCCCTCTTGAATTGGGGAGCCCAGAACTGGACGCAGTATTCCAGTTGTGGCCTCACCAGGGCAGAGCAGAGGGGGAGAATGACCTCCCTCGACCTACTGGCCACACTCTTCCCTATATTTTTCTATATAATTTCCTATCAATTTCTCAGTATTTTAACCCAGAATTCACACTTGTGCTTTGTGAACTGGTTCTCTTCACCTCACATGTGAAGTGAGCTCAAGCAAATTGGAATTTTTGCTCAACCAAATTGGAAAATTTGGAAAACAAATCCTATGAAGAGCGGTTGAAGGAGCTGGGACTGTTTAGTATGAGGAAGAGGAGGCTGAGGGGAGACCTCATCACTCTCTACAACTACTTGTAAGGACACTGTAGAGAGGTTGGTGCTGGTCTCTTCTCACAGGTAATTAATGACAGAACAAGAGGGAATGGCTTCAAGCTCCAACAGGGTAGGTTTAGACTGAACATTAGGAAATTTCACAGAAAGAGTGGTCGGGCATTGGAACAGGCTGCCCAGGGAGGTGGTTGAGTCACCATCCCTGGATGTGTTTAAGAGCCATTTAGATGTGGTGTTGGGGGATATGATATAGGGGAGAACTTTGTAGAGTAGGTAGATGGTTGGACTCGATCCCAAGGGTCTCTTCCAACCTAGACAATTCTATGATTCTAAATCCAGTACTTATGGTACGGTGCCTTCTCAGAGATGATGGAAAGTATCTGCCCCCATGAGCTTCCCACCTGGTACCTGGAGAGCGAAGCAAATCCCTGCTAAGGTGTCCTGGGAAGGAACCAAGGGTGAAAAGACCATTCACCACCTCAGGAGCCATCCTCATTCCCATCTGTTGGATTCTCACATGAGTATCAGCTGCACAGCAGGAGGAACCCACCACCTCAGGGGTCCACCACCCCTCAGGGGACAGAAGTTACGACCAAGTGATTTTAGCAGATAAACCACAGAAAAGTTGAAAAAACCCAAGGCCTTGGCAATCCCATTTTAGGAAGAATTTCAAATCCCCTCCAAGATCTAATGATTCCTTTAGCTTTTCCATCCTTCTTCCATAGGAGAAAGGCAGAGGGAAAGGGCTGAAGCCCTTCTACCCCCACTCCACTGATGTTTCTTTTTAGCTCTGCCCAGAGCTTGGCATGTTTTTTGGTATACAAAGATGGATCCACCATATACGGGCAGAGGGTTTACAACAGGGGTATTAACTGCAATCAAAAATTTTCCATCCAAAGAACAAAGAGAATTGAAAATAAGAATTAACTTTTTTTTCCTCTTAAAAAACAGAGACAGACTTTTAAAAAAAAAAATACTTATTCTGTATTTACTTCTCCAGACTATAGAAATGGTGCTCAAGAACCAGCTGTGTGAAGTGCAGAAGAAAGTTGCCACCTGGGCTGAATAAAGCCACAGCTGGATCCATTTCCAGCAGCTCCTCCATCCTGCAGAACCCATTAACTTCTGGATTTCCTGAACTTGCTGATGTTTTCCCTTAGAGTCGGCTGCGGCCTTGAAACAGAGTAAGGGAAACCAAAAGGAGCAAAAAGCTACTTTTCTGCCAATTTTACATATATGCTTGTATGTATTTATGTATTTTTGGCAGCGCTAAACTACTCCCAATTCCAACCTCCCATTATTCCAATTCCAACCTCCCATTATTCCAATACTCCCATTGTCCAACCTGGTTTTAAACAGCCAAAACTCACATCAACACCATTTCTGGACAAAAGTTATTGCTGTTAAGATACTTTCTCATTTGAGTGGAAGGACCTGCACACCCAGCACACCCTGGGATGAAGAGGATCCGAAGTTCTGGGGAAAGGAAAGATGAGCATCTATTTTATCCGCACGCAAGTGTGAGAAATAAGTGTTGCAGTACCAAATTTGTTCAGAATTAAGGTTTTTTTTTTAAAAAAACATGAGCGTTGTGAAGCCCTGAGAACCAAATACTGATCACGGTCTCCAAAATCCAGCAAAACTCAAGTTGTCTGGCTTCAGGCTGCCTCTATCAACCAGCCAAATGGGGCTGGAACTGCTGCCCAGTTGAAATTTCCACCCAAATGGGAATGATGGACACATGTTTTGGCTGATTCCCACAGTCCTGGTGGGACCATCCCACGCTTCACCTTCCAAGGTGGTTCCCACACATTAAATACATTTATAAAGGAGCTGGGGAGGCGTCATTGTGACTGCGGACAACGTGAGCATCTCACAGGTGAACCTGTGCATTTCACACACGCTCTTGGGCAACAGCAAACACTTTAACGGGGAAACACCATAAAATAAACCAGAAAAATCAGACCTTCGAGATGGACGGACTAGAACGGTGAAATTTGAAGTCCTCCTACAACGTGGTTTCAAGGCAAGGGAGCTCAGTAAAGATATCTAAAGCTCCTCAACTGGCTGACTTGCAAATGTCAAGGAGAAGAAATGACCTGAGGCCAGTTTGTCACTGTCACAGCTCTGGTTGAATGAGTTTTAACTTTTCCCCCAAGCAGCCTCCTGCCAAAGTGAAGTAAAAAAATGCATGGAGAAAATCATCTCTTCTTGCAGGTTCTTCTCCCTATCAAAAATAAACTAACAGGTAACACCTTCAGAGTTTCTATCTAAAATAGATCTCCTAAGGGCTCCACGTGCTACCAGTCACAATTAAAAATGCTTTTAGTGACTCAAAATCGGAAGCAAAGCTTTATAGCAGAACCTTTGGTGCAAATGGAGATTTTCTTTATTTCAAATAATCTAAATTATGAAAATAATTTAGAAAGCCAATTTTCTTCCAGAATAAGCTGCCTTTCGCATGATTACGGCAAGAAAAAAGCCAATGCAGGCTGCAGGGCGGTGTTCAGAGAGATGTAACTGCTTAGAATAGATGAAATTGTGTTTACCAGTTCTTCTTTGTTTGTGGTATCAGGCGATGGACTGCTCTCCCGTAACGGGCAGCAAGCCCCAGTAATGCCATTGGGACACCACTGCTGGGATAGAGGAGGAAAAAAATCAGAGGCTTTTTCTTCACTTAACATGTTATCACCAGTTGTGGTGCACGGGGATAGTGGAAGAAAAGGTTCTAAAGGTGTTGAGCGCGCTCACCGGGCACACAGCAAGTTGCTGGAGAGATTTATTCAAATAAAGACACATCTTTCACAGGCAGGAGCCCTCTGGGATCCAAAACAAAGGTTTGATAATGGTGCCTTGGACTGGTCACAGAATCACATGGGGTTGGAAGGGACCTCTGGAGATCATCTAGTCCAACCCCCTGCCAGAGCAGGTCCACCCAGAGCAGGTACCACAGGAACGTGTCCAGGCGGGGTTTGAATGTCTCCAGAGAAGGAGACTCCACCACCTCTCTGGGCAGCCTCTTCCAGGGCTCTGCCACCCTCACAGGAAAGAAGTTCCTCCTCATGTTGAGATGGAACTTCTTGTGTTCAAGTTTGTGCCCATTTCCTCTTGTCCTGTCACTGGGCACCACTGGAAAAAGAGTCTGGCCCCATCCTCCTGACACCCACCCTTTAAGTATTTATAGGTGTTGATCAGATCCCCCCTCAGCCTTCTCTTCTCCAGACTAAAAAGACCCAAGTCCAAGGTCTTGGTTATTAGCCAAGGTCCAAGGTTATCTGCCAGATCGAAGAAACCAATTCCCACAACGGGTCTATTCAAGAGCAGAGGGATAACAGGAAGAGAATTATTGTGTACAGGATGTTACACATTCCAGAGACTACTTATATATGTTCATTAAAATAATAGAATAGAATAGTTCAGCTGGAAGGGACCTACAACGATCATCTAGTCCAACCACAAATTGGGTTCAATTCAAAGGGTTCAGTAATTATAAAATGAAATCTGCAGCATCTTGCCATGTCACGTACTACGTGAGATAGAGGGTAAGTTCAGTGTGTGCTCTCCAGTAACCTGGAAAACTGGAGAATAAAAGACGTTTATGCGAATAGCTACAGGAAACTCCTCTCTTCTCAAAGATCAAGGCCAACAGCTCAATCCTGAGAAGACACATCTCACACACAGAGTCCACACCACAGCAATATTTAGTTACGTACTCCTTTGCCACTTTCAAACTCACAGCTTCCACAGGGCTTCCATAGACTCCATTGTTGCTTTCTCTTCTCCTCAACTTCTAAACCTTTATCTTGTACGACCTAACCTAAAAGTGCAACTGGATATGCCACCTCTGTGCAAATCACACCCACCTTCCCAGCCTATGATTGTCCACAGAATACCCTGAGTATACCCAAATGGCTGACACCTGATGGATGATCAGATCATGAAGTCAAACATAGCTCCACCTCACCTCCACAAAAGCCATTCCCACCACATTTTTTCCAATTACTCAGCAGATCACCATGATCTTGTTCTCCTCAGCTAGGACAGATCTTGCTCAGAATCACAGAATCATGGAATGGTTAGAGTTGGAAGGGACCTTAAAGTTCATCATGTTCCAACCCGCCTGCCATGGGCAGGGACACCTCCCACCAGACCAGGTTGCTCCAAGCCCCATCCAACCTGGCCTTGAACCCCTCCAGGGATGGGGCAGCCACAGCTTCTCGGGGAAACCTGGGCCAGGCTCTCACCACCCTCACAGCAAAGAACTTCTTCCCCACATCTCATCTCAATCTCCCCTCTTTCAGGGTCAAACCCTTCCCCCTCCTCCTATGGCTCCCCTCCCTCATCAAGAGTCCCTCCCCAGCTTTCCTGGAGCCCCTTTAGGGATTAGAAGGGGCTCTAAGGTCTCCCCGGAGCCTTCTCTTCTCCAGGCTGAACCCCCCCAACTCTCTCAGCCTGTCCTCCCAGCAGAGGGGCTCCAGCCCTCCCAGCATCTCCGTGGCCTCCTCTGGCCCCTCTCCAACAGGTCTATGTCCTTCTGATGTTGGTGGCCCCAGAGCTGGAGGCAGCACTGTGGGGGTGTCTCCCCAGAGGGGAGCAGAGGGGCAGAATCCCCCCCCTTGCCCTGCTGGCCACACTGCTGGGGATGCAGCCCAGGGTCGGGGGGGCTTTCTGGGCTGCCAGCGCACATTGCCAGTTCATGTTGAGCTTCTCATCCACCAACACCCCCAAGTCCTTCTCCTCAGGGCTGCTCTCAATCCATTCTCCACCCAGCCTGGATCTCTGCCTGGGATTGCCCCGACCCATGTGCAGGACCTTGCACTTGGCCTTGTTGAGCTCCATGAGGTTTGTACAGGCCCCCACCTCTCCAGGTCCCTCTGGATGGCATCCCTTCCAGGCTGTCAACCGCTCCACACAGCTTGGCTTCATCAGCTTCTCCAGACTATACCCCAAAACTTCCCAATTCTTGCTGTTCAACACCTCTAAACCACAGCCTTTGCCATCCAGCTACGTAGGCACGTGCCTCATCTACCACCTTCCCTACTGCGGCACCCGTTTCTCTAGGTTGACAACCGCAGTCTCACCCTTCTGACATGTACTGGGTCTGCTGCTGCAAAGTTCATTTTCTTAGCTCATCGTCAAGATCAACGAATATATCCATCTCTGCAGACCGAGCTATTAATAGTCACTTACCTCTAACTGCAAATTCAAGGCTCTTCACAGCCAATCCTCACCCTCCTTAAAATGTCTCTTCCCATCACACATAACCCTCTCATTCTACTGAAATGTCAGTATTTTAATCTTGGAATATTAAAGACTTTTCTATCACGCACTTCAAAAGGAAAGCCGCCAATAAGAAACAAATAATTTGAGGTCAGGGTATTTCCCTGTTCAGCTCACAAAATAAAGAGGTGATGGTTCTCCCCCCACGTCTCGATTCTCGTGTGCAAATTTTAATTGCTTTTCTGACATCTACAGAATGTAATCTTCTTTCCGTGTTGTTCCTAGGATTAGGGCAGTACCAAGGTAAAGCTATTTTTGATTAATATGGAAATCAGAAATTACTTTTGCAAGAAAACTGGGGACTGTTCCTAATACTACTTTATCTTTGGGGAATTACAAATCTAAAGAGTAACAAGAGAGAGCTGGCAGCTCGCTAAGTCTTCCAACCTGTGCAAAATACGCTTAACAATATCTCAAAATCTATTCTGATGGAAAGAAGAGATTAATATAGTTAAGAAAGGGTTCAAGCCGAAGACAAAGGAAGTTAAACCCCCACAGAACGGTGAACATCAGTTTAACTGAGAAAAAAAAAAGATCACAAGACCATATGGCACAAGGATAGCGAAGTCCGATGGTTAAATTTATTCCCAATTCAAGTCTATTCTTGCTTAAATTCAAATTTTCCCCATGGACCTTCAGCTGAGTTTCTAACGGGTGAAAATATGAGGAATACGGTGGCATCCAGCTCCTCCTATTTGTGTGACAGGAAGAATTTGGAGATAAATACCAGGCTATTCTGGATGGAGAACCTTAGCTGACTTCCAAATAATTTTTTCTGAAGAGCCAAACCTCAACAGGTTTCCATTCCCTAACTCTTTGACATAAGCATTAAATGGTGAGATAAGCCTTTCCCAGGTGAAACCAAAAGTGTAATGGCAATAGAATCCATCACCTGATGCCCAAGATAGGCAGGTACAACCATTATCCAAATAATATTATACACCTGAATGCCACATCATACAAAAATTACACATTTAAACCACCGCATACGAATGCAAAGAGCAAGTAAACCATGCACTATATTCAGCAGGTTCAGCAGCATTTTACCTATTAACTTCAAACCAAGCTCATTAACGCACCAATATAACATTTCACTTTGGAAGGACATTCCCTGAACAAACTGGAAGCTCGTGCCCCATGTTGGGCACCAATAAATCCGTTGCGGTTTTGGCCGGGTTGGCCAATGACAAGACGACGGATGCTCTCCCCCACCTCTCACTCCAAGGAGAGGAAGAATAGAGATAAAGAGATTTATGAGCTTAAAAACCTAAACTACTTCAATAAAATATTAATAAAAAAATTAAAAAGGAAATAATGCAGTAGACACAATATATATATAAATATATACAAAAGTGTATCAAGTTCCCAGGAAGATGTCACTGGCAGGCATTGGGAACGTTCCAGGCCAGACTCAGTGACAAATGGGAACCGGATTCCAGAACTCACCCCCAGGGATTGAAGGTAGATGAACTGACAGGGTCTTCCTTCAACATCAGTCATTGAA
The DNA here is from genome assembly GCF_964106895.1 of Numenius arquata. Classification (NCBI taxonomy): domain Eukaryota; kingdom Metazoa; phylum Chordata; class Aves; order Charadriiformes; family Scolopacidae; genus Numenius; species Numenius arquata. The sequence continues at coordinate 139,847,425 of NC_133576.1, forward strand.
GAAAAAGAGATACTGAACAGAAGTCCTTGAAGAGGAGCCAACCTGACCCCTTTGATCCCTCAGCTTTTATACCGAGCCTGGCAGATGAGACGGAACACCCTATTGGTCAATTTGGATCACCTCACCTGTCCACTCCTCCCCACAGGTGCAACCCCTCCACCAGATGAACAACCCATTCAGCTGACTCTGGTTGCCACAGCAACAAGTATAAGCAAGAGCATCTCTCAATGAACAGGAAATTGGCTCTGCTCCACCCCAACCCAGGACATTCAACCCGCCTGATCTCAGCCCACCTGCGGCGACACCCGGGAGTAAAACTTTGGCTCAAGTTTGAAGTCTTGGAACACTTCCTCGGCTGCCACTGTCAACGCACCTGGGTGAATTCACCTAGATATCGAGTTATTCTCCGCATCTCGAGCACCCTCATGCTGGAGTGAAAAAGAAAACAAGGAGACGACAAGTGAGCACTCCTTGTCTTGCCCAGGGAAGTTGTAGCTGCCCCATCCCTGGAGGTGTTCAAGGTCAGGGTGGACAGGGCTTTGAGCAACCCGGTCTAGTGTGAGGTGTCCTTGCCCAGGGCAGGGAGGTTGCACTAGATGACCTGTAAGGTCCCTTCCGACCCAAACTACTCCACGGTTCTGTGATTCTATGCCTGGAAATGAGGGATAAAGAATAAAAGCCATGTCAGCAGTCCCATCTTCCTACCAAGAGCGAGTGCAAGAGTAGGAGACCAAGAGATGATTTAGAAGGAGTACAAAAAGGTACATCCTGGCAAGCTTAAGCCTGGGAAATTTTACTCAATTTCTCTCTGAAGTACTTATGAAGCCCTGCTCTGGCAGCGCCGTAGGTGTACGCTGAATAATAGGAGGCCCGTGGAAGAGGAACCATATATTGTACTATTATTTTGTTTTATGTTATCATTGGGTGCATGAGATTAATGGGATTTTCAAATGGAACTGTAGTGCTTCAGCTACACCTGGAAACAAAGGCATTTACTATGACTACCACAGAGGAGTGAAAAGGAGACCAACCGCATTTTATCTTGAAAGCCCTCAAACACTTTCAAACAGAGACAGGAATCAAATAGTTCTGCGTAAAGACAGAAAGCCCTCGAGGACCGCTCGGGCCAAGCTCCGGTGTTTTAAAATGACTTGATGTGGGAGCAGGCTATTTAGTATAAAGACACAGCGTTGGAGCACGAGGCTTGGTGGTGTTAAAAATCGATTTAGGTGTAGGAAAACATTGAAGTCTTGCAAAGTCAGAGGTTTGGCTGCGTGTGCCGGAGAAAAAAAAAATAATACATGCTGACACAGTCATGTTCTGGGGGTATCCAGTCTTACAATGGTTATATATATATATATATATATATATTTACTCTGGTACCTTGAGAGGTATCGGGTTGAAACTGGAAGTTCAAAAATGGTAGGTGATTCTACCCCTCTACTCTGCTCTCGTGGGACCTCACCTGGAGCACTGTGTCCAGCTTTGGAGTCCTCAACACAGGAAGGACATGGACCTGTTGGAGCGAGGCCAGAGGAGGGCCACAAAAATGACCCGAGGGCTGGAGCCCCTCTCCTATGAAGACAGGCTGAGAGAGTTGGGGTTGTTCAGCCTGGAGGAAAGAAGGCTCCGGGGAGACCTTATAATGGCCTTCCAGTACCTGAAGGGACTCCATAAAAGCTGGGGAGGGACTCTTGATGAGGGAGGGGAGCCATAGGAGGAGGGGGAAGGGTTTGACCCTGAAAGAGGGGAGATTGAGATGAGATGTGGGGAAGAACTTCTTTGCTGTGAGGGTGGTGAGAGCCTGGCCCAGGTTGCCCAGAGAAGCTGTGGCTGCCCCATCCCTGGAGGGGTTCAAGGCCAGGTTGGAGGGGGCTTGGAGCAACCTGATCTGGTGGGAGGTGTCCCTGCCCAGGGCAGGGGGTTGGAACTAGATGGCCTTTAAGGTCCCTTCCAACCTGAACCACTCTATAAGTCTATGATTCTATGCACCTGCTATAGAAAAGGCAATGGGCAAAGCTCTAAAATTTGCTTACAGTGACGAGCAGCATAAAATCCATTCGCAGAGAGAGCCTTTTATGAAGGTGCAAGACATCTCTTGTCGTTTCCTTCTGACCATTTCTTCTCATATCCCTTTCCGTGTAAGATTTTGCAGGAAGGTTGGTTTGGGTTTTTTTTTTAAACATCTTGTAATTCCATCGGCATATCCTTGTCATGGCATGTTCTTTTTATTAACTGTGCGCTTTTGGGGAGGGGAAACACACGTCTTCTTTTTTCACAGGAAAATTTTCATCGTCTTAAAGACCCTAAGCGAAGTCTTGATTCTCCATTAGTTTCCTTAATTTCCCGCACAGCTTCACTTCCTGAATTCTCCCACGGGAATGCACATGATACCATTCTAATTTTTTTTAGCAGTTGGCTATGGTGACATTTCCCGCTTCCGGGTGGCTCCGGTCCTGCCAGGATAGATTAACAAGGCTCACCAAACATTTTGTTTGGGTAAGGAACAGCTAAAGGGCATTGCCTCCTCATTCTATTAAAAGCGCCGCAGGAACTCGGTAACATTTTCCTGTTGATCTCAGCTGTGATGATAAATGGAGACCTCATCCATTCCTTCAGGAGGAGAGGAGACATTTTTAGGAAGGGAAACCAATTTCCTCTCCGTGTTATTGAGTTAAACACGGTAGTTAACTTTTCAAAGGTATTAAGGTCATTTCGTTATTCTGCCACTGAGCGCTCGCTGAGCCGTCCTATCAGCCTTCAGGAATCGAGACAGAAAAACTTCAGCTCCGCAGGCAAATTCCTACAGATCGTGTGCTCCAGCAGCGAGGGTACGGTCAGTACGTAGATACTGACAGTGATGAAATACATCTGAAGGCACAGAGCTGGGAACAATTACTGCTGAACAGCCTTCAGCACGCCACGAGCGAGAGAAAGGGGGGGGAAAAAAAAATAATCTTAAACTATCTTTGGAAAGATGAACAACACTTCTCGTTATCAACACTTCGTTTAGTATCTCACTTGCCCAAGCCCAATTATATCCAGAAAAAGGCAACTATGAATGAACAGGATCTGAGCAACCCCAGTTAATGGGACAAGATAAAAAACCACTCCAAAAGTAATGAACTCATTTGGCATTCATCAGTCGCTCAGTAATGAGCAAACGCAGATTCCAAATCTAAATTCATGTCAAATGCTTCTGGATAAAATTAACGCAGAGCATATTTCAATACACCCATTCAAAGTGTCGTTGCTGGTTTCTCCATCCCCCTCCAGCAGACCAGAGGCTTTCCTTTTCCATAGCTCCTGGTGTTCCTCCTTCCACCGCTCACTACGACTTTTAAGGCTTCATGTCATTTCCCCTATACCCTAACTTGAATTTTCCACGCAGGTTCAAGCTCTCAGGACAGTTTTCAACCCCCTTTTGAAGGATAATTTATAGAGAAACCCAAAATGAGCAGAATGACGAGCTCTAAGGACAGTTTTCAACCCCCTTTTGAAGGACAATTTATGGAGAAATGCAAAATGAGCAGAATGACGAGCTCTAAGGACAGTTTTCAACCCCCTTTTGAAGGACAATTTATGGAGAAATGCAAAATGAGCAGAATGACGAGCTCTAAGGACAGTTTTCAACCCCCTTTTAAAGGACAATTCTTGAAGAAACCCAAAACGAGTAGAGTGATGACGTTGAGGGACAGGAATCAAGACATACGACTATCAAGAGATGTCCCTAACAGCCCTGGACACCCCACCATCTCACCTCTGCCATTTCCCAGCTCCCTGGCTCCTCAGATCGGCAGCTCCGACTGTGCATTAGCACAGGAGCACACTTTGCACACCACATATTCAAATAATTTGCATCCAAAGAATCACAGAATCACAGAATCTTCATGGTTGGAAGGGACCTTTGAGATCATCGAGTCCAACCACAAAAAAAACCAAACAGACACAACGCAACAATCTCAGGCACTAGACCATGCCCTGAAGTGCCACGTCTACACGTTCCTTAAATACCTCCAGGGATGGCGACTCCACCACCTCCCTGGGCAGGCTGTTCCAATGCCTGACCACTCTCTCAGTAAAGTCATTCTTCCTAATATCTAATCTAAACCTCCCCTGCCCCAACTTCAGACCATTTCCTCTGGTCCTGTCATTATTCCCTTGGGAGAAGAGGCCAACACCCACCTCTCTACATCCTCCTTTCAGGTAGTTGTAGAGGGCAACGAGGTCCAAGGCTTCCATCCAGGCAGGCTTTTAATTTATATTTTTTATATTAAAAGATAAACTTAGGGGTTTAAAACTGCAGTGCATGACAAGCGAAGAAAATCATGTCTCCCAAGAACAGGGAGAACTCCTTTGCAGGTGAAGCAGGTGTATGTGTTAGCAGGAGACCGAAAAAGGAGGAAAAATCTCCCCTGTATCTGGCATCAACAACAACTTCTCGCGTGAGCCTCAGCTGCCCGGGATCCATCACTGCCTTTACTCTTCGGCCTTCCAAGGATTTTTTGTACAGATTGTAAAAACTGTGGCAGGCACCGACCTGATTTGAAGTACTGGTTTTTGTTTTCCCAAGAAACTGGCAACAGAGGAGATTCGTTGTTGTTGGTAGCAGTGAACGGATCCAAACACACTGCATTTGGTTCAGAGAATCACAGAATAGTTTTGGTTGGAATCATAGAATAAAATCATAGAATTGTCCAGGTTGGAAGGGACCTTTCAGATCATCTAGTCCAACCATCAACCTAAGTCTGATTAAAAAAGACCCCATCACTAAACCATGTCACTGAGCACTATGTCAAGCCATATTTTGAACCCCTCCAGGGATGGTGACTCCACCACTGGCCTGGGCAGCCTCTGCCAAGGCTTGACAACCCTTTCAGTGCAAAAATTTTTCCTAATATCCAATCTGAACCTCCCCTGGCACAACTTGAGGTCATCTCCTCTTGTCCCATCGCCTGTTCCTTGGGAGAAGAGACCGACCCTCCCTGGCTACACCCTCCTTTCAGGGAGTTGGAGAGAGCAAGAAGGTCTCCCCTCAGCCTCCTTTTCTCCAGGCTCAACACCCCCAGCTCCCTCAGCCGCTCCTCACAAGACTTGTGCTCCAGACCCCTCACCAGCTCCATTGACCTTCTCTGGACACGCTCCAGCCCCTCAATGTCTTTTTTGTGGTGAGGGGCCCAAAACTGGACCCAGCCCTCGAGGTGGGGCCTCACCAGTGCCCAGTACAGGAGGACCATCACCTCTCGAGTCCTACTCACCACGCTGTTCCTGATACAGGTCAGGATGCTGGTGGCCTTCTTGGCTACCTGGGCACGCTGCTGGCTCATGTTCAGCTGACAGTTGACCAACAGGAAGGGATCTTAAAGATCCTCCAGTTCCAACCCCCTGCCATGGGCAGGGACACCTCCCATTAGACCAGGTTGCTCAAAGCCCTGTCCAATCTGGCCTCATGATCCCTCCAGATCCTTAAGAGCATGATGGAGGTCACCTAATAGCAATCTGCTGCAGTAGGAGATGCACATCCAGGATAAACATGACCAGAAAGCCTTCCTGCCTACCATGGCCACCATTTCCAGACATGCACATAGAAAAGTCAACAAAAATTACAGTTCTCCATTACAACAAAACACGGGTGTCATCCTGCAGCGTGAGAGATAATAGTGGTAATAGCTCTTACCACCATAAATGTATATCAAAGTGTTTGCAAATACTAAAGAACACCTTTTGTAATTGAACGGGACCTTCGCTTCTACTCGACAGAGAATTCCCTTGCGTTAATTCAGGCAGTGTGAAAAGACTGGCAAAAAAAACCCCTACAAACCTAGAAAACTCCAAGAGGAAGGGATTACAAGAATAAAAACATAGTAGGCCAAGTGTTGAAGACGGCTCTCAAAACAAGCAGCTCCTCTGTGCCTCCAGAGGAAGCCTCAGTGCCCTTGTTTCACGCTGTTCTATACAATTTAACTACTTTTTGACCTTAAAGAACTTTGAAGCTTGTGGGTAATCCAGCTGTGACGAGATTTCATATTCCTTGATGAAACATTCGAAGCTGCTGTTCAGTTTGCTGATGGATCCTTTTATATTTCTGTGTGCAAGGCAGAAGCTTCTTCTTTCTCTTCTTCTTTTTGAAGATGAAGGGCACCCAGTGGGCGCCAGGCAGAGAGTGTGCAAGCTTCGAAATAATTGTTCTGCCAAAAGCAGAAAAGATCTGACAACAAAAGCTATTTCTCTCTCCATCTTGAGATGTCCGTCTACCGACTGTGGACAGCCAGGCTCCTCATCTGTCAAAAAAGTGAAGACTGTTGCCTTCTCCAACTTCAACTCTTCCTGAAAGGGAATTTAAAGCTCTTAACTCCCGTACAGAAAACTCATGCGGTGTCTCCTGTAGACCTGACTCCTCCTGTCCAAATAACATTTCAGCTTGACATCTCTTCATGGATGTCAAGGATGCCTACCCATCGGCCGAAGCTCTCAAAGAGCAGAAGTACGTGAGCTTTCTCCACAAGTTCTTCTTGTTACTTCTGCATCAACTGTGCCCAGGATCTTCCCTGTCACACGCGCTTATAACTTCATCACCATCTTCAACTGCAACTTGTCTGCGCTCCTGCATCAAACTAGGTGGAAGTTTGGGGAAGTTCAAAATTCTTGGTGCTTAACATGCTCAAAGCAGAGCCTTCCTCATCCATCTGGGCAGCCATATCATCTCACATCTCGACTATCGCAATAGTTTTTCCTCCCACCTTGACAAAAGCATTGCTGTTCCACCACTGTCTATTCAACATACCACCAGAAAGATCATTTCCTTAGTGCATGGCTTTTTCCCTGCCATTTCTCCGTTGCTCAACTTGACTGACTCCCTTTCCTCTACCCAAGAATCAGGAATCTGTGCTTATTTTAAGGTTCTCCATCACCTAATCCTCCCTTACCCACCCATATTCCGTAGCGAGGCACCAGCTCCTTCTTGGTTCTCACAGTGTGCCAGCCTTGCTTGTGCTGCTCACTCAGGGCATTTCAAAAAAGAACCTCTGTGTGGTCTCTCTGTCCCACTAAGAAGGGCTAGAATTCCTCCTAAATATCCAACATCTCTTCAAAATTCTCCTTTGACCTCCAAAAAGTGACTCTAGGCTGCCACCATGCTCCATCACCCACCTTTATCTGCTTGTCTCAGGCTCTGGGGGCAAGAAGTACAGTTTTGCTCTGCGTTTGGGCGCTCCCTGGAACAAGGAGATGTTGATGAACAGTCCCAAGTCCCTAAGTCCCACCAAATACACATGAGAATTGCTATTTCCAGAATCCTCTGACGATTCTCACCCTGCAAGGGTAGGAGCTGCTGCAGTAGCTGTGTCAGAAGGTGGAAGAGCAGAAGAGATTCACCCCAAAAATGTGGTCCTTTCACTTCTTCTTGTAACCATCGCCAATGCTAACTAGATTTGATCCACCAACTACTAAAAAGTTGTCAATGACAGAATGCAAGACCATTGATCTGCACTCAGATCATGAGAACCCAACACTGATTGGAAATTTGCTTGTCAAACCAGCGCAAGCTGTGTTCGGTCACTGATGGAAGCAACAAGTAGATCCCCAAGTAATTCAAGCGCAGCCTTTGTGCTTGTCTCCTCTTGCCCCCCAGGTCTTGCTCTGCTGGTGAATGTAGAATCATAGAATCGTAGAATGGTTGAGCTTGGAAGGCACCTTTCAGATCATCTAGTCCAACCATCAACCCAACACTGACAAAACCACCACTGACCCATGTCCCTCAGCACCACGTCTACCTGGCTTTCAAATCCCTCCAGGGATGGGGACTCCACCACTGCCCTGGGCAGCCTCTGCCAAGGCTTCACAACACTTTCAGTGAAGAAATTTTTCCCAATCTCCATCCTAAACCTCCCCTGGTGCAACTTGAGGCCATTTCCTCTTGTCTCATGGCCTGTTCCTTGGGAGAAGAGACCGACCCCCCCTGGCTACACCCTCCTTTCAGGGAGTTGGAGAGAGCGAGAAGGTCTCCCCTCAGCCTCCTTTTCTCCAGGCTCAACACCCCCAGCTCCCTCAGCCGCTCCTCACAAGACTTGTGCTCCAGACCCCTCACCAGCTCCGGTGCCCTTCTCTGGACACACTTCAGCCCCTCAATGTCTTTTTTGTGGTGAGGGGTCCAAAACTGGACACAGCACTCAAGGTGGGGCCTCCCCAGTGCCCAGTCCAGGGGGACGGCCGCTGCCCCAGTCCTGCTGGCCACACTGTTCCTGATACAGGTCAGGATGCTGGTGGCCTTCTTGGCCACCTGGCCACACTGCTTGCTCCTGTTCAGCTGGCTGTAAGAAGCTTTGGTTTCTACAAGAACTAGGACTTACAAGAATGGCAACAAATGGCTACTCATCTAGAAGCACAGAGAACAAGAGAAAACCCCCATTTGTGAGCGTCAAGGTTGCTAAAGGCACCATCAGTTCTTGGGGCTCAGAACATCCCTGTGAGTCAAACACCATTTAACTCCACACACTCAAGGTTTGGAGGGGTAAATTGATCTGCAAAGGATCATTCCGCAGTCGTAAAGGAAGCCCTGAGCAGAACCTTCATCCAGCATCCACCCAGAAGCAATAATCCACCATGCATCAATGACATCCAGGAGGGAGCACTCCTGAGATCCCTCTGCTCATACGTGAGTGTGGGACTGAACGTTCACTGATGCCCAGGAGGAAGTCGGGGTCAGGTTCATGAACGCCCCAAAAAAAAGGCAAAAAAAAGTAAAGAAAAGAAAAGTAGGTCAAGCAACTCACATTTGCTGAAAAGGACAAAGAACGCTGCAGATTTTTTATTACCTTATGCAAGTGCTACCAAATATCTGAGGCATCCTTTTTATCTGATTCAAATCCCACATGAGTAATCCATGATTAGATTTAGCGGGTGTGAAATTTCATTAGGTCGTTCAATTTTAAGCATATTGGATAATGAAGTTCCGTCGTCCTTCGGAATTAAGGGGAAAAAAAAAAAAAAATTAATACTGTAATTTTTATCTCACTTCCAGCCTTCCCCCATCTGTGAGATTACTCTCATTCATGTAAGACATCGGTGTCTTACAGCTCCGTCTTTGACGCACGGGACCTTCGCTATCGAGAGGGGTTGACGGCTTGTAAACGTTGGCAGGCGGCGAAGAGCACGGCTCAACCTCCCGACTGCTCTCCCACAAGCGGAAAAAAAACCAAACCAGACTTCACCCCGTGCTTGTTTAGGATAAATACAGCTCAGAAATGCAAGTTTTCTGGAAACAAAGCCAGGGAGCAGCCCGCGATGTTTTACAGGCCCTGGAAGGGATGTTTTCTAAAAAAAAAATTAATCATGATTTCTCCAAAAAATCTTTGGACTAATTCAATGCTATCACACGCCATCGCCTTTCTGCTGGTATGGGAAAAATGTTAATAGGTACCAGATGCCACATTAAGTCTTAATTTACCACTCCAAAGACCCAGGCAATTCAAAGAGAAGCCACCGGCTTGCTCCGTACGAGAAGGCTTCTTGCTAAGACAAAACAAGAGCGGCTCGGAGCTTTTCTGGGGTTTTAAAATTCCGCTTTTTCAAAACCACTGATTTGGACTCAAACTTTATAAAAAGGAAACACCGCGAGGATTTTATAAGACGACGTGGAGAGGAGCGGGCACACCAACAGCCAGCCATTTAACCGTACGTTACCCTGCCTTTCCCAAGTAGCACCAATAAACTCTGCTTATTCCCCCCCTTCCCTCCCGAAAGATTATACAATTAAATTTTTCGATTTTAATTGGATAATCCTTGGGAAGAGCCCAGCTGAGAAAGAGTTAAACGACCGCCACGATTCACCTCGCTGTATTTTTCAAGGCACTTAGCAAGCTGATGAAGCCGCTCCATGCCAGTACAAATAAATAATATCTATATCCACATCATAACAATGTATTTTCATCTCCACGCCGTTCGCCAAAGCACGATGACAAATAATTGGTGGCGAAACGGGAGTTGTCAATTCTGCCTTAATCATGTGTTTACTTTCAGCCTTGACAGAAGTTGCAATATTTCTCCCATTCTCCTAAATGGCTACCAGCTGTTTTCAGTAAATGAACTGAACACAGCAAACACCAATCTGCCTTCTATGTTCTTCTGTGCTTTATTGCTGGATAGTTTTCTCATGAAAGAAGGAAAAAAAAAACCCAAAACAACAAAACCGAACCAAATTTCAGCGAAGAAGCTGAAGCTTCACACGTCTAGAGAAGCACCAAGGAAAAGAGATTACTCAACGGCACGAGACCAGTACGTGTCAGTCTTGAGATTTAGTAAAAGTACACCCCAATATCGCACGTCTCTGTTAAAAAAATCCTGCTTGGAACTCATTTTAGAGTCTCCTAGAGTAGGAGTTGCGAGACATCAGGCAGGCATCAACGGCACAACAAATCAAACACCACAAACCAGTGAAAAACCGATAAGCCAACCTGCAGCTTTAAATAGCCCCGATGAGCTTTTGCCATCAATAGCGATTTTCTGGCCAAGCTCCACCGCGTCCTCCCTCAGCTTCATCCGAACCTGCATTTTTCACGCTACTGAAATCCTCACCCAAGTCTGGATCGGTGTAATCCTCAGCCTGTTCATCACTCGCGCAGTTTCACGCACGCTTTCTTTATCCATCTCGACAGAACGAGAGGGAACGGCTTCAAGCTCCAACAGGGTAGGTTTAGACTGAACATTAGGAAAGAATTTTTCACAGAAAGAGTGGTCGGACATTGGAACAGGCTGCCCAGGGAGGGGGTTGAGTCACCATCCCTGGATGTGTTTAGGAGCCGTTTAGATGTGGTGTTGGGGGATATGGTGTAGGGGAGAACTTTGTAGAGTAGGGTAGATGGTTGGACTCGATGATCCCAAGGGTCTCTTCCAACCTGGATGATTCTATGATTCTATGATCTTGCCTTCCTGCCCATCTTAGATGCTCTTCCTGAACACCTTCACCAGCCACGTTATCATGACACCTCCAGAGCCAAAAGGGCAGAAGACAAGACACCGCAGGGAGCAGGAAAGCCAACAAATCTATGACCCCAAGGAGCGTAAAGACACACTAACGGTGCATCTACATCAGAGCTTTAGCTTGGGTCAGGAGTGCACCTCCCATCACGCTTTAATCACAGAATCACAGAATCACAGAATCTTCTAGGTTGGAAGGGACCTTCAAGATCATCTTGTCCAACCATCAACCTAACTGACAAAAATAAACACCCACAAAACAACAAAATGCAACACCATCACTAAACCATGTCTCCCAGCACCACGTCAACCCATCTTTTGAACACCTCCAGGGATGGTGCCTCAACCACCTCCCTGGGCAGCCCATTCCAATGTCTGATAACCCTTTCAGGGAAAAAAATTTTCCTAATATCCAGCCTGAACCTGCCCTGGCGCAACTTGAGGCCATTTCCTCTTGTCCCATGGCCTGTTCCTTGGGAGAAGAGACTGACCACCCCTGGCTACACCCTCCTTTCAGGGAGTTGGAGAGAGCGAGAAGGTCTCCCCTCAGCCTCCTTTTCTCCAGGCTGAATAACCCTAGTTCCCTCAGCCGCTCCTCACAAGACTTGTGCTCCAGACCCCTCACCAGCCTTGTTGCTCTTCTCTGGACCCGCTCCAGCACCTCGATGTCTTTTTTGTGGTGAAGGGCCCAAAACTGGACCCAGCCCTCGAGGTGGGACCTCACCAGTGCCGTGTACAGGGGACGATCTTAATGTCCCAGGGTGGTGGAACATGCTGGCTGCATGGATGCCATGGACCTGGAGGAGAACTTGGAGAACCAGGGGAGTGAAGTTATTTGATGGGGTAGGCAATACCGTAGGCCTGACTATGAGAAAAAGGAGGAATGCAAAGGTAGGGAAGAAGACACATGGATTGGGTTTCCATGGCAAGGTTTTGGCAGCAAAGGAGCTACAGAGGTGGCTTCTGTGAGAAGCTGCTAGAAGCTTTCTCCATGTCCAAGAGAGCAGCTAGACAAGGCTGAGCCCATCAGTGATGGTGGCAGCACCTCTGCGATAACATATTTAAGAAGGCAGAAAAAACCCACTGTGGAACAGCAGCAGGAGAGAGGAGAGAGAAGATGTGAGAGCAACAACTCTGCAGACACCAAGGTCAGTGAAGGAGGAGAGGGAAGAGGTGCTCCAGGTGTTGGAGCAGAGATTCCCCTGCATGGTGAAGACCGTGGTGAGGCAGGCTGTCCTCCTGCAGCCCATGAAGGTCCACGATGGAGTAGATATCCACCTGTAGCCCATGGAGGTCCACGGTGGAGTAGATATCCACCTGCAGCCCATGGAGGACCCCACGTCAGAGCAGGTAGATGCCCGAAGGAGGATATGACCTGGTGGAGAGCCTGCACTGTAGCAAGCTCCTGGCAGGACCTGCGGCCCCATGGAGAGAGGAGCCCATGCTGGAGCAGGTTTGCTGGCAGGACTTGTGACCCCATGGAAGGGACCCATGCTAGAGCAGTCTGTTCCTGAAGGACTGCACCCCCTGGAAAGGACCCACACTGGAGCAGTTCGTGAAGAACTGCACTCTGTGGAAAGGACTCATGTTGAAGGAGTTCATGGAGGACTCTCTCCTGTGGAAGGGACCCCACGCTGGAGCAAGGGAAGAGTGTGAGGAGTCCTCCCTCTGAGGAGGAAGGAGCAGCAGAGACAATGTGTGATGAACTGACCACAACCTCCATTCCCCATCCCCGTGCGCCACTGGTGGGGAGGAGATGGAGAAATCAGGAGTGATGCTGAGCCCGGGCAGAAGGGAGGGGTGGGGGGAAAGTGTTTTAAGATTTATTTTTTATTTTTCATTATCCTACACTGATTTGATTGGCAATAAATTAAATTAATTTCCCCAAGTCAAGTCTGTTTTGCCCATGATGGTAATTGCTGAGTGATCTCCCTGCCCTTATCTTGACCCACGAACCTCTCGTTATATTTTCTCTCCCCTGGCCAGCCGAGGAGGTGAGTGACAGAGAGGCTTTGGTGAACACCTGGTGTCCAGCCAGGGTCAACCCACCACAACACAGCAACAAAAATGAGAAATATGGGGATTTAGACTTCAACGGACTTTGGCTTGTGCAGGGGTCTGGTCAGTGGGATCCCATGGGATGGTGTCCTTAACGAGTCTGTGAGAGCTGGCATCAGAAAAGCCAACGGTTTGCTGGAGTTGACATTGTCACGGTCTTCTGCAGATACACTGGCAGCAAAAGGAGAACCAAGGGAAACATGGGCACACTGAAGACGGAGGCAAGAGACCTAGCAGCAAAGGACACAGAAAAGTCTGGTCAGCAGGTGGAAGGAGGTCATCCTCCCCCTCTGCTCCTGGTGAGGCTACATCTGGAGCACTGGGTCCAGTTCTGGGCTCCCCAGTTCCAGAAGGACAGGGAGCTGCTGGAGAGAGTCCAGCGGAGGCTGCGAGGATGATGAGGGACTGGAGCATCTCTCTGCTGAGGAAAGGCTGAGGGACCTGGGGCTGTTCAGCCGGAGAAGAGCAGACCGAGAGGGGATCTCATCGATGCTGAGCAAGAGCTAAAGGGTGGGGGGCAAGAGGATGGGGCCAGACTCTTCTCAGTGGTGCCCGGGGACAGGACAAGAGGTAACGGGCACAAACTGGAACATGGGAAATTCCATCTAAATATGACGAGGAACTTCTTTCCTGTGAGAGTGCCAGAGCCCTGGAAGAGGCTGCCCAGAGAGGTGGTGGAGTCTCCTTCTCTGGAGACATTCAAACCCCACTTGGACACGTTCCTGTGCAACCTGCTCTGGGTGACCCTGCTTTGGCAGGGGGTTGGACTGGATGATCTCCAGAGGTTCCCGCCAACCCCTGCCATTCTGTTGTTCTGTGATTCTGTGATCTTCAGCTCCTTCTTCGCTTTGTCTTTATCACCTTGCTCTGCTCCCATGTGCCCAAGAGTGGGTTGTCTTGGCAGAGTCTGAAGGAGTGAAGTACAACTGTTGATAGAGGACAGATGAGTTACAGAGCAATTAAGCAACCTGGACATACACAAGCCCATCGTGCCAGACGGGATGTATCCGAGGGTGCCAAGGGACCTGGCTGATGTCACTGCCACTCTCTGTCATCTCTGAACGGTAACGGAGATGGGGAAGGTCCCTGATGATTGGTAAAAAGGGAAACATCACACCTTCAAAAAGGGTGAAGAGGGGAATGCCAGCCCAGTCAGCCTCACCTCCCCACCCAGAAGTTCATGAAGCAAATCCTTCTGGAAACCATAACGAGGCACATGAAGGATAAGAAGGTGATTTGGAAGAGCCACCACAGACTCTCTATCAGGGAGGGGAGCCATAGGAGGAGGGGGAAGGGTTTGACACTGACAGAGGGGAGATGGAGATGAGATGTGGGGAAGAACTTCTTTGCTGTGAGGGTGGTGAGACCCTGGAACAGGTTGCCCAGAGAAGCTGTGGCTGCCCCATCCCTGGAGGGGTTCAAGGCCACGTTGGAGGGGGCTTGGAGCGACCTGGTCTGGTGGGAGGTGTCCCTGCCAAGGGCAGGTGGGTTGGAACATGATGATCTTTAAGGTCCTTTCCAACCCAAACCATTCTATGATTCCATGATTTGTGAAGCACAAATCACACCCAACCACCCTGACTGCCTTCATTAATGAGACGACTGGCTCAGTGGATGATGAGAAAGCCATGGATGTCATTTACCCTGACCAGAGCATGGCCTCCCCCAGGACTGGGGAATTAAGGACCGCATGGGTGGACCACAAGGTGGGCGGAAAACTGGCTGAATCACTAGACTGGAAGGGTAATGGTCAGTGATTTGTAGTCAAACTGGCATTCCTAAGGCCTGGAACGTACAACGTGTGGAGAACAGGAGCTGGGTTTTCCCAGCAAGAAGAAGAGAAGGTGAGTTGGAGACCTTAATGCCATCTGGAGCTACCTGCTGGGGGGTTAGAAGGAACATGGAGCCATGCTCTACTTGGAGGTGCACAGCAGAAGTATGATGTGCAACGAGCACAAGTCCTTACAAGAAAATTCAGCTTAACACTGGGAGAAAACACATCCAAAGGGAGGGTGGAACTGGGGCCCAGAGAGGGGATGGAAATATCCTTTCTTGGCTCAATTTGAAACTCAATTGGATGTGACTCTACATCTAACTTTGAAGTTGGCTTTGATTTGAGCCAGGGGCTGAGGGAAAAAGATCTGCAGAGAGCCCTTCCAAACTAAATTATTCTAGGACTTAATATATTAGCCAGAGAGTTTTTTGACACAGAATTATTTAAAAATTGCTATTTTATGCGGTCCCTATTCCTCTCCTGCACTTCAGTTCCTGCTTCTCCTGCCTTCTCTCCCCTGAAATGGTAATCTTTTTGTTCCACGCTTGCAATTACAACAAGCACGGCTGTATATGAAATATATAGGAGATAGCAGTCCTATTTTTCACCTGAATTTGGACGCTAAGAGGTGCTGGATTCATTTCGGGGACTGTGCTCTAAGTGGTGTCAAGTACCTTCTGTTATTAGAAGCAACGTTGGCGATGAAGAGCGCGGTGGAGGGAGAGCACCAAGTCAGCGGGCGCTCATTTGTCTGGTAATAGGTGATAAATTAGAATATGGTAATGGCTTTAATCATTCCCCTTGAAGCTAATTTACTCTTTTTTTTTTTTTTTTTTTTTGTTTACGTGGGCAGTTCTACACCTAAGCTTAATGAAAAAGGTAAACAAACCAGAGTGGAGTAATGACATACATTGACTGAGCCGTCCATCAGAAACTGAGCTTCTGGGTCGTTTGCTAATGATTTATAGGAAAGAGCTGTCTTAGACCCGAGGCTCCGAACCACAAACATCAACCCCACAGTGAATTACATCTGCCAGGAAAAAAATGACACGGAACGGAGCTTTATGATTCGATGCGAGAATCATACATCAGAAGACTTTTTCTCCCTGTCCGAGAAGCCGCGCGCGCTCTGGAAAATTAACTGCAAATCAAGTATAGACAGTCTGGCAGGAAGAAAAAAACAGAAGAGACAGTGAAATGAGAATTCATTTAAATTAATCCTTTGGCGGGGGATAAAGGAAAGACACACAAAACAAGGGCAGAAGAGTTAGACTCCAAAGTGATGAATGTTCAGCGCAGGCGCGAGCATCTGCCCTCGGTAGCATCCTCATCCCCTCCCGGAGGGTCCAGCCACCAAATGTTCCAGCACAGACGCTGCTGCTATCGCTGACACTTCAATTAAAAGATATCAGCTCGCTGCCAGTTTAAACGAGGTGGGAAAAAGGCCGGTTGCCTGAACTGACCCGGGCTCGGTGTCCTGGACAGGGTGTTCTTTCTGTCTCCCGCTGGAACCGATTTGCTCCGTTGCTGTGATAAAGGCGTCGATAACGGTCAGCGTTATACAGCCAAGAAAGGACGTTGGGTCTCGTTGTCCTGATTCAGCGATAGGGGCCAGGGACACGGGGGGAGGTCACAGCCCTTCATAAAAAGCCAGCAATGATGCACGTTAAAACCCACGCGTTGCTCTGTGGGCACGAGGGAGGGCTGGCTCGTGAAACTTGGGAAAGGGAATAACATTCCCCGCCAGCTCCTTTGGCTTGTGGAGGAGCCTCTATAAATTTATTTTTAATTAATCCACTGCAGCCCCATGCCTTTATTATTTACAGAAGAAAACAACCAAACAAAAAAGCCACTAACAATTGTGTGATATATGTATTAATAATGAAAAGTGAGGAGTAAAAAAGAAAACCTGCTAGAAAATAGATTAACACCACCATAAATTAATAAATTATAAAAAAATAAATTAACACCACCAGCCAGACTAGAGAGGACCACAAGGAATTTAAGGGGGAAAAAAAACCTGTACAAACTATGATTCTATGAAACCGCCCCCGGGAAGCTGCAGCGTTCCCAGTCCTCCCAAGCCTGAAGGAACAACTGCATCTTCCATCCAGGCAGGCAGAGCTATAGGCTGCCTGGAAGAGGCTGTTGGTTCTCCATCTGCTTTTCCAAACTGTCCCATATTCCAGGACTGCAAGGTTTGGCCAGACTGTAACCTGGGGCAGACATCTCCAGGAAAGGCCAGATCCTGCTCCCAGCAATGTTATGGACTGTAGAGGAAAAGCCATCACCAACCCTTTGAGATGACCAAAAATGCCCAGAGAAGTTGTAGGTGCCCCATCCCTGGAAGCGTTCAAGACCAGGCTGGATGGTGTCCCTGCTCACGTCAGCAGGGTTGGAACTCAGTGATCTTTAAGATCCCTTCTGACTCTAATCATTCTATGATTCTATGGCTGCTCCTCTGGTGTCCACCATTGTGTACTGTGAACATTAGGCTACACCACCACAGTCCTTCTGGGGCTCCTTCTGGATGGGAACTTTGGTGAATAAGCAAAATGACAAATGTAAAATAGCACATATGGCGGGGGGGGGGGGGGGGGGGGGAACCACACCCAAAGTATTAAATGAACTATATCCATCTGATGGATAACAGTGGGACAGGTGCTAACAGCGCCAGGACAAAGAGAAACATCTGCTCAATGAGCAACTAGGGTCCAGGAAAGCAAATAAGATATTACGGCCGCCCAAGGAAAGGCAGGGAGAGCTCAGCTCTATTAATCACTGCTTTGCTCTCCTCGGGATGTTCCGCGTGGTGCCAGGCTCTCCAGCTCGAGTACCGCAAAACTAACGGGGATTAGGGAAGGGCCGTTCGCTTGAGAAAGGAGATGAGAAAGGAAGACGTCATAGAAAAATGAAATATAAGCAATGGGCTACAGAGAGGAGGGAGGGACAAGAGGAGGGACGTTCCCAGCCTGGCATAAAATGAACAAGGCAGCATTTAGTGAAATTAAAACGTGATTAATAATGAACCAAGTAAAAGAAATAGTTGTTTGTGAAAGTCCTTATCAGGGTATGTCACTGACGCCAAAAATTTAGTGTGTATCACATCTGGGACAAAATAATTATTGAATACAGCCTTCCAATATCTGAAGGGAGCCTCCAGGAGAGCCGGAGAGGGACTCTTTGTCAGGAGATGGAGTGACAGGACAAGGGGTAATGGTTTTAAATTGGAAGAGGGGAGATTTAGATGAGATCTTAGGAGGAAATTCTTTCCTGTGAGGGTGGTGAAGCACTGGAAGAGGTTGCCCAGGGAAGTTGTGGCTGCCCCATCCCTGGAAGTGTTCAAGGCCAGGCTGGATGGGGCTTTGAGCAACCTGCTGTAGCGGAGGTGTCCGTGCGCATGGCAGGGGGGTTGGAACTCCATGATCTTTAAGGTCCCTTCCAACTCTAACCATTCTATGATTCTATGAATACACTGTATTATTATTGTTATTGTTATTATTATTATTATTATTATTAATAGTAGTACTATTATTAAGCTGGTGAGGGGTCTGGAGCACAAGTCTTGTGAGGAGCAGCTGAGGGAGCTGGGGGTGTTCAGCCTGGAGAAAAGGAGGCTGAGGGGAGACCTTCTTGCTCTCTCCAACTCCCTGAAAGGAGGGGGTAGCCAGGGGGGGTCGGTCTCTTCTCCCAAGGAACAGGCCATGGCACAAGAGGAAACGGCTTCAAGTTGTGCCAGGGGAGGTTTAGGATGGAGATTGGGAAAAATTTCTTCCTGGAAAGGGTTGTCAAGCCTTGGCAGAAGCTGCCCAGGGCAGTGGTGGAGTCCCCAGCCCTGGAGGGATTTCAAAGCCGGGCAGACGTGGTGCTGAGGGCCATGGGTTAGTGGTGGGTTTGTCAGTGTTGGGTTGATGGTTGGACTTGATGATCTGAAAGGTCCCTTCCAACCTTGACAATTCTATGATTCTATGAATACACCCAGAACAGAAGGTTGGGAGATTTCATACGAGAGAGCTTAAACCAAACTAACAGAGCTCTTAATGAGACTGGACATCCCTCCACCTGGAGAGGGGAAAGGAAGAATCCTCCATGTCTTCTCATTGGAAGGTCTTGCGCCTCTCTGCAGCACCTACTCCTGGTCCTGCCATGGAGAGAAGAAGGAACCAGGTGGACCATGAGGACCTGCTCCAGACTGGCAATTCTTGGGCTCTCTCAGCGTATTCCACGCTTGAAAGGTGGATGATTATATTAAAACAGAAGGTGAAATGAGGAAAACATCTATGAAAATGAAGTACGGTTTCCAGCTTTCAAGCAGAGGTCAATAAACAGGGCAAGTTTGGTTTTTTTTTATAGCTTCAGACAGCTCGGCAGAATCTTTTTGGTGTTGGGATATCAAAAGATAAAAGAGATTATGAAAAAGAACATGAAAGTGAAGATCTGAAGAGCTTCAGCAGAATCAAAAAGTCCTCCTGAAGCTACTGCAGTAGCACAAAAGTTTTATAAATGGCACAAATGTACCTCATTTAGGTTTTTGAATTTTCAGTGCTTTATCTTCCTTCCAAACTTCCATCCCGCATTACACCTGACATGGGCTTGGAATGCATTTCTGGGCAGAGCCAGAGAACGTTTTGCTGTAAACCGTGCAGCACTTGGCTCCTTCATCACACATGAACCTTCATCACATATGTCTGCTTTAATAAATGTGCCTTATACACATATGATTTCACTGATTGACCAGAATTAGAAACATGACCCTGAAAACTACTATTGAGGTGCCGGTCTTCATATTTTTGCCTAAATTTCTTCTTTTCACTCCTTTTTCCTTTCATTACAGCACTGAACACGACACCTACCTGGCTCTCTTCATCCTCAAACTACACGCACCACCCTCCCCTAGGTTCCCACCCAGCCTGTTGATATGTCTCTTGATTTTTCACTGAAAGAGGGGAGATTGAGATGAGATGTGGGGAAGAACTTCTTTGCTGTGAGGGTGGTGAGACCCTGGCCCAGGTTGCCCAGAGAAGCTGTGGCTGCCCCATCCCTGGAGGGGTTCAAGGCCAGGTTGGAGGGGGCTTGGAGCAACCTGCTCTGGTGGGAGGTGTCCCTGCCCAGGGCAGGGTGTTGGAACTGGATGATCTTTAAGGTCCCTTCCAACCCAAACCATTCTATGATTCTATGATTTTCATCCCGCTTTCACAAGGGCTGACAAATCGGCAAACGTTTCTTTTACCCATCACGTACTTCACTGAATTTTCCGTCTAACTGTTTCTTTGACTTTGGGTGCAGGAAAATGAGTCATCTCTCGGTACATCTCTTTGAACCCCAGAATCACAGAATGGTTTGGGTTGGAAGGGACCTTTAAAGGCCGTCTAGTCCAACCCCCTACCATGAGCAGGGACATCTTCAACTAGATCAGGTTTCTCAGAGCCCTGTCCAACCTGGCCTGGAACGTTTCCAGGGATGGGGCATCTCCCACCTCTCTGGGCAACCGGGCCAGCGTCTCACCACCCTCAGCGTGAAACATTTCTCCCTTATATCCAGTCTAAATCTTTTAGTTTAAAACCATTACTCCTTGTCCTATCGCAACAGGCCCTATTGAAAAGTTTGTCCCCACCTTTCTTCTAAGCCCCCTTCAAATACTGATAGGTGACAATAAGGTTTTCCCGGAGCCTTCTCTTCTCCAGGCCATTTGAGAATGGTCTTCCCCAAAGCCCACACACTCTTCTTCTCCTTCAGCCCTCCTGCATCCACGACACTCGACAGCGCAAAATCGAGATAGTTAAATATTTCAGTTCCTCACTGAAACTTTTATTTACATCTCAGCTCAGCAAGAAGTTACAAAGGTTCAGCCGTATTCTCATGACTAAGGGCATCAAAACATGATTCTAGCTTAAAATTTTCACTCATAAGAGGGAAAAAGAAGAAAGTACTGTACTTCCTATAGTATCTGTCTTCTACAACTATATATAACCTCTGTAACTCAATAACCTGCTTTATTGGAGTGTATAATAAAATCAGTGTCGGTGCTGAATTCATTTTCCATGACAGCAAAAACTTGCCTGAAGGAGCTCAAGACGTGGCATTTTTAGGCCAAATCCCAACACGCACCGATCGCCCCGCGACTTATTTTATCTCCCATGCATCTTTTTTTTTTGCAGTTTTAATTTTTGCTTAGTAAAATTAGCACAGAGGAAGAGGGTTCCCAAGTTAAATATCATCATACAGAGGTCTACAATCAGGTTCACACACCTTTATCTCCAATACAGTAGACAGAACATGAATTACTTACAATTAATTAAGTTTGCAGTAAGTTTGCAGATGACACCAAGCTAGGTGGGAGGGTTGATCTGCTTGAGGGTAGAAAGGCTCTACAGAGGGACCTGGACAGGTTGGATCAATGGGCCAAGGCCAATGGGATGAGGTTCAATCAGGCCAAGTGCCGGGTCCTGCATTTCGGTCACAACAACCCCAGGCAACGCTACAGGCTCGGGGAAGAGTGGCTGGAAAGCTGCCCGGCAGAAAAGGACCTGGGGGTGTTGGTGGACAGCCGGCTGAACATGAGCCAGCAGTGTGCCCAGGTGGCCAAGAAGGCCAACGGCATCCTGGCCTCTATCAGGAACAGCGTGGCCAGCAGGAGCAGGGCAGTGATGGTGCCTCTGTACTGGGCACTGGTGAGGCCTCACCCTGAGGGCTGTGTTCAGTTCTGGGCCCCTCACTACAGGAAGGACATGGAGCTGCTGGAGCGTGTCCAGAGGAGAGCCACCAAGCTGGTGAGGGGTCTGGAGAACAAGTCATACGAGGAGAGGCTGCCGGAACTGGGCATGTTTAGTTTGGAGAAGAGGAGGCTGAGGGGGGACCTCATTGCCCTCTACAACTCCCTGAAAGGAGGGTGTAGAGAGGTGGGTGTTGGCCTCTTCTCCCAAGGGAATAATGACAGGACCAGAGGAAATGGTCTGAAGTTGCAGCAGGGGAGGTTTAGATTAGATATTAGGAAGAATTACTTTACTGAGAGGGTGGTCAGGCACTGGAACAGCCTGCCCAGGGAGGTGGTGGAGTCGCCATCCCTGGAGGTATTTAAGGAACATGTAGACGTGGCACTTCAGGGCATGCTCTAGTGCCTGAGATTGTTGGTTTGTGTCTGTTTGTGGGTAGGTGTGGTGTGGGGTTGTGGGTGTTTGTTTTGGCTTGGTTTTGGTGTTGTGTGGGGGTTTTTTGGTTTTTTGGTTGGTTGGTTTTTTGTGGGTTTTTTTGTTGGTTGGACTCAATGATCTCAAAGGTCCCTTCCAACCAAGAAGATTCTGTGATTCTGTAATTATGAAGGGATTCACTGCAACTAGTTCTCCGTTTGCTGAGTAAAACTCAAGAAATCCCTGTTTCTCTCCAGGGAATGCCCGTGGTAAGGGGCTCACGTGTAGACCCTCTATCATGACACCCCTAAAGACAGGTGAGATGAACCCAGCTCCTTAGCTGACATCATTTTGGCCCTTTTTTTAAATTTATTTACAGGACACTAAGCTGAATACACATTTACCGTGATTTTAAGTAGATATTTTAATTATGTTCAAGTTTCATTTGAGGAGCAATTTGGAGCCCAGCACTTTGATAAATACAATGTTCAGCAGAAAGGGTGGTGAAACCCAAGAGCTGGTAATTCTTCAGCCAACTGCTCCATCACAGCGTAAATACTGGGAAGGACTAGGCAAGGTCCACCAGCCCCGTTGCCAGTTATGTTCATATCCAAAAGCAGCATTAAATGCGACATAAGTGGGAGGTAGGAAACAGAACGGGGATAAAAATGAGTTGTGGGGTCTCCTCTCATCTCTAGGAGCTCCCTACCCCCGAGATGTCCTGCACTACCAAACACTCTGCAGCTTCCAGCCATGCATAACCCAAACTAGCCATTTATTCTCAAACACATCTGGTTTTAGGGTGGTTTTCTGATTTATAGAATCATGGAATCACAGATTAGTTCGGGTTGAAGGGACCTTTAAAGGCCATCTAGTCCAAGCCCCTGCCATGAGCAGGGACATTTTCAACTAGACCAGGTTGCTCAAAGCCCCGTCCAACCTGGCCTGGAATGTTTCCAGGGATGCTTAAGTGGTTAAGCATTTAATGGCCAAGCACTGAAGCCTATGCTGCATTTTTTTGCTGCATAGGGATGCATTTGAAGAATTTGGTTGAGTGTCTTCTTGTAAGTCAAGACCAATGCAGGACAAAACGACACGTCTCCAACAGCAGCTCTGCTCTTCAGCCACCCAAAAACCCAACAAACCAAGTTGGATTAAAATCAGAACAGAAGAAAAACCCAATCAGTGCTGTTGGAATAAAATCAACCCTAAAGAGTATCACCGTAATTTTGACTTTAAAGCCATAGAATAAACCGTAAGTTCAGAAAAGGAACTGATGGCATCATTCCTTTTTATTATTATTCATGTTCTCATCACTACGACTTTCAAAAGACCCGTTTGCTTTTGAGTCCCCTCCTCCAGCTCAACCAGATTTCCTTGCATAGAACAAGGAACGCCATTTGGTTATATTAAATAAATGATGGAATTGGGGAAACTTACTGGAACAGCCCCTCAATCTTTCACAAAAGAATCAAAAGGAAAGAGCTCCAAGAGATTAGCATGATCCTGGGGTCGGTATCTTACCTGCCGGATAACGCTTTCCAGCAATTTTCCAGAAAGCCTTTTGGTGTCATTCATTCAGGCTTTCAGGAGATTAAAGAAAATTCAGATGCAGGTTCCTTTCAAAGGAAACAGAAACGGGCCAAAACTAATTTATGAGTGGTCAAGGGCATAGCACGGCAAAGGGATTCTTAAGATGGAGGATTTTTCCCAAGAAATTTTGGGAAGAGGGGCTGCAATTACTGTAAGAGTAATCAGCTGGGATGTCCTACCCGGTACTGAAGAATATGCTTTCAAATTGCCTAATTTACATATGGAAGGAGGTCACGAGGGATTAAGGAAGTAAATATATCACCTGATTAGGTATGCAAGTTCAGCACATTAGAAGGGCTTATTCCATGAATATTCATGAAGGTCTTTGCTTCCCAAAGGTCGAGTCGAACGCATGCAATAAATTGAATACGTAGCAGAAGTCTGGTCAGAAAACTAAAGATCCCACCAGTGTAAACTTGTTCCAGGGTGAAATCAGACTTACTTCTTTTTTTTTTTTTTATTTACCTTTTCCATTCTATCTTGTGAAAACAGAGTTAGCAAATAATGGGAATAGACACAGCGAAGGAAGGAAAAAATATAACCTGACAGGGACATCTTCTCTACTCACTGTATGTGCATTTTAAAGAGAAGCAGATGTCACTTCCTAATTATTCTTCTTAATTGGTGCAACATTTAATGCGAGACAGAATATCTCACTGGGCTGCTTTAGCCTTTAACTCGGGATAGACAATACAGGGAGATGATACGACCATCAGCTCCTTTCTTTGATTCACACTTTGCTTCCTACGAAGAATGTCGTTTAATTAGGAAATCTTCATAGAATCATAGAATGGTTAGAGTTGGAAGGGACCTTAGAGATCATTGAGTTCCAACCCCCCTGCCATGGACACGGACACCTCCCACCAGACCAGGTTGCTCAAAGCCCCGTCCAACCTGGTCTTGAACATCTCCACGGATGGGGCAAATCAAAGTACAGACGAGCTCAACTGCAAGACCAAGCCAGCTTTCCAGAAAGAAAACTGAGCTGAACTTTTGCTAATTGATATGTATTTATCTTAATAACCATAAAATGTGTCTTGAACTGAGTTAAGTTAGAGAAAACGTTGGGCAATGGTCTCATTGCTGGAAAGCAGGGATGGGTCCCACCTCAGAAGAGCCGAGATGTTTCTGGGAGAACCTCCTGCTTTTCTCCCCTTCTCTCAGCCCTTATTCCCTCATCCCACTACCAAAGAAACCGGCAGCGATGTGAATAGGGACGTATCTGGGATGAGACAGCACTGCTGCTCCTTTCCTCTTTCTGCCGGGTGATGCATCACCCTGAATTTGGGAGGATGTGGAAATCCATTGACAAAGCAGCATGAGCTTCAAGAGCTTTGCGTCCACAGATCCTGTAAACTTGGGGAAAAAAAAAAAAACCAACACAAAAAATAAATCAAGAAACCCTGCGTTCAGACTGAGACTGCAGCAAAGGATACTGAAAGGACAAAGGATACTGATACTTGAAAGGACACTGTAGAGAGGTTGGTGCTGGTCTCTTCGCACAGGTAATTAATGACAGAACGAGAGGGAATGGCTTCAAGCTCCATCAGGGTAGGTTTAGACTGAACATTAGGAAAGAATTTTTCACAGAAAGAGTGGTCGGGCATTGGAACAGGCTGCCCAGGGAGGGGGTTGAGTCACCATCCCTGGATGTGTTTAAGAGCCGTTTAGATGTGGTGTTGGGGGATATGGTGTAGGGAAGAACTTTGTAGAGTAGGGTAGATGGTTGGTCTTGATGATCCCAAGGGTCTCTTCCAACCTAGACGATTCTATGATTCTATGATTCTATGAAACTTTCCATAAAAGTCATAAAATTTTCCATAAAAGCCCATAAGGACTAAAAGGAAGACTTTGGTCCTGCCAGTGAGATGACAGTGCTTAGAGACATGGTTTAGGGATGGCTTTTGTCAGCATTGGGTTGATGGTTGGACTCAATGATCTGAAAGGTCCCTTCCAACCTCAACAATTCTATAATTCTATGATTCTGTGATGGGGCCAGTTTTTGAGATGCGGCTGTTTGATTTCCACTGTGCCCACCCTATTACCTGCTTTCTCCAGCCAAAGCACTGCAGGGCTCAAACACTTAACAGAGGAAAAAAAGCCCAAAACCTAGCAATAAAACGAACATTTCTGTATACACAACCCCGGCACCAAGAAAGAGAGATGGAGGAAAGTCACAATTTCGACTTTTTTTTTGCAGTTGAGGTAAGACAAGCCCAGTAGTATATTAAGATAAAATAATAAAAATAATAAATAAAAAATAATAAAATAAAATAAAGTCTTCAAGATGCCAGGGAATTGAGTCAGCACTAAGAATAATCTAAAATAACACGCACAGGTAACAGCTAAGAGAAAGCCCCTGCAATGCGTGTCCAGAGAAGGGCAACGGAGCTGGTGAGGGGTCTGGAGCACAAGGAAAAGGGTCTAGAGAACTTCTGAGGGAGCTGGGGGTGTTCAGCCTGGAGAAAAGGAGGCTGAGGGGAGACCTTCTCACTCTCTCCAACTCCCTGAAAGGAGGGTGTAGCTGGGGGGGGGGGGGTGTCGGTCTCTTCTCCCAAGAACAGGCGATGGGACAAGAGGAAACGACCTCAAATTGCACCAGGGGAGGTTTAGGATGGATATTAGGGAAAATTTCTTCCTGGAAAGGATTGTCAAGCCTTGGCAGAGGCTGCCCAGGGCAGTGGTGGAGTCCCCAGCCCTGGAGGTATCTAAAAGCCAGGCAGACGTGGTGCTGAGGGACATGGGTCAGTGGTGGTTTTGTCACTGTTGGGTTGATGGTTGGACTTGATGATCTGAAAGGTCCCTTCCAACCTTGACTATTCTGTGATTCTATGGCAAGAGCCTCCAGCCAGCCTTGATCCCAGAAGTGGAGGCTGATCTTGGCCAGGCATCTCGCGTGTGCTATAGGTACCGTACTTGCCAGCTGAGATATACAAAAGTGCATGTGTCCTTCAGCTTTCCCGTTCCCCATCTCTCCCTTGAAGTACGCTCACTCAAAGCCCTGTCATCTTTCCAGTTTTAAGGAATGAGTGTTTTACAACATCCTGGATCCTTTTGAAGGTCCTGTCCTTTCAAAACCTGGCAACAGAGTCTGGAGAACTTTTTTTTTTTTTCAGCAAAAGTTGCAAACCTGCCAAAGCATGTGGCTTCAATCATTCGAAAATATTTCATTAACTTCTGTCAACTGGACAAGGCTCTGAGCAACCTGACTCAAGCTGGACCTGATGACTTCCAGAAGTTCTTTCCAACCTGAATTATTCGGTGACTCTCCTTCAAATTTATGGGACAACTTCAACTGGAAAAACATACTGAGGACTGAACCTGCTCGTTACGACATTCATTTGGACTCTGGTCCCATTCCAGTGTTAATGCAAAATGGAAAAGGACTATAAATAAATAGGAAAAGCCTCCCAAAATATCCTTAAACCTTGTGATCGCTCTTGAAACGAGAGCATACAGGTTTAAATCTACTCAGACAGAAGTGACGCTGGCTCTTCCATACCCCGAAAAAAAGTCCTCACCCTGGGTCTACTGGTTGAAGGGGAAAATTAGCACCTCTCTTCGCTCTTTTGTTTCCTTTAATTTCCTCGTAAATGATTGAAATGAAATATTTTGAGTTGAATGAAATAATTTGTATTAAACGCAAGCAGACTGTCTGGCAGGCAAATGGAGTGTTTGGGGAAGAATAAATATTAATTATTGCTCAAACTGAATGGAATTATTTTTATGTTTTCAGTTTGTTGGCCAAATTAAACATAACATCACTGCCACAGCCCGGGCTGAAGAGGCAGGCAAAGAAGGAGGCGGAACTGGGAGCATAGAATGGGGAAAAAATGGGGTGGTGAAGGAACCCAAGACTGGAGTGGAGACCCAAACCTGGAGGAAGCCCTGGGAAAGCTGCTGAAGCGGTGCTTGGTGGTCAACGGCTCAATGTCCACATGGAGATCAGCGATGAGTGGTGTCCCTCAGGGGTCCGTACTGGGACCAGTACTGTTTAGTATCTTCGTCAACAACATAGTAGGATCGAGTGAATCCTCAGGAGGTGACACCAAGCTGAGTGATGAGGTTGACATGCCTGAGCGACATGATGCCATCCAGAGGGACCTGGAGAAACCCCTTTACTCTGCTCTGGGAAGACCCCCCTGCAGTGCTACCTCCACCTCTGGGGCCACCAACATAGGAAGGACATGGAGCTGTTGGAGTGGGGCCAGAGGAGGACACAAAGATGATCCGAGGGCTGGAGCCCCTCTGCTATGAGGACAGGCTGAGAGAGTTGGGGGGGTTCAGCCTGGAGAAGAGAAGGCTCCAGGGAGACCTTCGAGCCCCTTCCAGTCCCTAAAGGGGGCAGGCTTTTTAGCAGGACCTGTTGTGATAGGACAAGGGGTAACGGTTTTAAATTAAACCAGAGGAAATTCAGACTAGATCTAAAGAAGAAATGTTGCATCCTGAGGGTGGTGAGACCCTGACCCAGGTTGCCCAGAGAGGCAGGAGATGCCCCATCCCTGGAAACATTCCAGGCCAGGTTGGACAGGGCTCTGAGCAACCTGAAGATGTCCCTGCTCATGGCAGAGGGGTTGGACTAGATGACCTTTAACGGTCCTTTCTAACCCAAACCATTTCGTGATTCTACGATTAAGGACAAAAGGAGAGGAACTGTTTTAAATGGAAAGAGGGGAGATTTAGATGAGATCTCAGGAAGAAATTTTCCACTAAGAGGGTGGTGAGAGCCTGGCCCAGGTTGCCCCGAGAAGCTGTGGCTGCCCCATCCCTGGAGGGGTTCAAGGCCATGTTGGACGGGGCTTGGAGCAACCTGGTCTGGTGGGAGGTGTCCCTGCCCAGGGCAGGGGATTGGAACTGGATGGTCTTTAAGGTCCCTCCCAACTCAAACCCTTCTTTGATTCTATGATTTTCTGAAGCCCTCCGGGCAGAATAACTACCGATGCTGGCTATCCAGTTCCCATGGTGTCAGGGTGTGCGGTGCGAGCAGCCAGGACCAGGAGATACAGAACATCTGGCAGGAGCTGGGACACTCACATGGCACAGATGAAGCTGGGAAGTAGCTGGTACCAACTGACAGGCACATGCCACTCCAGAGCCACAATTTGGTTATGCCCAAACAGGAAGAAAAAGCAATTTATTTGCCCAAATCAAGTTATCTTTTCTTGCATCCCAAAAATCATCATGATTGAAAGATTTCTCTTTCTTTTCCTGTATTTTCCTTGGTTTTCCCCATCCCAGTGGATACACCTGCAATGTTTTCTAAAGGAAGAAAACCAACTTTTAACGCTCTATTTAATTTTTAAAATGATGCCGTGCCCCGTTCTTTAATAGAATCCTGACTATTTGTTCAAGAGGAAAAAACTTTAGTGTTTTATACAATATTTATAAAAGGTCGCGTAAATAGAAAAGCAGAGAAGGGGGGAAAAAAAAATCAGTCCACGGGATTAAAAGATAACGAGGTTGTCAGTCTTGTAGCAAAGGTATGATGCTGGTGGGAATATTACCTGCAAGGCGGAAGGCACTTCAGGGAAAGCCCCCTGAAACTGCTGTCTAGGTGCTATAGGAAGGGACAGGAAGGTGTATCACCCCATTAAACAAGAGCTCCCAATGAATTCCTCAAATCATTAATTGCTGGCCAAGAAAGCCCAAATACTTCCCTGCCTGTCCTTAGAATCATAGAATTGTCCGGGTTGGAAGGGACCTTCAAGATCATTGAGTCCAACCATCAACCTAACTCTGATAAAAACCCATCACTAAACCATGTCTCCCAGCACCACGTCAACCCGTATTTTGAATCCCTCCAGGGATGGCGACTCCACCACCGCCCTGGGCAGCCCATTCCAAGGCTTAATGACCCTTTCTGTGTAAACATTTTTCCTAATATCCAATCTGAAACTCCCCTGGAGCAACTTGAGGCCATTTCCTCTTGTCCCATCGCCTGTTCCTTGGGAGAAGAGACCGACCCCCCCTGGCTACACCCTCCTTTCAGGGAGTTGGAGAGAGCGAGAAGGTCTCCCCTCAGACTCCTTTTCTCCAGGCTGAACACCCCCAGCTCCCTCAGCCGCTCCTCGCAAGACTTGTGCTCCAGACCCCTCACCAGCTCCATTGACCTTCTCTGGACACGCTCCAGCCCCTCAAGGTCTTTTTTTGTGGTAAGGGACCCAAAACTGGATCCAGCACTTGAGGTGGGGCCTCCCCAGTGCCCAGGACAGGGGGAGCATCACCTCCCGAGTCCTACTCACCACGCTGTTCCTGACACAGGCCAAGATGCTGGTGGCCTTCTTGGCCACCTGGGCACACTGCTGCCTCATGTTCAGCCGACAGTTGACCAACACCTCCAGGTCCTCTTCTGCCAGGCAGCTCCAGCCACTCTGCCCCAACCTATCAGGTGCTTTTGGCAGCCTGTGCCCTGCAGCGTCCCTCCTCCTATCCATAATAATAACCATTCCAACAAGTTCGTTATCCCGGCAGCATCCCTCCGTGAGATTACTCAGCCATCCCAGTGTCACGTTTTATCTCGCAAGGCTTGGGTTTGGGCACAGCACGCGTCTGCCCCGGGAAGCCAGGTGTATTCCAGTCAAACAGGATCTATAAACATCTCATGTTTTTTTTCTGATAGGGACTGAGTCCGCGAGCCTGCTTTCCATCAAACACAGTCCCCGCATCGACTTAAGCTTCTGCAATAAATTGGCCAATGATTAAAAATAAAAAAATAAAAAAAAAAATAGGGAAACATTTAAGAGTCTGGCAAACATCTGGCAAACGACCTGCTGCATCAAGAGAAGTGTGGCCAGCAGGTCGCGGGAGGTGATTCTACCCCTCTACTCTGCGCTCGTGAGACCCCACCTGGAATATTGTGTCCAGCTCTGGAGTCCTCAACACAGGGAGGACGTGGACCTGTTGGAACGGGTCCAGCGGAGGGCCACGAAGCTGATCAGAGGGATGGAGCACCTCCCCTATGAAGACAGGCTGAGAGAGCTGGGGTTGTTCAGCCTGGAGAAGAGAAGGATCCGGGGAGACCTCATGGCAGCCTTCCAATATCTGAAGGGAGCCTCCAGGAGAGCCGGAGAGGGACTCTTTGTTAGGAGCTGTAGTGACAGGACAAGGGGTAATGGTTTTAAATTGGAGGAGGGGAGATTTAGATGAGAGATTAGGAGGAAATTCTTTGCTGTGAGGGTGGTGAAGCACTGGAAGAGGTTGTCCAGGGAAGTTGTGGCTGCCCCATCCCTGGAAGTGGTTAAGGCCAGGCTGGATGGGGCTTTGAGCAACCTGCTCTAGTGGAGGTGTCCCTGCCCATGGCAGGGGGGTTGGAACTCCATGATCTTTAAGGTCCCTTCCAACTCTAACCATTCTATGATTCTATGATTCTATTATAAATACTTAAAGATGGGTGTCAGGAGGATGGGGACGGTCTTTTTTCAGTGGTGCCCAGGGACAGGACAAGAGAAAATGGGCACAAACTTGAACATTTGAAGTTCCACCTAAACATAAGGAGGAACTTCTTCACTTTGAGAGTGGCAGAGCCCTGGAAGAAGCTGCCCAGAGAGGTGGGGAGTCTCCTTCTCTGGAGACATTCAAACCCCACCTGGACACGTTCCTGTGTCCTCTCCAGAGGTCCCTTCCAACCCCGTAGCATTCTGTGATCTTGTAATACCCCCTTGATGGGAGAGACGTGGCAAAACGGCCAAGAAAGGTTGAATAAGCAAAAGGCTCACAGAGTCTCAAGGGGATTCTAAATAAATAAAGATGAATAAACTATAAAAAAGCCCCTCTCTGTAAAGGGCTCTTTATTGCGACGCATTAAACCAGCATATATTTTCTGTGACGACTGAAACAGCAGAGCTCGTAAAAGTGCGCAGGCCACCATTTTACTCGTAAAAGAGTGCAATAATATGAATGTTTGATTAGGAACACTTGCCCAGATCAACACATGACAGACCCTGCACCGGTTTCTTTTTCTTCCCTAAGAAAATAATAAAGAAAAAA
Organism: Numenius arquata; assembly: GCF_964106895.1. Lineage (NCBI taxonomy): Eukaryota > Metazoa > Chordata > Aves > Charadriiformes > Scolopacidae > Numenius > Numenius arquata. Next base: position 139,878,937 of record NC_133576.1, read on the forward strand.
TCTTAAGGATGACAAAGGTACTCGATAAATATTTGGGGATGGTTCGGTAAAAACTGAAAGTGGCACTTGGATGCCGAGATGATCCTGGCACCAGTGCAAGATGCAGAAAGGGAAGGATGCAGATGGGCTATCCACGGCCAGCAGGGCGAGTGGGGAGATTCTGCCCCTCTGCTCCGCTCTGGGGAGACCCCCCCACCCCAGTGCTGCCTCCAGCTCTGGGGCCTCAGCACAGGAGAGACATGGACCTGTTGGAGCGGGACCAGAGGAGGCCACGGAGATGCTGGGAGGGCTGGAGCCCCTCTGCTGGGAGGACAGGCTGAGAGAGTTGGGGGGGTTCAGCCTGGAGAAGAGAAGGCTCCGGGGAGACCTTAGAGCCCCTTCCAGTCCCTCAAGGGGCTCCAGGAAAGCTGGGGAGGGACTCTGGATCAGGGAGGGGAGCCATAGGAGGAGGGGGAAGTGTTTGAGCCTGAAAGAGGGGAGATTGAGATGAGATGTGGGGAAGAACTTCTTTGCTGTGGGGGTGGTGAGACCCTGGCCCAGGTTGCCCAGAGAAGCTGTGGCTGCCCCATCCCTGGAGGGGTTCAAGGCCACGTTGGACGGGGCTTGGAGCAACCTGGTCTGGTGGGAGGTGTCCCTGCCCATGGCAGGGGGTTGGAACTGGATGGTCTTTAAGGTCCCTCCCAACTCAAACCCTTATATGATTCTATGATTTTTTGAAGCCCTCCGGGCAGAATAACTACCGATGCTGGCTATCCAGTTCCCATGGTGTCAGGGTGGTGCGGTGCAAGCAGCCAGGACCAGGAGACAAAGAGCATCTGGCAGGACCTGGGATACTCAGGTCTCACTGGTCCACCTCACAGGACAGAATTTCTTCCTAAATTTAGGGAGCTGAAGCTGGATGCTCCTGGAGAGCATGCAATAGATGCAGCTCTTTGATGGGATCTAAGTGGGGTTGAGGGTGAAGAACCCCAACAGCATAGCTGATGTCCTGGAGGAAATCTTCTTGTTGGGGATAAGAAACAGAAAATGCGTGGTGAGAAAATGGGACAGGGAGACAGAGAGATGCCTTTAGAGCCCGGAGCCACGCTCGAGGAGGGGGAGCTTGTGCCTGCAAAGCCAGCGTGGAGGAGCAGACCATGACCAAAATGTAATTTATAGGAAGATGTTTTGAATTTCTTCCAGCTACTCCAAAGTCAATAATGCATAACAGCTCCTTGCTGCTTGCGCACAAAGGTTTCTGCAGAGAATATAGTTTGATTATAATTACAGGACAGCATTTAAAATTAATCACCGCAATAGCCCACGTTCAGGTGCACTGTGCAATTTAATTACTACACTCCTTGCTGCCCAGAGCACCTTCTGCAACGTGTAGACTGTAGAACTCCCATCCTGGCAATATGTGGTGAACAAAATATATTTGCGGCCATAATGTTTTTGGTTTTATTTAGGTTTTTTTTTAACATGACTTCAACTTTCAGAAGCCACTGTTAGCAGGATACCAAGATGTCCCTGCCCATGGCAGGGGGTTGGACTACATGACCTTTAAAGGTCCCTTCGAGCCCAAACCATTCTATGATTCTGTGATTGATTTTGTGACTCTATGATTCTATTTATACCTGCACAGGTGGTGTGTAGGTCTGCGATATAGAATCATAGAATCATCCAGGTTGGAAAGGACCTTTCAGATCATCGAGCCCAACCATCAACCCAACACTGACAAAAACCATCACTAAACCCATGTCCCTCAGCACCACGTCTGCCCAGCTTTTAAATCCCTTCAGGGATGGTGACTCCACCACTGCCCTGGGCAGCTTCTGCCAAGGCTTGACAACCCTTTCCAGGAAGACATTTTCCCTAATATCCATCCTAAACCTCCCCTGGCGCAATTTGAGGTCATTTCCTCTTGTGCCATCGCCTGTTCCTTGGGAGAAGAGACCAACCCCCCCCGGCTACACCCTCCTTTCAGGGAGTTGGAGAGAGCGAGAAGGTCTCCCCTCAGCCTCCTTTTCTCCAGGCTGAATAACTAAGAGGACTTGGCTATATGAAACAGAGCATTCGAAACCGGTACTACGTACTCACTGACTCCATCCAGGCTGAGCAAGGAGAAACAGCACCACCGGAGCACGGTGGAGCGGTGACATCTCAGCTCCTGCTCCACCTTCAGTCACAAAACCCTCCTACGAATGCGGGGTCTAGCAACGGTGACAATGATAAAGCAACAGGCAAAATGAAATTCCACTTCTCCAAGCCTCTTCTCGGAGTGTGAATAAACATTTCACAGAATCACAGAATGGTCTGGGGTTGGAAGGGACTGCTGGAGATCATCTAGTCCAACCCCCTGCCAGAGCAGGTCCACCTAGAACAGGTTGCACAGGAACGTGTCCAGGCGGGGTTCGAATGTCTCCAGAGAAGGAGACTCCACCACCTCTCTGGGCAGCTCAACAGAGCTCTTTGAGATATCATTTTTGTTGATAAATCTAATTATGATGGTCACTTGCCACTCAGCAAGGCTGAAATCCCATCTTTTCTTCCCTGTAGTAAAATGAATTTCAATGCCCCCAAAATTTTCTCCTTTTAAAGAGCAACAAAGAATACAGCAAAAAAAAAAAATAAATCTGAAGATCAAACAGTCAACAAAAAAATGGCATAGAAACACCAAGAAATTCCTGGTTTATTGATTTCACAGCAAAACTGAATCCTGCTATTTTGTCCCACCTCAAGGACTAATCACCTGGGCTTGATATGAATTCCAGGGAAACGTGGTGGGGTTTGCAGCCCCGTGTGTCCTCCACTTTCGGATCAGTGGGATCCCAAATAAAAACGCACAGTAAGTCTCAATAAATATGCAAATAACCTCAAAAGGAGATTAAAAACCTCGGTCCTGTTTATGTAACTAATGAGTTTGCGTGCCGGTAACAAAAAGGCCGTCGGTTTTCTTATTTTAACCATTCCTTGAAGGTCATTTCTACTCAGAATTTTTTTTTTTTTTTTTTTTTTTTTTTTCTTTTTAAGACCTCAAAACTTGTTCTCTAACAAAGACAGATCTAAACATATGGCCTTCGGCTGGTTTGAATTAGCTCACTTGTATTAACCGCGTTTCATCAATAGGCACTGCCATAGTAACTGGTTCCTCGGCTGGAATGCTAATTACTCCCCTCCGCTTCCAGGAACGAGAGCATTAAACCTACAAAAAAAAAAAAAAAAAAAAAAAAAAAAAAGGATTCCTTTCTCCTCCTCTCATTAACTAGTTTTTACTTGCTCAGCACATTAACGCAGGGCTAAGAACGATTATACAGGGGGCAGCAAATGAGCTGCATAAATCTGCTTTCCGGAGGCATTCGCCGCAGGGACGCGGGCACCACCGGGGTGATGCTGGAAGGAAAACCAGTGGGTTCACGTTGGGTACCACACGGGAGAGCATCATCCCAGCTCCCGGGCAGCAAAGGCAGGGGGCTAAACCCGACCTCTGCCGCCTTTGCGAGACGTTCAGGGCTCGACCTTCCCTTTCTAAAAATAATCTTGCCACGGGTATTGATTTTAAAAGGCGGGCAGGTCTTCTGTGTTCACCTGAAGGACTGAAGTGACCTTCGTTCTGCTGATACAATGCGTTGGACTGACAGAGCAGGAAAGCAAAGGCTCGTATTTAGTAATTGAATAAGTACAGGGAGGACATCAACGGCGCAGAGTTTGTACGCGTGTAGATGCAGGGCATGCGAGTATCCGCAGAGACCTCCCGAGGAAACCCATTGATTTATGCCGGGAGCAAAAACAAACCCAAAAATTTCTCCAAAAATAAGGAATAAAAAGAATCTAACGTTGGCAAATACAATGCAACCTGTACGGTTTGCCAACAACACTAGAAGCCATGACATCCACCAAATGTCCCCATCCAGGAGAATGCCAAGTCCTCCCGCTTGGAGAGGGTGGATACGGAAATGCAGGATGATGTGCCCTTGCCGTTTGGAGCTGCCTGGGTTGACATTCACTTTGGAGAGTTGCTCTGGACAGATATGCCCGAAGCTTTAACATCCACGTTCCACATGATCACACATTACTCTTCCTAAATATATCTGAGTTGGGCTCTCCCAATAAACAATGTTTGCTCCTGCTCTTTCTTGCACAGCAGGAGAAGTCATAGAATCACAGAATGGTCGAGGTTGGAAGGGACCTGGAGATCTGGATCTGGAAGGGATCTAGAAGGGATCTAGATCCTGGAAGGGATCTGGAGATCATCAAGTCCAACCATCAACCCAACAGTGACAAAAACACCACTAGTCCATGTCCCTCAGCACCACGTCTGCCCAGCTTTTAATAACCTCCAGGGATGGGGACTCCACCACTGCCCTGGGCAGCCTCTGCCAAGGCTTGACAATCCTTTCCAGGAAGAAATTTTCCCCAATCTCCATCCTAAACCTCCCCTGGTGCAACTTGAGGCTGCTTCCTCTTGTCCCATTGCCTGTTCATTGGGAGAAGAGACCGACCCCCCCTGGCTACACCCTCCTTTCAGGGGGTTGGAGAGAGCGAGAAGGTCTCCCCTCAGCCTCCTTTTCTCCAGGCTGAACACCCCCAGCTCCCTCAGCCGCTCCTCACAAGACTTGTGCTCCAGACCCCTCACCAGCTCCGGTGCCCTTCTCTGGACATGCTCCAGCCCCTCAATGTCTTTTTTTGTGGTGAGGGGCCCAAAACTGGACCCAGCCCTGGAGGTGGGTCCTCCCCAGTGCCCAGTCCAGGGGGACGGTCACTGCCCCCGTCCTGTTGGCCACACTATTCCTGGCATCTGCCCCATAAAAAAATGACAGACAGGAGTTCCTGGTATTTGCAGTATCTCGCTTTGTTTCTTAAACCCTTCAGAAAGCAAAGACTTTGGGATAAACGTCCCAGGGGGAAGCAGGAAAGGTTTCTCCAAGGCCAAAGCGGGGCCAGATGGGTTCAAGTTGCTGCCAGACGGACCTGCAGAGAGAACCACCTGGACCACCTTGAGCAGTCAATTAGTCAAGGAAGCCCCAGGGACTTCTAGGGATGATTTAACTATTGGTTACTGTCAGAGCTGGAAGGCGAACAACCGGCCGAGTCGGTGGATAATCAATCGCAGCGCGTTTGCTGCATCGGTGGCTGGCAACATTTGCTACCGAGCTTCCAGCAAATGCCTCCTGAATTTCCCTCTGCTTGCTTCATACCAGTCTCACACCCCAGTTCCCTTTGCTCTTTCACACCAGACTACGACACTCAGTGCTTTTTTCACAAAAATACAAGGTCCTACCATGTTTTAGTACAAAAAATAGAAGCTTCGTTCACCACCCACCCAGTTCACACAGGCCAACAACCACTTGTCTGACAATCCCCACAGCCCGGCAGTTGCCTGGATGGCAGCTGAACCGATGATGTAGAGCTAAAAAGCTTCATCTCCCATCATTCTCCAGCTCTGTTTTTAGAACCAAGTACCCCAAGGCTGTGTGAGCTGCCCTCGATCATCTCGTCAAAACACTACACCAGGAAGAACACACACGGCGATTAAGACCAGCTTGTATCTCCCCATCACAAGAGACAACTTCCTCCTCTAAAAATACAGTAGAAAAATTCACCTCCGATTCTAAGGTTCTTCAGGAAGCTCTGGGAGACCTTATCTCAAATTCAGTTAAAACCAAAGATGGGAATTGTCTCCTCAAGCTGGAAATTGGATCCATTGTAATTTTCCTAAAATATGAAAAATGGTAAGAAAACCCAAGTCACAGATCTTCTATTTAAGCTGGTCAAACACTGGACAGGCTTCCTTGAGAGGTGGTTGATGCCCCAAGCCTGGAAGTGTTTATGAGGCATTTGGACAATGCCCGTAATAATTTACTTTAACTTTTGGTCAGCCCTGAAGTGCTCAGGCAGTTGGACTAGATGATCTTTGTAGGTCCCTTCCAACTGAAATATTCACTTAGGACAAGAAATATTGAGATAGGACAAGAGAAAACAGCCTCAAGTTGTGCCAGGGGAGGTTTAGGATGGACATTAAGAAAAAATTCTTCACAGAAAGGATTGTCAAGCATTGGAACAGGCTGCCCAGGGCAGTGGTGGAGTCACCATCCATGGAGGGATTCAAAAGCCAGGCAGACGTCGTGCTGAGGGACATGGTTTAGTGGGGGGTTTGTGCAGTGTTGGGTTGATGCTTGGACTCCATGATCTGAAAGGTCCCTTCCAACCTCAACCATTCTATGATTCTATTCTATTCTATTCTATTCTATTCTATTCTATTCTATTCTATTCTATTCCATTCTATTCAACTCTTCAGAACCAAATGAGAAACAAAAGAGGAGACAAGCAACCGTGATAATGTCTTGGGTTAAAGATGACCTCAAGTTTACCAGTCCTGGTGCCAGGTAAAGCACTGAAGTGCTTTCCATGGGAATCCAGAAAGAAGAGCAAGAGATGTAGAAATTGTTGCAGGAAAAGGATCCTGAGCTCCAGGCACACAAAAAAGGAAATGAGAAAGGTGGGATTTTGTAGTGATCAAGAAGAAACAAGTCTAAGCAGAAAGGAAGATCCACAAATTTTCAATTCAAAGATCCAGTGGGGATCCCACAGAAAGCTGGAGGTGGGACAAAGCAGAATCTCGGAATAACAAGAGGTGACAAAGCCTCCTAAGTCAATGGAGAAGGTGCACATCAAACATTCCAGGCCAGGCTTGACGGGGGTTTGAACAACCTGGTCTAGTTAAAACGTCCCTGCTCCTGGCAGGGGGGCTGGACTAGATGACCTTTAAAGGTCCCTTCCAACCCAAATCATTCTATAATTCTAAGAAATCTGGTTGAGGTGCTTCAGTAGATGAGGAGCAGGCACCGCACTAGAAAGGAGCTCAGATGGAGGCATAGGAGATAAATGCTCCCGATAATTCAGGGCTGGGCATTCACCCTGCGAGAAAATACATTCAGTGCTTGAGGAGAGGAAATTTAAGGCTCTGAACTCAAGACCCATCTTGATACTCAATATATTTTCAAACCAGAGGACAATAAAATGCCCTTAAGTAGACAGGACCTAAAACTGTCACGGCTGAGAAGAAGCCAGGAGCCCAACCAGCAACAGAAGGAGGCCACGGTTAAATGGAAAAAAATCCCCATGTTATCACAAGATTAATATAACAAATACCAGCAATATTTTGGAGGGGCACAAACAACATCATACTTCCCTAAGTTATTGTTCGACATTTTTGCTTGCTCCTTGATCTCAAGGCTTCTGCATAGATTTGTTTATTATAGTAAAAAGAAATATTTAAGAACAGATTCCTGCTTGGGATGACTTCTTTGGTATCCAAGGAAAAAATGCACCAGCTGCCTGGAGCTGTTTGTCATTCGTATTTACTGAGAGAATGAAGCTCTTGCACAAACTTGTGGGTTTTTTTTTAACAAGAAATATTGGAAATAGCTGCAGAGAGCTTACATTTCTGCAAAAATCTTTACAAGCCCTTTCTCCAAGCAGTTGTCGGTGCTTTCTGGGGCGAGCGTGTAATCACAGAGAGAAAAAACTCCTCGAGATGTAAGGACTGTACACAGCTTTTTTTATCTCTCTGTTTACTCCAAAAGTCATTGGAGTGGAATGTACATTAAGGAGAAATCATAGAATCACAGAATGATTTGGGTTGGAAGGGACCTTTAAAGGTCATCTAGTCCCCCCTCCTGCCCTGGGCAGGGACACCTCCCACCAGACCAGGTTGCTCCAAGCCCCGTCCAACCTGGCCTTGAACCCCTCCAGGGATGGGGCAGCCACAGCTTCTCTGGGCAACCTGGGCCAGGCTCTCACCACCCTCAGCGTAAAACATTTCTTCCTAGTCTGAATCTGCCCTACATGAGGATTCCTCATGGCTCTTCATCTCAGGCAGCCTGAACCCAAACTCCTCTCCTGACCCTGTTTTGATGAAAGTGGACTCTGACACCGACAACACCCTTTGATGCAGAAAAGTCTCCTTCCTCCTATTACGAAATCATGGAATCAGGGAATTGTCAGAGTTGGAAGGGACCTCTAGAGATCATCCAGTCCAACTCCCCTGCTGAAGCAGGATTGCCCAGAGCACATCACTCAGGACTGCATCCAGGCGGGTCTTGAAGATCTCCAGAGAAGGGGACTCCACCACCTCCCGGGGCAGCCTGTTCCAGGGCTCTGGCACCCTCACCAGAAAGAAGTTTCGCCTCATATTTGAATGGAACTTCCCGTGTTCCAGCTTGTGCCCGTTAACCCTCGTCCTATTGCTGGGAACCACTGAAAAGAGTCCGGCTCCATCCTCCTTCAACCCACCCTTTAGGTACTTGTAAACATAGATAAGGTCTCCCCTCAGCCTTCTCTTCTCCAGGCTGAAGAGCCCCAGCTCTTTGAGCCTTTCCTCGTAAAGGAGATGCTCCAATCCCATAATCATCTTAGTTGCCCTACGTTGGACTCTCTCCAGTAGTTCCCCGTCTCTCTTGAACTGGGGAGCCCAGAACTGGACGCAGTATTCCAGTTGTGGCCTCACCAGTGCAGAGTAGAGGGGGAGAATGACCTCCCTCCACCTACTGGCCACACTCTTCCCTACGCAGCCCAGGATCCCATTGGCCCTCTTGGCAACAAGGGCACATTGCTGGCTCATGGAAAGTTTGCTATCCACCAGGACTCCCAGATCCTTCTCCTCAGTGGTGCTTTCCAGAAGATGCATCCCTAACCTGTATTGGTGCCTGGGGTTCTTCCTCCCCAGGTGCAGGACCCTACATTTGCCCTTGCTGAACCTCATTAGGTTCTGGAACTGAACAGACTTCATTTGTACTTGTGCTGATTTAAATAAGAGTTCCAATAGGGGAAAACCAAAAATTTCCCCCTCCCTTCCAAAATAATCCGTTACCTCATGCTTTTTCCGCACCTGCAATACGAGAGAGGAAGGAAACTCTGTTTTCCTGCAGCTCGAGGTTTCTCATCGCACTTCACTTGTGGCTGTTGGGGCCAAGCTTGGAGAAAGCATGGACCAGGGTGGGTTTTCCTAACCAACAAGTCTCATAAAATTAATTCACTGGCCACAGAAAAGCAAACAACAATTCAAATAATGTAGAAAGACACACAAACCCCAAGTGACAAAACCCACTCGATATGAAAACTAGCAGCAGTGTCATTAATAACTTGCATAAATTATATTAGCTATATCCTTTATAGCTAACGATAACAGCCATTATAGTAACAATTGGTATTGGGGCAGGCTAAATTCCCTCTTAAACACAGACAAAAAAGGCAAGGAATCACAGAATCACAGAATGATATGGGGTTGGAAGGGACCTCTGGAGATCATCTACTCCAACCCCCTACCAAAGCAGGTCCTCCTAGAGCAGGTTGCATCGGAACATGTCCAGGGGGGTTTTAAGAAGAAAGAAATTTTCAAATTTTCAAAGAAATTATTTTGAGTACAGCGTTGTACGAAATTGCACAGAAAAACTTACAAAGATACAGCCACACACCGTACAACCAACATGATTTACCACCTGAGTAATATCAGCTCAATTATGCAATGTCTTTCACAAGTAGAAGCAGCCCTGTGCCCAGGTGGCCAAGAAGGCCACCAGCATCTTGGCCTGTGTCAGGAACAGCGGGGTGAGTAGGACTCGGGAGGTGATCGTCCCCCTGTCCTGGGCACTGGTGAGGACCCACCTCGAGGGCTGGGTCCAGTTTTGGGCCCCTCACCACAAAAAAAGACATTGAGGGGCTGGAGCGTGTCCAGAGAAGGGCAACGGAGCTGGTGAGGGGTCTGGAGCACAAGTCTTGTGAGGAGCGGCTGAGGGAGCTGGGGGTGTTGAGCCTGGAGAAAAGGAGGCTGAGGGGAGACCTTCTCGCTCTCTCCAACTCCCTGAGAGTGTAGCCAGGGGGGGTCGGTCTCTTCTCCCAAGGAACAGGCGATGGGACAAGAGGAAACGGCCTCAAGTTGCTCCAGGGGAGGTTCAGATTGGGTATTAGGAACAATTCTTACACGGAAAGGGTTCTTAAGCCTTGGAATGGGCTGCCCAGGGCAGTGGTGGAGTCGCCATCCCTGGAGGTGCTCAAAAGACGGGCTGACATGGTGCTGGGGGACATGGTTTAGTGATGTGGGTTTTTTTATTGTCAGAGTTAGGTTGATGGTTGGACTAGATGATTTTGAAGGTCCCTTCCAAACTAGATGATTCTATGATTCTATGATTCTAAGTAGTGGTACAAAAAAAAAATCATGAAAGAGATTTATAGATTATTATTTCATCTGGGTGTTGTATTCTCAGCATTCTTCACTTTGAGGGTGGCAGAGCCCTGGAAGAGGCTGCCCAGAGAGGTGGTGGAGTCTCCTTCTCTGGAGACATTCAAACCCCACCTGGACACGTTCCTGTGCAACCTGCTCTGGGTGGACCTGCTCTGGCAGGGGGTTGGACTGGATGACCTCCAGAGGTCCCTTCCAACCCCATAGCATTCTGTGATTCTGTGATTCTGTATCTTTGCATTTTGCAGCACGGTGAGCAACATCAGGATCAAAATCTTGATCCCCACCGTTAGTACTCCAAAAATCAACCCTATTTCATAACCACTGCCCGTAACTGCAAAGCTGAACTGAACCTTTAACCTCCCCATGAAATCCTGCTCCCAAAATAACGATACGATGTTAGAGACGAGGACTGAGTTAGAGAGAAATCGGGTTATATTTTGATTCCGCATGGAAAAGGCAAAATCAGACACACCAGATAGCAAAAGGACCCTGATGAACATTGAGACACTGCAAGAAAGAGGCATTAAAAAACAATTCTGATTGCTCTTATCTGCTGTAAAAAGGTTCAGAGTGACCTTAAGCAGCAAAATTATTTAATTACCCCAGAGAGGCAGAGATCTTACACCATGTAAAAAGAACTTTTTAGAATCGATTATAAACTCCTGACATACAGAGATCTAAAATTATTGATAGAAATATTTGCACCATCTCTTAAAACTACCAGTTCTACTTCAAGAAACAGGAGAACTGACCAACACCAGCTTTGTCACAAGAAACTCTTGATGACCCAACTTTCTGTCAGCGCAAGAACCTCCAGGCATGGTTTGTTAGGGATCCAACCCCATCCCAATAAAGCCAACCTACAGGAAAATTCGTGAAAAGCACCTAAAAGGATTATAGAATCACAGAATGGTTTGGGTTGGAAGGGACCTTTAAAGGCCATCTAGTCCAACCCCCCTGCCCTGGGGAGGGACACCTCCCACCAGACCAGGTTGCTCAAAGCCTCATCCAACCTGGCCTTGAACCCCTCCAGGGATGGGGCAGCCACAGCTTCTCTGGGCAACCTGGGCCAGGCTCTCACCACCCTCACAGCAAAGAACTTCTTCCCCACATCTCATCTCAATCTCCCCTCTTTCAGGGTCAAACCCTTCCCCCTCCTCCTATGGCTCCCCTCCCTCATCCAGAGTCCCTCCCCAGCTTTCCTGGAGCCCCTTGAGGGACTGGAAGGGGCTCTAAGGTCTCCCCAGAATCTTCTCTTCTCCAGGCTGTACCCCCCCAACTCTCTCAGCCTGTCCTCCCAGCAGAGGGGCTCCAGCCCTCCCAGAATCTCCGTGGCCTCCTCTGGACCTGCTCTGACAGGTCCATGCCTTTCTTGTGCTGAGATCCTGTGTTAGCACTGATCCAGGGAAAGAAACCCAGCACTTTAATATTCCAGAGAAGAGCAGCAGCCTATGACCACCCCCCAGGTTCTGGCCGTCCTCACCTCCGAAGCTGGTCCCCAACGGGTCCCTTTCAGAGTGCTGTCAGTCCAGCAGCCTGTCCCCTTGGGACACATCTAAGTCATTCCACATCATAAACAAAATAATTGTGAATCTTTTCATGAAGAAGGAGAAGAAAGAAGAAATCAGACTGAAAAGATAAGCTCTCACAAGACTTGAGTTGTTGGCAACAGTTATTCAATGTGAGGGTTGGAAGGAGAAGTAGAAGGATGAAACCCTGGAGAAGGTGAGGACCTTCCTACCTTGTAGTTAAGAAATTGTCTTTAGTGAGTAACCAAAGGCAGCTTTAGCCTTATGCTTGATTTGTTGCCATCCATTTACACTCTAAAATGATGTTGCTACCACTTGTTATTAGAAACCTCGTGTATTGCAGAGAAGAGCATCCATCTCTAGGGAGAAGGAGTTGTCGATTTTCGTGGCGTTCCCAGGAGACCCAAAGCACATGGTAACCGTAAATTAAATCAGAAAGGGAGAAAAATAGACTTTAATAGCCCAACAATTAGTTGTTTTATTCAGAAAGATATGAGCGTGTACGCATCGCAACTTCTGTTTACCTCTATTTTCTTTTTATTTCAAATTAGTCCCTATTTCTTGAGGTGAGGACCATTTTGTGCTGCGTGTGGAAGGCGTGGGTGAAGGTGTGCGCACTGTTCAGGCGTTCTGCTGCCAGAATGTTTTTCTCTCCTCTAAAAGCAATTAAGGAAACAGTAGTATAATTAACTATCATAGGCATTCCAGGGCGAACAGAGCAATTTTTAATGAGTGAAGACACAGTAATGATTACGTAGCCTTTCAGGAGGGCATGGTTTGCTTTGAGCTTATTAAAATAATTCAAGGTCTAGGACTGCGCACCTACAGCATCTCACTGAATGCACGAGCAGCAGGTTGGTGACCCTCAGGTCATCTGAGACAAATTCAGATCTTAGGCAGGGAGGGATCATTCTCTGCAATTACCCAGCTCTTTCTGTTGGCTTTGGAGAGTTTGGGATAACAGCACTTCTCATGCAGGGACCTCACTTTGGCGCTTGACCTTCGGTACGTGCATTTGAACCTGGTAAATCCGTCTCTTCTCCAGCCTGAGAGCCCCTGACCTGACCCCAGGGTGCAAGGAGTTAAACTGTAAAATTAGGGGTTGACGTGTCCCTGTCTGATGGGAGGGAGAGAGCAGAAATGCATTTCTGTGTCCAACCAAACACCTGAAGGTCAATTCCCGTAGCTGGCCGTAAGTGATGGAGGCTGCAAGAGGGTCCACGTGTGTTACACACTGTATTTGATATCCATTTCCAAAGATGGTGGAAATGTCCATGCCACACAGCCTGTCTCTATCAAAACGCAGGGAGACACGTAGAAGGGGACTTATTTATAAAAACCCAATAATTGTCTCATCTTCTTGCTTATTCTGTCATATCGCACGCTCGCACCACCAAGATGAATGTCCTCACAGAATCCACCAGGACCACACGCACATCAGATGGAGAAGAGGACATGCAGTCATTAAGTCATCACGTCTCTTGGGTCCCCCTTGATTGGCAAAGACCAGTTGGTTTTTTGATGTGCCATTTGTGCCCTTTAGGAGTTGACGGTGATTGAGATCTTTCTCCTCGTCACCCTGTCTCACCTCGACAGTCATTAGTCAACATTTCCGATTTACTTACTGCTCCTTCTTCCCTCTGCCTGGAGGTCCTATGGCTCTCGTCCCTTTTTCTTTCCCTAATTTGGGTGTCTTGAGAAACACCGTGATTTTTTAATGATGTGCTGTGATCTTAATGATCTTGACACAGGTGCCACCAACACGTGCTTTCCTCTTAACCGTTCTGCCATTTCTTCACCAAAGAGCTGCATTACTCCCTCTGGCAGCAATGAGGATGTCTCCAACGAGATAAAATAAAATCTTAAAAGTTTCAAATTATGCAGAAACCAGTGAAAATAAATGATAAGTAGCGGTGCAAAAAATGAGTGGCTGATGGTAGGTAAATATGAAGGATAACACTCGTTGCGTTCCCACTCCCATGACAGGGAGGAGAGTCCACAGGCATAAGGCTGGTGTTCGCATTCCAGTTTACCCAGTGCTCCCATGAACAAAATCCACCTGCCAAAATGCAAGCGCTCGAGGTAAAGAGGGAAAGTTGACAGCACCACGGCCGCACGAGCTTGGTCCGATTAATTTGTCTCCATTAAAACAGTAAATCATTCAAATTGCTGTTTCCCTAAACGTTAGTGGTGCTTCTGCCTGAGCAGCTGGTTGGCCCAAGTGACCTGTCTCCTCCCTGTCAACATTTCTGCTACTTGTCCCATAGTAAAGATCATAAAGTCATAGAATGGTTTGGGTTGGAAGGGACCTTAAAGACCATTGAGTTCCAATCCCCCTGCCATGGGCAGGGACACCTCCCACCAGACCAGGTTGCTCAAAGCTCCATCCAACCTGGCCTTGAACCCCTCCAGGGATGGGGCAGCCACAGCTGATCTGGGCAACCTGGGCCAGGGTCTCACCACCCTCACAGCAAAGAACTTCTTCCCCACATCTCATCTCAATCTCCCCTCTTTCAGGGTCAAACCCTTCCCCCTCCTCCTATGGCTCCCCTCCCTCATCAAGAGTCCCTCCCCAGCTTCCCTGGAGCCCCTTGAGGGACTGGAAGGGGCTCGAAGGTCTCCCCGGAGCCTTCTCTTCTCCAGGCTGAACCCCCCCAACTCTCTCAGCTTGCCCTCACAGCAGAGGGGCTCCAGCCCTCCCAGCATCTCCGTGGCCTCCTCTGGCCCCACTCCAACAGGTCCATGTCTCTCCTGTGCTGAGGCCCCAGAGCTGGAGGCAGCACTGGGGTGGGGGGTGTCTCCCCAGAGCAGAGCAGAGGGGCAGAATCCCCCCCCTCGCCCTGCTGGCCACGCTGCTGGGGATGCAGCCCAGGATGGGAAGGGATGTTGCCAGCTCATGTTGAGTGTCTCATCCACCAACACCCCCAAGTCCTTCTCAGGGCTGCTCTCCACCCAGCCTATATTTGTACTTAGGATTGTCCCAACCCAGGTGCAGGACTTTCCACTTGGCCTGGTTGAACTTCATGAGGTTTACTTGGGCCCACAAGGGTCCATCCTCCCTGGCCTTGAACACTTCCAGGGATGGGGCATCCACAACTAAGATAACCTTATCTAAGCACTGAAGGGCAGAGGAGACCGTCTCCCCACGCATCTTCATCTCTGGTTCTTTTCTATCCTATCGGCCCTTCGGTTTGGCTGTGGAGTTTTTAAATTTCTTTTTTAACTAGTCAGTGCCTTCTCCCTCCCTTGCTTCTCCCCAGCTGTCTGGTTCCTCCAAGGCAGTGATGTGTAATTCTCCCATCGTGGATGTTAGACCCGTTATGAATAAAGATGAAGTGGAAGCAAATGCTTTCCCATTAATTTAAAGCTTTGGTTATCATGACAACAGGTTACAACTCTCTTCATTGCCATGACAATCTCCTGCAAAATTGTTAAAATGTCGTCTTCTGGTTATTTTTAGTTTGTCCTCTATTCCCATGGAGACCAACTTTCACTTGAAGTGTTTGATGCTTTGTGCTGGGAGGCTTTAATGAGCCTCCCAGAAGGATGTAAGTCAGTAAAGGCAGAGACCTCCGAGGTCAACCGATCCCTCCGCCAACCCTTGCGAGAATGGTCTGTAGAACACTCTTTTCTACTCCTTTGTTGGATTATATCCGCTCCTCTTTTTTTTTTATTATCTTCTCTTGTCTGATTTTTAACATTTATATTTGCTGTAGTACCCCAGCATTTGTATTCTTCTTTGCATACGACCCTATTTTTTGCATTAAATTCTGTCTGAAAACTTCAGATTCTGCACAGGACACTGGAAAAAAAGTCTACAAGGGAAAACGAAAAGCTATAGAAGACCATGAACAGGACACCTAAAGTGGTAATTTGGTTTTAGTTGCTTTGTAGATGTTTTGGGGAAAAAAAAAATTGCACAGAAATGAAGCTTTCTCTGTGTCTTTCTAACAGTTTATCAAGAAAGTTTTACTGGAGTAACATTTGCTCAATCGGCTAAAAATTTTCTAGCTTATCATTAAGCAATATTACAAATTTCCTCAATTATAAAAGGAAATAAAACTACTTTGTGAGCCTCCCTTTTTCCCTGTGCTTTTATTTTCTCCCCAAGTAGCCAGTTCACGTGATCCACAGGAGCGTCACAGAATCACAGAATGATATGGGGTTGGAAGGGACCTCTGGAGATCAT
This sequence comes from Numenius arquata, assembly GCF_964106895.1. Lineage (NCBI taxonomy): Eukaryota > Metazoa > Chordata > Aves > Charadriiformes > Scolopacidae > Numenius > Numenius arquata. The sequence goes on from NC_133576.1 coordinate 139,894,877, forward strand.
CCAGTCCAACCCCCTGCCAGAGCAGATCCACCCAGAGCAGGTTGCACAGGAACGTGTCCAGGTGGGTTTTGAATGTCTCCAGAGACGGAGACTCCACCACCTCTCTGGGCAGCCTCTTCCAGGGCTCTGACACCCTCAAAGTGAAGAAGTTCCTCCTCATGTTTAGATGGAACTTCTTATGTTCAAGTTTGTGCCCGTTACCTCTTGTCCTGTCCCTGGGCACCACTGGAAAAAGACTGGCCCCATCCTCCTGACACCCACCCTTGAAGTATTTATAGGTGTTGATCAGATCCCCCCTCAGTCTTCTCTTCTCCAGACTCATCAATCCCCTCATCAATTGGAATTAGAAATTAAAAGTAATAAGAACGAATGGCAGAAAAACAAGTTGCATCCATCGGATTGTTTCCCAAAAGCTGGGCAAGGCTGACTGTCAACTCCTATTTATTCACAAAGCGTTTATCTTGCTGCTTCTTCACTGGGTGTGAGCACGGCTATTCCGAAGTAAAAAATGGCAAACCTGGGATGGCAGCACCCTTGGAGAGCGTTAGCAGAGAGGGTGGATTAATCCATATTTCCACTGTGGATTAATCCATATTTCTTTACATTTAGGCACCTTCTGTTAAAATTTGAAAAAAGGACACTTTCCAGTACACTGTTGTCTATGCAGCAACGATTCGGATGATTCAAACATCATGTTTCTTTCACAGAGACTGAAAAAAAGAGTTTTTCTGTAGGCAGCTGACGTTGGCTTCATCCACCCCTCGGTGGTGATGGCTGGGTTTTCTCTGCGGGGCTCCACAAACAGCACAGTGGATCAAAGCCTCCTGCCCGCGCGTAATTCCGTGCCCTCTTCCACTTCGTTGCCTGTGGGTTTATATTCGTGAGGAATATCTAACGCTACCGGCCTCAGCTCGGAAGTCTTTCTCGAAGGTGGCTGAGACTCTGCAGGCATTTCATTTGTATTCATCACACTTTGAGTAAACGGGTTTTCGCCGTACTCGGGAATTTTTTCCACGTCTGATAACTATTACAGTTTTTACATAGTTTCTTGATAGCCATCTTAAATTGTTGCATATAATATTAGCCTAACTCTTAGCTCTACTTCATCTGCCTTTGTCCTGTGTACAGCATTTAAGTACTTGTAGACACTCATCAGTATCCCATAAAAGACTTTTCACCCATAAAAGACTTTTCACCAAGGCCTGCAGTGACAGGACAGGGGACAATGGCTTTAACTAGATGATCTTGAAAGGTCCCTTCCAATCCAAACCATCCTGTGATTCCATGACAGGCTCTGATGCAGAGGTGAGAAGTGCCCCCAGTATTTCGGATGAGCAGTGGATGTTGGCTGGATTTGTCCACCTAACGCAACCCTGATAATATTGGAAGAAGCTGCCCAGGGCAGTGGTGGAGTCACCATCCCTGGACGGATTTAAAAGCCGGGCAGACGTGGTGCTGAGGGACATGGGTCAGTGGGGGTTTTTTCAGTGTTGGGTTGATGGTTGGACTCCATGATCTGAAAGGTCCCTTCCAACCTCAACCATTCTATGATTCCAGCCTATGATTCTATGAACTCTTATGTCGCTCTCTGTCCACAGGAGACTGAGCATCTCCACCTAACATATGGTTTCTGCTGGTGACATGAGGAGGACCATCAGGACCAACACCAGTAGCAAACATGGCCAGTTTATCTGTAAGAAGTGGGATTAGTTCCTTTGTGCTTTGAATCATAAGCACAGATGCCACCCCATGAGGAGCCCACCACAGCGACATGTTGGTAAGGTGGCCAGGAGTACAGTGACACTGGCAGCAGAGGTGGCCAAAAACCAGTCCCTTCAGTGGCAGAACAGTGACAATGTTGATGTTTACTGCTCTCATTCCTGCCCTGTGAAGAGGGCAAAACATACTTGCAAAATTAAATCACCTCTCCATCAGCACATACAAGAGGAAAAAAACCATAGTGACACATAATTCATCGTGCCTCGACCTGCGGGGACGTTTCAAGCAGTAGCACAATTTTCCTCCAAGCTAAACAAAGATTTATGAGATACTATAAGCTCAATGGAGAAATCATGTTTTCCGGTCTCTCAAAACGTGAAGTAGGTAAAATATTCACCCGAAGAGCTCATCTGCGAGGCACAGTGACCCACAAGGCTGCGCCGGCAGCGTGTCACCCCAAAGAGGTGCTGAGCATAGAGCTGATGGCACTACGTGCAGGCCAGAAGGACCACAAGAACACTTTACAGGAGGTTGTGGAGAGTTGGGGGTCGGCCTCTCCTCCCAAGAAACAAGCAATAGGACAAGAGGAAGTGGCCTCAAGTTGCGCCAGGGGAGGTTTAGGATGGATATCTCCCTCAGGGGGAGGTATATAGACATCTCCTCCCTCAGGAGGAGGTATATAGATATCTCCTCTAGTGGGAGGTGTCCTGGCCCATGGCAGGGGGGTTGGAACTGGATGATCTTTAAGGCCCCTTCCAACTCTAATCATTCTATGATTCTATGATTCTATGATATTAGGAACAATTTTTACACTGAAAGGGTTGTCAAGCCTTGGCAGAGGCTGCCCAGGGCAGTGGTGGAGTCACCATCCCTGGAGGGATTTAAAAGCCGGGCAGACGTGGTGCTGAGGGACATGGGTCAGTGTTGGGTTTGTCAGTGTTGGGTTGATGGTTGGACTCGATGATCTGAAAGGTCCCTTCCGACCTAGACAATCCTATGATTCTATGCCATGTCCTCATCAGTTCATCACCAGGAGCCCAACCTTGTGCCCTGCCACAAAAGCTTCATTTTTTTCCCAGCTTGAGGATTACAGCTCCTTCACGACCGCGGGGACTCAAAGGGCTTTATATGACGAAGCTGTTGACAAACGCATTTCTCGTTAAAAGACCCGGAGATGGCAATTCCCGCAAGGAAACGAGCACTTCTCAACATCAGCAGAAACTCAGGGGTCGGGGACGGGGGAAGGACCGGTGGGGGCGAGGGGAGGGGAAGGAAAAAAAAGGCCGTAACACTAAAGAGTCTTTCAGGACTCATTTATTTGAGCAGTGCCAAGCCAGCTCACTGATGCAATATTTTCTTCCTGCACTCTGAGCCAGGGCTTTGGGATCTAATAAATCATCGCTGGCCGCAGAGACATTAAAATTCTAGCCCAGTACTGCATGAGATGAAATGAGGCCGAATGCCAGCGAGCGCGGGGAGAGGGAAAGGCAGGCACAGGCACTTTAAAATAACTATACGAACGCGTTTGCATATAAGCGCCTCCTGATTCGGGTTTCGGATGAGGCTGAAAAGCAAAAATCGAACCCAAAACCTGAAAATCGAACGCAACCAGAAGAGCAAAAGAGATTAACGAGCCGGAGCTCAACCGCCCCGCTATGGGAAAGCCCATCCCCCTTAAACGAAAACTAAAATGTCAGGTATAAAAAAATAAAGAGTCGGTAATTTACAGATCTGGTACGAACCAGGGAACTATTTCTGAAGCTTATAAAAGTCTTTTAGGACCCCCGTACCGGATCGCGTTTCCCTCCGCACAGACCTCTGCCCTGTATCGCATTGACTGCGCGCGGTGTAAAAAATAATTGTGCACCGGGAGAGGAGAAAAATTCAATATTTAATCTACAAGCATGTTTCCAGAAGTCAAGCCACAAAATTTTAATTTATTACCTTTCAGGCAGCAAAAATATAACAAGTATCTAACCACTTACTCGCCGTGCCAGGCGAAAAAAAAAAAAAACCAAAAAAAAAAACCAAAAAAAAAAACCAGGGGGGACGGAGGCAGCAAATAATAAGGGTTTTGACGGATGGCGAGGCAGTATTGGAGCTTATTTTCAATCATTTAATTGAAGCACCTGGGGATTTAAGAGGTACTGAACGTGTGGTGTGCAAGTATGCGCAGAGAAAAACAAGCAAGGATACGAATTTGAACTGCAAATGGCAGACAAAAATATGCAGAAAAAGCCATTTTTTTCCGACTCGGTGAGATTTGAACTTACAGCTGAAAGGTTCCGGGATGGCGGGGCCGGGGGGGGGGTTTCAACGCGAGGAGACATTTTCATTTTGCTTTATGAACAACCCCCATCATCTCCAATTCACACAAGGACAAGGTCACACTCCAGCTCCACGGTGCCCACGGCAGAGGCTCCCGAAGTGCTCTGCGGAGAATCACTGACCCATTTAGCCACTGCCGAAGGACTTTCTGGTCCTGGTTTCTGGATGCTGGTGCTCTCCACCCCCAGAAAGAAGCATTTTGAAATCTGATCTAATATATTTTCTACAAGTGCTACTATTGGAAGAGAGACACCATGACTTTGTGAAAGGGGGTGTGCAAGATTGGAAACAAGGGGAGGGAGGTCCCTAGAAGAACGTCTCAGTAGTTCAGTAGAAGGTGTTCATAGGAACATCACCCACAACTGCAGCCTCCTCAACTGGACATCCAGAGATAGTTACAGGGAGGGAGAAAATAATTATGGGGGTCTGGAAAGCAATGAGGCCAAAATAAGTTTAACATTGTACAGCCTGGAGAAGAGAAGGCTCCAGGGAGACCTTTGAGCCCCTTCCAGTCCCTCAAGGGGCTCCAGGAGAGATGGGGAGGGACTCTTGATGAGGGAGGGGAGCCATAGGAGGAGGGGGAAGGGTTTGACACTGAAAGAGGGGAGATTGAGATGAGATGTGGGGAAGAACTTCTTTGCTGTGAGGGTGGTGAGAGCCTGGCCCAGGTTGCCCAGAGAAGCTGTGGCTGCCCCATCCCTGGAAGGGTTCAAGGCCAGGTTGGATGGGGCTTTGAGCAACCTGGTCTGGTGGGAGGTGTCCTTGCCCAGGGCAGGGGGCTGGACTAGATGAGCTTCAAGGTCCCTTCCAACCCAAACCATTCTATGATTCTATGACTGGATGTATGGCAAATCAAGCTCTACTTGGCAATGAGACCTAAAGGGATGGAGAACCAAAGTACCACAGAGACGATATCAAGATGGCCAATACGATCGTTGACTGCACATACAGATGCTCCTTGGCATTCAGCTGAGAAGTAAAGTGAACATATAGGAAAAAGTATGGAAATAAAGGGAACATAGAGGAAAAGAGGTTTTAAATGGTGTAAAACTATACGACTATAGCTAAAACACAGACAAATAAGATGGCTTAGAAACAGAGTATAAAAGAACAAAGCCACCAAAGAAGAATTTCATTCCACGATATACAGAGGCCAAGAATGAAAACAAGGAAAAAAATACATTCACCAATTTAAATACTGAACGTACAAGCCAAAATAACTGGTCAGAATTTGTCTATAAGACAGAGCTTTTGTGGGGCTCATGCTTAAAAATAGAGCTTATTTCTGCCCCAAGGGAGTGAAGAATTTCAGATTATGTGCCGATACTCTACAGAAGTAACCGACACACAAGAAAATTCTCCTTTCACCTTTTCTTTTCTTTAAATGAAGGAGTGCTTTTCCCTTCAAAACATCTTTCTAAGGCCACCTCTTTTTTTTTTACACCTATGGGCTGTTTTTTTATCTTCTTTGCCTTATACGCGTTTTCTCCAGCCCTCTTCAGCCCCAATCATTTAATTTTTTTACTTCTTTTCCACTATGGGGGAAAAAACAAAATCGATACCGTAGCCAAGAAATGAGGCAGAGCATAAACCAGTTCCATGTAGTATCGGAGCATGTAGGATTAAAAGGCACACAATGGGGTCATTCAGGAGAACAAAACATGAGGTTTGTTTGCTTTTAAGATCTGAGACTCTTCTGTTTATTTACAACGCAGGAAAACTCAAAAGCGTGTAAAACCTTACACAAACAGTTACAAAACAAGGGGTGAAGGATGTTCCCCGAAGTTTCTGTGAAACTCCTTGGAAGGCTGACATCAATTCGACCGATCTCTAAACCAGCCGAGCCTACAAGCATCTGTAATGAGATGTTATGAATTCTTTTCTTCAATGGAGCTTTCACGGAACCATCACAGAAGCATAGAATGGTTTGGGCTGGAAGGGGACTTAAAAATAATCCAGTTCCAACTCCCCTGCCATGGGCAGGGACACCTCCCACCAGACCAGGTTGCTCAAAGCCCCATACAACCTGGCCTTGAACCCTTCCAGGGATGGGGCAGCCACAGCTTCTCTGGGCAACCTGGGCCAGGGTCTCACTACCTTCAGAGTGAAAAATTTCTACCTAATATATAATCTAAATGTCCCCTCTTCCAGTTTGAAGCCATTAACCCTCATTCTATCACTACATGCCCTTGTAAAAAGTCCCTCTTCCGCTTTCTTATAGGCCCCCTTCAGGTCCTGGAAGGGGCTCAAAGATCTCCCTGGAGCCTTCTCTTCTCCAGGCTGAACTCCCCCAACTCTCTCAGCCTGTCCTCACAGCAGAGGGGCTTCAGCCCTCCCAGCATCTCCATGGCCTCCTCTGGCCCCGCTCCAACACATCCATGTCCTTCTTATGTTGGGGGCTCCAGAGCTGGACACAGTACTGCAGGTGGGGTCTCACCAGAGCAGAGTACAGCGGGAGAATCCCCTCCCTTGCCCTGCTGGCCACACTTCTTTTGACACAGAATACGGTTGGCTTTGTGGCCTGCAAGCGCACGTTGCCAGCTCATGTTTACTATGCCTCCATTTCTAACATTGAAAAGAAGGAACTCTTTTGCCTTGAAACATGAGTGTAGACCACCAACACTTCTGTCTACCAAGACCCATTTTGCACAGCAACCTGCACCCAACCATAGAATCATAGAATGGTTAGAGTTGGAAGGGACCTTAAAGATCATGGAGTTCCAACCCCCCTGCCATGGGCAGGGACACCTCCACTAGAGCAGGTTGCTCAAAGCCCCATCCAGCCTGGCCTTGAGCCCCTCCAGGGATGGGGCAGCCACAACTTCCCTGGGCAACCTGGGCCAGGCTCTCACCACCCTCACAGGAAAGAATTTCCTCCTAATATCTCATCTAAATCTTCCCTCTTCCAATTTAAAACCATTACCCCTTGTCCTGTCACTACATCTCCTGACAAAGAGTCCCTCTCCGGCTCTCCTGGAGGCTCCCTTCAGATATTGGAAGGCTGCTATGAGGTCTCCCCGGAGCCTTCTCTTCTCCAGGCTGAACAACCCCAGCTCTCTCAGCCTGTCTTCACAGGGGAGGTGCTCCAGCCCTCTGATCAGCTTCGTGGCCCTCCGCTGGACCCCTTCCACCAGGTCCATGTCATTCCTGTGTTGAGGACTCCAAAGCTGGACACAGTATTCCAGGTGGGGTCTCACGAGCGCAGAGTAGAGGGGTAGAATCACCTCCCGCGACCTGCTGGCCACACTGCTCTTGATGCAGCCCAGGATGATGCATGGGTGAGTGCAGTTGGGTGACCTCCATGCCCATCATCCAACGGTGCTGCCGGTGGCAGGAGAACCACCCAAATACAGCCTGCAGCGATTGCACACCCTCATAAATAACCCTAACCTCACCCAAACCCCATCTGCTTCCTTCTCCCTCATTCCCCAAACAAGAAAACTTGTCCCTCATTTCCTCAGGGGTTTTACCGCTTTTTACGACTTCGAGGAAGCCCACGAATTAATTTCTTACGAAGACGGTGAATGAGCCACCGTCGATCAGCTCACCAGAGCGCTGAAACTCAACCAGCTTCCAACACCGAGACATTCAGCAAGTTGTTTGGAAGTATTCCTGTACGGAAATTATGCATTTAAACATAAAAAAACCCTAAGAGTCTACACAAGTCAGAGCTCATTCTTCTCCCAGTCAAGTATGATTTTCCCCTCTGCTCTCTACACACCAATTAATAAACATGAACCGCCAGAGGAAAAAAATATTCACTGTACCCACTTCATACATTTTTAATCATCCTGAAATCAATTCAACGCCCTGAACGCAGTTTAAAATTCCTGTTTTACAGAACCGGTAAGCAATGGACCACCTAATTAAATCCAGAAATGGCATCTCCCAATCAATGGAAGGGGTAGATTTGCATGCGGATCTTACAAGAGGAAGGGAAAATAAGGAGGAGAGCACCCCAACCCTGCCTGCTTCAGCATCAAAGCCATTTGCCTGGCGTTCCTCGGCGCTCCCCACCAACGTGCTGAGGAATGCCAAAAAGGAAGGGAAAAAAAAAGTCAAGTTTATCCCCTTCGCACACAGCAGCTCTGAAATAACTTGGTTTTCTTGGCCAACGAACTAATCTGTTATCAAAAGCCCAGCCTTTGCGGAGAATAATACAGCAAAATTTGAATTTTAAGTTAATAAGAAAGGCTGAAATCAAGCCTAGAATTATCTTTGTCCCACAAAAGAGTATGCAAAGGAGGATTAAAAGCCGACTGTAGAAATCCTATCGAAACATTCTTCTGCCTTCTACAAAATTGGAGGTTACCGGCTTTCAACACACCAATAAATTAGATGAACGGTCAAATGTAAATCAGGTCAGTCCTCACATGTGCAGTTGTGTCTGAGGTTCAACAACAAATAGAAATGACACAGATTAGGACAGAAACACACGTGAGAATCCCACACCTCCTGTCCTGCCAACAAAACCAACGGCCGGAGGGGAAATGATGGCGATTCCCTCTGTTAATCATTATGTCCAAACAAATGTTGTGGTTTCACCTTGGGGAAAAGAATGACAAAACTTGGAAGTTTGTAACTTGGGACCACAGCAAACAGCCCAGCTCAGGGATGAACCTCGTTCTTCTGATGCGTGTGGAGATCCTCTGGAGGGAACTCAAATCACATGTAGGAGAGCTTGATGTGCTTGAGGAAGTGCAGGAGCTTTGTGTCATAGAATCATAGAATCATAGAATGGATCTGGCTGGAAGGGATATTTAAAGACCATATAGTTCCAACCCCTCCCAGGGCCACCTGGGACACCTCCCACTAGACCAGGTTGCTCAAAGCCCCATCCAACCTGGCCTTGAACCCCTCCAGGGATGGGGCAGCCACAACTTCTCGGGGCAACCTGGGCCAGGGTCTCACCACCCTCACAGCAAAGAAGTTCTTCCCCACATCTCATCTCCATCTCCCCTCTTTCAGTTTAAAACCATTACCCCTCGCCCTATCACTCCACTCTCTGACAAAGAGTCATAGAATCATAGAATCATAGAATGGTTAGAGTTGGAAGGGGCCTTAAAGATCATGGAGTTCCAACCCCCCTGCCATGGGCAGGGACACCTCCACCAGACCAGGTTGCTCAAAGCCCCATCCAGCCTGGCCTTAAACACTTCCAGGGATGGGGCAGCCACAACTTCCCTGGGCAACCTCTTCCAGTGCCTCACCACCCTCACAGCAAAGAATTTCCTCCTAATATCTCATCTAAATCTCCCCTCTTCCAATTTAAAACCATTACCCCTTGTCCTGTCACTACAGCTCCTGACAAAGAGTCCCTCTCCGGCTCTCCTGGAGGCTCCCTTCAGATATTGGAAGGCTGCTATGAGGTCTCCCCGGAGCCTTCTCTTCTCCAGGCTGAACAACCCCAACTCCCAAGAGTGTCCAAAGAGGATGGAGCAGGGCTCGCTCACGTGTAAAAGTAGAGGTGTGGAGGGTCCTAAAGGAAACTGGTTGCCCAGAGAAGTGGGAGATGCCCCATTCCTGGCAACATTCAAGGCCAGGATGGACGGACGGGACTCTGAGCAACCTGATCTAGTTGAAGATGTCCCTGCTCATGGCAGGAAGTGGGACTAGATGGCCTTTAAAGGTCCCTTCCAACCCAAACTATTCTATGATTCCATGAATCCCATCCTCTGCAAGCAGCACTGGTCAACCTAGAGCCCAGAGTCATAGCTGTGAAGCTCACTCCATATTTGTTCTCCATCCCTCTATAGAGATTTCAACAGAATTAGTCTCTGATGCCTGTACAATTTTTCCTTCAGGCCCGTGCAGCCTCCCAGTGTGGGTCACAACTGCAAGAACCTCAGCTCGCACAAATCCTTCACCCATTGGTGTATCACTCTGCAAGATCTCCATGATTTCAGACGCACAAGAGAAATCTCAAACCGACGCCTTTCCACCAACATAAAATACCAGTAATTAGGATGTTGACTCGCATATTTGTTTACCAGCCACACCTCCTCTCTATCACAAAATCTTGTAACTCTAACCCCACGTGTGCATTACACCGTAAATTAAAATTACATTACTGTCATCTATATTTTTCTCAGCGCCCTCAAAAATCCCATGGAGAGATTGCCACTTGAAGAAGCAAGAAAGTCAACTAAATTGGAAAGCAAATGAACCCAGACCTCGCAGACGGTGTAAAAAAGGTTGACAAGCGACACAGGGAGACACCACGCTTTTCTACATACAAATGACAAAGCTCTGAGCCAGGACTTCTCCTTAAATCACCAGAAATAAGACTATTTATGCTTTAAAATGAAGAAGACACATTTTTTACTCGAGGAAGAACATACTGGATCTTGCGGCAAGACCACAGATGAATTGGAAATGTGATTCAGAGTCTTCTTTGCTTTAGACAACTCCTCTCCTTCCCCAAAATACTTCGGTGAATCTTGTGCAGGGTAAAACTTGCCGAGCAGCTACCCTGGGATATTTATTTCACATTCGTGTGCTGCAGAGGCTCCCTAACAGCGCCCCTGGGCAGTCTGGGTTAATCCACTTTGGAAAGGCAGCTAAACAGAACCCAGTCGCACAAAGACCTTTTATTAAAAGGCGTCAGGTTCCTCCTGGTGAAACGATCCCGGCTCTCTTGGACCCGCGCAGGTGTTTGCCAGCTGGGCCAGGCCAACAGGCTGCAGGAGAGAAGGAAAAATAGCTGGGATGGAGTGAAAAACTCCAGGGAACGAGCAAGGCAAGAAGGAGAAGCACCAGAAGAGCAGCAGAGAGGCCTCGTTTGGTCTCTTCTCCCAAGGAACAGGCGGTAGGACAAGACGAAACAGCCTCAAGTTGTGCCAGGGGAGGTTTAGGGTGGATATTAGGGAAAATTTTTACACTGAAAGGGTTGTCAAGCCTTGGAAGAGGCTGCCCAGGGCAGTGGTGGAGTCACCATCCCTGGAGGTATCTAAAAGCTGGGCAGACATGGTGCTGAGGGACATGGGTTAGTGGTGGTTTTATCAGTGTTGGGTTGATGGTTGGACTCAATGACCTTGAAGGTCCCTTCCAGCCTCGACCATTCTATGACTCTATGACTGATCATCTTTTCCAAAAAGCCAGGAAAGTGGGTGATGGAGGGCACTACCTTCCAGTCCTCTCTGAGATAAAAAAAAAGTGGAGAAGCAGCAGAAGATCCATGGCAAAAACCTGGATGCGTGATGAAAACAAATCATTAGCAAAAGAAAAAAAAAGGAATTAGGTAAAAGAAACCGGGTTCATCAGTAAAAGAGACAAGGGAATTCCCGCTTCAATGACATGGGAAGACAGGGGGACACCACCCGACTAACCGGGTTAGGAAAGAGCCCTGGGAGAAGTAGAGAAGAAGACCAGAGAAGCAGAGAAAACCAGAAGGAGGACATCCATCACGTTAACATACTAAACTGGGATTCCCAAGTCTTACGTGCAACGGAGATGGAAGAGCGGGGAGTTCCCAGCCTGTATCTGGCCAGATTTAAAGACGTTAGGCACTGCCTCCTACATGGATGAACTGTCCCACACAAGGTGATGCTGATCCTAAGACGTTTTGGGGGAAACCCCTCAAGTATTGGTAGGTTGGAGATGGAGGGTCCTGCAGTAGCACCCACTGAGGAGCATGTTTGGAGAAGAGAACTCCTTATAGACCTGTAGCAGTGGGGCTGCTCATGGCTAATGAACTATCAACAGCACAAGTGCATTAGATATCAAACCTCTGAAACGCACGTTTTTATTTATCAAAAACAGACAATTAGGCCATTTGAATGGTGCCACCCAACAAAAGCTTCTTGATGACAGCAGCTCACATTCATACTCCATGATCGACTGAAAGAAACAAAGATTTGCTTGTCTTCTCTACACTCTTTATGAGGGTGGGACCCTCTTTCTTGAGGACTCCTTGCCGTTGCTTTCTACCACACTGTCCTCGACTGCCACCAAGCTGCATAACCCTGACTCTTTCCTCAGCAAGACCAAAGAGGTGGGAAGACCGGTGACCTATGTGGCTTTGGACCAAGAGTCCTCACCAGTTCGAACGCCCATGATCCAATGGCCTTGAGGATAGTGGTGGACATGGGCTGAAGGAATTAGACGAGAGCTGAAAACCTCGTGTTTGAGAAATCACCGGCCCAGGTCCCCTTCAGTAGGCAAGGTGTCCATGTTTTACATGTGGTGGGAGTACCCAGCCTAGAAAGAGAGTTACCATCTTTCCTTGCCCCACATCTCTGAAGCCAGGTTTGCCTTTTCCTCCCTACCCGAGAGCCAGGCACATAACCTGGTCAAGCCAGAACCTCTTTAAAATGGATTTTACCGTTTTAGAAGACCTGCATTAAATAATTCAGACACAAATGCCAGGGATGGGACTCAAGACCAAACAAAGACCATTTCGCATTGATGTCTACAGGACATAGACCTGTTGGAATGGGTTCAGAGGAGGCCATGAAGATGATCAGAGGGCTGGAGCCCCTCTGCTGTGAGGACAGGCTGAGAGAGTTGGGGGGGTTCAGCCTGGAGAAGAGAAGGCTCCGGGGAGACCTTCAAGCACCTTCCAGTATCTAAAAGGGCGCTACAGGAGAGATGGGGAGGGACTCGATCAGGGAGGGGAGCCATAAGAGGAGGGGGAAAGGTTTGACACTGAAAGAGGAGAGATTGAGATGAGATGTGGGGAAGAACTTCTTTGCTGTGAGGGTGGTGAGAGCCTGGCCCAGGTTGCCCAGAGAAGCTGTGGCTGCCCCATCCCTGGAGGGGTTCAAGGCCACGTTGGACGGGGCTTTGAGCAACCTGGTCTGGTGGGAGGTGTCCCTGCCCATGGCAGGGGATTGGAACTGGATGGTCTTTAAGGTCCCTTCCAAACCAAACCACTCTATGATTCTATGATCTGAGTCAGCCATCAATAACCTCCCAGTATCAGAGAGAAACAAGCATTTCTAGGACACGTTCCAATGGCTCATAAAGTCAAACAGACCACATGGGAGATGCTCTTTTCTTGCCCCTCAACATTACAGCAGCTCAAGGGATCGCTCACAACCACCCTGCAGGTACCTAAAACTGGGCAAAATAATTCTGAGTCCGGCTGACCAGGAGAGACCCCAGGCAGGGTCGAACGGTGTGTGGATCAGATACAAAAGTATTGGCACTTCCACGGCAGGAATTTAGGATTAGTACAAAGAGTTTGAAATAAAAGTGTGAATTTTTGTCAGAGAGCAAGCGGAGGGTTGGATGAGGAAAAGGTGGAGGGGGTCAACCACCGGTAATCTGTGGCCAAAGAAGGAACAGGAGACAATATATCTATACAGTTTCAGATTTTTCTGAATGGGTAAAAAGTGAGAAACTAGAAAAACCGAACTTGTTTTAAAATTTCAAATAACCTATTGAATAAAAGCATTTTTCCTTTACCTTCAATAATTTTTTTTTTTTTGGGGGGGGGGGATCAGAAATATTGCTTCATGGCACATAGAGCCTGTTTGGTGAAGGCAAACCAAGAGCTTCCATCAACAAAAACATGAGCTGGAGAAGGTCTCTTCAGAGCATGGTAGCTCCTGAGCGGGTTTCTGCAGGAAACTGGGAAGCGTCGTGGACCAGAACGGTGTGACACAAACCCCTTGGAGATTTACTCACCGGCTTCACATCTTTGAGCCCTTGGATTTTATTATCATTAATTATTTAGCAATAAGGACGATGAATACCGAGTCAGTCTACCGAAGGTTCATGAATCACGGCATCTTATCAGCATATTAATCAGCTTCCGGTAGGGAAAACGATAATAGTGTGAGCTATAACAAACACGCTTACAGTTTCACGCTTGAAGTCAAACAAGCTACGGGAGAGACTGATTCTTCACCCCTGATTCCACACCAACGAGCTGATCCGTTTGCTGCAGGACCGGTGTCCTACTGTCCCGGTTTTTGAAGTAAAACCAAACCAATTTTCTGTTCTGTAACTTTACATCCCAGCCAGGCCTCCTCTAACTCTCTGAAATTAACGGCATATTGTGGAGAAAACTGCTCGTTCTCAGAATGATAAGCCCAATGTTTGTGCTCCGTGCCAAGGGATGGTGTGCAGGGAGGCCCTTGCTTATCCTTATTGCTGTAACAACCAAGGGCAGCCAATTTCGTTATTTGCCCCCTTAGAGGGTCGGAAACGGAAAAAACCTAGAGGGGTCACATCGGTGGGGAGGAGGGGACAGGAGAGGTGACCCAAACCTGACCAACTGGGGTATTCCATCCCATCTGCCCCATGCTCAGTATAAAAGCTGAGGGATCAAAGGGTCAGCCCCTTCCTGCGATGGCCGACGTCCAGAGAGGACTCTGTCTGTTCATCTGCCTTTGATCCCGATCCGTGTGTTCCTGACTCCAGAGCTGGAATCCAGTTCCCATCCGTCGCCGAGTCCAGTCTGGGACTCCCCCAGTGCCTGCCGGTGACGTGACTGTCATCCTGGGAGCTCGATACGGTTTTGTATATATTGTATCTATTTCATTATTTTCTTCTTTATTTTTATTTTAATATTAATTCTTCATTAAAGTAGTTTAGTTCATTCTAAGCTTCTGAATCTCCTTATCTCTTTCTCCTCCTCTCTCCTCTTTTTGTGGGGGGAGAAGGGGAGGGAAGGGCCATCTGTCGGTCCGGTTTTGGTAAATCAGGCCGAAACCACGACACCTACCAAAAGTGGATGCAAGAAAATGGGAAGAATAACATGCCAAAGGAAAACCAGGCAGTTCAGCAGCTCGCGTTTGAGACAAGTAAAGTGAATTCTACCAATAATTAAAAAAAAAAAAAAACAAAAAACCAAACCAAAAGTCCTTAAATACATTTAAAAGTTAGCCTCAATTAAAACGACAGCTTCCATGAGGAGCCAAGTTAATTACAGTCTGTTTTAATTCATAGAATCGTATCGTAGAATCGTCCAGGTTGGAAGAGACCCTTGGGATCATCGAGTCCAACCATCTACCCTACACTACAAAGTTCTCCCCTACACCATATCCCCCAACACCACATCTAAATGGCTCTTAAACACATCCAGGGATGGTGACTCAATTAAATAGTAAACAACACTCAAACACTGTTTGGTGCTGATGTTCTAGAATACATCGAATTAGGGAAGGAGTAGCCAGATGAGCACGAGAAACCGGGACTTGCTGGAGCCCAAACGCGGCGTTGGAAAGACGTAGCTCTGAATATTCTCTCCGTGTCGCCTTAACTCAGCTCCAACAACCAGCTCATCCCACAACGAGAACCCACTGCTAGCAGAAAAGCCACTTTTTGTTACTTCTTCTCCTCTTTCAGTCCTAAGACCCCAAAAATGAGAGGTACTAACGACATGAAAAACCACCTTTCCTTAATAAATCTATTGGTTCAAATATGGGGCATGTTTTGATAAACACTTCCCTTACAAATTGAACACTTCTTTGTTTCACTTAACTATTTTAAAACTTCCTTCTTTTTTTTTTTAACTTAACTCTAATTTCCCACAAAAATTCACCTAATTCAGACCACACTTTAAAAAATCATTTAGGAAATAACCATCCTTCACACTTCCTTTAAGGAAAATGGGGAGGAAGAACCCCAGGCACCAATACAGGTTAGGGATGCATCTTCTGGAAAGCACCACTGAGGAGAAGGATCTGGGAGTCCTGGTGGATAGCAAACTTTCCATGAGCCAGCAATGTGCCCTTGTTGCCAAGAGGGTCAATGGGATCCTGGGCTGCGTAGGGAAGAGTGTGGCCAGTAGGTGGAGGGAGGTCATTCTCCCTTCTCCCTCTCTGCTCTGCCCTGGTGAGGCCACAACTGGAATACTGCATCCAGTTCTGGGCTCCCCAGTTCAAGAGAGACAGGGAACTACTGGAGAGAGTCCAACGTAGGGCAACTAAGATGATTAAGGGATTTGAGCATCTCCCTGATGAGGAAAGGCTGAGAGAGCTGGGGCTCTTTAGCCTGGAGAAGAGAAGGCTGAGGGGAGACCTTATCAATGCTTAGAAGTATCTGAAGGGTGGGTTGAAGGAGGATGGAGCCGGACTCTTTTCAGTGGTTCCCAGCGATAGGACGAGGGTTAACGGGCACAAGTTGGAACATGGGAAGTTCCATTCAAATATGAGGCGAAACTTCTTTCCGGTGAGGGTGCCAGAGCCCTGGAACAGGCTGCCCAGGGAGGTGGTGGAGTCCCCTTCTCTGGAGATCTTCAAGCCCCGCCTGGATGCAGTCTTGAGTGATGTGCTCTGGGCAACCCTGCTTCAGCAGGGGAGTTGGACTGCATGATCTCTAGAGGTCCCTTCCAACTCTGACAATTCCGTGATTCCATGAAAATCAAAATGGAAAAATTAAGAATCTGAATAAACGTGTGGTTCATCAGGTACTTGAGATTGTGTGCCAAGGATTTCCCATTCTCTCTACCACAAAAGCAGCTAATTTGGTACAAAAATCGTTACTTCTCTTGAAATGGACCTCCCTCCCTTGCCTACCAGGCACGGAAAACAACAAAGAAGTGAGAATGAGAAGCAAATCAGATTAAACCGGATTATTTCAACCAAAAGCAATTTATTCTATACAAAGCATTCGCATTTAGCACTAAAAAGCCACAAGAGCACAGAACCCAGCCCTCCAGTACCCCGATAACCATCCTCATTTTCTTTCCACGTGTATCCCACAAGGGTTTTATTCCACGAGGTTAGAAAATGATGGTTTATGCATGATCTTTAAAGACAAAAATTTAAGTAACACCACGCACTGTACTAGATTTGGAGTCCAAAAGCCTGAACTCTAAAGCACAGGGAGAACGTAGCCTCGGGCCAACAACCTTTACCTCAACTTTATTACACTTCAGTGGGTTGTTTTATTTCTCTTTCTTGCCTGATATAAAGGTTGGCATTAATTTTTTTCAGTGTCCTCCAAGGCTCCAAAAAGATGAGATTAAAAAAACCCCAAAAAAATCACATCCTATAGTGCATAAATTCTATATTGTTTCCCAAATTAGATCTCAAATCACAATTTTGGGACTGATGTCGTACACTCTTGCCTCACGAAGTGATGGTGGGAACGGTTTGCTGACGTGCTCCTCCAAATTAGGGGCTCCAAGCAAACCCTTCCCTTCAGCTCCCGACCAGGGCTGAGACACTCGTTAAGCCACAAAGCTGTAACGAGCTCCTGGGGCCATGGAAGGGGTTTGCACACGCGATGGCAATCAACCTCCCTCCAGACCTACCATGTCATACAAAATCACAGAATCACAGAATCACAGAATGATACGGGGTTGGAAGGGACCTCTGGAGATCATCCAGTCCAACCCCCTCCCAAAGAGGTCCACCCAGAGCAGGTTGCACAGGAACGTGTCCAGGTGAATTTGGAATGTCTCCAGAGAAGGAGACTCCACCACCTCTCTGGGCAGCCTCTTCCAGGGCTCTGCCACCCTCACAGGAAAGAAGTTCCTCCTCAGGTTTAGGTGGAACTTCTTTTATTCAAGTTTGTGCCTGTTACCTCTTGTCCTGTCCCTGGGCACCACTGGAAAAAGACTGGCCCCTTCCTCCTGACACCCACCCTTTAAGTATTTATAGGTGTTGATCAGATCCTCCCTCAGTCTTCTCTTCTCCAGACTAAAAAGACCCAAGTCCCTTAGCCTCTCCTCGTTAAGAGAGATGCTCCAGGCCCCTCATCATCTTCCTTTAGGTAGCCCTCTGCTGTACCCTCTCCAGCAGTTCCCTGTCCTTCTTGAACTGGGGAGCCCAGAACTGGACCCAGTGCTCCAGATGGGGCCTCCCCAGGGCAGAGCAGAGGGGGAGGATGACCTCCCTCCACCTGCTGGTCACACTCTTCCTGATGCCCCCCAGGATGCCATTGGCCTTCTTAGCCACAAGGGCACATTGCTGGCTCATGGTCATCCTCTTTATATATATTTTTTTCCAGTCTGATCTGCCTCCAACTTTTTTCTCCAAGGTTACCCTGCACATCTGCCACCGATTTCTCTTCATCTACCACAAACTCGAGAAGACAAATGCCCGGAGTCCGATGGTTTGGGGTGAAACCAGTCTCCTGGGGGCCACCTCGCCATGGCACAAGCTGGCCAAGGCAGACAACAGCTTTATATATTTAAATGCATGGTATAATCTTCATGGCGATTAACCAGCAGGTTATTTTAGAAGATAACACCCTATTCATGTTGCCATTTGACTTATTCCGAATGCAGTCATGTGGAGTTCATTCATCTAAACCAGAAATCACCCTCTAAAATTCTCCTTCCAGAAAGGTCAAGGTACAAACTCCGTCCAATCTGCGCTTCGATATTTAAATAAAATTGTCTTATCGAGTGCCAGGAAGCAGCTTCTAAAATATTCGGGATTGTATGAAAGCAGATACAGAAAACCTACATCGCATGGATATTAAGGTGGAGCTTTCAACACATGCCAGGAAAAAAAAAAAAAGAAAAAAAAAAAGTAAAGTGGGCGAGAAGTAGCCTCTTGTCCAAACCATCTTTGGGCTGGAAAGCACAAAATTACTGTTATTTCTAGTCTAGGAAAAATAACTGTGCACTTACGAGCTCATTCTATCACCCAAGCACTGCTGGAGTCTGCAGCCCTCTTACAATGGGGATATTTTTGAAGAGACTATTATTCACAGAGGTTTTTTTCTTTTTTTTTCCGAGCCTCTAGTGCTTTGACTGGGAGACCAAAGTTCCCCCGAGCTACGGTATCTCCGACAAAGCAGCGTGCATAAATTTAACAGGGAAAAAGAAAAGGGAAAAAAAAAAGGGTGAATAAAAAATGGGGCAAAACGCCTTTGAGGAACTCTCAGACGGGTCTCCTCCCAGCGCCGCAGCCAGCCCTGACTGATCCACCAGCCGAAAGAGCGACCAAAGTCGACGAGAGAATATTTTGTAAATGAAGTAGCCGCGAGCGTTTGATGTTGGGTTCCGTTTGCCGGTGACCACTCTCCTCTACAGAAGCCCATTCCCGAGGAATTTCACACATTGGGTAAAAGTCAACGGCCGCAACTGGGGATGCAAATAGAAAGAAGGAAGCCTTGACACAATATGACACTTAATGGTTAATTACATTCAATGAAATGTCTTCCCAGGCTGATTTTCGAAGGTGCTTATACGGGCTCGGAAGAACAACTGCTGGCAAACGGAATCCACGGGGAAATCCACCGATACGCCTCAGCTGAGATTTTCTTTTTCCAAAGCACGATTTCTCTCGGAGCTAAATTCTTTCCACACCAGCAGACTTTACTTTCCCACTAGTTACATCATTATGGTAAACGTATTTCAATGCCTTTTTTCCAGCATTAAAAATGACATTTTATAGACAACTCCCTTCTAAAGATGGACTTCAAACAGACACCAGACTTGCTGTTCAACATACAATTAACTCAACCAAAGCCTAACTTGAAAACACAAAAAAACAGTCAATAATGTAGTTTAAAAACCTAAAACAATAACTGTCTCCAAACAACGGGCTCTCACCTGTGGATCTGCTTTTCTACGGCACGATCATTCCAGCACATGCACCCGAGTGACTCGGTTTGGCTCCAGAGGGAAGCCCTCCAGGTCCCACCTCGCTCCCCCAGCAGCTTCTTGGGTGTTTTGTTTGTCTAAAGAAACCCCTTTTTGATCTTTTGGGATCGTTAGGATCTAAACTTTAGGATTTACATCCTAAATCCTACATTAGGATTTCCAGGGCATCCTCTTCTTATGAATTCAGGTCCGTTTCTCCTCACTAACCTCACCGCGTTGGCTTCGCTGCAGAGTTTTTCCTGCAGGTCACATTTCCCACCTGGCTCCACTCTCTCTCCCTTCGTTAAGGGATTAACCACCCACTAACGATCATCCGCTCTCACCACCGCGTACGGACATTCACGGAAGAGCCGCTGAACACAGATCCTACCTGTATAGGCCATGTTCTTCGGGTTTCCGTAGGGAGCCCCAGGTTGGACGGGGCTGTAAACGGGGTTCATGGTGGAAGACCGGGAACTCTGAGGACAAAAGAAAAGCAGAGTTGAGAGGAACGCCTTACGTGAGCTCCAAGAGTCATCTTCTGTGCAAAGGGTCTTCTGCTATGTGAGAGCTTTTACCGTGTTAGAATTCAAGAAGGAGAGCTGTGAAGGAAAGGGTTTACAACCAGACGTTACGAACAGATAACGTATTTAATAATTCAAGTTTTGGATCTCTCAGTTAATTCCCCAAACTTCCCCAGCGCTGCATATTCTGCCTACAAATGTAGCCGGAGAAGATTGATCTTCCACATCCCTGCCTTCGGAGGGGGGTCAGGACTCATGACCCCACTTCTCGCTTGGCGATGAACAAAGAGGAGAAGCCACGAATTCAGGCAAGGAATTGTCCCCCTTGGAGGAGCTAATAGTTCTTGGGTGACAAAATCAACCACAACGAAGACCTGACCTTTCTGAAATTAGCAGATAAAAAGACCATTTGCTGCCGGCGAGATGGAAAGCGGCAAATATTTGTGAGCTTTTCAGCGTTGGCTGATTACAATAAGCCGGAGCCCAAGGCTTGGGTGCTGTGCTCAGGGCACCCAGGGCCACCCACCGCATTCCACCGCCGTCCCAGACTGGGAGATGCTGTCACAGACATGAACGAGAGCAATGAGGTTTTAACAGCCCTTCTGTTTCTCTCTCTAATAAAGATGATGAAGCAGCGCCGGGGTAGCTTCTCCCGAGTTTTATTTAGAGGAAAGCAAGTAACTTGGGAATTTGTGTCTACTAACTGTCAGTTAAGCAACTGGCTCAGTTAATTATCTTAATGAAGCACATTCTCAGTTCTGATTAATGGGAAAATCCGTCATTAAGCTTTATTAGGCGACGCATTTGTCTCCACAGCTATCTAGCGACAATTTCACACGAAAACTTCAACGATCTTCCTTCAAAATGTGGGCTTTTCTTTCCAAATGCATTATTTTACAGTTCATAAATAAAACCGTTCTTTCCAAACAAGTCTCTCATGATGGATGCACAATTTGTTAGATCATTAACTCCTTCCGCTTTACCTCAGGATAGTAAACAAGTCAAATGTTAAATGTTAGCACCAATTGACTTGACAACAATTACTGCTTAATTAATTAGCCTTCCCTCCACCCCCAACTTAGCACAGAAGGAGCAATTCTCAAAGCAAAGGAAATCACGGTTATAAAGTGAGCTGGAAGAGAAAGCTACACGGAGACACGTATTTACGTCGGCGGCTTCAGTAACGTGTGATGGAGCTCTGAAGACCAACAAGAAAATCAATGCAAAACCTAGAATAATAGAATTGTAGGATGGTTTGGCTTGGAAGGGACTTTAAAGACCATCCAGTTCCAACCCCGGATACCTCCCACCAGAGCAGGTTGCTCAAAGTCCCATTCAACCTGGTCTTGAACCCCTCCAGGGATGGGGCAGCCACAGCTTCTCTGGGCAACCTGGGCCAGGCTCTCACCACCCTCACAGCAAAGAAGTTCTTCCGAAAATGAGACACGTCCATGAGACATCACGGTTGGGGATTTACGTCCTAGCATCAGGGGTTTATGGCCGTTTGGTCCCCATGGCCCTGGGCAGTGCTCTGAGCCCCGGGGAGCCAGGTCTAGAGCAAGCGGGTGTTTGCTGGACTATCTTCATAGAATCATAGAATCATAGAATGGTTAGAGTTGGAAGGGACCTTAAAGATCATGGAGTTCCAACTCCCCTGCCATGGGCAGGGACACCTCCACTAGACCAGGTTACTCAAAGCCCCATCCAGCCTGGCCTTAAACACTTCCAGGGAAGCGTTCTGGAGCGTCATCTGGAGCGAGGTCTTGTTCATAGGAGAAAACCCGATCTCATCCAGCTCTGAGATGGTGAACACTGAATTCTCTAAGTGTCCATCAAAAAGCCTGGCTTTTGCGCTGTCACAGACTGTGTGTCCATGTACACAAAATGACTCCTCCCTACCACTACTTTAAACACACCCAACTTCTTCATATGAAGATGCTACTCAAAAAACATCCATATTTGCAACAATTATTTACTTCAGTGAAAAAATAATCTTGAATTAAGCCCAACCACCACATCTCTATCGCACGTTATTTCTCCAAACAACTCATCGTAGACACGGCACCAAAGTGAAACGCTTCTGCCTGTCCAAAGAGTGAAGGACATGTTTCACCTGACTTTTTCGGTAAGCTGAAGGCATCTAAAAGGAGATGGTTTGACAGTAACAGGGTGGGGGAATGCGCTGCCCAGAAGTGCCACCGCAACACAATGCATGAGGAGCATCTACTGCTGCTCTAAACACAAGCTCAGAAGCCATAACGTCCTCCTTTTCACCCAAATACATCCATCACTGATGGTTTGGGGTTTTTTGCAATTCAATTCCATCATCACCCTGCAATGCAGATTCCACATAATAGTGGGAACAAGGCAAGAAAGTGTTTCAAACTTTTAATGGTTGTAAAATATTCTGACAAGGAAAAGCACTATAAAGATCCAAAGATCCAAAGATACATCTACATTAATCAACACTTTGGTGCAATCAGAGATGATCTGGCATCAAAGTATTTTGTGCTGAGGCTCCTTCAGCACAGGAGAGACATGGACCTGTTGGAGCGGGGCCAGAGAAGGCCACGGAGATGCTGGGAGGGCTGGAGCCCCTCTGCTGTGAGGACAGGCTGAGAGAGTTGGGGGGGTTCAGCCTGGAGAAGAGAAGGCTCCGGGGAGACCTTGGAGCCCCTTCCAGTCCCTAAAGCGGGGGGCTCCAGGAAAGCTGGGGAGGGACTCTTGATGAGGGAGGGGAGCCACAGGAGGAGGAGGAAGGGTTTGACCCTGAAAGAGGGGAGATTGAGATGAGATGTGGGGAAGAACTTTGCTGTGAGGGTGGTGAGAGCCTGGCCCAGGTTGCCCAGAGAAGCTGTGGCTGCCCCATCCCTGGAGGGGTTCAAGGCCAGGTTGGACGGGGCTTTGAGCAACCTGCTCTGGTGGGAGGTGTCCCTGCCCATGGCAGGGGGGTTGGAACTGGATGGTCTTTAAAGGTCCCTTCCAACTCTAACCATTCTATGATTCTATGAATCCTCCACCCAGGACCACACAGTGACAGTGGGACCTGACACCCTTGGCAGCAAAATCAAATTAAATGGTCCTAAATTTCCTGGGGCTCAGCAGTCCCAAATCCCCCCCTCCAGAGCTGCTCGTGTCTGGGTCAGGACACCTTCCCTCTGCGACCGTGTCCCCCTCTTGCTCCTGATTTGCCTTCCCTGTCCCACTGTAAGCTCCCAGGCAAGGATGGAGTCACGGCTGCATTTATAAAACACCTTGCTCAATGCACTCACCATCTCATTTGCTCCTTTCTGGGTGTAAAAAGTAGAAATAAATCATAATTTGGTGAAAATTGCTGCATATGCCTGGCTTGCGTTAGGCGTTGGACCGAACGGTAGAAAGAAACTTCTCTTTTTGAGAAGGATGAAAGAAAATGCTTTATCGCCGAGATAAAAAGATTGTAATCAGGGTAGGGGGTTTGAGGGTATTGTGAGGAAGAGGCTTGTGCTTCCTCCCTGCTTGGTATGCGGGGTGCTATTTCCAGCCGGCATGAAAGAGTCCCTGCGAACGGCATTTCAGATGGCTGGTTTTCTTTCTTTTCAGCATCTAGCGTTACAGCACATTCAGATGAGCTTCCGATACATCCCGCAAGACAATACCATTCAAAAAAAAAAAATACATTTTAAATTCATTACAGGCACCGCATTGTGGCGTTCGGAAAGCTACACGGAAACAAACGGGAATAAAACAGGATTAGCAAAATTAAACCTCCTCCGCCGCAATAATATGCAGCACTTGCTCCTGGCCGTGAATACCCAACAAAAAGCCTAAAAGAAATGAATTATAAACAGACAAACAGAAATATTGCTCTGCTGCACGGAGCTTCCTAATCCCTCCGACAGCGATGCTCGGTTGCTTGGAAGCTGCTGAGACTCCAGCGAGGAGCTGGAGGAGTGACTCCAGCAGGAACGCCATGGGAATAAGCCGAGAGCGAACAGTCTTGGGAAACCTTCTGCCTGTAACCTGGTTACATTTCCACCTATTTTATCTTTCCTGTGAAAGTATGTGGCATGTTTCCATCACGCTAGGAAATCACTTCAGATGAAGGGTAAACAGAAATACAAGAGACGTCGGTCTACGGGTGGCCACCACGCCATCAGGAGACCACCGCGCCTTCAGGAGGCCACCGCACCGGTCAAATCGAGTTTGCACGGGGGATTTCCAAGCAGCGCGAGAAGGGAAATGGAAATGCTTGTGCCCTGAATGATGAGCCTGAACTTGCCGTGCCGTGAAGTGGCTGCAGAGCTACGCTCGGGTGCTCTCGTCTCGCTGAACCAGAGCTGGGCATCGCGCTCTGCATCGCACTCTCCTGCTGCTGCCAAGGGAGAGGATTCTCCCCCATCCCCGGAACATCGCTTACTTCATAGAGTCATAGAATCATAGAACAGTTCGGGTTGGAAGGGACCTTAATGATCACCTAGTTCCAACCCCCCTGCCCTGGGCAGGGACACCTCCCACTAGACCAGGTTGCTCCAAGCCCTGTCCAACCTGACCTTGAACCCCTCCAGGGATGGGGCAGCTTCTCTGGGCAACCTGGGCCAGGGTCTCACCTCCCTCACAAGAAACAAGTACTTTACAAGGTGAAATATTTCATAATCTTAGAATCATAGAAGGGTTTCTTTGGAAGGGACCTTAAAGGTCATCCAGTTCAACACCCCTGCCATGGGCAGGGACACCTCTCACTAGACCAGGTTGCCCAAAGCCCCGTCCAACTTGGCTCTTCCCACAGGAGCACTCAAAGCACCCAGAAACCAGCAGAGCTATCACCACCACCTTCAACGTACTAAAGATGTAAAACAACGGGAACATCTTACCCTGTTTTTTATCATTAGTTTACTTTGTGCCTTTGAAAGCACCATGACCAGCTTCACTGCTTCCCAAAGTCCTTCAGTCCTTCAGTCTACAAATACTGGTGAGCATATCACAGAATCACAGAATCACATGGGGCTGGCAGGGACCTCTGGAGATCATCCAGTCCAACCCCCTGCCAGAGCAGGTCCACCCAGAGCAGGTTGCACAGGAACGTGTCCAGGTGGGGTTTGAATGTCTCCAGAGAAGGAGACTCCTCCACCTCTCTGGGCAGCCTCTTCCAGTGCTCTGCCACCCTCAAAGTGAAGAAGTTCCTCCTCATGTTTAGGTGGCACTTCTTATGTTCAACTTTGTGCCCATTTCCTCTTGCCCAGTAGTCATTTTTACACATAAATAAATTTTAACACAATATTTCTATGCCCACATTGGGGAATCTGGCATCTTAAATGCCTCTCCCACTCCATTACATAGAAATATAGGTATTTCCCACTTCTACCGCACAGAGGCAGAGGAAAAGAAAGAAGATGTTGAAGGAGATTTTAAAAATCCCAAAAGAAAAGAATAAACCTGGCCGGCAAAATTCGGAAAGTTTATGAAGTTATTTTTCATTTTCTTTTCAGACCAAGAATAAAATATTTATCAACAGAGAAACAAATATATTTTACAGGGTTCTTAAAAGAGTGACACCGACGTGAATCTCTCAGGTTCGCAAAGAAATTAAATAGTCGATCTAAACTTAAATACATATGTAAAGAAAACAGTAAATAATGCAAATGTGAGCTTTCCTGGATGACAGACGCTTCTCCGTCTGGTTTCATGTCAGCCCTTGGGTTGGTGTTGACCTACCCTTTAATTTTTCACACCGCTCAGGCTGTGATTTGCCTTCATCTTTGGCAAAACTGGGACGTAAGTGCTTTTGAGAGCCCCGTTCCTTACACTTCTCTTTGGAAAGGGAGGGGTATTTTCTCCTCCGAGAGAAAACCTACGGAGCCAAGATGATTTATTTCCTATCAGACGGCACAGCACCAAGCATGAAAGAGTGTGAACAAAGAGAAAAGGCAAAGAAAAGAGATACTTTTCCTCCTTGATCTGCACATCACCGCTTTTAAATTCGTTTTATACAAATCGCATGCTAATAGTATTCAGGCAAAGCCTCCTTGAACATGGAAAGACCTCCTGACCTTACACTGCATTCAAATTCCAATAATTTTCTGACAATTTTACAGTTAAGTCATTTGAAGCTTGACCCCCACTTGGGATCCACCAAACAATAATTAAATTAACTTCCAATTCGTCTGCTAAAGGTTAATTTAGGCAAGATACAAGGCTGTTTCCCACCTTTCCCCCAAAAAACTCCGCTGTGACACAATGCACGAGCTCGGAGCTGGGTAACACCATGTGGTTTTCCATATTTAACGCCTCCTTTTTAGTTTACTCCTTTTTTAGTTACACCATAATTAAAAGTTGATTCAACATATCTCGTGTGAAGCAAAAGATTTAACCTGTTAAGGACCTTACAGAAGAACTAGGTCAAAAATGACACAATTTCAGTTAGTCTTCTGTTAATAAAATAAAATGTACTTAAAAAAAAAAAAAAAACAATTTAAAGAAGGAAACCATAAAAAGACCAGACTCCACAAAAAGTTTAAGGCTTCAATTAGCAGTAAATTATTAATAGTAGCTCTTCTTAGTACAATTAATGTTCACTTTTACCTTTTCCACTATATTTCAGTTATAACTTGATATTTATACAAGTCATAGAATCGTAGAATCATGGAATGGTTTGGGTGGGAAGGGACCTTAAAGATCATCTGGTTCCAAGCCCCCTGCCATGGGCAGGGACACCTCCCACCAGACCAGGTTGCTCAAAGCCCCATCCAACCTGGCCTTGAACCCCTCCAGGGATGGGGCAGCCACAGCTTCTCTGGGCAACCTGGGCCAGGCTCTCACCACCCTCACAGCAAAGAAGTTCTTCCCCACATCTCATCTCAATCTCCCCTCTTTCAGGGTCAAACCCTTCCCCCTCCTCCTATGGCTCCCCTCCCTCATCAAGAGTCCCTCCCCAGCTTTCCTGGAGTCCCTTGAGGGACTGGAAGGGGGTCCAAGGTCTCCCCGGAGCCTTCTCTTCTCCAGGCTGAACCCCCCCAACTCTCTCAGCCTGTCCTCACAGCAGAGGAGCTCCAGCTTTCGGATCATCCTCGTGGTCCTCCTCTAGCCCCTAGCCAAGCTCATAAAGAGCCACATTCCCATCACTTCCTGCCTCCTCTCAGATAAATAACGAAATAAACCCACACACCTTTCATTTGAGAAATGTCTGACATCTTTAATGGGAAAAAGGCCTTGTATGTTCTTTGTATGAATAATTAAAAGGCTAATTTATAAGCACAAGGCAGCTCTTGACTTTGGAATTTGCTGATCTCAGACTGCCCAAAAATAAATGCTGAGGCAGGAAAAATCTTGACCTTTCATTTGCTGAAGTTTATGATCTGCTTAAAAGCAAGAAAATACCAAAAAAAAAAAGCATGATGATTCAATTATGCTAGAGAGCTTATTAAAAAATAGTAAAGGAAATCCTTGCCCCAGCCCGAGAAATCAAGAGACAGACAAAGCAGATGGGATCGCCTGTTGCACTTGGTGGCAACAAGCGGTTGCGTGCTGAGCCTGGCATGGCAAAATCTCTGTGTTTTGTATTATTTGAATTAGGCAGAGCTTATAAAAATATGCTTATTGGGCCTCCGTAAATGAGAAACCAGTTTCCTTACAAGAAACTTGGGCAATCAGAAAAAAAAAAAAAACCCCGATGCTAGCACAGCTGCTGTTATATTAGCTTGTTTCCAGAGGAAAAAACATCTGTCCGCAGATGAATTCTGCGCTGTAAATTCCTTGCGTTATAACTGCAAGACTGATGAGATTCGCCAGCAGGTAACCAATAAATAAATGTATTTTTTACAATATCTAACATATCTGTCCCTGTGCGTCCAACCCCATCCTCGGTAGATCTCAAAGGTCTTCCCTGATAAATCCCTATTAATTTCTTTAACTCGAGGCCTCGCTCACTTTTCCTTTTGAAACGAACCCCGCTGTACTCCTGTCTCCCACCGAGCCACGTCCTCCTCCAGCTGATTATCTCCATTCTTTCATCTTCGCAATCCTACTTCATTGTGTTTCGCTGAAAAGACTTCCCAGGACACCCAGTTTGATGATTCTTCTCTCTGCTCCTTTCTTTCCACAAACAAAGGCTCTGGAGATTCAGGTTGGCTGTTAGGAAAGGCCCTTTGACTTGGCGGGTATGGCTTCTCCGGACCAGGTTGACCTGTACAGATTTGCTGGAGTTTTTCAGGACTGGTCTAAGCAAGGCCATGGTTGACCCAACCTGGTGCTGGTGGAAGCCCCGCTGTGAGCACGAGGTTGGGACTGGATGGTTCCAGGTGTCCTTCCAACCAGCATTTCATCTCCGGCTCAAAATAGTTCATGCTGTAACTCATTTCTCAGACCTTAAATCATAGAATCATAGAATCATAGAATGGTTAGAGTTGGAAGGGACCTTAAAGATCATGGAGTTCCAACCCCCCTGCCATGGGCAGGGACACCTCCCACCAGACCAGGTTGCTCAAAGCCCCATCCAGCCTGGCCTTAAACACTTCCAGGGATGGGGCAGCCACAACTTCCCTGGGCAACCTGGGGCAGGGTCTCACCACCCTCACAGCAAAGAATTTCCTCCTAATATCTCATCTAAATCTCCCCTCTTCCAATTTAAAACCGTTACCCCTTGTCCTGTCACTACAGCTCCTGACAAAGAGTCCCTCTCCAGCTCTCCTGGAGGCTCCCTTCAGATATTGGAAGGCTGCTATGAGGTGTCCCCGGAGCCTTCTCTTCTCCAGGACCTCTACCTCCCTCCACAGTCTCAGGCTATAACGTTCTTGGCGTCAGACGTAATCGCTTTCCAAAAACTTGAATTTGGCTCTTCCTTCCAGGGAGAAGTTGCCTTGGCACTTGGCAGGACACCAGAAACCTTGGAGTCATGGTGGGGGACAGGGGAGCGTTCACACTTTTCCATTGATGGATATCTATAGTGTAGACTATCAGTTAAGATGCCTCACAGGACCATGAAAATTTACTTATCACATCAGTCTTGATGTTAAACAAGCACTAAATAGTGTCTAACCGGCATTTTTTATCAACTTAGTGCAGAATTTGACCTACCATAAAATTATTGAGGCCTTGGTTAGAAAATTTCCCTGGATTATAAACATCCATCCTATAACGTCACCCAGTCACTATAAAAAAGGCAAAATAATACTGTTAGTTATCTTTATGTGAGACTTCTTGGGCTTCTTCAGACCTTTCTCGAAGTCAACCATTGCTCCTTGTCCTAAGAGAAGCTACACTTCAGTAGTCACCCATTAGAAACCAGACACAAAAATAACTCATAAAAAGACAATTTACGTTACTAATAAATATAAGCGTCCCCTCTTCCAAGCTCTTCAAAAATATTAAATAACCCATCACCAATAATCTGAGCTTTGTTTTACAGATGCCGAGAAGCCTGGAGGACAATGGTAAGATGATGGCTCAAGGTAAGCAAGACCAAAGTGCTGGGACCAAGACTGAGCTCCTGAGCATCAAACTTGCTGCCATCATAGAATCATGAATCATCCAGGTTGGAAGAGACCCTTGGGATCATCGAGTCCAACCATCTACCCTACACTACATTTTCAATAGAGAAGACTCAAGGACTTCAGCGTGGTTTGGAGATGGAGGATCCCATCTCGAAGGGTTTAAAGCCTGATTTAAAAACGGGATGTGGTCAGCTAGAGAAATTCCAGGCTGGAAAAAAAAGTTGAAGGCCGTTACAGTGAGCTGAGGATTGTGGACGGTATTTCCAAATCGCCGTCTGCATGAACTCTTGTTTTCATTCCAGGCTGCAGCATCACGTTTTCTTTGCTTTTCCATTGGGTCAAAACCGAACCGTATTAACCAATTTCTAACAGAAAAAAAAATTTCAATACCAAAAAAAGTCGCGTTACTCTCAAAGAAGTGCTTTAATTTATGTTTTGCTCCAAAATTTCCAACCGCTACCGCTAATTACCTTCCTTCAATTTTTGTAATTACTCCCCTCAGTATGGGAGAATCTCTTTCCAGCCAGATCCTGAATATTGAAAACATCGCTCCTTCCCACGCACTGCAACAGGATAAAAATCTAAATCTGTTTCTGAACGGGTTACACTGTACAAAGTTGACACACCAGAAACACAATATTCCTGGAATTAAAATCAGATGAGGGCAGAGATGTTCTTTTAATAATATATGGGTCAGAATCCTCTCGGCTTTATTTGGTCAGTGTTCAACTCCACGGCGCTGTAGGTTTTGACTCTGTGATTTATGATTCCCAGCCACGGTTGTTCCTCTAACTGGGCTCCCCAGTTTGAGAAGGACAGGGAACTGCTGGGGAGGGTACAGCAAAGGACTACCTAAAGGAAGATGATGAGGGGCCTGGAGCATCTCTCTTAACGAGGAAAGGCTGAGGGACTTGGGGCTTTTCAGTCTGGAGAAGAGAAGACTGAGGGGGGATCTGATCAACACCTATAAATACTTAAAGGGTGGGTGTCAGGAGGATGGGACCAGGCTTTTTCCAGTGGGGCCCAGGGACAGGACAAGAGGAAATGGGCACAAACTTGAACATAAGAAGTTCCATCTCAACATGAGGAGGAACTTCTTCACTTTGAGGGTGGCAGATCCCTGGAAGAGGCTGCCCAGAGAAGTGATGGGAGTCTCCATCTCTGGAGACATTCAAACCCCACCTGGACACGTTCCTGTGCAACCTCCTCTGGGTGACCCTGCCTTGGCAGGGGGTTGGACTAGATGATCTCCAGAGGTCCCTTCCAGCCCCAGACCATTCTGTGATTCCGTGATTCTAATGATCTCCTCCCGGATCCTGTTTTCTGGTGGCAGGTCTTCTTCTCTGGTCAAGACTGGAAACCTAAGGCAGGGTTCAGTGGTGGGAGGATGATGGAGCCGTCCTCTGGCTCCAGCCCCATTCCCTGGCAGGAGGCAGCACAGCAAATCCCCCCCTGCCCTCTCCTTTCCTTCGGTTGCGCTGATGCATGGACAAAAATGGGGTAGAGAGACTGGGAAAAATTAAGATTAATGGTGCAAACGGAGGGGATCAATCCTCTGTGATAGTCTTGTGTTCCTTAAATATTTTGCAGTCTTTGCTCTAAAACAAAGCTGTACCAGGGAAGACGAAGGAGAGCACGGGCTAAATCTGTTAGCGGAAAGGGAGCTTTGGCAAGAGCTCTGTTTATCATCCTCTTTTTGTAATTTCGTGTTGGCAAGAGGTACCGTATTAACGAGCCCGGGAGACTGAAAGTCTTTCCCACCCACAGGACAGGCAGACGTTGGCTTTTGTTCCCTCCGATTGGAAACCAACCTACATGGAAGGAGAACAACAGAGTCCAGATTTAAGCTGGTCTTGGGGTGCATGGTGCTACTAAGGATCACCAAAACCTGGCGAATATACGTGGCAACTCGTTACCCCTTGAAAAATAAGCAAAAGAACGCTGTTGGCTTTTCCAGGTGAAAGCTGCCAAGCGATGAACAAACAGAACGCAAGTTAAGAAAATATCATCTTCACAACAATCAGAGGCAGAGCTTGGGCAGGGTTTTTACTTTCCAAGGGAATATGGGACAGTCTGGGCTTAAAAAAAGCATAGAGGGATGCACACCCAAAGGCAGAGGTGCTGCAATTATTATTACAAACCATCAAAACAAAGATGATTCAAATTGAATATATGAAATTAATTAGTTGATTTAAATTTCGAAGACTTACTCAATCACCTTCAGGTCTCAAACGTCAGTGGAATGGGAGACCGGGTGGTCTACACCTTTCTCCCCTGCCCTTGCCCACAAAAGCTTTGCACAGCGTTGGCTGAAGGTCAAGCAGGGCTGGTTGGGGATCACTGCCTGAGGACGGTGTCCCACACATCTCACCACCTTCCCAAACCCAACTGCCTCCATGACCAAACTGTGCCGTGCTCCTGACTGGCTGCGGGTGGGTGAAGGCTCTGGGGAGACCTTAAAGCCCCTTCCAGTCCCTCAAGGGACTCCAGGAAAGCTGGGGAGGGACTCTTGATGAGGGAGGGGAGCCATAGGAGGAGGGGGAAGGGTCTGACACTGAAAGAGGGGAGATTGAGATGAGATCTGGGGAAGAAATTCTTTGCTGTGAAGGTGATGAGACCCCAGCACAGGTTGCCCAGAGAAGCTGTGGCTGTCCCATCCCTGGAGGGGTTCAAGGCCAGGTTGGACGGGGCTTGGAGCAACCTGGTCCGGTGGGAGGTGTCCCTGCCCAGGGCAGGGGGTTGGAACTCGATGACCTTTAAGGTCCCTTCCAACCTGACCCATTCCATGATTCTATGATTCTAAGAAGCCGACCTTCAGCATCCTCCCTATCATAAACACACACCTCCTTCTGCAACATGCCCTACTGCTCCAATACGTGTCCAACTCATCATATCTGAGCTCTTTACTACTCGGTATTTCTCCTATAGGCTCTGAGCCTAAGCCTCTATGGGTAGATGCTGCCAAAATACAGGCTAAAACAACATATAACCAGAGAGAACAACGTATAACCATAAGAGAAAGAAAGCTTGCATCAGATGACCACGATCAATCACTTGAAATTGTTAAATGAAGGTGACGTTTATGAAGCTGTGCTAGGTCTCAAACACCAGTCAAACCCTCAACACCGGAATTACGGGAGGTTTGCAGCAGACGTTATACGAGAGGCAGGAGAGCAAGCCCTGCGAATGTATGACATGACTTTCTAATGCATGCAATATGCAGTCAATTAGCATATTCGTTTCATAATCACTGGAAAAGCCAAGAATTCTTCAGCCTGCCGTTACGGAGGATTTTGCAAGGCTCTTATTCACGCATTCAGTTTTCCAGTGAATATACCCAGCCCAGGAGGCCAAAACCAGGAATGCTTTTGCAGCGCGCACAAAGAAAAGGGCTGAAAGGCCACAGCGAGTCAACAATTAACACTTTTCATAGATTTCCGGACTTTCCTTCCCAAACTAAAGAGTGGGAAGAGATTCAATGAAGTCTGAAGGAGCTTAGAGCTTGCAGTTTATATCAGCAAAACAACCCCCAGTCGGTAAATCCCCAGCCGATGATTCAGAGCAGTCAGACAACCCAGCTCCACTTTCTTGTTTTCCATCCTGGGGGGTGGGGGAAAAGGCCAGTTTGGGGACAGAAACTAAAAGCAGAGCAGTCATTCACTTCTTGTTTAAAATAACAGTGTATGGCGACGTTAAAAAACCAACTAAAAAAGTCTTGGAGGTCTCTGGGAAAAGTTTGAAAGGAAAAGCTGGCTCTGAAGCAGCTAAGCAAATATTGGGTCTTCACCCGTGAACATTTCTATTCACCTCAAATTGATTTCTCCTGCGGGTGAGGTCAAGGAAACGTGGAGCCACTTGAACAACCAGGGCTTAAGCATCCCTGCATAGGAAAAAAAAATCCTGGTGTTTTCATTAAAA